>NC_045481.1:52342474-53007859 GCF_009650955.1 Corvus moneduloides | reverse complement strand
GGAAAGACTGCAGGAGCTGGGCCTGGTTAGTCCAGAGAAGAGGAGAAAGACTGAGAGGGGATCTCATTAATGCTTATAAATATCTCAAAGGCAGGTGCCAAGAGGATGGTGCCAGACTCTTTCCAGTGGTACCCAGTGACAGGATGAGGAACAATGGCCATAAACTGAAACACAGGAAGTTCCACCTCAACATGAGAAAGAACTTCTTTACATTGAGGGTGTCAGAGCCCTGGGACAGGCTGTCCAGTGAGGTCGTGGAGTCTCTCTAGATACATTCAAAACCCACCTGAATGTGTGCCTGTGTCGCTGCTTCAGCTGACCCTGCTTTGGTTGGGAGGTTGGACTGGGTGATCTCCAGAGATCCCTCCTAGCCCTAATTATTCTGTAATTCTGTGATTCTTATTATGAAAATGATGAGTTGTATTTCCTTAAACCGTCTAGCAGGTCAAACTCCCTTCTTGTAAATCACTGTTGCTGTTTGGATTGTGTGGAGCTTTGCTCATGTGCATGAGCTAAGTGTCTGTCTCAGGGGATTTTGATCCCTCCTGGGAATCTGGCTCCACTTAATATGAAGACAATTTCCCCTTTTCTGTTTCTTAACAGGCAAAGATCAGAGTTGATGGACATTTTTCCCTTCAGAGCAGGACTTGGTGAATTTCTTGTACAGCTTTTTACAAAACAGGCACAGATCCACCAAGTTTTTCACCTGATTTTATTCTGAGGTAGTAGTTGCTGATATGCTTTCTCAGAACAAAGTCTCTTAAACTCACAACGAAAACCTTGCAACTCACGATATATTTTACACTCATCTGTCAGCTTATATGATTCAGAAATTGTGAAGCTGGGAGGTTTTTGCTTCCTCTTGAAGGTGGGTACTGTACAATCATCCTGTGTACTTATCTTCTGAGCATCTGCTTGGAAAATAAAACAACGTGCCATTTTGACATCCAAGAAAGTGCTATAAAAAGTCTGTTGCTATGTTTAAATGCCTACACTCCGTTGCTATAGCAATAAAAATATCAGAAATGATGTACGAATTGCCACAGTGCATTACCAGTCCTTTCCTGGACAGGGAGATTGTGGGACTGTGACAGAGGTGCTCTGTGTATTGGAGAGCAGAGTTGCCCCATAGTTCCAGGTGCCCTGTGGTGTCACCTGAGAGCAAAATGTGTCCTAAGTGTGTGAATCCCAAAGTGGCTGGGTCAAACGGGACAGTTGGATCCATACTTAATTCAGTTGCTTCTTCTTGACTTGTATGTTGAATATTTAGACCAAGTTCCCATTTCTCTGCAAGACAAGCTGCTGAAAATGTTGACCTTTCTCTAAATTCCTTCAGTCCCATGATAGCAAAGTGTGAAAATCAGCTTACAGACTGTATCAGCCTGTGTAGGTTTTTCCTCCCTGTAATATCACAGTGGTCAGTGTGAAATGCCCTTGTTCCTGAGGCAGTTATGGGAACCCTGCTATTCAAAAGAAAAGAAATGAAATAGTAGCTAATGGAATCTTTAACATCTCTCTGGGGCTCAAAGCCTTGAACATTCAGTTGCTTCTCAAAGAGAGCAGGAAATTCAACTTCCTT
The DNA here is from genome assembly GCF_009650955.1 of Corvus moneduloides. Classification (NCBI taxonomy): domain Eukaryota; kingdom Metazoa; phylum Chordata; class Aves; order Passeriformes; family Corvidae; genus Corvus; species Corvus moneduloides. The sequence goes on along the minus strand of NC_045481.1, from coordinate 53,006,280 downwards.
CATAAAACATAGCGAGCAGAGGAAGGCATGTTATTTTGGCAACTGTAAGTTTGGTTATGGAATTGAATTATTTCCTCAGACATTTCTATGGCGTGTTCTCTTGTCTCCCGAGGAGTGTTAGAGGAAAGACTTGGAGAAATTGGAGCCTTGTTTCAAAGCAAAATAACTGGTTCTCTTTATTCCAATTAGCTTGAAGAATCCTCAAGGTTCAGATGAGGTTGGCTCAAATTGCAGAACAGGGTGCAGGTCAGTATGCATATGCTGATCCACAGCAATCACATAATTGTTTCAAGTATTTGTTAGTTATTGATTAATGCTCTCATTCAGGGGTGTTATAAACATGTAAATGAAGTGATTCTTAGAGGCAACTATGATACTCTGTAGTTTGAAGGCACACTTAAATTATGCAGTACCTCCAAGTATGTTTGGGCTTTTTTATTTTTGTAAAAAGACTGAATAAACTACTGCCATGTACATGGATCATAGCTTTTCTCAAAATAAGGGTTGCAATGTTACATACATAGTTGCACCCCTCTCATTTCTACTAGCTTGTATTTGCAATCTCATTACAGTATTTTTCTATAATGAATCTTGGGCATCTTTGGGATTTAATTGTAATGTTTCAATTTTGGTTTTAAGTGTTGAAAAATGTGACCATTTGTAGCTTTACAGCTGCACAAACTCCCATGAGTGTGGAAGCGTTTCTCTCTCTAAACCTCTATGGGGATTCTTTGTTTACTTTCCTTCTCAGCTCTTCCACAAGGAGTACTGGACCATCACCTGAGTTTATCCTTAAACAAAAATGTCAACAGCACTGACTGTGGGTTTGGTTTGTTGGTTGTTGATTGGTTTCGGGTTTTTTTTTTACAGATCTAATAGGGGAGTCCAAATGTTAGATCCATAAATATTTATTGATACTTGTTTATTCAAGTCCTGTGTAATTAAAATTCCAAAGGTTATCCTTTTGTGTCAAGCCAGGGAGATGCTTCTGTGGCTGCACATAACGTGCCTGTAAAACCAGCACATCTGTGCTTCATTTACAATATTGTAGCTTTTACTTTTGAGAATATGTGGTCACATGAATAACCCAATTGGGGAAAGGGAGAAGACAACAGAGGAGATGTGTGGAACTTAAAAACTGTCACTTTTATTTTTCATGACATTGTCAAATACTTGAAACAAAGAAACCTGATTTCCCTTAGTACTGTGTCTATAACGCCCTCACCACAGTTGTTATGACATCAGTTTATTCTGTATTTCTAAGATATCCTTTATAGTCTCTGTTTCGGATGCTGTACTTCTGAACTTGCATCTGCCATGGAAATACAAACTGCCTGGTATCTGCCAGCTCCTGCATCAGCTTGGCTTAAAACTCATCACCAGCTTATGGTAGTGCAGGGGGAGGAGGGAGAGCTGAACAGACAACATAGCCGTGTAAGTTTTTTTCTAGAGAAAAAGTATTATATGGCTAATGATGAGACATGTTTCTCATTATATGTTGTCCACTTCTTTAAGTGTTAGCTATGCATTTATTCTTTCAAAAATCTATTTTTGGTATTGTTTTCCTTGGAATAAAAATTATGCTGTTTTTCTGGTTGTCAGCCAACTATCTTTTCCCCTTCTTCCCTGCCCTCCCTTCATTCCCCCTGTGTTGGGTTGACCCTGAGTTGATGGACAGTCTTTAAGACCAATTACGCTTCTCACAATTTACATATTTAAACCGCACAGAAAGGCGGGACTTGCCCTTTTGGTCGGAGCTCGCCTGCTGGAAGGTGGGGGGGCTCCGAGCCTCCCGGCCCCGCTGGGCCGGGCCGGGGCCACTGCCCCTTTCCCCCTTTCTCAGCACCACGGCACGGACCCTGGGTCGCTGGGGGGGACTGTCCCAGAGCCGCAGGCAGCTAAAACCAGCCATGGACTGCTCACAGCTAAACCCATCCAGCGCGGCTTCTGGGAACAGGCGGGTCCCTCTCCTCTCCATGCGGAGCCGGCGGAGCCAGCGGGAGCCGGCAGAGCCTCCTGTCTGCAGCCAGCACACTTCGTGCTGAACTGAAGAGGACACCGTGCAGCCAGCAGCACAGAGGGAGCGAGGCTTTCCCCACCGTCAAGCCCGAACAAGAACACTCTTCAACATGGCGGTTTCAGAGTCAGAGAGAAAGAGAAGTGAGTCACGTGGGACGGAGCTGGAAATGGCGACAGGAGAGAAGAGGGCGGTGCCGCGATTCTGGCGCGCAGCTTAAAAGAAACCTTCTTGCATGCCGTGGTAAGAAACCGTAATACCACAAACTGTTTGTCTCTTTAACCCAATGAAAGAACATGGGGGGATGGAGTATCCTCGTGTGCCTGTGAAGATTGTGAAGAATGCCTATGCCAGGCTATATAGAAGTAGTGAGAGGCTGTTAGAGACTTGTGGCGAAGAAAAGCCTCTGTGTGCAGGCCAAAATAACTTATCCTTAAAAAGATGAATAACCCCATGTGATGGCCCATGTTTTGTAGTATGAAAGAACTGTGAAATTCTTCATGGGAGAGATGTTCTACACACAGCAGACTGTTTGTTTCCGGGCGGGTGTGCTGTTGGTGGCAGTTTGGGAACCACGTGCAACTGAAGGAAAACCTTTTCTTCCTTAAGCATAAGAGAAAGACTTTTCAAGAACTGCAACACTGACTAACATCCCATGTTCTGTTATCCCTTGTGTGAGCTGGATAAAAGGAGAGAAGTGCTGGAAAAGGGGGGGGGGGGGGGAATTTACTTTAATTTTGTTTTGTTGTTTTCTCTTTACTTTTAATTCTGTTAGTAATAAAGCTCTTTCATTGTACTGCAACTGTTTAAGGTTTGTGCCTGCTTTGCTTTTCTCCTAATTCTTATCTCACAGAAGGAAAATAAGTAAATAATGGATATTTTGAATCAAAACCACTACATTTAATTGGTGTTTCTGCCCGGTTTCGAACTCAACCCGCTACATCAATGGTGGAGAATGCGGGCAATTAATGAGCGCTGTGAGATGAAGATTAATTAGGAGAAAATAATAAGCAGAGCAAGTAGAAAGTTATAACATTAAGTAGAATAATAGAAGAAATTTGCTTTGTAGTAGTGGTAAAAATTCTAGGGGTGGAGGTTTATGGAATTTGTTTTCTTTTAGCTCTGGTTTTGCTATTTTAAGTAACTTTTGGATATGTAAATTTTAAGAAGCGAGGGGTGGAATGTGTTGGGTTGACCCTGAGTTGATGGACAGTCTTTAAGACCAATTACGCTTCTCACAATTTACATATTTAAACCGCACAGAAAGGCGGGACTTGCCCTTTTGGTCGGAGCTCGCCTGCTGGAAGGTGGGGGGGGCTCCGAGCCTCCCGGCCCCGCTGGGCCGGGCCGGGGCCACTGCCCCTTTCCCCCTTTCTCAGCACCACGGCACGGACCCTGGGTCGCTGGGGGGGACTGTCCCAGAGCCGCAGGCAGCTAAAACCAGCCATGGACTGCTCACAGCTAAACCCATCCAGCGCGGCTTCTGGGAACAGGCGGGTCCCTCTCCTCTCCATGCGGAGCCGGTGGAGCCAGCGGGAGCCGGCAGAGCCTCCTGTCTGCAGCCAGCACACTTCGTGCTGAACTGAAGAGGACACTGTGCAGCCAGCAGCACAGAGGGAGCGAGGCTTTCCCCACCGTCAAGCCCGAACAAGAACACCCTTCAACATGGCGGTTTCAGAGTCAGAGAAAGAGAAGTGAGTCACGTGGGACGGAGCTGGAAATGGCGACAGGAGAAAAGAGGGCGGTGCCGCGATTCTGGCGCGCAGCTTAAAAGAAACCTTCTTGCATGCCGTGGTAAGAAACTGTAATACCACAAACTGTTTGTCTCTTTAACCCAATGAAAGAACATGGGGGGATGGAGTATCCTCGTGTGCCTGTGAAGATTGTGAAGAATGCCTATGCCAGGCTATATAGAAGTAGTGAGAGGCTGTTAGAGACTTGTGGCGAAGAAAAGCCTCTGTGTGCAGGCCAAAATAACTTATCCTTAAAAAGATGAATAACCCCATGTGATGGCCCATGTTTTGTAGTATGAAAGAACTGTGAAATTCTTCATGGGAGAGATGTTCTACACACAGCAGACTGTTTGTTTCCGGGCGGGTGTGCTGTTGGTGGCAGTTTGGGAACCACGTGCAACTGAAGGAAAACCTTTTCTTCCTTAAGCATAAGAGAAAGACTTTTCAAGAACTGCAACACTGACTAACATCCCATGTTCTGTTATCCCTTGTGTGAGCTGGATAAAAGGAGAGAAGTGCTGGAAAAGGGGGGGGGGGGGGGAATTTACTTTAATTTTGTTTTGTTGTTTTCTCTTTACTTTTAATTCTGTTAGTAATAAAGCTCTTTCATTGTACTGCAACTGTTTAAGGTTTGTGCCTGCTTTGCTTTTCTCCTAATTCTTATCTCACAGAAGGAAAATAAGTAAATAATGGATATTTTGAATCAAAACCACTACACCCCCCTAGTACCCTTTGAACTTGTCCAACTTGTTGAATTTGGCAGGAGAGGACTGCAGAAGCATTATGCTCCTACAAGTGAAAATCAGTGGTGTGGTAAGGGAGGAGAGACCCAGCTTAGTGCTGCTAAGAGTAAAGGCTCCACTGTGAGCTGAAATTATCACTGATTCTGCTTGATCTGCCAGCTGGCAATCTGGCATGTGCGAAGCTTAAAACCAGGCACAGCAAATGCTGTCTCTTGGCTCTCCAGACTGGCAGGAGACTAGGAGACAACTAAGCTTGCTATGAGGGAGATAAGACACAAAATCATCAAAATAAAATACCCAAAGAACAGGTTTTGATAATTCAGCTGCTTAGAAACAGCTCATTTCTTAATGTAGGGAGACACAGGTTACAAAATGCTCTGTTTGTGCACTGCTATCTTTATTTTGGAAAAATTTCATAAATGTCTGTGAGACAGATCGTGAAAGCTGCGGGCTGATAACTCCTGTGATTTCACACCAAGTTCTAATAGTTGGTGGCAGTCCATGTGTTTGTCTGCTTTCCAAAGTGGAGCAGAGCACTATTAGTTTGTAACACAGACCCTCATCTCTTTTGCAGATTTTTCCATCGAGGCCTCAATGCCTGAGGAAAAGATCTGAGGTTTCTGAAGTCTTTGGGAACAGGCTATAGACTCTGCTCAGCCTGCTGTTTAGGCATGTCAGTCAGGTTCATGGGAATGTTGTCAGTGGACAGGTTCTTCCCATGGCAAGTAAATGTCAGCCATCTGGCTAGAGGCAGCCATTCTAATTAGACTTTCCTTATGCAACAGATGTTTTGAAGCTCAGCCAGGGAGAGGAAAGTAATACCCAGAGACTGTGGCCCTTATCTGCTTTCTGGTCATTTAAAGAAGGCAACTGGGGCTCAGGATTCTCTTCCCTGAAAATTTCCTTGCATCTGAAGCAGTTTCTCCACCAATTATGTCCTTTTGTGTATGTTCAAGGTCACTAGGCGAGCTCTAAGGCTGACAAAACTCCAGGAGTTCCACATCATGGACGCTGCTCACTTGAACTCACTACTTTACATACCCTTTAAATCACCTGTCATAGGTTTAGGTGTTTGGGTTTTTAATATATAGCAAAATACTGGTCTCTTTCTTTGAAGATTACTCAGAGTATGCAGATATTGGGTTTATGGATGAGGAGTATTTTTGTTCTTCTCGGGTTTTTTTAAGTAACATTGGGAAAACCAGCAACACTAAACAGATGCTCACAGAATGAGAGATAGTGATCCTGTTAAAGAAATCCCCCCCCGTCTTCAGCTCACTTCAGAAATTTCTAGAGATCCTTTTTGTTGAAGTAAACTTCAGTAAAATATGGCAGAATGCGATCTCATTTGCTCTTAAGCAAACTGACTGAATGCTTTGTTTCTGTTACTCACTGATTTGTTATTCTGTGATTATTTGAAAGAAATTAATCTGTAGTAACATCCTGTTCTCTTTCTTTGCCTGATCATCTCTTTGGAAGGAGTTGTTCATTTCGCTTGAACTAACAAAAAATCCCATCCTTTTCGATCTAGATAGTACTAAACTTGTTTGTTTATGTTTAAAACAGGAAGCTCGTGCCTACAGCATTCCAGCCATCAGCCTGCTGAATCTTCATTATCCTTTCTTCACCTGTGCTGCAGGGCAGTGTGCTGACCATGAGAATTCCAGACCTTAAATTCCTCTGATAGCTAATAAGCTTTCTGGTTGCATTTTAAATTTTACTTCTGTTATTTGAAGCAGTTGGGCTAATTTCTCATTAGTGGGTCTCATCCAGTGCAGTGATGAGGAGCCCTGTACATAGGAGAGTTGCACAGGTCACTTGTTATTCTGACAATTTTTAACACATTTCAGTCTTTTTTTTTTTTTTTTTTTTTTTTTTTTGTTGATTATCCTATATGTTGCCCATTTGCTAGTTTTTGAATTAAATGCTGCTTTATAAACAATTTTAATTAAACTGTTCAGTAAAAATTATGGATGGGGTCATAGATAAGAAGATATGAAACCCTAAGAAAATGTTTCTGGAAGATAAAAATAATTGTTGGATTGCCAAATTAATATCCAAAAAGCTGTATCTTTGTCCATAACTATCAAACATCATTCCACTGAATTGGATGCTCCACCTAGGTGGATGTTCATAAAACTCAGGATGGAACTGTGCATTCTTGGTGACTGGAAGTGCAATGTGGTTCAGGTATGTGACAAAAGTGAGATTTAGTTCAGAAGTGCAAGAGATGAGACAGTTGCTATTGGATAACACAATGAGTTTTACTACAGTGAATTTAATAATTTGGATCCAGCCTGAAGCAGCATTTATCCCACAGTACCAACATCTGATAAACAGTTCAGGTGAAGAAGCAGGACTCAGTGGCCAGTTTCACTTAAGTGCATTGGGGAGTGATCATTTCTTCTTCACAGTATAAATCTTTGCTCTATTGGCAAGTATTTGCTAGAAAGTGGTGAAGAATTACACTCATAGTGTTTTGAGTGCTCTGAGGTTCTTAAACAGATCTTTTGAAAAACAAAATGCAAAAAAAAAATCATCTTTCCCAAAATATTTGTAAGATACAGTGAAAGATGTGTCGTTATACAGTGAAGAACCAGATCTCTTGAAGAGGTCAGAACTGAACTGTTGTATCCCTCACTTTCTTGAGCACATGGTTCCATTATTTTCTGCTGCATTTGTGCTATGAAATAAAGATTTAAATGGGTGAAATTTCAATGTTCTGGCCAGTTAAAAAGATGGAATAATGTACTAGTGCAAAGCATATTCAGCATGTTTTCAACGTTTGGACCTTCCTCAGGAATATTTACCCATCATAGTAAGGGCTGCAGCTGGGTAGCTTTGTGAGAGTCAGTTGAATGAGTAACTTCTGCCTGTCTTTGCAGAGTAAGCTGACTAGAAAAGTTGTGTGACTTTGTAATGCCTGACTTTTGGGTTGGTGTAGTTGGAGAAATACGAATGAAGACAGAGTATGAACCTAATGAGTGAACTAAATAAAATTCCATTACTCCACCCTGCTTCAAAAAATGAAGAAAATTAAATCTTAATGCCAAAAGCATTAATATTGTGTAATTGGTAACTCTAACGTTGAATATTCATGAAGCTCTGCAGTATGTTCACTTAAGGAACTGATTGTAATTAAAACAAGCTGTGTGATTAAAATTTGCTTTTTGCTTCACCTCAGTACAAAATCACACAACACATATTTAGAATTGAAGTGGGTTTTTTCTTTCGTGTGTATGATAGAAAAGTGTGGTGCCATTCACTCAGGTTGGCAAATAAATTGTTATGGAAAGTACTGTAGTTGCCCTGTTTGTTTATCTTCTAGATTCCATTGTTTCTTCAGAAAATAATTTCTGATTTAACTGGATAATGAGAATTTTAGGAAAAAAATCATAGCCGGCTCTGACTTTAAATTTAAATATTTCCTTTAACAAAAGCACATAAATGGCATGTTCAGTTAGTAACTTTATCCTCTTTGTTCTGTAAAAGTATACTTTTTTTGTTTTCAACAAGGTCAAAAACATAATACTTGGAGGGAACACTTAGAAAATTAATTTGTAGGTCATCTTTAAGTGCCATGGAAATTAAAATAAACATTGTTCTATTGTTCTAACTAAGAAACATTAACAACAACAAAAAAGTTTGTGTTGGAAAAAAATATTTACATGCCTTAGAAACATGTTCAACACAATTTGACATCATCTTATTTGCAGAGATCAAACGGTATCATTGGTATTAATTTATCTTTAGATAGATTTAAATTATTTTTTACATAGATATAGGCATATATTTTGTTTGTTAAACTAGCTTGGCAATTGTTATTTGTTTGTAGTCAGTTGTTAGGTATAAAGAAGAAATTAAGGGAAGGTGTGAAAAAAGATGAGTAGAACATATATTAAATGTTTCTAGAAAACCTAGAAACTCTAGTTCTAAGTTCTAGCTTTCTGTTTCTCTCTTATTTCTTTTGATCTGTGAGGAAAAATACTGGGAAGATGATTTCCTAATTACTGCAGCCTGGGATTTGGATAAAAGAGAACATTAATAAAGAGAATTAAGATTTTAATTCTTAAGAATTTAATTTCTTAGCCAATATAATTAAGAAGTAAGAGAAGGATAGAAGTTGTCTCTCTTCAGCTCACTATTCCTTCCACTGTCTCAAGCAATTTTTTTAGAAGGTAACCTGAAGTCCCTTCAGGAAAGGCCATTATTTGAAAAAAAGTTAACCTAACAAAGTTTGTCTCCCTGGGCTTCCCTGTAGTCATCTGAGAAGAGAGAGGTTCCTGCAGAATGCAATTCAGAGAGCCTAAATGAAATTTCTGATTTTAGGACAGGAACTTAAGTTGATTCAAAAACAAACAAAAAACCCAAACTGACCAACCAAACAGAAAACTTCAGGAGACAGATGGCCTTAGGCCAAAGTGGGTCCTCAGAAAAGGCTTTATACATATTGTCATGCCTCTTAATCTGTTGAAGGCATGTGGTATTTTTAATAATATAGTATTGAAGATGATGTACAGAATGAAATAGGTCTAGGCTCTTCTTCTTCTCTTGATCCTTCCCTGCAGAGAACATCAACTTTGGTGTTACTGGTTTTGGTAGGAACACTTGAAAGAAATCTCAGATCAGCATTTAGCAACTGTATCCAGCCACATGCAAACTGATGAATCCTTGAATGAAAACAGCAATTCCAGTTGACAAGTAAAAGCAGGCATTTGCATTGTCTATGAGACAACAATTGCTTCCTTGGCTTACCAAGTTTTGATTGCTTTATATCAACTCTAATAACTATAATAGGACTAATGCAATAGGACTAATGCAAAGTTAACTGAATTGATGAAGAGACACAAGTAAACTGGATAAAGTTTCATAGTGGGTAACAAATCAATGCCTAAGGTAAAACTGAGTTTGAGAGCTTCAACGGGAAGAGGGATGCTGAGGTGAAAATTTGGATTTTGGGTGTTGGAAGAACTGTTTTTCATGTTCCTTTACTTATCTGTACACCCAGGATTTGATATAGGAAACTTTACTGGCCTAGTCCTGTCCTGCAAGCCATAAAATGGGAGGACAAGGTGTGACCTGGTAAAGTTAAAGGCATAATAGCGTTGCAGCAAAACAGCACAGGGAAAACTTGCAGGTTTAGAGGCAAACAAAATGTACAGTTTGTCTCTTCAAAGTAGAGACTGAAAGCTTTGATTGGAAGTTTATCTCTTTCTGTAGTGAGTGGAAGCTTCGATTGTGCTTTGTGGAAAAGAAAGCAGATTTCTTACAAAGTTTGCTATAGAAGAATTAAATGTAGTTTGTTTTGGTCGTGTGCATCTATGATGGAGAATCTGGCAATAGTGAGTGAAAACCTAGAATGATATATATATTATCTCCTTGTTGTTAAAGCAACCTTATTGTGGAATTTCTGTTATAGATTCATGTAGTAGGTTGAAACCTACAAACCAAAGCATGGCAATTCAGTTTGCTAGGTACACAAGGGAAATAATACTTCCAGTGTGAAATAACTTTTAGAGTTGTGAAGTCAAGTGGCCTTTTTCAAATTTTTAATATCTCAAGAGAGACGACCGTCCACTGTATCTTAGACCAGTCTTATATTTTGGTTTTTTACATTTCTTTGCCTAATAAAACCTGATGTTTATACTGGCTGAACTAGTAAGAAATACTAGTAAGAAATGGAGAAAAAGAAGAGATACTTCAAGCCTCTATCCCAGAAAATAGATTTATTCCTACTGCTATATAGTCTGTGAGAGAAAACCAGTGGGAGTGCAAGAGCATCTTAAGACATTCCCCCAGTTTGTACCGTTGATTTGAGCCAAGATTATTCTCGTGGTTTTTCTGACTCAGCCACACGTGAGGCTTTTGGACCAGGAGTGTAGGCAGTGCTGTACAGCTGAATGTATATGACAGGGAGAGGTGTCATCTCAAAATAAAAAAGACACATTTTTGCCATGAGAAAAATCATTCACTGGAACAACCTCCCCAGGGATGTGGTAGTGTCCCCATTACTGGAGGTTTTCAAGATACAGTAAGACAGGATCTTCAATAATCTCATCCAGGGTCCCTTTCCCACAAAGGGTTGGGCATGTTGATCTTTCAAGGTCCCTTCCAACCTGGGCTGTTCTGTGATTCAGTGATAATAAGTAGGAAAAAGATGGAGAACAGCAATAATACTTTGTAAAGTAAATAAAACATTGTAAAATAAGTGGTGTATAAACCTTCATGCCGGTCTCAGCTTCTTGATTTTCTGGGAGAGGAAGTTTCTATCTTGGTTTGCACCTATGTCTTCTATTAAAAGGTATTGAAGTCAAATGGGATTTTCTTCACACAGCCAAAAAATTGGGAATGTCATTTTGTGTGTGTGCAAGCAGATGTGCCTGTATGTGTAAGACTGCAAAGTTTGAAAAGTGCTGCTTTACTGTCATTTCTCCTGTGAAATTGAATTCTTTCTGTATGATGCATCTTAAAGAACTGAAAACACTTTCAGGGGCCTGCCACCCAAATAGCCTCTTAAAAACATCTGAAGATCTAAAACATGACAAAGCAGGGAGATGCCAAGCATTCTTCAGCCTGAGATATGTTTACTTCTTCCAGGAAGCTTCTTAGGAATCCAGCACAGTATTGTCCTGGATCTTAATCCTGGCTGTGATCTTAGCATGTACTGTTTGTATTAACTAGAAAAATATAAAAAAAGTCCTTTTCTCCCATTGCTTTCTTCTGCCTGTTGTTCTGTCCGTCTCTGTCTTTGCATTGCCAATTACTCATGATGGACAAAAAGGCACTTTTCCTTTGTTTACTTTGTTGCAATCAATTTCTTTTAGAAATTGAAGCTGCTTCCACCAGTGAACATAAGGGCTGCACATCCAGGTCTTGCAAACCATTCATCTGATCCCACATAAGGATCATGTTCATGCTATTCCAAAAGCAGAAACCTTCTTTAACACTCACTGTTTTCAGCCATGTGCAGCTCAGGCCTTTCCAGGTCCAGGAGCTTTACAGGATTATCACTGTACCTCTCCTCTAAATGCATCTAATCTCTGTTTGAACTGAATTATTGTGTCTCCATTCTTTTACAACTTCCTTTAGTAACAAAATCAATTATTTAATTGTATACTGTTGTGAAGGGACTTCTTTTCTACTCAAACCATTGCCTAATAACTGCTTTTGACATCCTTATCCACATGTACTGTGAGCAATTGTAAGCAAATAATTAATAGACCACCTTCTTCAGTCTATTCATCATTTTCTAATCTGTTTCTATCCAGAAGTGTCTTTTTTGCATGGAAACCATTTGCAATTTCTGACCACTCTTTCTTCTATGAATCATTTGGTTTTAAGTTGTTGGTGTTTGTTGCTGTTTTACTGGGGGGGGGAAGGTGTTCTTGTTTTGTTTGGGTTTTTGGTTTTTTTGATATGTGACTAGAACTGTTTTAAAGTTTTGGGCTCATATTCTATAGTGTTTTCAGCTTTTTACTAGCAATTCTTAACATTTTTTCCTTTTTGGCTGCTGCTGAATGCTATTTTCAGAGAACTATTCAAAATTACTCTACTCTCTTTCCTGACTTGTAAAACATAATGACTCTTATTTAGCTAAGCGTATTCTACATTTGTTTTTTTCTCATGTGCATTGATTTGCCTTTTTCACCTGACATTTTATTATTCAGGTGCTCAGTATCCCATAAACTACCTTGGCTGTCTTTAGATCTGATTTTCCCATCTTGTCTTTAATCATGTGTACAGATCCACTTTTCCAGATTCTTCATGACTATGTTGAACACCTCTACCTGTGGAAGTGTAATCTCTGCAGCGCACAGAGCAACTTCTGTCCTTTATTTTCTTCCTTCAGTTACAAGAGGTATTTCTCTTTTGTCCTGTTAGAGCAGTTTCCTTAAGATGCTTGGTAAAAAATTTTGACAAAACCTCTCTTTGAAAAATACACGTGCCTGTATTAAAATGCATGTTGATTTCTGTAAAGGCATTTAACGAAATAGCAAAGTTTAGATTGCTGGACAGTCCTGTATTAATTTATCATTCTTGTATCTGGATCCATTTAGTAATAAAATATTACATTGATTTCTTATCTAGGACAGTTATTATCTAAAAGTTAGGAACTAGGATGGAAGTCTTAAGTGATAACAAAATTATAAAGCAGTAAGTCCCTCAAATCATTGTTTTGTTTGGGCAGAAAAACAAAGCAGCTCAAGGTCAACATCAAAATATTGAAGGAGGTGTTTGGAAAGAATGGGTATCCTTCATACTGTGTGCCTTTATCTCAGTCTCTTTAAGGCTTTTTATTTGCCTTCCACTACCTCAGGTAGATAATGCACAGCTTTTTGTCTTGGCATTTGCCAGAATGTTGTCCAGAGGCACTCTAAAAGCCCAAAACCTTGATTAACAATAAAACTTTTGAAGAACTGGTATTTCAGCATCTCTTCTATTAAAGATTAGTTTTATCTATGTAGATCTGTGGTACTGTTAAAATTACAATGAGTTCCTATATCTTCTTTTAAGAGGTATTTTCTAAATACTTTACCTGGTTTTGTATTTTTTATTTCATAATGTATTAGAAGCACTGAATCTTTTTCATTCCACAATTTTCTACAACCATTTTAAAGTTTTAATGTTGGGTCCCATTACTTTAATGCAACCTTGTTTATTTTATTTGATATAAAGAAAGAAAAAAAAGTTCAGGTAATAAATCCTAACGTATGCAGACTGCATACTTATTGTATACAAATTGTTTCTAAATAGGCAAATACAGCATGCCATTTTGACTCATCATATATAGAGTTATAAAATTAGCATAACTAGATACACATCACAATTTCTTAGTAATGACAATAGCAATACTGAGTTCTGGCATAGCTGATAAAGTGCAGTGAAAGAGAGCTAAGCTCCATTTAGCTCAGTATCAAGATACAACTGATGCTCCTTTCCCACTTTGTCTCCTTGCTCCTCTTCCAGGAGATATCAAACTCTCAGCAGCTGCAATGGAACAGGAGATATTGTACAAACTCAGTCATTTGCACCAGGGCTGAACTGCTGGTTGTGAACTGAGGGACTGAACTGCAATTCCGTGCCTTATTCACTGCTCTTACTGCAGACAGGGAGTGCCCTGAAAGAAACAGACAACAATTGCAGTAGGTCTGATATTTCTGTGGCAAATCTTGACCCATGGCATGTCCAGGAGTTTTTTCAAAGTCTCATAGAATATTAGTAACTCTGCTCCTTTTATGCCCTTCTCACATCCCCTATTTTCATTTTAGGTTTTGAGGTAAAAATGTCAAAAGTATATAAAATGTAACCCCCAAAGCACAGAATTCTCTTTGCCTGCAGAAGTAGTTCTCTGGTATAAGCTCATCTCTTTCCTAGGGCCTCCATGTGCACAACACTGCTAAAACCATACCAAATTAGTGTGGATTTTTTTAGATGTTGATGAGATTGTGCATAAAGCTGGTACATTATTTTTTTGGATCAGCTCCTGGATATAATCAGGAATGGAATGGTGTTGGCTAAATAATTTTATCAGGAAAGATTTTGACAAAGGACATGAGGAACATTTTGCTACATTTGGCTTGTGCTATTCCAGAAGAGCAGAGCTGTTGTTTTCCTCAAAGCTTTTTTCTGAACTGTCTACTTACCCAGAAAAATGCAGGGTTTTGGTACAGTATGTGCCAGTCAATGCATAAAAATTCCTTTTTTGTTATGATAGCTTTGATTTTTTTATTAAATTTCCTAGTCCTGGGTTTTGAGGAACAATCACTGAAAATGGCAGAAATAAAGTTAGCAAACTATGTGTTCTCAGAGTGTTGTATATGGTAGCCCTCTAAAAGAAAAAGAGAAATTATCTTTCTTACCATGTTTTCTAGAAGATGCAAGCCAATAAGGATAGTTTCCCAATTAGAATGCAAATTGTAAAGCTCCTGAATCTAGAATTTAACAAGCAGCCAAAATAGGCCTCCTTTTCTTCCTGCTGAGAAGAGTTTAAGAGGAATTATGTACTTCATTCACTTAAATCATCAAACGTAAGCTTTGATGTTGCACATTTGGAAATGCTGACTTCAGTCTAGTCCATATGCAGAATACATCTGTATTTCCTTAAAGTGAGGAAACCAGAAGTAGATGGTTAAATTCTCCTTCAGGTCCCCAGTGTTAATACCTGGAAGACAAAGTCAAATGGAATGGTTGTGGTGCTTTTGAAGTGGGTGGTGTAAGAGAACATTTAATTCTTTACTTTTAAGGACACCTCAAAAATAAAAGGTTGACTTGTCCTTTTTTTACTTTTTAGCATTACTATGTGCTCCCAGTCCTGAGATTCTGTGAGTAGAGACTTTGTGTGATGTAGTGGAAAGGCAGCTCTGGAGTTGGTTTGGGTTTGTTTGGTTGGATTTTTTGGTACTAGTAATAATCCCTTGTCCCTCATTTTGGATTCTGATAGTGGGCAGAACTTCGAGAACACAGGAAATGGGGACTTGCTTCTCTTTTCTCACAAAAAACTGCTTGCTTTCATTTTCAGACCATCCTTTCTGCAAATCAGCAAATCTCTTTTTTCTGAAGTGATAAAGCAGTATGCTTTCTCCCTTTCCCTCATATTAAAATAAAGAGCTCAGGTTGAATTTTCCTGAAGCTACCTCATCTGTGTGTCAAATAAGGACAAAAAAAGGCAAATTATTTACCCTATAGTTTTGGCCATGGATTCTTGACTGCAGCCACTGGGAAGTCTCCTTCTGGCCACATAGAGTTCAGGCCATGTAGCTGTTTTGGGGATCTAAGAGCAGGAGAGAACCATGACACTTCTCAAGTCAGAGATGCAGCCAGAGATTACCCAAGAGAGGCTTGCAAGTGCTACCTGAGGTTAAGTCTCCTTTTTGGGATACTGGCATTTTCAAGCTAGGAACAGTAGGCAGAACACTAATCAGATGAAGCATCTGTGTAGTCGGTCAGTTGTACTGGTGATATGATGCACTGCTCTGCTAAAAGTTTCAGTCACAACTCAGCTGTCCTTAGTCTTTTGATTTCAAGGCTTTGTTTGTGTTGGGAGTTTGGAACATGCACCGATTCAGATCAGAAATCTGAGCAAAGTATGAAAAACCACTGTGTGGGCTGCTTGCAAAAGGGTTCATCTCACAAAATTCGCCAAATGTTATTTATGACTGAAGTTTATCTCAGTGCTGTGGCTGTGTTATAAAATAACCTTTTAAAGAATGCAAATTAGTATTTTACTCTGTAAGATATAAGAACAGCTATGTCATGAGCATGCCTGGTGAAAGAGTCTCTGTGCTAACAGCTTGTTTCTGTATGATGTGTGCAGTTTGGGGTATTTATTTTACCTCTGTCTTAATTACTACATCATCCTGTCTAATGCAACACCTTTGCAGCCCTCAAAACTGCCTCAGTAAGCCCAATTAGCAAAGGAGGGACTCTGAGGAATTTGTTGCTGATTCAGCATGTGCCTCATTGGTGGGTCATCCAAGCCAATATATTGCTGACTTGGCCAGTAAAGTGCACGTGGCATATCTTTGCTAAATGCGTCAGTGGCAAGGTGATCTTGCTGTCTCTGAATATTGTGGGTCTTAGCTTTTAAATACCAGTACAAAAAACCCCAAAAAAATTAAAAAAAAAATCAAGCTTTATCCAAGCTACTGAAAGTCTGCCTTTACATAGTACATAAGTTGAACTGTGCTGTAAATATGCTGCCTATTCCTATCACACCTTCTAAAAATTAAATTTAAATTAAAAACAACATCATTTGTGAATGCTTACTGTAAGAACTTCATAGTGTGAAAATAACACTGTGTGACTACATCTGAAGGGTTCTTGTCAGGGTATTTCTAATGTGGTCCCAGAAGTGTACTGTCAGTAGCAAGGAATAACACAGCACACAGAAAGCTGCAGATGATTCAGCAATACAGGCAGAAGACCTTCTGCAAATTGTGTTTGCAGAATCTTGTATTGCATTAATCGATCTTTTGAGAAAGAAAGGGCTTTTGGCTCCAATTCTGCATTGACATCACACCTGAATCACACACTGAGGACTTCCTCCCCCACTCCACCTCTTTGGAGGATACTGAACAATCATCCTTTGCATATTATTATCATTATTATTATTATTATTATTATTATTACTGTTGCTGTTCCTGTTGTGCCTATTTTTAGAGCTAGATATTGATAAGAGAAATTAGTCTTGCTGCTGGCTTCAAAATTGTGTCTGTTTCCAGGAAAAAAGCTTAAAAGGTGGCATTAAAAGATGTTACTGCTTTTTCACACTTCTACATCATATGCTGGCAGGAAGGAAGAGGTGACATGATGAGCTTTGCTTTTTCATAGACAACTAGGCCTGCAGATTTAATGTGTACTCTAGGAATAAAATTGGACTTTTTCTAGCAAAAGCAACAATACTTGTGACCTAATATGCAGCATCCCTAGATCCAAGTTGGGACATTATAACCTGGATGAGTGAACTAGCACATCTGTGGAAAAAAATAAGCAGTCAAAGTCCACACAATGGCTGTTTATTTGAATAAGTTGATATTCTAGTTATTCTTGTCCTGGTATACATCAATATTTGAAAAAAAAATCAGTAGACTAGAATCCATAATTCTTTTCTCATAAAAAGGAAGTGAAACACATTCATGCTCTTTCAACATGTGTTCATTTTTGCAATGCAAAAATAGGTGTCCATGTATCACTAAAGTAAGCAAATGTGAATCTGATTGTGTCCAGGAAGCATAAAGTGGGAATAAAATGCTTGTTTTGCTGCTTTGCCATTTATCTGTGTAAGATGGAAAGCCAAGTATAATCTCCCTGCTTGAAAGCCCACAATTGCATTCTAGATCCCAAAGAAAGCTATTTATTGTTGGTTTGTTCAACAAAGTGTGCCCTCTGGGATTACCCTTCGTGACTGGGAAAGAAAGAATTTTGTTTAATTTCTTCATTTGGAAAATTTTTTGCTTGACGAGTAACAAGACTCCTGGGTCACTAAGCAATAGTGTTTGACCCTTATTGCCTTCAACTTATTTGTGTTTCTAAGTCAGGCCTTTGGTAGTTGTTTTTTTCAAATTATGCAAAGTTGATATCCTGCTGCCATGCAAAGCAGAATAATTTATAGAATGTTTCTATGTAGAAATTGCTTTCAAAAATTTTACTTCATGTAGAAACCTTAAGGTTTTTCTTAGAAAAGGATGAATAGACACCAAGGAACACTAATTTTTTTTCCTGTAATCTTATTGGTCTCCCCTCCACACAAACATATTTGTTCTCTTTTTACATTGACTAAGAATATAGTCAAGTGGCAATTTGAGAAAATATCGTCTCAAGCTCCCACCTCTGCCTACACCATAGACAAAAATAAATGTGTAACTAGAATGTGATGTATAATACATGCAGCCCAGACAGCAGAAACATATCCAGGTTTCTCCAAATCTGTGAGAAGGAGTAGAAGAAAGAAACCCAAGTGGCTCTGTGACTGAATACATGATGCTCATTTAGGCAAAGCCTGTTGAGTGGTATTATTATCTCCTGGTGTTTTGAATGGTGCAATTTCTGTTGGGTGAGTTATCAGTGCAAAGGTCCTCCATCAGAGGGGTCCTTCAGCACCACGCAACAAAGAGTAGCACTGCCTCCTGAACGAATTTTCTTTGAAATAGTAAGTTGTCTAGGAGGAGGAAGAGAGCAACATTTTTTACTCACATATAATTTGTTGTTGTTGTTGTTATTTTATCCTATTTAAGGTCACTGCCTTATGTTGTAACAGGTTTTTTTCCAAGTACTTCCTAGCTCTGGGTTTCTTTTGAACTGCCCTCCTGAAAGACACTTGGTGTACTGTTCTCCCACTCTTATGTTCACACTTTCTTATATGCTGTTCCTTATGCTTAGAAATCCTTATTCTCCATGCCAAATATCCTCCCACTCTATATTCACATTCTTCCTTTAAACTGCATTTCCTTAAAGTCTATCAAAAATAATCTGCAAGTTAAGAAATACAGCAACTACGCCTTGAGATCTGACAGTCTTCTGATCATCAGATTTGCCACTGTTGGCTGAATTCTTTAACTTATGCATAATACTGAATAAATCAGGGATTCATTTTTCCTTAATATCACATGTACTGTCTTTATCACTATTTAAGATCTTATTTTTAAAATTTTAATTTTATTTTAAAATACCCCAAAGTTCATCCCAACTGGTTTCCTAGAGGCCACCTAGCTGAACAGTGCTTCTTGTTGGCTTGTTCTTGCTTTTCTAGCTGAAAGTCCACTGATGGATAAAAAAATGAGGTCAGTAAGACATCCTTCTCATAAGAGAGCTGAGTCCAGTATCTTAGGTACAGATTCAACCAGATAAAATTACCATTTTGGAGTTCTGTCTCAAGAATATTTGTTCAAAGAAAAGCCCCAGAATGAATAAAAACTACAAATGAACCAGAACTTTTTTTTTTTCTGAACTTGTATGCAATTCTTAAAACCATTTGTTTTCACAGGGAGTTAGTGCTGCTTATAACCTCCTTTCTTTACATTCTTTCTAGTGCTAGATAAAAAAACCCTGAAAAGAAAAAATTTGCATCCAAAACAGAGTAATTTATAAAAGTTTTATTTATGCAACATTAACTCCTACTTGCCCCCCCCCCCCCCAAAAAAAAAAAAGTGTAATTGGGAAATTTTCAGGCTGCCTAAAATAGGCTTACCTTAAAAGAAATACCTTTTTTTAAAATCTGGGTCTACTAGTCTAAAACGCTCATGAAATACTGCTCCTCAGTGTTTCTAAAATATGTACATTCTTCATCTGTTTGCTGATTGTCTGCAGCATAAAATTCAGCCTAGGATTCTTGCAAGGAAAAAAACAGGGGTTGTAATCCACTCCTCCAGATTCTCTGCTGCAAGAGAAGTACATCTAATCACTGACTGCTAACAAAACATAAACTGTAAAAACATTGCTAAAACAAATGAAGCTGACATTTTACAGGAAAAAAGTGCTATTTTCAAACACAGTTATGAGCTTTTAGTAAGTCTGAAATTTCCATTTAGCTATGTCAAAGTGATTACCTGTGAGCAAAATCAGGTCCAATTGCTTTTTCTCTTAATGTATCAAGGAAAAGCTAAAGCTGGGACCAGAATGGATCCTTCAGGAGTTAAATACAGAACTCTCAGAAAACATTTTCCACTAAACTCTTTCAGAGTTAGTTTTCAGATTTCTTTAAACTCTGATGTAAATTTTTTATTACATAACCAAACCAAATGCCTTGCTGGTCTTGTTGGACCAGCATCACCTTTCACCTCCAAATGTCTTGGTTTTCAAGTCTCAGCAGTGTCATGACTACCCATTACTGGGGATATTCTCCCAGGATGCAAATCAGGCTGGACATGCATCAAAACATTTTACTTTCCACCTGACCTAGCTTTTCCTTTCTCTCACTCAAGCAGGTTATTGAAAACCATGCAGTTTTATGTGTTCCTGAGCTATGAGGAAAACAGGAAGCAGAAAAGGAGATTCTTTCCTGTCATGCTGTTCTGTAAATCAAGTCCTACGTGTGTAGCTTGTAGTTCAAAGGAAGTCTGTAACCACTGAGTTTGAGGGAAGGTTTTTAGAGGTTTTATTTTCCTTCAGCTTTTGCTAGTTTCTTCCTTTAAAATAATTTTGTGACAGAATTATTCACATTTATCCCTTGTCTCTGAGGCTGCAACCTGGAAGTGTTCTGATTGTCAAGAAGTATTACTTAAGTGTCTCAGGAATTAATCTCAATGCTCAGGAATTAATCTCAGAATGAGAACAGATCCTTTGAATTCACACAGTGGTTTGCATATACACTTTGCATGCCCCAGTGGAATTGTTCTGTATCGTATAAAGAGAAACACCACTTTTTCTTCCACATTTTACCTTGTACAGTTGTATGGATGTTTGTGTGGGTAGGACTCGGGTCATTAAGGTCATCACAGAGGTGCCCTATATTAGTCCTGGGGCTATGACTGTGGTTCAGTGAACTGGCTGAAGCAGGATCTTAATATCTTACAAACTTGAGTAGTTAACATGAAAAACCACTCTTTTGTAAGTGATGAAAAATGAGATACAGTAGGAAACTACTAGTCGATTTTTTTCCTGTGTTGCAGACAATAGAGAAAATGTCTTCCAATTTCCATGTAGGACCTTTTGTCACATAGGGCAAGAATGTACATGAGTCAGCTTTAGTTGTGGGTTTTTTTTCCTTTTCCCAGTGAATGTTCCTATTATACAAAGATCTTGGAGTCCTAATGCAAAATTTCAAAGTATTTCTATTAAGATATTCTGGATCTGGTTTTAGGGGGTTTGTTTATTTTGTTGTCTTGTAGTTTGAGGTTTTAAAAATTTTTGGTGATGGCTAATGTATGCCAACACACTGTGTATTTTAAGCTGTAATCATGCTTTTTCTTTGAAAACACTTCTGTGGTACAAACATAAGGAAAACACCCTGTTTTGCTCAGACTTTGTTTGAATTTTACTGGGTTTCAATACTTCAAAAGCTGCAAAACCTAACCCAAATGTTATGTGAATCCCATATGTTTTTACAGCTATACAAAAAGGAGTGCAAAAAGATACCTTTCTATTATGGCAATGTTTGACAACCACTTTGCAGGGCAACAAAGAAAAAAGTTACAAAAAGCCACTCAGAATTGTGCAGTTCAGCTGCGTCCATGAGCAAGCAACTCCCGTTGTTGACAAATGAGTGTTGCTTGACTTGACCTCAGGCAGCACAAGGTCAAGAAATATTCATAAAATGCTTTCTTAACTGTTTACTTCCGCTCTTTTTTGCGTACTCTTGCTGTGATGTGACAGAGCATTTAGGGTCAAGTGCCAAGCTATCAGTGGAGATGGAGTAAAGCACCTTTCTCTGAGCCTTCGCTGACACAGACTCAGCCGTGACTCAGCCAGGGGAAGTTAACTGATTATACTTAACTTTCTCTACTATGGTAAAATGAGTTGCAGAGAGAACACACTGAAAGCCAAGGGCCTCTAAATACTTTTCCCTTTTATGGAATAGAGCTCCCAGATCTCCATTTCCTGGAGATTGTACTCTAAGCCTACACAGTGGTAAAAGAAAGTTCTGTGCATTCACTGATCTATATCTGACTACAAATTTGAGCTCAGGGGATCATTTTTTTCCTAACTATTTTAAGTAGTAAGTTTATAATAACAGACCAAAATGTTAAAAGGCACTCCATCCTCTCTTTTATTTCTTTTTCGTACTTTTTTTTCTTTAGATTATCTCCTCTTAGTGTGGGAATGAGCAGAATTTGGTAAATAGGTCAGGTAATTTGTTTGTGTTTTTTTAACTCATTTTGTAGGTGCACAAGGCTCATGCAGACTGAGATTGTGGATCTTCACCCACATCCACTCTACCTGTGACCTGTGAGTTAATCTCTACAAGCATTTAATTTTAAAATATAATTTTGAAGCTCTTGCAACTTCTGAAAGAATGGAGTTTTGGGGGAGATAATTTACTTTGATAAAACACTACAATAATGTCATGACATCCTTTGATAAGATAGAGGCAGGTCAGACAGAGCTTGATCAATGAAGAAAAAACCAAAATAGAAATAATAGGATCTTGAAATTATCTCAGTGCCTAAGATGCTAATATATGCTCATGCACCTTGACTGTTTTTAAAGTGCAGGTGTATTTTTTTGTCTCTCCTTTCAGTGTCTTCGGGGTCAATAATTACAGGTGTTTCAGTTGGTACCTCAATGTATTGTTAATGTATCATTTCCTTCTTTGACTGAAACATGTTTGTGCTTGTGGAAATGAGATAAAGCTGGCAGAGCTAATGATTCCAAAGGTTATTCAGCTGGCAGGTGAGCCAGGCTTAGAACCAGGCTAGTCATGTTCTCCACACTCTAGCTCAGGGTTTTGTAGGGCTGTCAGCTGGTTTTGTACACAGAGGTGTGAATTTCTGTAAACTCCAAGGCTACACTCTTCCCTAATGCTCTGCTGAAAAAGAAAAAATGTACCTTCCAGTGACAGAAATTTTCCAAGGACATTTTTTTATTTTCTATCTACATTTTTGACATCCAGGCAAGCTCCTCTAATTCTTGTAGAGTGCTCTCACAAAGCCCCTATTTCTATGCATTTTGATGCCACGTGACATTTACTGGTGCTGTTTTTGTTGCCCGACTAAAAAGGCATAAAGTCACTTCAGCAGTGATGGAAGAACATTTATTCACATTTAAGTTTCCATCATTTCTAAACCTTTGCCTTTCCTACCAGTACCAGAAGGCAGTAATTGATCAGAAGATGGCAGAACTCCTTGCAGAGCGTGGTATATCCATTTGCATTTACAATATGTGATGTTTGTGCTGGGTAAGCATCATAAAATCTTTAATAAATCTGGACTACTGATTTTAAGAACACTGCAGAGGTTAAAACTAAGCTTTTAGACTGAAAAATTAATAATTTGGGAGTTCCAAATCATATAGTTTATTAACTGAACTACATCCTTATACTGAAATACCAATATGTAGTAGCCCTCACTTTGGCAGTGTACTGGACTGCAGCTGTGCAGTTGAGGTGTGCAAAGATGGTGTTTGTTTTAAGAAGCTTAAGAATATGAATAATTATGTGCAAGCTTTCCCTGCTGCAATATAGTCCTCAGCACCGGGGTTTTCTGGAGTGGCATCAGGAAAAAATGGAAAGTCAGAAGAAGAAATTTTCCTACTGATCAGCACAGAGATTTGAAGCTTATTCCTATTTGCAAGATAGCTCTGTAAGGAAATCAGAGTAGGGTTATAATTGTGTCAGAGACAGCCTGAACTCGGTCCACTCCAAATCTGGGGGTTGTTAAAGTGGCATAAGTTCATCTTTCTACCCTCCATTTTCCCTTGGCTGTACTTTCTGTGCTGCATCTCTAGGACAACACCGCTCAGGATCTGTCCCTTTCTATTCTTAGACAAGCCGGCTGATTTGTTTCTTTTTCTTTTAAAGTTTTTTGCTTTTTAAATCTGAAAAATGAACAGAAACTCGATGTGCTTAATAGCTCTTTCTTGTTTCAAGATAATTTGCATTACTTTTTTAAGTTTAGTATGTACAAAGAACTCAGCTAAGACTGGGAATAAACCACTTTGGTGCAATAGCTTCTACAATTCCATGTAGGACTGCAAACATGCTTTGGCCATGACTCGAAGCATTCCTGATTTTTCAGGCCCAGCATTCTGTTGGGTTGAATGTATCAGAACCATAATAAATTCATAAGGCAAACACTAAGAGGAATTAGATAAACAGACAGATTTATATATCTTCTCTTTTTTCTTGTTGTTGTTTTTTATTTGAATTTGAGTTCTTGCAAACTCAAATTTGCATAGGATGTCAGGATTTTGTTACAGAGATGAAAAGCAAGTCCATGTTACTTTTTTTAGTTACCTTGCTTCCATAACATCTTCATGTTTTGCTAATAGTTGGTGGCTGTTGTTTGATACAAAAATATTTAATTGTTGAAGCACACAGATGTTCAGTGCTACTGCTATCTGTCTAATCTCTGTGGAGTTATTCAAATACATGTACTCATAAATACCTGTTTTCCATCATATTAGGAACTTTAAATATGTTTTGCCTTAATAACCATTTTTAAAGCTTTTTATTCATTGGAAGTTTCCTAATAAAAGCATGGGTCTTAGCTGCTTCTGTAGTCCAAATTTTTCACACATTTTGTAGGTTTTGCAACACAGATTTTTTTCTGTGAGAGCTGAGGTGAGGCACTTGTCACTACTGAGACTGCTTCAGTATTTCTTGTGAATGGTTTTGCCTCTTTTTCCTTTTTTTTTTCAAAGCAACAGATGTATTTTGACAAATGTAATTGGCAACATCAATAAACCGACATATTCCTGAATACATTTCTTTGCCCGCCCCTGAAATGGAAGGGAGAACTGTAGCAGGTTAATTTACAATGCAGTAGCCAGCAGTCCCTAGTGCAGGCACCAGGTGGTCTCAGCTGTGTGTGTGTGACCTGCAGGCACCGCCGGGGAGTGCAGTGATGAGGACACTGATGTATTGATGAGGACAGTTCCCTGATCCCTGGGCAGGTGTCAACAGTAAGTATTGCAACCCATCCACTGCCACTCTAAGGACTGATTTGTGCTTTGCGCTGCTGATCCTCAGACTTTGGTACAGGCTTTCATGCTGATGTTATCCTTGTGAATGCAGTGCCTCCCCTTGATACTAATAATGAGAATTTTTCAGCTAATAGGTAGTGATTTTTTTCCCCCTCTTTGGGCATCTCTGCTGTTTTGCTTCAGAAGTGTCTTGCACCCTGTTGTCTTGTGCAGAGGTGCACCAAGTGTTTGCACAATTCACCTTAGTCTGGCTCTTGCTCAAAGGAAGAGTGCCACCCTCTGGGGTTCCAGTTTTGGTCCTCTGAGATCTGAGATCATGCTCTGTAGCATTAAGACTATTAGTTACTAAAAGGCATATTATGGAAGAGATGACTGAGAAGGGACCTCAGCAAAGTCTGTAATATCTGAAGGGATGTGCCAGAGGATGGATCCAGACTCTGCTTGGTGGTGCTGAGCAATAGAACAAAAGGCAAAAACTGATGCACAGCAAGTTCCACCTGAACATGAGGAAAAACTTCTTCACAGTGCAAGTGACCGTGCACTGGAACAGATTGTCTGGAGAGGGTGTGCAGTCTCCCTCACTCAAGTATTCAAGAACTTTCTGGATGCAATCCTGTTCCATGTGCTCTAGGATGACCCTGCTTGAGCAGGCAGGTTGGACCAGATGACCACCTGTGGGCCCTTCCAGCCTTACCCATTCTGTTGTTCTGTGATATCCAGGATGCTGTTTACTTCTTAGAGGATATTTAGAGAAGGTAGTTTGGTCACATCATAGTGACAAAATGAAAATCTGTAAAATGGAGGAAAGAGATGGAAATAGCAACAAGAACGGAAGGTTGTCTATTTTGAATCCATTTGCTAAGTTATACTTGACCTTGAAAGCTTTAGTTAATAAAACAGAAGATAGCATTTTTAATTTTAAACCTTAATACTGCTTGTTATTGTAAAGTGATCTCAGTTTTTGAGCATAGAGTTTTAAACGGATTTGATTTGTATTTTTGGCATCTAACCCAGCCTGCAGATCACGAGGCCTCCCAGCGCTTATGCCTTCAGGCTAACTTGAAACAGATACTCCCAGCAGTGCATGGTCCTCTTAGTCCACATTGCAGCTCCACGTGCTTCACGCTGCCCACCATGCCAACCTTACCTGAAGACAAGGGACAAGCAAAAGAGGCCCAGCACAACACTTCTCCAGCCAAAGTAAGCTCTCTTACAGAGGTGTTTCTGACACTTGCTGGAAACCTGAGGCTGAAACCTGCTTGTGTATGTTTAGGGGTTTATGAAACTATATCCAATTGTTGCTCTGTATTAATGTGTATTGCTTAATTGATGAAGCCATGAATGATCCTCCAGTTGATATTCTTAGAGTTCCTCAAATATTTTATAGCCTAAGGGATGAAAGCTTAAATTGCTCAAGCAGTTGTTTATCATTTTGATCTGGAGGCTTATAAATGGCTCAGAACAGACAGACATATATCAAAGCTGTCCAAAAATGTCCTTTCTGATGTTATTAAAGAAAACTTTAAACTTTGAGAACAGAACTTGGGCTTGTACTTCAACAACTAGTGTTACTTTTACAGATATAGAAGATGTTATGCAATTCATGTGTGTGAGAAAGAGGGAAGTGGGCTTTTTTGGTCTGTAGTCTTTCCCAGTGCTTTATTTGTCACAGCAGTAGCTGAACATACACTGAAACTATACAGAGGGCAGGTGGGTGCTCCCCAGGCATATTCATCAGTTTGCCTCAAATTGCTGTGGCCTCTAAATGTTTTTACATGTTTTCTTTCCAGATAAATATAAAAAATCAATAAAAGATGGGCCTTCCCCCATCTCAATAATCTATATCGCAGATAAAAAGTAACTTTATGTTTTAATAAACTGGGTTTGGATTTTTTTTTAATTGTTAGCTTAGCTGAAGTAAAGAACCCCACTGTGATTAAGAAATCACAGATTATCCAAATCATTCATTTGTATGCAAACTGATGTAAAGAAAGAGAGGATTTATAGTCTGGCACATCCTCAGTTAAAGATGTGAAACTGTCATTGGGTTTGAGGACACTACGTTCCACACTTTAGGTGAAAACATCCGCTACTTTAACATTGTTGGAAAATATTGTCAGCAATGAGCTCTGCACTGATTTGTCATGTCTTCCATCTAAACTGCACAGGGTGCTGAGTGTTAATTTCCTGCCTTGAGATAAACACCCCAGTTGGATAAAAGTTCATCAAGACTACCATCTGATAAGATATATTAGCTCAAGAATGTTTTATTGGAGTTTTTTAACTCACCTATGTGAAAAGTATTTTAGTACAAAAGAGTTGCTGTGTGAAACATACCCAAAGAGGAAAAACATGAAAATCTGGCAGACATCAGTGATTCTAATCCTGAACGTGCTTGTCAAATGGGAGAAAATTTCCAACCTCCTAATATAAAAGCATTACATTTTTAATACATTTTTCAGGCCTTTTAGAGGTAGATCTTAAGTGAACTATGGTAATGTGATAGTTCATGAATCAGTTCACTGTGCAAAATGCTTCATTTTAGATGATTATTTTTAGGCACAAAGTAGCAGTGGAGGGATTTTAACCAACACACTGCTCACAGGCCTACTTAAGTTAAGGTTTGCCACTAGCCAATGTTGTGAAAATTTGATCTTGTTCATAGCTGTTGTCACTCTGGGCTCTTGCTGCAGATCAGGTTCTACAGCATGACTGTAAGTCACTCTAAGTAAAATGCTTATTATCGTGAGATAAGGACTTGCAAGCAACGAGAGGGCATCAGAGGGAACTAACAACCGGTGGATTTGTTTTCTGCCATTCAACAAAATTTTCCAAGTCTGGAATCTCATCTCACCTAAAGTGCTGTCTGGTGTCTAACAATTTCCTCATTCTATTTCAGGAGATTCTTCCCTACCTTTTCCCTGCATGCCCAAATGCACACAGATTGCAAAACGGTTCTGACAAAAAGAAAGTGAACCTTACATCACATGTATCTTTCTGCATGCTTCGAGTACCTTTTACATGATAGGGAGACCTGGGTTCTACATCTCAAATTCATTTTGAGAAAACAAATGTGGATTTTCATTTCAGTATTTCTTACAGCAGCCTGTGTTTTTCTGAAATTCAGTCCAGACTTTTAATTAATATCTAAGAATATGGCCGGGCTGGCAGAGGAGGTGTTGTTTTTTTTTTTTCTCCAGTGCTTTAAAGAATCCAGGTGTTAGACAGTCATCTGACGGTCTGGCATGGTAGGTCTTTCAGCAGAGTATTTTTGTATTCCTCCCCCCCCCACCTCGCCCCATCCCATTAATGTAAAAATCCATCCAAATTTGGCTGGATTATAAAACTTTCAAAAGCACATTCTCTGTATGCTTGGTGAGGGCCTGGTAGAACTTAACAGCCAGAATGTCTGCAGGTTCCATCTCCGCTCTGAGAATCACTGATCCTCTTGGCTATTCTGTTATGGACCAAACCGCCTGTGCCACCCTCTCAGCGCTGCACACGGCTCCCTGCAAGTCTAGATGGCTCCTGGTCACCCTTGTGGAGCAGTTCCCACCTGAGCCATAGAGGTGGAGTCAGTGGGAGGGCTTGGGACAAAAAGGAAGCAAAGACTTGGGTAGCAGGGAACCACTGGTAGTAGGAGATGAGGCAGCTGTTGGGAATAGCTGAGGAGCAGATGGGTCTGGAAGCTACCAAGGGAGCACAGTTAAAAGCACACAAATGGGAGGGTGATGGAAATCTTCTGTGTCATCTCTGTGCAGTTGTACAACTGTGAGGCAGCTTAAGCTTCCTGTTAAAGCTTCTCTTCCAAGACCTGTGTAGAGCAGCCTGAGCATTCTCAGTCTGTAACAATTCCTTTTGACTGGAGCCAGCTGGCCCTGCAAAGAGCTTCCTGCTCTGGCTCTTCCTGCCCCTCTCCTGGACAGTGTAGGTTTGGACAACAGGGGCCATGAGGTTTCACTTGTGTAGATGCTGACCTCCTGTAGCTGCTGACCAGGATTAATGTTTTCAACCTGACCTGAACTAGCCTTGGCTCCAGCATCTCTTTTTTTTTCCTTCTTTTTTTTTTTTCTTTTTAATGAGCTGGTTTTAGTCCTAAAATGGGCTCGAGTGACTTCAAGGCTGCTGTTACATCATTCAAAAGTTTTTGCTTTTTGGCAGTCATGAGATTAGTATAAACACTGTGGATGTGTATTCAGCTGCCTTGCCCTACAAGCAGGTCAGTCACCTGAAGTTTTGTCATTGACAAAATATATTGTTACTTTTTAACATTTTCAAGGATATTACTAAAAATTGCTTTCAAGCTATTGTTACTTGTACACTTGAATCACATATGCTTTGGCATTCCAACATTTCCAGTATTACAAGCATATTTTTCTTAAATTTAGATCTTCACAGTGCTTTCTTGGCATATTCCCCAACCTGCTCTCCTGTGACTGACAAGGTGAACTTGCCAAGGAACGTCATATGAGAATTATGAGCATAGAAGTGTGGAGCTGCAGGAAAAATTTTTATTTTAGTAAAAAAAAATACGCTATTTACAGTAGAATCAAGAAACCTAAATCAGGGGTCCAAATCAAGGCATATTTCATTGCCTTTGAGAGGTAGAAGGGTTATGCTATGTATTTTAATACTATACCATTTTCCAAGTACTTCCAGAATTCTTTGAATTGATCAGAAAACACATTATTTCAACAAGAAAAAAATGCAGCACTGTGAGAGATGTTGCAAGGAGTTCTATGGTAAATGATAGAAATTAGCTGTCAAGTAAGTGCCAGCTTCCTTATGGAATGGGATAGAATGGTTTAGGATGGAAGGGACCTTAAAGATCATCCAGTTCCAACTGCCATGCTATGGACAGGGACACCTTCCACTAGACCAGGTTGCTCAGAGCTCCACCCAACCTGGCCTTGAACACTTCCAAGGTCTAAAATTGACTTGCTAAACTGTGACTTATTACATGCTTCATTCTATAAATGCCTCAATTAGTGCTATTGCAACAGCTTTTTCTTACCTGCCTTACAAATTTCCTGTGAAATTTTGGGATGCAGTTTCAAGAAAATTGTAGACTACAAATAATAAACGAAAACAAAACACTTGTGTATACCAGTGCCTAGTAGAAGCAAGTAGGATTTGAGAATTTACAACTTATTCTTTAAATTTTACAAGTCGATCGACAGCAATCCACTGCCACTGCTGGGAAGCTTTCCCTCCAGCTGGTTTTTCATTTTAATCTGAATACTGTACTTGGGGTAGAAGTAATCATTTTCTTACCACATATGAGAGATCCACAGTACTTTATGCCAACTTGATGCATCTCCATTTGTGATATCACACAGGAAACTGATTCCTTTTCTTCAGCTGAATGGTGTTGTTATGCAGAAGGTGTGGGATTAAGTTCTTGAGGCAAGGTTTCATATTTTTTAAGTAGGCAAGCACACATTAATATTCAGTACCAGCTTGCCAGTTTCTTTTATCACTTAAAAATTGTATTTTATTCTATTAAATATTGAAATTATATTTTCTAAAAATATATTTGTAAGTAATTTGAGGGAAAACCATGTGGAACTCTTAACAAGATAGCTCAAATTTATTTTCTGGGGTTTTGGGTGTCATGTGTACACTTAGTACTGTGTTTATTCAAGCTTTCATTATACGTTAGTATCATTTGGAGGGTTTGTGTGCTTAATTTAGCCCTGTTATACAGAGCTGCTTTTCACTCTTGCAATCAGCTCATAAATGCACTGAACTCTTGTACATGTACTTCACTAGAGGAATGGTTTTCTGTGTGAAAAACCAGTGTCTGCCTTTTTAAAGCATTTTCATTAGCTCCATGCTTACTGAATTTAGCTTGCATTAAAACTTTTGAAAGAAAACAGATATTCCAGGCGTCCATAATCTCTTTTGATTAATGTAAGTATAGACTTCTAATTCACATTTGTTTTGTCAAATTAGAGCTAATTCTCTCTTATTTCAATCACATTCTCTTTTAGGTAAGTTGAACAATACACATTGTTTTCCACACAGAGAGTCAATGTTCAGTGGCTTGAATTTCTGTTTAATTACGTTTTTATATTTGTCACAAACCATTCAGGACACAGCTGTTGAAGGGACAACATGCAGCACACCTTCCATTGTTCTTCCAGAGAATGCTGTTATGCCAGATGTAGAAATTGATAAAAATCTGGTTAACAGGTACTGTATAATACATTAGCAATCCATCCATAAATTTGACAGGCTGTGTTTCTAAAACATTGCTCTGAAATATATGTTGTGTGAAAACATTATTGCTCTATCTCTGTGATTTGGTCATATTGCCTTTGCATTTTGAGGATGGTGTTCGAGGTGCAGGGTGGGGGAACAGAAATATAATTGAGACGAAAAGAGTAGAGTTACATAGAATACTGAGCCTGACAACCCAACTCATTGAGTTGGACAACTGAAATGTCTACTTTGAATACTGTAATACAATGAGTTTTGAAGCAGTTTTGGGCCCGCTCACATAGATGGGACAAGAATACCACCTTGAGGTTAAGCATATGTGAAAGTAAGTTGTTGAATAAAAAGAGCAATCCTGTTTGAAGTTGAAAACTTCAATTCAGTTTTGAGTTGAATTAAGGTTATTATATTTATTCTGATAAAGCATACTTCCCAGGCTTTTTAATTTTATTGAGCTGCCACTAAACTTAAAATATGGGAAAAAAACATATCAGAAAATATATATCATAAATCTATCATTTGCTGGCATTTTTTAAAGCGTACTCCTCCAAACTTCAAGATTAGTTTAGAGTCAGAATTTAAATGCAGCCCTTTAAAAGAAATATTATTTGCAGGATCAGCATTTAAATTTCTGCAGTTGTTTGAGACTTTTACCCAGTTTGCTATTTAGAAAGATCCCATGGCAGTGTCAATGTGAGAGCCTAAGGAATTATTTCAGCCATAAAGCTTATTTTAAGAAGCTGTAACAATTTACAAAGACTAATTTTTAAAATTTTTAAAAAATTTTTTTCTATATACCATTCTTACATGATTTTGAAGTCATGGTAATAACCTAAAGAAAAGCAGAGTTTTTTCTGAGAAACCAGGTTCACAGTAGATGAGGCTAATAGCAAATTTTAGAACTCCTTTGTGAGATCAGTTTCTGCAATTTTCCTTCTTTCTTCAATCTCCTCCATTTTCCAGTTGTTTGGAGATGAGAGGAACAGCAATAAATGCTTTTTGTCCTCATTTTTTAATCAAAGTGCTTTCTTTTTAATATTAATTTTTTATAGGCAGTTAGGGCCTTTTTTTTGATGCCACATTCCATAATTTTTGTTCATCCATTTTTCTCTCTAGGCCTCGGAGTCCTCATAGGAGACATTCTAACCGTGCCACCAGGAATTCAACAAGTTCACTGACTTCTGTTGGTAAGGAGTGATTATTCATTTCAACTAGGATGTTTTCTCAGATATTCAGTAAAGACCTAACTAGAGAGTCTGACTATATTGACTGCAGTTTTCCCCTGTGCATACTGTGTAGTGCATGCACAGGGAGTACTGCTGGGGTGTGGAATTGTGCTCATGAGTTTGTAAGTGGACTGCATACAGACCAATTCAGAGAAATACACACATTGCTACTTGCAGAAAGATGTTGATTGGTGCATTAGCTTCACATTTTCAGAAGGCTCGACATACACATGCTTCAATTTCTTGTAGAATACGAAATACTGTTCAGTAATACTGGTTTAGCTACACTTGAGCTTAGCTGCTTAAGGAAAGTAGAACTTACCATGCTTTACAAATCTTCTCTTTTGCTGGCAGAGGGAAAGTGTCATGGAAGGTCTGTCTCTCAAACTTCCAACACACAAATGTGAGTTTAAACCAAAACAGATATTTCACTGAAAATAGATTGCTTTAGAATATTTGATCAGGGAGTATGGTTTTTGACATCCTTGAAATTGAACTAAATGGAAGGAAATTAAAGCCAAAGCACTCCTCCCCCCCCCGCCCAAAATCAATCAAAAACGAATAGTGAAACACTCCACGCCCACAAACTAAAAACCCTTGAGTTTTTGCTGCTTACTTATGCCCTTAGCTTTTCTGAAAACTTATGGTTCTGTAATGGCTCTTGTCAAATTTCAAAGTATTTTTCTCTTATTACCTGATGACTTTCCTCCTCCTCATCCAAGCTGTTCTTTGGATGCTCATAAAAGCCATTTATACTGACTCACACAGAAAAGGCCTTTCTGACAACTGACTGCCCTCTTTCTTTACCGTAAGCTGGAGAATTGCAAAAATTGGTGCTCAAAGTATAGTGTTTTCAACCAATTTGAAAGCCAGAGATTAATAAATTGTTAAATTAATTGTTAAAACTATTGTGCATAAATCTTTGGAGGGTGAATTTGTAGGTTCTTAACCTTGAAAAACTGAACATGCAAATTCCATGGAAAAACTCAGTCTACAACAGAAATGCCATGACTGTTAGTTGAGATGGATCTAATGGCACTTTTATTTAGAAATGAGAAAAACTGTATTGGAGACACAGCTGGAAAAGCCAGTTTCACATATTCAGAGCATTTTTGATCATAGTGATTAATCTAAGTGGGTTATCTGTGGTTTTCAGGACTTGCTCTAAACTTGAGATTGTAACAACTTTAGAAATTTTTGTTACATGCAAGCTCAAAGCTAAATTTATAGGTATAAATTTACAGGTCTGTTTTGTACTTGTTACTCTGACGTGCCACAATATACCTGAATATAGGAGGTGCAGCTCCAATTCTGATATTTTCTACACAGACAACAGCGGTCATGTGATTGATCTGGTAAATGATCCACTACCAGATGTCAAAATATCAGAGGAAGACAAAAAGAAGAACCTTGAATTGTTAGAAGAAGCAAAGAAAGTGAGCGAGAGGTTCCTAACACGCAGAGGCAGAAAGTCAAGAAGCAGCCTCCCAGAGTCACCCACAGGTAAGAGCAGATCCTGAAAACCAGATTTTATATTCTCCTTCAAACATCTGTAAAGGCAAACATCACCTGTAATCTATACCTTGCTGCTGTTTACAAACACTTTGTTAATTTGAAGGTCAGAATCCCTCTTGTCCTCCTCACAGTTTCACATGAAACAGAAATGACCCATCCCTGTATTTAGATGAGTCAGGATAAAATGGTATAAAGTTTTTAAGTGCCTGAATGTCCCACTGCAAACAGTGTAACAAGAAAGCATGAATTATTCCTACTGAAAAGTGAAAAATAGTCACAATTTGTTGTTTAAATGAAATTTTAGTGGCAAGATTCATCCTGCTGAAAAAGCATTCCCTGCAGACACAATTACACTGCCTCTTATTCTGAACATGGCCATAAACTAAGCTAAATGGACTGGATCCTCCTTTAAAAACAGCAGAATAAAATGTTTTGTTCTGGAATGTCAATTGAAATTATAATTCCCTTCATATGAAAACTGGAACAAAATGCCATTTTACCATGAAATACGACTTTCATTTTGCTTTGAAATGCCAGTTCAAACAAAGTTCTATCTTAAAATTGAGCTGATGTTTTCTGGAGGGAAAAAAACCCCCATAACTATACATCACCTCCTTTTATTCCTAAATTCCTCCTGAATCTTCTCTTGTGTTGCATCTCCTCAGTGCTTGCAGTATCAGAAAACTGAGGAGAACAAGGATTCCCTGTATCAATAGAAATTTTTGACAAATATCCATTTTTGACAACTGTAAGACATGAAACATACTCTGAACTCCTAATTGCGAAGTACAACCTGGCAATTAAAATTGTCAGGTTCTGGACAAACATATGACTGATAACTATGGTATTGATGTTTTAATCTCATCTGAATTCTAAAAATACAGAAGATACAAGCCTAGAAAGTAAAATTACCTTTTCGTTTTGTTTTTGTCTTTGTTCTAATGAAGCAGTTTCCCCTACTCTTAGTCCTAAAGTTTCACCCGTAGCATCTCGGAGCAACTCTCTCACTCTTCCATCAGGTAAAATGATCATAGAATCATTAAGGGAGGAAAAGACTTCTAAGATCATCAAATCCAGTCATTTTCAGGCTCAAACTTTAACTTATAAGAGCTCACCAAAAATGTATTTCTTTACTACTTCTCAAGAAGAGTAGATTTAAGCATATAGTCCTGAATATGATATAGCCCATGAATGCATACAAAATATATTTTTGCATATAGATATTTTTATTATATTTTTATTCTTGTGGTTCTGCGGGGTCACTTGTTTTAGTTTTTTAATTTTATTGATAACGAAGTTTTGAGAGGCTTTAATGATGTCTATCTTACTATCCATTTGATGGGTTTTTTCCTTTTTAATAGTATTTTTGACATTTGAATTTTTGTCCTTCATGTATTATGGGGAGCTGTGCACATATGTGTTTGTTAATGCTATAGTAGTAAAAACTTTGAGCAAAATATCAGGATATGCCCTAATTCTGAGTGTGTCTTTCAGGGTCTGAGGCATGCACAACCACTAGTATTGAGTCAGTATCTCCAGGGCAGGTAAGAACTGAACAGTCTGTGCAATAACCTGGTTATTAAAGTACTATATTATAATATGCTGCCCTTTTAGTCCCTGATAAAAATTGGAGTACCATTTTATATATCAAAATTGGATTACTGGTATTTTCTATGTACAGCGAGGGACTAATAAATGTTTACTCTGACGACAAAAATCCATGAGGTAACAAGAACTGAAAGATCATAAAGATCTATTAAGTGTAGAAAATAGAAAAATATCCAATATAACCCTAATCGATGAAGAAACTAATCCCTAAAGTTATTTCATAAATAAATACTACAAGCAATGTAAAACTTAAGAGATTCAGAGTTCAGCCATTAATATCTATATCTACCATTTGCAGCATAGATGTGAAAGATAACCTTGTAAGGCATTTTTTTCTTCATTTTCTTGCTAGAATAACAGAATTGTGAAAGAGGATGACAGGCAAACTGCAGAGGTAAGTGTTTCACGTTAAGAGCTGAACAGTGTGCTGGTTTGTCTTAGCACACGTATGACTTATGGATGGGACTAAAAATGCTGGAAGTCTGTTCACTGAGTGAAAAGAAAATTACACTGCTCTAAGAAATTATGAAGTACCTTCAAAAGTAGTGGAGGACAGTGGGCTTGCAGCTGTCTTTCCATCCTATCATGCACCCTGCTCTAGCTCAATTAAAATCAATATACTGAATAACTTCATAAGTAAAAGTATCTACTGTAGCCATTTTAGTTTACACCAGTGTTTTTTTGTTCTTCCATTACATTAGGATGCTAAGGAACTTGGCTTTAGGTGGATTGCTATAATGGACTCCGGAATGGGAGAGGTTAACTCAAACATTCAGAGAGGAGATTCCCAATTCAGTATTCTTCAAGTGCCTTTTAAAAATTATTTCTCTTGTCAACAGCACATATTCAAAAGCAAATGTCACTGAAAAGGAAATGGCTTTTTACAATTAAAATCTGTCCTTGGGCCAGGGAAAAGAGGAATCTGGACTTGTTTCTGTGTTTCATGTGTTTCCCTGTACTTTCAGAATGCTGCAAAAGGATTAATTGATCGAAGGCAGAATGATCAAAGAAAGATTTCTCAGGGAAGATTGGTTCCTCGTTCTGCTGCCTTTGAAAACTCCAAAGAGAAGCACTCAGACCAAAAGGAAAACTTTGATCCATGTAAACATATGGATACTTTACCTAAATGCTCCCCTTCAGCTGACGATGGTGGCAGAATGTCTCTTAATACTTGCATGAATGTTTGTGAAAATGAACTTGGAAAATCATTCCTCAAGAAAGGAAAAGAAAATGATGTTCCTTTAAGAACCCATCTACCAGGACCAGGAATAGGAAATATGGACTCAAAGCTAAAAATTCCTGTTCCAGAAATGAGGGACCATAAAGTTCCATGTAAACCAGAATTTAAACTGTATGGACTGCGTCCTCCTCTATTACGGGCTGTATCCTGGGATAGCTTGGAGCCTGGACAGAAAGAGAAAGCCCCTTTAAAATTACCATCTGAGGAAGATAAAAGCTTTGTTGGTAATAAATCCAGCAATCAGTTAAAAGCATTCAAAGACCTTCAAATCCAAGTTCAGCCAGTTCGAATGCAGAAGCTGACAAAACTCAGAGAGGTAAGTCCTGGTCACCAGTTCTATCCTGTTTTAAAAAGTCATTCTCATACCCTACTAAACTTCCAACATGTTCAGCATTATTTTTATCACTGCAAGAAACATACAGTGATAAAATGGGAAACAGTTTCGGCATAATCAATACAGAATTGTATCATGTTTGTCCTTTGCAATTTTACTAAATTGTAACCTGTAAGTAAATTCCAAGGAATTATTCTATTTCTTACTTCTCTTCAAATATGCATCAAGTGCACTGTGGTACTTCGATGTGTGCATATGCATGGGCATGTGCTCTTGCATGTTTCCATTTGCAAGAGCTCAAAGGACAGGAAATGGGTTTGTAATGATCGGTTGATTATTGAACCTTCTCAGAAAATATCTCAGTGTGTCCAGAGCTGTAAAACTGGGCATCTCTGAGAGCAAGGGCAGGTAGAGCATGCCCAGACTCACAGTTCCTAATTCTAACATGCTGCAAATGTGTCAGCTTCTAAAAGAATAGATTTGGACTGCAATATTTATTAACTAATCTGTTGTTAAATAATTTTCTAAATGATTAGTAAAAGTTAAGCATTAAGCCATAAGAAAAAAAGCAGAAATTTAGTGAAATTATAAACCACCAAAAGAAAGCAGTGAACATGTCTCTATTACTAATAATGACTTTTGAAAGAAAGAGAAAAAAAAAAGAAGTAGCAAGTACTTTCCTGAACAGCCTAATAAGGACATTTTCCTTGACCCCCAGTAGTGAATATAGGGCTGACAAGCGAGGACCTCAAATTCTGCACTTTGGTTAATTCATTCCCATTGTATTGTTTGGGAATGGCAGCTTAGTTACTCATCTTTTCCTGTTTATATAACACATATTCTTAGTGTGTATGTCCTGGAAGTTTTGATTACAGAGACCCTTGAGCCATATAATTACAGAAGAAATTCTTTACCGTGAGGGTGGTGAGGCCCTGGCACAGGTTGCCCAGGAATGGGCTTGAACCCATTCCTGGCTGTGTTCAAGCCCAGGCTGGATGGGACTCTGAGCCTGGGATAGTGAAAGGTGTCTCTGCCCATGACAGGGGATTTGTAACCAGATGATCTTTAAGGTCCCTTTCAACCCAAGACATTCTATAATTCTTTAATTCTATAATTTTGAGTGACATAGAAGCTGTTAAGCACAAATAAGAGAATCAAAAAATTATTGCAATGTGGTCTATAATTCCAGTTAGGTAAGATTTGAGCTCTGTCTCCAGTAGAAATTATCTACTCATAAACAAAAGCAGGTATTTGTTTAAACATATGTGAGAATATGAAAGAAAATGAGGAGATGATAAAAGGAGAAATAAGACAACAAAGTTTAATCCTAGAGAGTCCATTTTTCTGTACCTATAAGGAACAGAGGTAGAACACAGCAACAGTGAAGCATTAACTTGCAGCTGTAGCATCCCAAGCTCTGGTCTTAATAAAGTCAAAGTGGCAAAGTCTCATATATAGGATTTTCTGAATTTTTTCTATTATCTGGGATACTTAGTTATTACTGTGGCTACATCCAAAATTGCTTTTTTCATTTTCAGTTACTAAAGCTCTCACTTACCAAAACTCTATATATCTACTTGAATAAGGAGCACATTTTGAAAATCTCTGTTTGCATGACCAGGAATTTTTCTAAATAATGCCTTTATGAAATTTGAAATATGTAATATTCTAGAATATGTGTGAATTTAAGAGTATCCATGTTACTTAGCATCTGACTGTAATGTAATGCAAACATCTCTATTGTGCTTATTAACTAAAGTAAATGTTATATTTAGTGTTCATGTGACAGGGATATTTGAGATTTGTAGTTCAGTTACTTAGAAATGTTACTGGCTTTCTTCACAGGAGCATATTTTGATGAGAAATCAAAATCTAGTTGGACTTAAACTTCCTGAACTTAGTGAAGCAGTGGAACAGGAAAAAGGTGCAGTATCATAAAAGCTGGAAGAAGTGCTTGTTATATACTGATTTT
Source organism: Corvus moneduloides (assembly GCF_009650955.1). Taxonomy (NCBI): domain Eukaryota; kingdom Metazoa; phylum Chordata; class Aves; order Passeriformes; family Corvidae; genus Corvus; species Corvus moneduloides. The sequence continues at coordinate 52,967,597 of NC_045481.1, read as the reverse complement.
TATAACTGACTATTATGTGGGCGCAAGGAGAAAAAGTGGAAAAAGTCTTTCACTTCAATTGCAATAATAGTTGAAGCAGCCATGGAGAACAGTAATAAATGATGAACAAGAGAGACCAATACTGGGAAGTACCTCAATTTCTTGATGATTAGAACCAAGAAGATACTGTAGGAATTATTATAACCAAGGGAAAAGATGCACATGTGGAACCGAGTCTGGTTTGTACCTAATACTTGTAGGACTGAAGTTTCAGTAACCTTCTGTAAAAACATTTCAGCAGTGATGGATTGAATGGATGTAACTTCTGCAAGATATTATGGTCATAAGGGTGAACTTGATCCCTGGGAGTATAAGAGATGGGATGCTTTATTCCTGCTTTTTTATTTCAGTATATGTGTGGCAAGTATGGAAATGGCATTTTCACTTCTGGTCCACATTTCCATGTCAATGTGAATGAGAAAAAGTAAGGCCAGAGAAGAGTCATAAATGTGTTTGAAGGATTGGAAAAATATGCCTCACAATAAGTGGGATTTTTTAACCTCAATTTGTGTGATTTTTAAGGAAAAATAAAGGAAAATGCTTTTTTAAGGAAAAAGCTTAAAACTCCACATAAATGAGGAAAAATAAATCTGCCACCAAATGTTTTTTGCAATCTAACACAGGCAAAAAAGATTTGATGCCTGTAGCTGCATCTAAAAAATTCAGAATTAAAATTAAGATAAAGATATAAACCTGAGGACAATTCAACATGTGGAAGAATTAAATAGCAGTAGTGCTTAGCTAAAATACTTAAGCCAAATATATCAACCTAAAATACTTAAACCAAAATATATATTTGTTTGTAAGCAGTTAAGTCAGAACTTGTTCAGTGTGACATTAACTGAAATGGAGATGGTTGCTATGAAAGGAGCTGAAACTGACTGTCCAAGATTTAATCCAAAGACAATTTCAATTTTTCTTAATACTCTTCATTTTACTAATTCATGTATTTGCACTGGAACTAGCTCACTGGGCCTTAAAGTTCCTGTTACACTGAGAGATTGTTGAGATATTACATTTCATGTTATGTCTGGAAACAGACTCATCTTCAGTCTGAATGAATCAAGATTAAAGGAGGCTTCTTGTCCTCTATATTTAATGATTACATCTTTGGATTCTTAGATATGATAATATTATTTCTGTCATTCTGCTAATATGTAATTTCCCAGAAATTATTTAGCAGGTTCTGTTTGAAAGTGTAAAGGAGTTGCCATTTTACCAGCCTGTTACATAATTTTTGCAGGTTTGGAAATCTTGAGGAAAACATTATTAAAAGCTAGGCATTATTTTATCCAGCTTCTTGACATGGATCTCATGAGTATCACAAGCTTTTTATAGTCCAGTAAGTTATCTAAATGGTAGCCAGAACATTAAGGGTCAACTCTTTGTCCTCAGTGGGGAAAACAAGCAAGGGGTCAAATTCTTAGTTAATTTGTTAGGGAGACCTACTTCCTTACATTGTCGTAAAAACCACATTTTCAACTGGAGTAGTAATTTTGCTTAAAAAATAGGAAATAGCCAGATGCTTCATTATTACTGTTATGAATTCAATGTACTATCTCCATCATGGTTTTAATCAATGACAAGTTACTGTCACCGTCCGAGTAAACAAACTCTGCATCTACACAAGTTTAGGTAAATGGAGTGCATTAAATCTGGAAACACTGTGGTGTCAGGCTGCATTTTATGGGGACACACATGACTGTTCTTAAGTAAATACTGGAATTTTTTAATATAAAGCAAATGCACGGAACTAAAATGTAGTTGGAAAGAATCTCCTTTTCTGTCTTTCATGTTAATGCTCTCCAGATTTACACACTAATTACATGGCAAGTCTAAGAGTCCTTCTGTTAAACTTATAAACAGGAGAACAATACAAAGATTCCTTCCCAAGTGAGAGATTCAGACTGGGGAATCTGCCTGTTCTACAGGAGAGTCCTTCATTAAATTCTGGCAGGATAGAAGGAGATAAAGGAACTAATATTTGTAAAATTAAATAAAATGAAAATACAGAAGCTGAGTAACATGAGTTAAAAAAAAAGTTAGCCATTTCTTGGTCCTTATGAAAGTGACAGAATCAGAGAATGTAAGTATAATCTTTATATCCTGTTTCAATGAACATAGAATGCAAACAGGTACAGGATGTAATTTACAACAATAAATGGTGCACAACATCTGTAGTATAGTACATTATACTAGACTTCATCTTGGCAGGTGGCACTTAAATAGCCTTAGAAAATGACAGTATTCTATTACAAAATCTCAGCTAAAAATTTCCAGAAAGGAATGCATGACTCTTCAAGTAACATAATTGTTTTAATCTGAAAATGTCTTTAGGCCCTTCACCTCTCCCTTCCCCCACTGAAGAGGAAGAGACAAAGAACAGCTCTGATGTCATGCCCAGCATTCCTGATGTACTGCTGCGAAAACTGCGAGTGCACAAATCGCTTCCAGGAAGGTAAAAGCTCATTAGAAGGGGAAACACATCATTGAGGAGAGGGCACACCAATGGTTTCCAGTCAACTTCCTTATGGAGTTCCAGTCATAGGGACACAAATTGTTGCATCTTAGAATGTGCAACACAGATTTTCTGAAAACTGGTCCTACAAGTAGATTTTTATACAGATTTTTCCACTCCTGGGTTCCAGGATTGCTGCTGCAGATAAGAACTCATACTGAAAATATTAATATTTCTCTCCCCCATAAAAATAATCAGGCCAGATGATGCTTTCCAATGGTAGAATTTGAGTGTGTAAGAAGTCTGCAATTTTTCTGCAGGTGACAACTTTTCAGGGAAATGGAGTTTATTCTGCAAATGTAGTTGAAGGACTCACTTGTGAATTCATTGATTTGGACTTTCCAAGACATTAAAACAATTCCAAACTTATTCAGCCAAAAATCATTCCTTCATTCACCCACATGGTTTTGTACCAAAACCACCAGAGCTTCAGTCATCTGAAGCAGCCAATAAGGGTTCTCTGTGCAGACTAAATAAATATTTAACATTTATTGTGAAGGAATTTTTATATACATTATTTTATATAAATGGATGCATGAGGTGGAGAACTTCTGAAAGACCATTGCTTGATTGTATTCAATACTGAAAGTAGTGGAAAACTCATAAAACTCAAACATATATTTTGTTGTTGTTTTCAATTAAATATTAGAATAGCTTTGTTTTAAGAGACAAAACTCATAAACATGTGAATTTCTTGCTTTTATTTCTAGCTCCCCGCCGCTCACTGAAAAAGAAGTTGAGGTATGTTCTTAAGCTCATTGTTTCAGACATATTCTCCAATTTTAAGTGGTTATTTTAAGTCTAAGGGTGGTTATTATAATCCTCATTCTAATGGGGTGATTAATAATGGGGTGATTTTTTTCCCCCAAATATATTTATCATTAAAAAAACCCTATATTGCACTCCATCAAAATAACAATTTTGTGAAATATGAGCAATAGAAATTGTAAAATGACAGGATAGGAATAAGCAAAACATTTATTTGTGTTTTTCATAATAAAATACTCATTCACTTTGGAAATAATTTTAATATACTTAAAGTAGTAAAAAAATTGAGATTAAATGAGACCAGAAACAAAATAATTTAAATTGCATTTTTATTGGACAATATGAGCTTTGGGGCAGTTTTATAATAATATCCTGCTGTTAGTTTACATAATTTTTACTTTCTCAGTTCAAGCCAATAATTTTGTTTGCAGGTTGCTCTTTAGCTTGCAGGCTTTGTTTCTTCTATTTTTTGTAATCACATACCAGTCAAGAAAAAGATCTTTATTTACAATGCTGCAGTCTACTGGAGCTGTTGGTGCCTTGTGCTTTGCAAGGTATTAATCCTAAGAAATAATGAGTCTGGTAGAGAAAGAAACGATCTTTAAAAGCAGGGTGCAAGAGAATAAAAATGTTAGCACTTAATCTTTTGCTGACGTCAGGGGTAGGCATTTATCCCTTATGTAAAACAATGCTCATGGTGAGCTCATCCCTGGGCTTCCTCTGCACAGACTATGTGTTTAAAAACCTTAGGGACCCTTGGAGGAAGTCCAGCTAGAAAACAGATCCATTGTGATTCTGATGCTTCTGGTAGGCTGCTTCCTTCATTATGTCTCTGCCCTACAGAGCTCCCAGAAAAACATGCAGGAAAAGGGGCAGCAATGCATTTATTTGCATTTTAGTGGAAGTAAATAGAAGTGATTTTTCAAAGAAAATTAATTTAAAAAATATTTCCAATTTTCTGTTTCAATACTTATTTAAGCAGCAAAATTTTTTAAACACATATCTTATTCGTAAGTTGTTATTGAAAATTATATTACGGTGAGACTTATTGGAAAATGCCTTTTTTTAATCCAAACAGAATGTATTTGTACAACTCTCCTTGGCCTTTAGAAATGATAGTTATACATTGGAATCTAGAATTCACCAGGCAGAGAGGGAGAGAAATCTTACTGAAGAGAATGCTGAGAAGGAACTGGAAAACTTTAAAGCTGCCATTACGGTAAGGAAACAACGGGAATTCTTTTCCTGAGCTATAGTGTACATGAAAGTGCACACACATTGCAAATATGTTTGACTGTTGTAAATTCAGCCGCAAAGTTTCATTTTCTGCTGCTCAAACTCCTTGCCATGAGCTGCCTACTACTCTAAAAGAGAGAGGGCATATTCTGCCAGAGTGGGCCAGCATTGCTGGAAATGCCTAGAGGATGCTTCCCTGGAATTTGCTGTTCAGTCCTTGAAATAAGCCTGTGAATGCTAAGAGCATTCAAAACTGCAGTTTGAGCACTGATCCATCCTCTCCTGGGCAAGCCTTCTTTGGCAGTAAATTTGAGGTGTCCAGATACCAACATGTTCTGAAACCTGAGTCCTGAGATGTGTGACTTGAAAGGCCTCTTGACTGCAGATACTAGAAGGCACGATACGTGAAAGGAAACAGCAAGGAATACTTAAGGAATACATACAATCTCAAGAACAGGTTTTGGGCCTGAGTATGCTTTCCTTCCAGTTGTCCCTGCTGTTCCTTTACAGCAGTAGTTTTCAGTCTTTCCTGCCAGCTTTCTGTGGATTTTCTAACTGAAATGACTAAAATATTGCTAAAATGTGTCAACTTACGTGCTGTGCATGTTTTCATGCATAAAGGGAGGGATGGTTAGACACAAGGCTGATAAATGAAATAGCTTCAGAGCCAGTGTTCATTATTTCAAGAAGGTGCTGCCATTCTTATGAGAAATAGTGGGGAGAATATATGATTCTCCCATTTACTTTATCAAGCGCATCATCAGATAAGAAAATACACAATTGAAGAAAGATTGTGATCTTCACATCTTTTCGCCTGGAATTCCAAATCTCCATTTTCAAATTAATTGTTTCTGGGAAACAAAACAAAAAGTTCTGAATATTTTGCTGATCTTCCCCCTGTTCCCTGTGTAAAAAGCAAGCTGAAACAGCCTATTAAATCTCAGGGTTTTCAGACTGAAAAAAGTCTGCTAAATTTGCCATGTATTTCTGTTAAGAATCTGTAGTTAGGCACCAGGGATCATGTTGCCAGGATGGGATGGATGTGATTAGGATTTTCTTCCTTTAAGCAGTTCACACGCCACAGTCTGGCTTTTGCAAGCGTTTTCACAAAATTTATAACAAAGTGGAAACGCCTTTCCTATGAAAGCTTTTGTTCTGGACAATGGAATAAACTAACAAGCAATTAAAAGCAGTGGTGGCTTCTGAAAAAACTCTATCATATTAGACCTAGACTTGTTCCAATCTCATTGAGAGCTTGTCTTCATTTCTGGAGGAGAGGCTCATGTTTTATGGCTCAATGACAGTTTTACCAGTCTTTCTGATTTTTTAAATCAGTCTTGTTATAATTTATGTGTTATTCAAAGACCTAACTTCAAGAGAAAGCTGGTCTACATGAACTTCTGATTTGCTTGAGAAAATAAGCACGTTACAATTGCCAAGAAAAAAAGGAAAATCTGAAATTCTGTGCATGACTTTTCTTAAACATATTCCCTTATGCCTTTTTGCTCCTTGCAGTCAAATTTTGGTTGCAATTTATTATCAAAGTAGCTTTGCAATTCTTGAGACTATAATGTCTTATTTTCCAAATAAGTGAAGTATCATGGAACTGAAAGAACACGCATGGCCTTGATACCTTGTACACAGAGAATTAAAATGTCCTTTGCCCCTGAGCAATCATTTTTAAGTGCTAGTTGAAATGAATTTAGCATTTGTAGAGTTCATGGGAGGCAAGACGTGTTTCACTATAAATTTCAGAAGGGAAAATCTTGCAGCTGTGCTAAGCCCTCTCTAACTCCTCAAACTGTGTGCTGCAGTTTGCAGTGAAGGACAGGGCAGAGCACTCTGGTCTGTTTGTGGTGGCAGTGCTGGCATCCCTCGGGGGCTAATTTCTCCCTGTGGAGTTCTGCCTGGACATTTCTACCCCATTTTGGGGCTCTGGCCACTCCATTTGAACTAAAGACATGCTGATAAAGCTGCTGTATTTTTGCTTCAGTCTTCAGCTCACCTGTGGCACCACTATGAGCACAGGGAAGCCTACCAGAAGCTCCTGGAGGACATCGCAGTGCTGCGGCGTTTGGCTGCCAGACTTTCCAGCCGTGCCGAGATGGTTGGAGCCGTTCGCCAGGTGAGGGCATCCTGGTGTTTAACTGTATCCTGGATCCATGTGTTCACTCTTTTCCAGCCAGGGCTAGAGGTTACATTCACCCTCTGAGTTTTATTTGCCATTTTGACAGATTAAAGACATGTGTTGTAGTGTCAGGTAACACACTGGTGCAGCCTGGAAATAGAATTCCAACAGAAGAAGACTGCCCATTAAGCTATCCAACATCTGTACAATGGGAGCACATATTTTATTCAGAACTACAGCTGCAGCACAAGAAACTAATTTCAAATCAGTGCAGCACAAACAAGAAAACTTTTCTGGGTCAAAAATCTCATCTAATTCAGTCACCTGCCTTTGGCAACAGATCAGTCAATTACAAAGACTATGAGAACAAAGTGAATATAAATCAGAACACAGCAATACCCTCCCAGATTCAAGAATGTTCCCTCTGCCTTCTAAAGTAACCAGATTGATGCCAGTGACTAAGACCTTTGAGGGTTTGAAAACAAATGTGGCTCACCACATAACTAATCAGACAGGCACACAGGCAGGGTGTATGGGTATATGACTAAATAAATTATGATATTCTGTGAAATATGTATGAATGCGCATTTTTTCCTAACTACTTTAGGAATTTTCAGTCATGGAGGCACCAATACTTCTTGAAGAACAACTATTCCAGATTTAGCCTTGTCAAGGACCATACACATAGAAGCAAATGATGTGTTGGAGATGTGTAGAGGTTACCTGGATATTTCCTTCTTTTCTTCCTTAGGAGAAGCGTATGTCAAAGGCAACAGAAGTAATGATGCAGTATGTGGAAAATCTGAAAAGGACATATGAAAAGGATCATGCTGAATTAATGGAGTTCAAGAAACTTGCCAATCAGAATTCTAGCAGAAGCTATGGTGCATCTGGTAAGGAAAAATAAAAATTTAAGGGTTTGTCTTGCCTCTAATTCAGAGAGATGTTGGTGCTATTAATGATTAAAAGTAAAGTATCGTGAAACCTGTTCATGAAGCTCTGATCTACAGAAGCAGATCTTAAAAAGTTACAGAAATAAGTTAAAATGTTTCATATGAGCCATACTTAATGCTATAATACAGTAATTTGAAATCACTACCACTTCCCAAATTCTGAAGAGATCCAGTCATATTTTCTCGTGGCCTCTTGCACATCTATGTACCCTGCACAATTTTATTGCAACTGCCTTTTAGGTCCAGATGATGGCAAATTCATTATTAAAAACATTTTTTTCTTTTTGCAACCTTTTCTTGCCTTTGCTGTAAACTAAAATATGAGGATTTTCCTTTGCAAGTACTTGTATATGGAGGCCAATAGTGGGCTTTTTGCCTGATTCAGTGAAAATAGTAATGATTTGATTTTTTGGAATTATTTCAAATTTCTTGTGCAAAACCCACTCATCCTTCAACAGTCCCATTTGGCTGTGTGCAAATCGGAAGGAGAATGGAGACTGACTGTGGATTATCATGCCTTGAATGAAGTGACTCCACCGCTGGGCTCTGCTGTGCCGGACATGTTGGAGCTCCAGCACGAGCTGGAGTCCAAGGCAGCGAAGTGGTATACCACTATTGACATTGCCAATGCATTTTCCTCCATTCCTCTGGCACCAGAGTGCAGGACAAGGTGTAATTGAGAAGAGAACTGTCACCCCAGGACAAGGTGTAACTGAGAAGAGGACTGTATGACAAATAAATACATGGTCACTACAGACCTTGTATAAATACAGTGCATCTGAGTTTGAAATACAAGCAGGGGCCTATTAATATTATTTAGAGATACTGATATAGTCTAAGACTGTTCTTTATCTTTGTTTCTATGCAGAAGATGGGGTTCCTCGTTCATCTAGATCCATGTCTCTCACTGTTGGAAAGGTATTTCTATGATATAAAGAAAATGAACGTTTTATGTAGTGAAATTTCTTTGTCTACATACACTCAGTTCTTAAGGCTGTGCTCAAAACTGTCCTGGTAAATTTTCGGTATTGTTCATGCAGTTTAGTGCATATGCTTTGCAATTTTGGATACATGATTTAGTACGACTTTGTGCAATAATAGAGCCTGATGTGAAACTCCAGCGTTTTATTTCTGCAAAACTTCTGAGTGTTGGAGATCAAGTCTCTCGCAAAACTTGCTAAAACAACCAGTGATTTGGGAGACATGAGTCCCAGTATGACCATGATGAAATTTGGTGATCATGGGCATTATACTCAATCTACTGTTTCTTTCCATATTTTTATTTGTTTGGGTTGTAGTTCTTCAGGTTTAGTTTATTCCTGCCACCTCTGAGTGTTGGATATAAAGAATTACAGCACAGAGCATGCTGAGGGCAAGACAGGGTTTCAGAATAAGAACCCCATAAGTTGAAGCAGAGGTCTCAAAAAAATACTCAATTTAAGTTTAAGGGACAAGTCCAAATAATAAACAGGAGGGGAAAAAAAACCCCAAACACTAGAATGGACTGCCTACCATGCCTGCAGACTTCCCTATGTAGTTTTTCAGAAGCACATTAAGTAAAACCGTCATTAATGAATAGGTATGGTTGGTTTCATCTAGAACCAGGATCATGGAGTGACTCCTAAGTATTCACTCAACCTGTGTTTAACTCCTTTCCTGTAAAGTTGTCTAGAGCAGAATCTTAGAAGTGTTTGGATATATACTAAAACAAAGCTGTTACATGCTGTAAGTGTTTTGATGTTTTTATTCAGTTGGAAGCATAGATTTTATATAGATTTTATGGGATGAAGCATTTGGCTACTTACCAAACGACAGCAAAAATTTACATAATCTGTACTTGAGCTGGAATATATTGTTACAGTTAGCATGTGTTTGTCATAGAAAGAATTTTTATGGTCTTTGGGAAATATAAGCAGTGTTGCATGATGCTATCTAACAACTCAGGGGTGGGGGAGAGGGGGCTGCTCTTTTGTGGAAGGAATGGATGTTTTTTGTTCAGCAAATTATAATTAGTAGGGTTACATGTAATTAATATATCATAGTGGCTACAGCATATCATAATGGGTACACAGCAAGACAAGAGTTTCATGTGTGACTTCATTATTTTCCAGTCATTGTGACACTAGCACAGTAGTATCATTATGCATCTGCATTAACCAAAGATAAAGGCCTATGATAAGAGCTGACAGTATAAACTCAGAACATTTCTGTTGTGTGATTTACACTGCTGGGCTTTCAATATGGAGGGAAAAGAGCAGCATCCCTGTGCCACACCTCCTTTCACATTAAGCACTTGCCATACCAGACAATATGAGAGGAATTTCTGTGGAAAACTGCAGCCTAACAGCCTTTTATCTTACTTTAGCTCCCAACTCTCTTTTTCCCAAGGACCTACATGTTTGCCCCACAGATTAATCCACAGAGTTTTTCTTCAGTCTGTCTTGTTGTATGATAGAATAAAAGAATTGTTGTTTCTCCCAGAATATGCCCAGGAGAAGAGTCAGTGTTGCAGTCGTTCCTAAGTTTAACTCCTTGAACATTCCTGGTCAGTCACCAACAGCTTCACCTATACCTTCAATGCCATCCCTGGTAAGTAAACCCCCCATTTTAAAGACACCAGGTTTTGTCTAAACCACTTTTCCATAGGGCCAAGCCGTAGTTACTAAAAAATGGAAGCCTTTTCATTGGTTTAACTCGTTTTGACTCCATCCTAGTAAAGGGGATGGACAGAGGTCATTCCTATTGTGTAAGGGACATGTGCCTTCACAATCTATCTTAGTAAATTATTCTTTTGGAAACAGCTGAATAGGGCAGGCTGCTGATTCAGAGGCATTACACGTTAGTGAGGCTATATGCCTTTTGATCTAAAGTAACATACAAGAAAAAAGTTGTGGAAATAGTTGTCCACGGAAGAAGAGAAATTTTAACTAGAAGCCGCAGAACATGGCTGGACTGCTGCTCTTCATTGCCAAAAGTTCACTGAACAGAAATAAATGTAATTAATGTACAGAAATGTATGTGGTACAAATTTAGAGGTTCTGTGATGATCTGGGATCACTGGAGCTATCAGCCTCTGTGTTGAATTTTTGTTTGTAAAACTTTAATAAATTAAATGAGACTCTAACCTGAACATAATAAATCCATACAAATGTTTTTTGGAGAAAAGCTGCAAGGCATACTCACTGTTCAGAGATAAGATGGAACATAACCTAAAAGTTATGCAGTTTTCTGTTAAAAATATAGGGTTATTTAAATGAGGGTCTTGCTGAGAAGCTAAATCAATTTTACTTGTAAGAAAAGCATCTGTTTGTGCAATTTATTTATTATGTACTCAGAGTTAATTGTTTCAGGAACCAGGTGTGTTTGTTTGCCATGGTTTATTATGAATTATTTTTGTTTAAAATTTGCCATTGAAAACTCAGCTAAAAAATTAATGTTCTTAGCATAATAGGAGAGGAGCAATAGGATAATTTTACTGTTCAGTGATCAATATGTGAAGGAGAAAGAATTTTCTGGGGAAAAATAAACAGGCCAGAAGGGAATGTCAGAGAAAATTCTTAGTGTGCAAGTCCATTGTTCCCTGTAGTTAATGGGAGCAATGTGGAAGCACCATATTAAAGATACTTTGCTCATGAGTGTGAGAAAGAAACCTAACAGCACACTGCCTTTGTCCTTTTATTGAACACTCATTTGAAATTAATTAATGAATATTAATTGTTATTTAACTATTCAGTCATTAATGTTAACTAATTAATGAATGTAACATTTATTGCTGTGTTTTACTTGCAGTCTGAATCACCCAGTAATGGAAGGAGCAACCTGACATCCACTCCTGCTCTGCCAGCACTTCTAGAAAAGTGAGTTTTGCCTAGGTCATCTCATTACCTATTAAATGCTAATACTAAATGATAACTTAAAGCATCATATTTTTTCAAATACTGTGATATTACTACTCTTCATTATAATGCATTAAACATGCAAATTAAAGGTTTTAGACTGTGTAGATCACTACAGAATATTGAATTTCATGTATTTTAAATTAGTGCTGAGGCAGGGCAAAATTTATCTGATGTCTTTGTTTTACCTCTGTGCTTTACTAAGAATGTAAGTATGCAACAACTGGGAAAACAAAAATGGTGAACTACAGCACTGGTTTCTACTATTCAAAAGAACTCTGCAAGATCTAGACCATCTTTTGAAACTGGACAGAAATTCTGTGAGAAAAAACAACAACCAAAAAAATCTTATCAATATTTGCATCTAAGAAAACAAATCATGGTACCAAGTAACAGAGGCAGAACTTGAAATTCAAGTTTGAGCATAAGTGTGTGTACATGGGCCAGATGGTCTAATAGTGTAGAATTACCTAGTCCAACACAGTTTTGTATGTGTAAGCACTTCAAGCTTATAGTCATGGTTTATTTAAAGTCCAAGTGAAAATAATGTCTACTGTTAATATGACTTTGTGAGAGAAAATCCATTACCCACAGACGGTGTCAATCAGGTTGAAATATTCAGCCATCAATTGTAGTGCCAGAAAAATAAGGCCTGAAAAAAGAGTGAGATTTCAGAAGTTGAAATGGGATCCACTGTTGAGCTTATTAAACCTTGAGTTTGATAGATCTGCTAAGTTATGTCTCAATCACTTAGACTCTCTGTCCCAGATCAAATAAATAACAAGAGAGCACTGCAGGAAGAGAGCAATATAAAACAGCTTATCTTGAGGCTAAATGCTCAAAACTTTTACTTGAGAAAAGTTCTAGTGAGAAAAGTGAGGTATGTGTATTTTTTTTAACATGTGCATCAGTTCAACAGATAAAGTCAGCAGAGGAGAATAATTAAAAGGCAAATAAAACCAATGTTTTGTTGAATTAGTATTTGGTATTATTTCTATTATGTTCCTCTTATGTAGTAGATTACAATTTCTAAGATGAATTTTAGAAAGTTGAGGGAAATGTTTTCACGAATAGCAAATAAATGTCATGGATGAGCCTGGAAACAAAGGCTCTCTTTTTTTATTTTTAAAAGAAGAATAAAAATGCAAGTTTTCTTACCTTAGAAACATAATAATTACTGTTCTTAAATCACAACGTCCTGAAACTAATATTTTTCTTGGTGTTTAATTTTTTTTCTTTTGAAAGACATTTCATTTCTCTGATGTACATTAAAAAAGACAAATCATGACTCATGAAATTGAAGTATACTCCAAACACAACAGATTTCTGTGATGTTATTTTCTATTTGTCTGCTTCTTTTGTCTTGTCAGTGGAAAGTCAAATGGAGAGCCTGACTGTGAAACCTCAGCTTCTGTGGTGACACAGAGTGGGTTGGAAGAGATCAGTCCTGAAATGAAAGCCAAGATAGAAGAGGAAGCATATAACAAGGGGTGGGAATATTTTTTGTGAACTAGATCTGTAAATATGTGCTACCAGAGGAGGACATATGTTTTTAAAATTTAATTTTAAATACAGTAGTCATGTTGTTGGTGTCACAAAGTGCTTTACAGCATGTTTTGGGGCAATTAACAACTTTGGGATCTGTTTCTGAATGTCAAGCAAAGAATTTTGTATTATGTGAAGAGTGAGACAGAAATTTTGATCCTCTCCTGCAGAATCCAATATGCCATCTGTCTTTAGGATTGATTTGCATTTATTCTCCAGGGGAAAAAAGTATCTAGAGGATATTGAAAATGATGGAAAATTATAGAGAAATATTTACTGACTCCTTTACAATAGACAGAAGTTGTTCTCTGCTGAGGACTACAACCTCTTTTTCTTGTTCAAAATGATAAATTTGGCCTTAGCTGTAGTATAATACTCTGTTAGGGAAGGGTGGCTGTCTGTGTGCCTTACTCGTGGTCTTCAGCTAATTTTTACTCTTGTTTGAGTGCTGCAACACTGCTACTTGTGTTTTATTACATATAACAAAACATACAGCTAATTTTTCATTAAATAAGATCATGCTTTTACAACATCTGAGACTAAGAAATAAACGTTTTGTCTGATAAAGATATCAGGAAGCCTTGAAGAAAACCAAAGAACTTCAGGAACTGAAGGAAGAAGATGAAGAGACACCCAAAGAAAGTCATGATGAACATGAAGAAAGTGAAAATGAAGATGAGATAAAAAATCTGAAAAGCAGGTGAGGCAGTGGTGTAATATATCCATAAAAGAGGGCCCACTTTTTCTCTTTGTGGTACCCAACCAAATGTTTTATACTCTCATTTTGGCATGTTTTCCTCCGTCTAGGGAAGCATATTTGAAATAGCAGTATTTACACAGAAGGGCATATTCTGTGACAAAGTAATTGCAAAATGCAAAACTTTTGATTTTGATATTTCAGCTAAAGCTGTACGCTGACATCAAGATGCTTCATCTTGATGGGGTTTGCTTCTGCTTTGAGGTAAAAGAATGTTCCATAAAAGTTCTTTAGATGCCAAAAGGCATCTCCCTGTGGATATGCAGTGTCTCATGAAGGTTGTAATTCAGGAATCTGACTTTGTGCCGTGTGTCATTGCTGTCACTAGAGTGACATTGCATCCATCTGTACCCACTGCTCTCTGTCTGTACAATGCAGAGGAACTGAATGCTGGCCAAAGCAAGTAATATGTCCAATCCCAGGTTAAGGCAGGGATCTTTACTTGATCCAGAAGAATTCATCTCCATTCCATAACCATTATCGCTATAAACAGCTGTTGATTTGAGATTTCAGCCACGTTCAGAGAGCAGCCATCTCATTAGTCATGGAAAGATCATTATTGGAAAGAAATGTTTACCACATATTCCAATGTTGAATTTAGTTGCTCAAGCTACGAACAGTGCAGAATTTTGCATGATATCCAGCTCTGAGATTTGCCAGCTGACAGGTGGGAGAAATAAGAGTCATGTTTACAGTCTCCAGCTGTCTCACAAATATTTCTCATATAGACTAGTTGGAGTTGGAATATCTGAGTGTACAGCTCTTCATAAAGGAACTTTACAATTTGATTCTTCTTTGACAAGGTATTTGTATTGGGGAAAAAAGATGGTGTACCACCTATGACACCTTTCCAATTGAAAAGCTTAAGATAATAAATTTGCATCTGATTAATGTATAACATTTTTCTTTTCATTTTACAGCAGACTTGAAGTCGTCGTTAATTATTTATATATCCTGTACCCCAAACTGTGCAAACACTGGAATGTGTTGTGGCTTGTAGTGGCTGCAATAGTCATTTTTGCTGTGGTGTTGGGAATCTACCATTCCTACAACTCCTGCGACGAAAAGTCAGAGGCACCTGAAGGGAAGGCCAGCTGTTCTGCGGCCCATCAGTATTCCTGGTGGAACTCAGGATTCCGACAGGAGCAACGAACGGAATAATAAAGGAGCAACCACGCCCTTACGGTCCCTGAGCAAGTTTGTGTAGTAGAGCACCGTTGTTAAAGGTAGTGCTTAGTCATCCCTATGGCTGTTACACGTGATCCCTTACGTGAGTTACTCTCCACCACCAGGTTTGGGATACATGGTGAGCATACCTTGCCAGGAAGCCATTCTGATAAATACTCCTGTCTGTCCTCTTATTGTAAAGGATTCGTACAAATAATGTAGTGTTGAATCATGGTAAGGTTGTGGCAGTAATCAGCAACAAGCAAGACATTTAAAAGAACAATTTGCACAGGACATTGACATTTTGAAGACCATCATAAAACCTGCATTTGCAGTTAGTGCTTTACTTTGTATTTCCTGAATTTATTGTTGATTGTTGAAGTACTAATTGCATTTAAGTCCTTTGGGTTTTAAGAGGCTAATTAATTTCCTTATTCATTATTATTGGGTAGAAATAGAAACTCTTCCATGGAAGAATATAATTATATTCTAAGACCAAATTCCTTGCTGCTAAAATAATTTTATAAGAGGAATTATCTATATGATTATTTAAATGGAATGCTAAGTACATGCATAAATATGGTTTATGATATACTTTAAGAATGGGACCACCACCTTTTTTAAAACGGAATACTCAACAGAACCTAAAATGGACTCCAGGTGGCACAGTTGATATCATCCAATAAGTCTGGGAATGTCTGATATATAAAAATTTG
Organism: Corvus moneduloides; assembly: GCF_009650955.1. Taxonomy (NCBI): domain Eukaryota; kingdom Metazoa; phylum Chordata; class Aves; order Passeriformes; family Corvidae; genus Corvus; species Corvus moneduloides. The sequence continues at coordinate 52,951,874 of NC_045481.1, read as the reverse complement.
CAAAAAATTTACCTATGCTACTCAGAGTCATTGGTGGTTACAGCCAAAAGCGGTAGCTGCCTGGAAGAGTCCATGTGCTGCCCAAGCCCAAAATACAACAGTCTTGGACATGGGAAGCAATCTTCAATTCTTTATTGAAAGAAGAAAAAAGAAAACAAAAGCTCTTCAAACCTCTGTATAGAGGTGATCCCACGAAATGGACTCTGCCCTACTGCTAACACTGGAAATAGGTGTTGTTTGAGATCTGCAGCAGGAGCACAGTTCTGAGAACAGCCAGAACCCAACCAGTGCCTACAGGGATCCGGCCATGGAAGCAGTGAGGGCTTAGGAGAGCTCACTGCAGGTTTTCAGTAGTTCATTTTCAGAATCTGATGCCAAGACCAAAACTGATCTGATACACTTCCAAAGCTGAACTACCACCTCAGGATAGATCAGTCTTTTGCCCAGATTTTTTGCCAGTTCTGCCAGTTTGGCAGTTGTGAGTTCTTAAACAAGAATGTGAATGTCACTGCAGGTGTGCCATTTGTACCCGCTGAGTGTCACTTCTGAGTGAAGGTGTACCATGTTTGTTTTTCCATAGCTACAGCCACAATAGCAAACCCAGTGTGACGATTGCATTCCTGTCCTGCATTCTCCTGGCATTTTCTGATTGAGAAATGAGTCTGTTTTCCAGCTGAAGGATAAGAGTGTTATGAAGTACTGTAATTTCAGTTCTGATGCAGTCAATATTGTCCTGACTTCTTTTGGTGGAAACACTGAACCTCAAGCTAACTGTCAAAGAAAACAGGCTTCTAACTCAGTCAGAAATTTAATTCACGTACCTGGCACTAGTACCAAGTATCCTGCTGGTGAATCTTCGTTGGCCACATGTTTCTTAGGAGACATTTATATGGAGAAAGAAAAAAAAAATTTTAAAAAGAGCAGACCACTAACACCTTTATTTGGTTTTTTTTTCTTTTGGGTGTGGGGAAGGGAGTCTCTACCCAATTTTTGTTTTAAAGTATATATTATTGAGGATTAGTGTGCTTAAGGAAGTTTAAAAAGGATAACGGGGAAGTGTGATTTGGTCTTAAATTGCAATTGGTAAAGAATAAGACAGGAGAAGGTTTCTTGCAAACTACTTGGAATCTGTTTGGTCAGTTAGAATTTCTGACTGTGAAGAACTACTGTGATATTTCATGTACTTTCAGTATTTAAAGAAACCTGTCAGTTGTTTCTTGAATACTTCTTTACTACAATTAGCTTCTTTAACTTAATATTCTTTACAAATAGCATTGATAACTTAATAATAAGACAATAAAGATTGAAGGTAAATAGTCCTAATCAGATTTCTCTATGTCAAGAATATGGCACGTATTTATGTGATGGTGGAAATGTTGGGCTGCACTGAAGAAAAAAAATTAACAGTGCCTGTAATTGAATTAATTTGCTTTTATTTTCATCTGCACTGTTGTGAGTCCAACAGCTTATTTTAAGTACACATATAAAGTTATTGATATCAACATGACCCTCTAATTGCTTAATGTTAAGCATGTGAAGAGGTTTTATTGGTCAGTAGGTGAATCTCCATCCTCTCTTGAAATTCAGCACACTGGCTTTTTGTGGAATTAGTGCGCAAGGGATAAGTCCCGTAAGTAGTTGTACTGATTTGAACTGAATTACTTGCATGTCTGATGTAAGCATAATTTAGCCCCAAATGAACTGAAAGAGGCAAGAGATTTTAATGGGGGTGCAAAAATGAAGATAAAGTTTATTTTAAAAAATTGTTCTTTTTATAACTACTTTGAGCAAACTGCCCACAAAAAATAACAAATCACAATGACTAACAGCACACTAAATAGCTATGCTTATATTTTTCAGTTATTTAATTAAAACACCTTTTGTTTAATAGGAAACTAGATTAAGCTCAAAAACTATTCTAAATACAATTTTATCTATTGGATATTAGTTTGCTTTATCTGGAAAAAAAGTCAAACAACCTCTTCTGTGTTCAAAGATCACATCAGATAACAAGAAACAGACCTATTATTTATGCTATTAACACTGAAATAGTTTTCTTGAGGTGCAATATTTATTTTTATGCTTTAACATGACACGTTTCTCCTGCACAGCACAAATGTTTCTAGCAAAAGGAACTTCAAAAGGGCACTATTTTTGTGTATCATATTTAAATTTGTAATATTGTAAGATTTTGCACAAGTGTGCTGGTATTGTACTGTATAGTATCACATACTTGAGTTTTGAAATAAAATTGTGGTTTCAAAGTGCTCAGTGTTTTTACCTTAAAGATTTGGGGTGGTCTGTCTGCATATTGATGGCCATGTCCTCATGAAGTAAGTCCTCCCTTGTCTACACTGTTACACGTTCCAAGGATCTTGCTCTTAGTCTTCCAGTTCTTCAGGAAAATGGTCCAGAAGAACAGAGCAAACTCTGTCAATGGAGAAAGTGTTTGTAAGCAGGGTCACCCCAGCCATGCCCTAGAAACCAGCTGAGAGAGGAAGCTGAAATATCATGCAAAGAGTTGAGCTCCTGCTTCAGAGGGAGGCCGCGTGTCACGCAGGAGGCTGAACATGGGAAGCCACAAGGGAAATCTGTAAGCAAAGGATTCTGGGCAAAAGGTTAGGAGTCTTTATTTGCTTCGTGTCCTTGTAGACTTGGGAGGTCTGGGAAGCCTGGGTCTTGTGGGGAGCAGTCTTGCCAGAACAGCAGGTAGGAGTCAATGCTCAGCTTCTGAATCTCCGATGGTCGCTGTCAGGGGACAGACTCTGGGACATCAACAACCTGGAAAGGAATTACTGTTTCCATGAAAAAACCCTGATATTTGTATTTTCTATGTGATTTTTTATTATTATTATTTGTTTTCTCTACTGTTGTTCAAGTTTCAAGGTTCCTTTTGAAATGATTGTAGAGAACAGTTACGTGTGTTCTGCCTTATCAAAAGTTTTCTGTTTAGCAACCCTCATCAGCATTTTAAAACATGCTGACATAAAAGGCTGGGAATTCTTAATATAGGTTACAATAAGTATTTAGGTCAAAGACTAGTTAATCATTCAGTATAGGTCTGCTTTTTTTACCACAGTAATTATGAAGAAGACACACCAAAAGGGTAAAGACCTTTTGTACTGTTACAGTCCAGATAAGTGATCTTGTACACAGTTTTGGAACAGCTGAGCTACAAAAAGGAAGAAATAGACAAAAAACAAAGTTATTTCAGTCTCGCTTTGTCATTCTAAAATTCTTTTCTCCCTCTCCTAATCTGTAAGACCTTGTGAGAGAGCTTATATTATTGTTTGGTGTTGTGAAGGTGTTTATCTCATTTTTACAGCTAAAAATCCTACTAAGCATCAAGAGTTTGACTAAAGGAACTTTGCCACAGTGAGGATAGTAGGCACAAAGTGTTAAGACCCGGCAGGACAATTAGCATGCAATTTTAAAATGTCAGAAACCCTATTAATTAGTTTTCATGGCAGGAAACACTTAGCAGTTCAAGGTAAGCATTTTCAATGACAAGATTTTGTTTAATGTTCTCAGTATTTTACAGCCACAGTCTATAGTCCATGAGAGCTACAGAATAACTATTTGTTTCAGCTTCTACCTTGTAAATGCAAGTGAATGCTCTTAAAACCTCCTTCAAGTGAGAGCTCAGTCTGATGACAGTATCTGACATTGCCATGGCTTTGTAGGGGCAGGTAAGTACAGCACAATAAGGGAGGGAATAGAAACTGGAGCTAAAAATTTGTCTAAAGATCTCAATAAGTTTTACCCAGTTCTGTTCCAAACCACAGCCCAACCACAATCCAATTTTCATTTTATCATTGCTAATGGAGACATGATTTCACTGACCCCCAGCATTCTCCTCAGGCCTTGTAGGTGCCTGTCTTACAGAACACCATCTAATAACTGTGTTACATGCTGGTGCAGGAGATGTGCCTGTGCCCAGTTAACAGTTAATGCTATCTCATATCTTAACTGGTGACTTTCTAAATGCAAACCAGTTTAAAGAGGTAGCTACTGCTACACTTGTGTTTACAGGACTCCGAAAACAGCCTGGAGACATAGGACATCTAAAAGTTTGCTGAATCACAAATCAAACATGATGAAACAAAATCATCCTGTTACAAGAAAAAAAAAAAACAAACTGAGACCATTCTGAACTGTACAAGCAGGTAGAGCAGTTTATTAATTAGTACTTGGCATTGGCAAGGTGCCAATGGAGCCAGAGGGTGAGGCAGCAGGGGTTTCTTAGCTGAAAGAAAACTAGGAGCAGAGACGTAACTCTTTAAAAACATAAAATACTTGCAAAATGTAAGGGAAGAAACCTATCTTCTGTGTCCATTGCCAGCAGGAATAGAAGTGATAGGTTTATGCCAGGGTATGGCTAAGTCAAGTTAGAGTAGGGTATACCTTTGAACAGTAAAGAGCAGTGAGGCACTGAACTAGAACATTAGAGGAAATGTTTGGAATCTGTCACTGGAAATCTTTGAGAACAGGTTAGGCAAACATCTGTCAGGAATAACATAGATACAGCAGACGTGACTGACACTAAAGGAATAAGCTCATCTCTTGAACTCCATTCCTGTTCTGTGTTTATTGGAACCTCTGAAAAAAAAAAAATCTTTGCTAAGACTTCCTGATGGTTTTCTAAGTTATAGCTGTGAGGATCATCTGTGTTTTGAATCAATCCATGGGAAACACTCTTTGCTGGAAGTTCACAAAAGGCATCAGTGATGGCACTGGCTGCCACCTCTGTACCTACAGTCTCACAAGGAATCCCATTTACAGTAGTGTATCTCCAAATCTCCTCAGAATTAGGTTTCATATGACCTCTGTGTTATGGGAACTATTTTTGCATTTGATCTCTAAGGGGAAAAAATGACAAATAGGATAGTGGGGAATGGATGCCATTCCAATTCCAATAACAAAAAAGAAAAATCTTGTGTGGCATATTGTGGTACAATAGAAGACTTGTTTTATTTACCAGATGAACAGACAACATGAATAATGATCTGTTCATCAGTAAAACAGGAAAAAATAGCAAAAGAAAAACTTCTTTCAAAGTGTTTACTGACTTAGCAGTCTAACAGCCTTATCTCCCTTCCTCAGCCGTGTTCTGAATCAGCAGTAATGAAATTTTCCAGCAATCCCTACATGAAAGCGAGAGGAAGGGGTGATTAGGGATTTCTGGTCCGTGACCTCGCCCTGGAGTGGGACAGTCAACGCATTGGCTCTGACATTCTTTCTATGAAGCAGTGCAGTGACAGCTGAAGTTGCTTTCCAGAAGTCATCTCATCATCTGACAGCATCCAACACCTTGGCTTTCCTTAGCACAGGAGACAAATCACTTTGAATTTCCTAATTTTCTGAGTTTTCCAAGCTGGTGGCAATGGCAACTTATTTTGGAGTTACCTCAGCAGTGGTTTTCATCTGGGTTATGACATTCCTGGCTCAAAATTACTTTGTAACAGGTATGTAAAGTTCCACTTTTTAAAGTCTTTAAAACAGTAGCTGGATTTACAAACCAAAATGTGGGGAAGGAGAGTGTGTAAATGTGTTTCTGGCAGAGGAAACCACAGGGCTTTGAGAATACAGTGCAACAAAACCTGGCATATAGGGAAACTTTCATTGTTGGTGTAATTCAATTGCTGAAAATGCTGAAGCCTTTTTATCTAAATGCCACAGAACTGCTTATTTTAAAGATCTGGTATCACATGTAGGATTAAGCTCAGATCTATTGAAATGTAACTTTATTTTGTATTATTTTAAATACCAGAGCAAACAATTTTGTACAATCCTCAGAGAGCAAAACATGAGACCAGTTCTCTTTCAAATTCCATTACCAACTTGACACAATCCATCCTAATTGCAGCAGCTGCTGAGATATCTGGAGATACTCAATGTATATCAGAAGCCTCCAGATGCTTCACTGTAATTCTCAAGGAGCTAATGCTTGTTCTATTTATGTTAAAGAACATATACAGTTTTCGCAGACAATTGGTTTTCTCACCTACTGAAAGAGTTCTGGACTGAGTAAGTTATGTGCTCAAGTCCTGTTGAAATTCCACAGGATTGGAGTACCTAACAACTGTAGTGTCCTCCAGCAAAATCAACACTGTACAATTTTCACTGGGGAAATGGAGAGCTTGCAGCTGTTTGGATGCCCCTTAGCTCCCCTCCAAGGGAGTACCCTCCCTTGGGATACCTTCTCCTGTACCCTTGTAGCTCCAAGGGCTCCAGTTAAGCTCAGGGCTGATCTCCAGCTGTGTCTTGAAGCTGTTTTGTGGCATGTCCTGTCCCCTCCTGTAGTGATCTGCTGACTGGGCTTCACACAGGGACTCTGGATTTAGGCTGTAGGTAGCCTTGTCCCCAGGGTGGACTTCAGACATATGTAGAACCATCTCCTGCTGTTCCCAAGTGGACTTTCTGGATGTCTGACTCGTTGTCTTGCTCTCTCTGGGGCTGCCAGTGAAACCTGCCGCTGTCACCACCGTGGTGCTGTTCAGGTGCTGTGGGACTGTGCCCTGGTTGGTGAGGGCACTGCCCTGCCTGTCACCCTCTGCTCCTGGCCCCTTTCCCTGTGGAACAGCCTCATTCTTGCTGCTTTCTGACACCAGCAGCCAAAGGAAACCCTAATAAATCAGAGTGAAGTTTAGCACCAGGCAAAGAAAAAAACAACCACTCTGCAAAAAAAGCAAAAAGGGAATAACACACAACAAGGCCAATACCCACAGCTTACAAAAACGGAACAATTTTCTTCCTGTTCTATGGCAATTCTGTCTTGCTGTGAGATTCTTCTGTCTAGGTCTTCCCACTTATTTCAGTAAACCAAATTTTTAACCCAAGACCAAAATACTGAGCAGAATGTGCCAGCACTAGATTACCTAAATAGAGCAGAGCTTAAAGCACAGCTGTGTGCAGCTTGTGGACCAAAAGGGATAATGTGCTTCCGAAGGACTAGTCTGTCTCCTGTACAAACTCAGTCATCTTTAGAACAGAGTTCAGAGGTGATTTAAGGAATGATGACAAGACTTGAAGAGGCTACTGTTCTCTTTCTGGATTCCTTCCTCACACTGTGAAATTCCTAACTTTTACAAAATGTGTATTTTACATCACTGTTTTGTTTCAAAAGGCTTAGCAGATTTTAAGATGCAACTTTTGACCATATCCTAGAGTCACTTTTCTTATAATTTACAAGTTAATTTTCTGGTACTGAATTTCTATATTATGCTGTGTATCTACCATGAAATACACACGTGAAAATATTTTTCCTGGAATTGAATGACTAAAGACTGTAGCAGTTCACAAGTACCTAGGTAATTTCTAAGACTTCATTAAATTCCTTTCATTCAGCTGCTCAGCTTTATTTGAAATTTGTGAAGTTGGTCATTGAGAAGCTTTCTTTCTCAACATTATGATTTTTTAAAGTTTTATTGGCTCAAATCTGAAGATAGGGAAATACTAGACTAAATAAGGTAGACTTGATATCTTTGATAACTGCACACAGACCTTCACTGATGTGCCAGTTTGGACAAATTTGGAGGAAAATATCCTCTGATAGAAGGCAGGTTACAAGCAGCCCTCCCCCACCAGGTTCGGGGAAAAATGAATTTTCCTCCAAACACACAGAAAAAGGATAATAATGCTAAATAATAAAACCTCTCTCTGTGGAGAGAAAAACCTGGGAAAATTTCAGAGTCCTTCCGTAGGTAGCCTCTCCCTTCCTTCTCGGAGCTGGGACAGGGTGGGCACTCCTCCAGGACCAAGGCCTCGGCGGAAAGTCCTCCCGATGTATTCTGATGTTGAAACTGTCCAGCAGAGAAGAAGGGAAAAAAATGAAGTCCCAGGAAAACAAAAGTTCAACTCTCTGTCTCCCTCTGGAGAAAAAGAAAGCCGAAAGCTGGCTGGAAAGCATGCAGTGCCTCCCCCCGCTCCTCTCTCTCGCCACAGCAGAATGCAGAGAGGTTTTATCTGTGTCCTTGAAAACAAACTAAACTGCTTTGAAAGTTTTGCTGGGTTTTTTTCTCTCCCCCCTCTCAGGCTCTGTTTAAAGGCATAGAAAGGCACAAAATTAATTTCTGGACATAGGGCAGCGATACGGGATACACATCATAAAGTCACCCCAAGACAATTGAGCAACAGGGCTCCTCTGCATCCTCCTTCAATGTGTTTGGGCTTGACTTATGTTCAGGTCAGGGCTGGATGCAGCCACAGTTTGTCTGTGGGGACTGCTCAGGTATTCAGTGGCTTTCCCTCTCTGCTGAGATAAATCCACCTGATTCAATGATCACTCTACTAAAAAGTCCAATTAAACTAAATGTGAGGACGGCAGAGATGGATCATTTTCCAAAAGCTATTTCCAGCCCTACCACATCCAGTGGGAGCAGGAGCTAAAAGCCTACCTGTTTTTTTACTGCTCCACACAAGCTTAATCACCTTTTATCCCCTTCTCATCACATGAGTAGCTTGGCTGCCAGTTCTATCTTTTCATTCATAAAATTCAGTTTAATTTGTCTTGTTATCCATAGGGTGGATTTGGCAGCATCACTTCATCCTCCCTTGAGAGTTTGTGGATTGTCTGTATTCTGAAGCATAGATTTTATGAAGTGTTCATTAGTGTACACACCTACTGAACACAGTCTGACAAACATATTGAGCAAGGTAGTTAGATAACCACCTGTGGCTGGTGGTTATCTGACCTGTCTGCCATGAAATGCTGAAATGTTTCATTTAACAGGGCAATTACTGTATATAACCCGAAAAGAAAAAATCCTTTTTTCCAGTAAATGCTCCTAGTAAAATATGGAGGCAAAACAGTAATATCCTTTCTCCTTATTCAAATCCTGAATTTTGTCCTATGCCCTTAACACAGCTGAGAAAGAAGAGCAGGTGTAACCTGAGCTATGCACTTGCTGGTGCAGGTGTCATAAAGAGTGTGCCAGCTGTGGCTGTCTAAAAAGCTGGATGAACTGCATGGAAAAGTATCATAAATTCACCTGGCCTATCTCCTCTTTTCCTGCTCCCTGCCAAACACAGTAAATGGAACACCTGACAGTAGCTGGGGGAGGGAAGCATCATGCCAAGCTAGGGAAAAAAAAAAGAAAAAAGAGTTTAGGAGGAATAAGGAACATCAGGAATTATAAAATCTTTATTTTTTCTTATCAATACATTAATTCAATGAAAAATTATGTCAATTACCTTTGATATTATATATCTTACCATCTTGATAAGAAGGGTGTAATGACAGGATCAATGCCTTGGTGCATCTGCTAGCATTAATTTATTTTAAAAAAGAAAAGAAAGGAAAAAGGCTGTATATAAATTTAGTCTAATGACAGTCAAACCCCTTGAAATTCCAGACTATAGTGTTAAAAAAATATGTTCTATTTTTAAAATGTCTTCTATGCTAGAAATTAGTTTTCTACTATCCTCAAGCTAGAAACTTTAAAAAATTTTCAATTCAGTTGAATGTGATCTTAAATCCTTCATGAGGAAAAAATGCTAATATTCAAATATTAACCTTGACTATTTTATGGCTTGATTACAGGTTCCATTCATTCATCTTGCAGGATCAAGGGTATAGGAATTTATCTTGATCAGAAAGCTAATTTCTCAGAAGCAAGTAATGGATGTAATCAGCTCAGTCTACAGCTGGCAAGTAAACAGCAAGTTGAAGAGGCTCTGAAGCACGGCTTTGAAACATGCAAGTATGTGCCACCAGTTAGTGGCCCACCACCTTTAGTGAGCAGCCTCACACACAGCTGAGGCTGGTGATAAATCTCATACTAAAAGCATTGATGCTTTTTTTGTAGCTTCGGATGGGTGAAAGAGGGATTCGTTGTTATTCCTCGGATAACATCCAACCAGAAATGTGGTCGGGGAAAAACTGGAATAGTGCAATGGAATGCTGGCAAGGAGAAAACATTTAATCTCTACTGCTTCAATTCCTCAGGTATGCAAGCATGACAACTACATTTTGTGTGTGTTTTGCTTTATATAGGTTTTTTTAAATCCTCATGAAAAAATCATAACGAGTGAGTTCCTATAATTTGTTGACCCTTTCCCCCCAGTCTAAACATTGTCAAGCTGTTCTTAGCTCAGAAGCTTCCAAGAAATACAAAAGGTGAATTCAGTAAATCCCAATTAATGATTTGGTGCTGCCATGAAAGCTCTCGAGGAAGAGTTGATTTTACCATTCTGTAATGTTGACACAACACTCTTAATATGTTTTGATTATTTGGGCATGATAATTTAAAAGAGAGTGAATTGAATCTTTAACCAGGGTGTCTGTGTGCGGTGTGTCTGTTCTCCCAAAAAGGCCAAGAGTGGGGTACTTTGGGAAAACTGGATTTTTTTTTTTTTTTTTAGAAAGGGAAATGTGCCCATTAAGCTAAATTAAATTATAAACCAGAACTGCCAAGAGACCATAAAACTAATTAGATCCCAATCTATAATGAGTAAAATCCAACAGCCCTCTTTAATATGCATCATCCTAGGTGTGAAAAGACCTGTCCTTCCCCTCATTGACTATTTGCAGATTGAAGATCCAACAGTGGAACTTGGGCCTTGATATAAGTTAGATCTCTGCACTATAGATCAATACAGTTTCTTAATGGCTTCTGTGGTATTAACTAAAAAAAGTAACTAGAGATGTTGTGTCCCATATCTATGGTTATTACATAACAGATATCCCAATAATTAGACCAAATAAAGGATCATTTCATTATTTATAATCAGTCCGTAGGCTTTGCCCAATGAGTTTTAGACAACAAGAGTGAGAGAATATGTACAAAACCATGAAGGTTTTCAGGAAAGTCGTATGAACAAGGGTTGGAAAAAGCAGGAGAAAGATGGAGATGCAAGGTATGCCCATGCAAAGATGTAAGGACCTGAGACCCTGCCTGGTGACTGTGAAGACTGGAGGTTCCAAAGAGACTGAGGATAAAGCTGTAGGGAGAAGGCCTGTGCAACATGGTGTTTCACTGCATGAAATTTATGTTATTCTGCATCAAAAGTGTTGGGTAGATTGGGTAATGCTAAAGAGGCAGCAAATAATTCCAAATTACTTGCTTTGTTTTGCTTTAATTAAAAGAAAATAACTACATGCATACTGTTAGAGTATGTGAATAAAGTTAAGCTTGCTCAATGGGGTTAGAAAATGTGTATTTTAAAATGTGTATTTCACATTGGGATGATTCTGCATTCCTTTATCTTAATTTCCAAACTGTTGCCTGCTCTAGGCATTTCTTACCCAAAATATTTGTCAGAAGCTCGTTTTGTCAATTTTCTTGTGCCAAAAACATTGCCAAAACCTCTTGAAAACCATAGTGGAAAAAGTGTTAAGCCCTTGCCCTTTGGCATTTCATTCTGTAAAGGTGACTGCGTCATCAGACTTCCCATGGGGATTCAGTTGGAGAACAGCACACACATCATTTGCCAGTTATTTATGTTGTAACCTGGTTGTTACTTTAGTGAAATTTTTATAGCTTTACAGAATATAGAATTTCACTAGCAAAGTAGAATTTCCACATTTTCACAGGAGCCTGATTCAGAACTCAGCTTTTCCAATTCACTATAAAAGTTCACTTGCACCAACATTTTTATGCAGACAACATTCACTTCTATTAAATGACTTAATTTCTGAAAATTACTTATTTTTCTTCAAACCTGAAGTTTGTTACTTTCTATCCCCTCCTCCCCACTTAGAATAAAGTCTCTTTATTATCTCACACTGGTGCCTGATTTATTTGAAACTTACAGGCTACGTTTTTTTACAGGAAATCAAATTAATTTTCAAAGTATCAAGAATACAAGCTTGTATTTTGAACATACACACAATACCATGGAAATATTTTTGAACATTGAATCTGCAGTTAAGCCTTCTGCTCTGTGGGAGGTTATACTGTTGGGTTTTATATGCAGTATTACTCTAACTAGTTTTCATGAGGAGTGGAGTCATTGGTATGGAATCATAAAATAAGTGCCACACTTGCTCAAAGGAGTTTGTAACTATGTGAGTAATGATAAAATCTGTGTAATCTAGGTTGCAACCACATGTTTGAAATGGGGATGCCTGGTTTGGGCAAAGCTTTTCTGAACAAAAAAAAAAAAAAATTCCAGATGGGAAAGACTGAGGAACAATTTCAATAAATGTGTGTGCAGTAAGCATCCAACACAACTTTTATGTATTTCTTTTCTCTGCTGCAGATGTCCAGATTAATTCATGTCACCCAGACCCAACTACAACCACGTTTCTTTCATCGAGTGCATCAAGGGACCTAACTGCATATTCAGCCCCTGATTTGGCTGAGAACATCACAGCAGTGACAGTGACTGAGTCAGAAAAATTCCTGAGAAACAGATTTCGTGTCATATGCGTGACTGAAACAATCTTACCGACAGAGGGGCCTACCACACAAATGCCAGAGGAGCACTCACCCACTGACTCTCCCAAACACACTCCCCATCTGGCCTTTAAGAATGATGCTGTTGTTTTTGGAGGTAAGGGCCTTGTGTGGCAGTCATTTAATGAAAAGAGCTAATTATGTAGGTGTCAGGAGTCAAACTGTTCACTGCTATTTGTGTTTGCTGCTCCACCATCCATTTTGATACAGCTGAACCTGGAGGCAGAATAGGAATGATACAGTTTTGCAAAACAAAGCTTATAAAGCAGAGGATTTTAAAATAGTTTTGAAGTAGAACTAAGATCTGATTTTATCCTTTTTTGATCATATTTTAATATGAAATGATAGAAGTTCATTCTGGTTAATGTGATTTGGGGTAAATACATTTCTGAAAAAGTCTTGGCAAACACTCTGTTCTCAGTGTAATGGAAAACTCACCAGGTTCATAAAACCAAAAGAAGCCAAGAAAGTTTTAAGGAGACTTGTTCTCGAGATATGAGGTGTGAGTAAGCAACCCTAACACACTGCAGTGGAGAAACAGACTAAGTATGAGGAAAATCATTCTAACTAAGGATAATTAACCACAAGAATGTGTTCTCTAGGCAGGTTGCAAAAACCCTCCAATCCAATATTTGTCAGGGATGGCCTAAATACCAGTTTTAGTCTATCCTGAAAGAAATGAGCAGGAGTAACTCAGCTTTTGATGTTCCTAAAACTTCTTCAGTTGATGTGGATGTATTCTGACACTAGACTGGTTTTAGAAGAATCCAGATTTATGCTCATGAGCCTTTAGAAAGTCAGCATTAAGTACATAAATAAAAACTCTGTGCTTATATCACTTTTATCTCCAGGTATCCCCACTGCACTTCTTGTACTGGCAATCATCTTCTTCATTATTTCAGTTGTTCTAGCAGTCTGCTATATCAAAAGGTAAATTGCTATTATTTTTTTCTCTCTTGGAATGAGTTCACTCCTAGAGTACAATCACCGAATATTTAAAATATATACTAAAAAGCAGAGAAGTAATGATGACGACATAATAGTGTTGCACAAATTAAAAAAATCTTAAACCCAGTTTTTATGCAGATAAGTTTGTTGTTGTTGTTGCCACTCCCTGCTTTAGAAAAGGAACAAAAAAAAATATTGCCTATTTTTAATTGGTCAATCATGCCTAGTGTGAAACATTTCCAAGTGTGTCAAAATAGCAACACTGAAATTTGCATCTGTTCATACATAAACCTGTTTATGCAATTTTATCCTTTTTTTTTTTCTATGTCAGACTCAAGGTGAAAGTTTTTATTATTGGACTGTGATCTTGCTCAGAAAAAAATAGTTGTTGAACTCATTTGTCAAAAGTAAGGACCTTGAATACAGTGCATCATTAAATGCTACTAAAAAGTGTGCATTTTTCATATCCTAGCACAGACAGCTTTATCATTGTGTACCACAAATCCTAAATATGCATTGTTTGTTTTTTTAAAAAATACCCAAAAATTTCTTTAGAAAGCACACTGCTTGAAAAAGCACAATGATCTAGCATGTCACTATCCTCTGTGAGACTTCTGCTTGAGTATGGTAGAGTAAGTAAATTCTAGCTGTTTGAATGATACAACCAAACTATGTCAGTATTTCTGCTTTACTATCCTTTTTTCTTTTTAAAGGTACAAGAAAACCTTACCATTTTTAAACAAGAATCAGCAAAAAGAAACAGTTGTAACTACTGCTCTCAAAGAGACAAAATCAAATGACCAGACACCTGAGAAGGAAACACAGAATAATGGAAATAAGGTAGAAGAGTGTAAAACTAAGCCTGAGGCCACAGTAAAATGTCTAGAAGCAGAAGTTTAAAGGGAAGAATGTACAGTTGTTGATGGAAGTATAAAATGAAGCACTCAGAACTTAGCAATGCTTTTAAACATAAGTGATTGTAAATACTCATATTTTCTCTATCTTTAACATATGAGAGTTGTTTTTTAATAATTACATCTCTGGCAACAAGTATTCTTGCAGAAGAACATGCTATCTTATTTACTTGAAATAAATTTTACAAATCCATATTACAGCTCATTTTTCATCTTTAATAAAGAAGCAATTAGGAATATGCTATTAATGACGTGCACTACATTAATTATTTGCTTGGAATTCAGATCAATATATAATGAAAAGGTTTTTATATCTGGCTGGAGGATGTCTGATAGCCTAATGCCTAAAATGAAATGCTGACACTGTAGTTCTTCCTCATGTAGATTAGCTTATTTCCATTCAGTAGTTGCATGCTGTTTTTAAAAATATCTCTTTACAAACAGAAAAACCAGTTCTGTTTACAAGGGAGTGAAAACTCAAAGACCCACTGTCATTCAAATGCCCGGGGAAGGGTACAAAGATGCTGATGTTTATACAGATATATATATATATATATATATATTTACAGCAATGAATAACTTTCTTAGATACCTTCATTACATCATAATTTACTGCTTTATTTATTAAAACCATTATCATTCTTCCACATCACATACTTGACAGAGGGGGGAAAAAACAAACCTTGAACTGTATCTCAACACTTACATTGGAGATCTTTTGTGTGTCTTTAAGTGTGGCTTTCATAATAAAGGTCTCAGGTGGCATGGGATGTCTACAGTACTCCCTGAAAAATAAACCACGGTGGATGTGTTTGTCTGGACAATGTATTCTCATGAAAACTATCTCACGGTAAAAAGAACTCATATAACCTTAATGTTGCAGAAGAAATTAGTTGTTATAAAAGAACAACACTAGCAGTTTATCAACTATTTTCCTCAATAAAGAATTTAGATAACTTACCTTTATGTGTGAAGGAGGCTGTTATGCCAAAGGAAGATTTTTTTCCTTCATCAAGCAGCTTGAAAAACATAGTCTTAAATAATAATAATAATAATTTTTAAAATAGCAATAGAACTGCTCACCTATATTAAGTTTTCAACAGTGTAGGATATTGGGTTATGAACTTTGCTATTTTTCATTCAGATAAATTTTAAAATGCCCAATGGTTATATATCCCAGTAGATAGTGAGTTACAGTGCATTGCTAACAGCATACTTAGAGATGCCCTTGGTTGTTTTTCGTTTTTATGGCGGTTTTTGTTTGCTAGGGATTTTTGTGGTTTGGTTTTGGTTTTGGTTTGGGGGTTTTTGATAGTTCAGAAATATTTTATGGCTCCAAGTGATTCAGTACTGCTCTAAAAACTGCTCATTTCAGATGTCCATTAGCAGAATATTAGCAGAAAAACGTGCAACAGAGGACAGCACTAGACACAGCCCTCCCACCCAGTTAAGCAACTCCTGTCCTTGCAAAACACCACAGTAACACCTTGTATCTCTCCTGGCATCCAGAATGGAAGTGCTCTGTGAGGAGTAGACAGCACAAGTAAGGCCATCAGGAGGGGCCACAGCCACCAGTCATGAAGGTGCCAGAATAGCAAATGGGCTTGACACAGGCAAAGGTAGAGGATTCCAGGTAGTTTGGGATTTTTCTTTTTATCTCACTTCTGCCTCTCTTTTCCATGTTTTAGAGATTAGAAATTACCTGTTTCTCTATTCTTTTCCCTACAGCCAAGAGATAATTACAATGTTGCTTCTGTTTTAGAGCTAAATAAGGGCTTTTTACCCCCTGAAGCATTTACTTACTAAAAAATCTATCCTATCTGTTTTAATAAGGTATTGCCTTAAATTGCCTTAATTTGCCTCTAAGTGTCTTATTTTATCATGTACCTTAAAAACTTAGCTTTCATCCCAGCTTTCCCACTGATACCTGACCAATGCAGATGGTTTGATCTGCCCTCCATTCCTCTACACAATTTATGCCAACACCACAAGGGCGGAAGGAGCTGTTACACTGGTCTGTATGGAATAAAGGCAGCTCAAAGTACTAATCAACAAGTACTGTATTTGATATTGTCTCTATGTAGTGAGCACAACTCAGTCACAT
Source organism: Corvus moneduloides (assembly GCF_009650955.1). Lineage (NCBI taxonomy): Eukaryota > Metazoa > Chordata > Aves > Passeriformes > Corvidae > Corvus > Corvus moneduloides. Next base: position 52,935,510 of record NC_045481.1, on the reverse strand, counting down.
TGGAATTGGAAAGTACAAAACATTCCTGCTCATTGTTTAATGGAATTGCAAGGGATGCACTACTACAATGCAAACAGGAAACATTTATTTAAGTATCTAGAGCAAGAGAGTCAAACACCAAACCCTTAACTAGAGGTAGCAGAAACTTAAGAGAAATTCTTCATTATGTTTCTGAATTTTCTCAAGTGTTGTGGTTTTTGTTTTTTTTAATGAGACCACCTCAACAGCTCTGAAGGTCCTTGATGTGCTGGAGCTGCTCAAGTACCTTGGACAAATAACTCATCCCAACAAGCAGGAGAGCACAGTCTGTACTCGTCACTTGATGGTAACACCACTCAGATTCCCACACTGAGGCTACAGATGTTTGCTGACCTTAGGCAAAAGGGGTGCTTGGCCTGCAGGAAATACAACAAGGTTTCCAGTCCAGCCCAATCCCTGTCTGGAATACAGGGATGCCTTTGTCGTGGGAAGTACGCGTGTCTATGTGTGAACAGAAGCAGGCAGGAAGGGGAAGTACTACTCCTTTTCTCCTCTTTAAATTAAGAAAAAAAAAAAAAGCAGAATTAAATATTGCAGCATCAGGATATGGATGACCCAGAGGATGTCCTAGGATATCTGTTTCTCAATGACTTGTTGTCCTTTATGGGTGTTGGGGTTTTTTTGTGAAAAGGTCAGTGAGCATTGACCTTTGCCACTCACATCCACCGCCCACATCCTCCCTGCAGACCGGGATTTGCACAGCAGCTGTGGCCTGGGATGATCCCACTGAGCCAGGCACTCAGATTCCATAAAGCATCATTTAGATCACTATTTAATAGATCTCATAGGAAAGAGTGAAGGCACTGGTAACCCTGAACAGTGCAGCACTGAGTGTGCATCTGCTGAGGGTGCAGCAGGGTGAAAAGTGACCCTGTTTTCATCAGTCCAGCTATTACAGAGTGTTTTCTTAAAAAAACCAACTCTATACAGCACTTCTGCTGCCTGCCAGAATGGATAATAGTGTGGCCCACAGGACCAGAGCAGTGATTGTCTCCCTGTACTGGGCACTGGTGAGGCCACACCTTGAGTGCTGTGTCCAGTTCTGGGACCCTTAGAAAGGACACTGAGGTGCTGGAGCGAGTCCAGAGAAGGGCAATGGAACTGGGGAAGGGTCGGGAGCACAAGTCTGATGAGGGAGCTGAGGGTGTTTAGCCTGGAGAAAAGGAGGCTCAGGGATGACCTTATTACTCTCTACAACTGCCTGAAAGGGGACTGTAGCCAGGTCTCTTCTCCCAGGAAAGCAGCGATAGGATGAGAGGATATATGCTGTGCCAGGGGAGGCTCAGGTTGGACATTAGCAGAAATTTCTTCACAAGAAGGGTGATCAGACATCGACACAGGCTTTCCAGGGAGGTGGTGGAGTCTCCGTCCCTGGAGGTGTTTAAGGAACGCCTGGACGTGGCACTCAGTGCCATGGTCTGGTTGACACAGTGGTATTCGGTCATAGGCTGGACTCGACGATCTCAAAAGCTCTTTTCCAACCTAATTGATTCTGTGATTCTATGGATGTTCTGGCGGGGTCCAGAGAGCCGCCTCGGGTCCCGCTCCCAGCGCCGCTCCCGGCCCGGCGTCCGCCGTCTCCCGGCAACGGCGCGAGCCGCGCGCTTGCGTCACCCCCCGCGCGCCGCCACCGGGCGCGCGCTTGCGCGGCGCGGGGGAGAGGCCGGGGCGCTGCGGTGCCCGTGGGGCGGCGGCGGCTCCTCCGCGGGATGTGCCGGGAATGCGGTGAGCGGGGCGGGTGGGACCCGCCCCCCGCCGCCCCTCGGCGCCGAGCGCAAGGCCCGGGCGGGGGGAAGCCGGCGGGTGCGGGCAGGGCCGGGCGGGGGGAGCGGGCAGGGCGGCCGTGACGCAGCCGGGCTGAGCGCGGCCCGTCCCGCGCCCGGCGCTGAGGGCCCGCACCGGCGGAGGGAGGGCCGGGCGCGCCCGGGCCCGTCGGCGCTGCTGGGGGCGCTTCGTGGGTCTGGGGGTGACGCGGGGCGTGTCAGGTCTTGACGGGTGACTAACAGGGAACAGTTCATAGAGTAGCAGGAAATGCCTTGTTGGAAAGGACTCACAGGGATCTAAGTCCAACTCCTGGCCCTGCACAGGACACCCCCAGGGTCACACCATGTGCCTGAGAGTGTTGTCCAAAAGCTTCTTGAGCTCTGTCAGGCTGGTGCTGTGACCACTGCCCTGGAGAGCCTGTTCAGTGCCCGACCACCCTCTGGGTGAAGAACCTTTTTCTAATATCCAGTTCTGCAGACATCCTCGCAGGTGTTTTTCACCAAACTTTTCAGTGCTGGGATTTGGGTGCTGAGCTCTTCAGGCCCGCAGGAGGCACGGTGCTCCCTCAGAAGCTCGGGGGAGCACTAGCGTGGGAGATCCGGGAGGAGGTGTCTGGAGGGTGACAGGTTGTGCTGTTGATAGGCAGTGCCTGACGTCTGTGGCCTGGGCGTGTGCTCATCAAACACGTCCCAGAGAGCGGGCTGGGAGGCGAATGGAGCCTTATTGGGGAGGAGAAGAGTGACTGGAGGGGGAGCGCATCTGGGAATTGAAATTGGTCAAAATTCCCACCATAAATTGGAAGCTTACTGTGGTGAAATTGCATAGTACTTCAGTATGCTCTGACAGGAGCTCGCTTGGTGTCCTGTGTTTTACTTACACCGTGGTGAGATCTCAATAGCTGTAAATTTTGTTCTGGGTGGGTTTAAGCCCAAGTGCTGCTACGGGTACCTGCAGAGCAAAGTGCTGCTTCTCTGTGATGTCTCTCATCTGGAGTTTATAACACAGTTACTATCAGATTGCTCTGTGTTTTAGTTTAGGTGGATGTTCTGCAGTTCACTTGCCCTTGCACACCTATATCTGTAGAGGTCTTAAAAGGGCATGACACAAGTGGTTTGCTTTACAGTGAACTCTGCAAAGAGGCATTTTGGGGGAAGTGAAATGTAGAGGCATCTAGGGGAGTAAGTGGATAAAGACTTGGAGGGCATGGTGTAAATCCTTAGGCAGACTTTTGGGGAAAAATACTTGAGTTTGAAGGAAATATTAACTTAAGTTGGAGTTGGAGACATTTGAGCAAGTCACTTCAGTAATACATCCTAAAGCTGAGTGTTTTGTGCAGATAGGGAAGTCTCTAAATTGGTTTATACTGACACGGATTCCTTGGCTTACCAGTTTCAGAATGCTGTGGGAGTTCTTTTGATCTGCCAATGTAAGTTTGATGTAAGAAAGCTGATTCCTAATGTAATGTCTATGTATAAACAGACATTGATGTGCTTATTTGCAGGCATTCTGATATTCACACCCACAAATATCTAGGATAAACAAAGTTTGTCATAACTTACCATTGTCAAGATTATTTTTTTCCATTCCATTGGATGTATTTATGTATGTGTGTGTTGGAGCTGAATCTATGTGAAAAATCACCCCTGTTTAATAAACGTATTGCTGTAAGCAAAATAGTACCTTTTGAGTAAGATTATAATGCCACATTCCACGCTCTTCGAAATGTTCTGCATTGTTTCTGATCTGACTGTTCAGGTTGTGTTACTTGTGGAATAATTGCTGTAGGCAAAAATAAAATAAGGGAGTAGCCACTCACAAGCACGTGTAACTCTCTCAAATATTTTTAGCAGGGACTCTACAAGTGAATGAGAACTTCTTCCTACAGAACTGTTAAGAACTTCACCATGGGTCAACAGATTTCAAACCACACACAAACTGTAATTAACAAGTTGCCAGAAAAAGTAGCAAAGCATGCCTCTTTGGTTCAAGAAAGTGGTTTCCTAACCTATGAAGAGTTTCTGGGAAGAGTAGCTGAACTCAATGATATGTAAGCCTTACTTTGCTTCTTTCTTTTTTTTCATGTTTTACAGAGACCTTGTATGCAATATATTATCCTGTGCTGGCTAAGCCAGAACTCAACCCATGGTTTTGAAATGTTTCCTTCATTTCTCGATGTTTCTATAATGGTTGTAATTATGCTTCAAAACCAAAGCCTTTTCTCCTCCTTAAATTCATTTTTCTCCAATACTCTTCTTCTAGCAAGTGTTGCTCTCTCTTAGAAGTTCACAAGAGGTGATTAAGCATTATCTTTTTGTTAGTGTCACCTGTGTCTCTTAGCTTCTCCCTTCCACATGAAGATGCAATGCTGCTTCCTCTCTGCCTGTCACTTTGGTCAGGAGGGAGCAATTGGAGCCTGGTAGGGACAGCAGAGCTACATGAGGAGGGTGGCACCTCAGACAGAACTGTTTGTGACCATCCCTGCCACCTCTGCAGACATGCAAGGCTGCTCCTCATTAAGGATGAGATGTATCTTAGTGTCCCAAACCAGTGACCTAGATAATCCCAAACAAAAGGCTGCTTTTTTGTCACATTTTTCATAGCCTGCCTTTTGTTTGACCAGTATGATGACAGTAAAAGGAAATGAGCAAAAAAGCAGTGTTGTCATTTTTAGCCAGTATTTACATTATAAAATGAGAGTGATAAAATGAAGTGGAAACACACACACACTCAATAAGGGCTTTGTAATGTTTGCTGTAACTAAAATGTGAATTTATATTCGGTCTAGAAATTATCTTGGAGAGGGTCGTACTTTTGTGAATGACCTTCAAGAACACATAGCTGTCTTCTGGGAAGATGCATAAATAGATTTTGAAGAACATAACCTGATATTTTGCGTGAGAATCTGGGCATGTATCAGTGTAATTAATACTGTTATTCAAGTGGTTTCTTTTGTTCCAGTGTTTACTTAAGCCTGAATGTAATATAGCTTGTTCTGATTCTTATGGAATAGACCGTTGTGTCTGTGTTCCATTAAAAAAGCAAATCTCAGGTCACCTGACACATTCACCTGACACGTTTACCTGACTACCTCATTATTAATATATACTAACAAAAATACACGTCATCCGCATATGTTGGTACTCACAGGCTTTTTTTTTACGTACTTTTTGAGGAAGTAATCTTTTCAGATTGGACACAAGACTGTGTGATTAGTGTAATAAGCAGTGACAGCATATATGAATTTAAATGTTTATAAAGTACACCTGCTCGCTGATGCTGGATCAAAAGTCTTGCACAGCATTTTCTGATGTTTGCTGTGCAGTTTAAATGGAAGTGGATTGTGTATTCAGTGACGTGCTAAGAAGGTCATTACTCTCTACTTTGATGCCCCTGGGCAGTATTGCTAAAATCTCTTTTAAGGATAGAGAGCAGACAAATGAACCGTAAATAATCCCACTTGGCTGAGGCTGCTGGTCTTTGCAGGTCCAGCACATGCTGTTAAACTGATGTTGCTTTGTTTCAGTACTGCAAAATTGGCTTCTGGACAAGACAAACATCTGTTATTTGAAGTGCAACCTGGGTCTGATTCTTCTGCTTTCTGGAAGGTGATCGTTAGGATAATATGTACCAAAGTAAGTGTGAACATTTTAATTTGATGGGCAGTTTGTATGCAAAGATTTGAGGACTTGTAAAATCCAACACCTTCTACATGTATTTTGATACAGATGATGTATTCAAAGATGCTGTTGGAGATAAATTAAGTCTAAATTCTAAGTTTCTGCCAACAGCGCGTTAACCATTTTTATAACTAAGCTTACAGGAGTGATACCTTCCAGTGGAGCACTTTCAGCCCTTTAGTTAAAAAATGCAGGTGATTTGTGAGGTCAAGTAATCCAATGGTACAACAAACTGGGAACTGTAGAGTTTGATAGTAGTAGAAATTAATCAGCTCTTCCAGGCATTATTAACTGAGCTCATGTGTCTTTACGTAGTCTGATTCCTTAGAAAACCAATCTAAAAGTTCAATGTTGTAACTTATTTGGGAGACCATGACAAAAACGTATGAAATTCGCTCCATCTGTTGAGGAGATCTTCCCCTCTGTATCGTATCAGGTAAAGTCCTTTAATGATCCTGAATCCACTGAGCAGTCTTAACATGTGGTGAAACAAGCTAACCCTCAAACTTTGTTTGAAACCAACAGTTTGTAGTTTCCTGTTTACTCCTAGTTTTCATCAAGGCAGCCATCTCTGTAGGCGGTTTTAAGTTCAAATATCAAATAACTGATGATCCTGTGCTTGGTTGTAAGTTTAGCCCAGTTTTTTGGGCATTAGGTCCCTACTCAAACTTTAATCCATTTGAGTAGTGATGGCAATTGCCTTGCCCTAAAGTTGCGGTGCTGCCTGTGGTGTTCCTCATGCTGTAGCAGCTGTGTGCAGTCCTGACTCTTGCTGAGGCAGACTGCAGCTTGCTAGCGGGGTGATGGGCACTTAGGAGGGAGACTACTGCCTTCAGTCTCTTCTTTAAAACACTTCAGTGCTTTAAAAACATTTTGAGCAATGCCAGGTTGAAATCTGATAAGTAATTGTAAACAATTCTTATATCTTAAGATAAATAAAACAAGTGGCATCGTGGAAGCTTCCAGAATCTTGAACTTGTATCAGTTCACTCAACTTTATAAAGACATCACCAGTCAAGCAGCAGGAGTTCTTGCACAGAGTGATACTTCTGAAGAAGCTGCTGAGAGTTTGATGTCTCTGTCATCGTGTCAGGCCAGCTTGTGGATGGGAAGGTATTCTGATATACTTTACCTTCTGACCCCAATTGCAACATAAGCATTTAGGGAGTTGTGCTTAAAACCTGAACCACAAGTACCTGCTGATCAGAACTGCTCGTTCGTGGCAGCTGCAGGCTTTGTACCATCACAAACATGAACAGACACCTTCCCTTGCACCAAGGGAGCTGCAGTGCACTTGGGTGAAATTCTGAAATACGGTGCTACCATACCTTAGCTTCAGAACAACCTTTTAGAGATCAGTTCTAATGTAAACATGGTATATGTTGAATCTCCTGAATAAGGAAACGGGAGGAAACGGAATCAGCTGCAGCTACAAATTCAGGGGGTTTGACAGTGTTTGTTTAAGCGGATTCTGTTATTGTTCCACTTAAACTTTCTCTTCCTCTTACATTTTGGCATGTGAAAGTTCCCATCTGTTGCCACTAGAAACTCATCAGTTATGGTAATAATTTAACTTGTAAGACTGGAAAAATGGGAACTGTCTCACTCATGTTGACATTCTGCTTTGTTAACCAGAGGAAAAACAAAAGTCTGAGGTCAACACCTGCAATAACTTCAGTTCAAACTGAATATAACAGCAAATCACCTTTTCCCTGTGTGGAAGTGTTGCTGCTACCAGTAATTCCTTACTTTTCACTTCCTGAATAAATTCAGGGTTCTAACTCAGTTTTAAGTGAGGTAGAGCTAGGTTTTACAAACAAAGGTAGTAAATGGTAGAGTTCTCTGTGTTAACCAGCGAAGAGCTGGCAGCCAGGTATTTTAATAAAGCAGGCTGAGTGTCACACTTCAGCTCTTGAAATGAGAAAGGGGTCAGCTGTGTTGTCACTCCACAGAGCCCACAGGTTTTTCTAAGTCAGTGGATTGCAGAAGGTATTATTTTCATTAAATTCAATTAATTTCCTGGAAATTGGGAACATGTTTGAGAAAGAACAGGAAAATTGCTTTCCCAAGGTTATACCAGAACACATGTTTTTCTGGAAATGGTCTTTTGCTTCAAACAAACAAGCCAAACAAAGATACTTAGGCAAAACAACTTTGTATATTGCTAAAGTCAGTGAGGAAGATAAAAGGTTTCCTATGTGAGTTTCTTTTTCAGTTTTCGGTCTTGGAGACAAGGCAGGTGAGCACCCTTCATGTTTGTAAATTTCATCATTTGAGGCAGTATTAATCACAAATAAAAAGAGTATACTTTGCTAGTATGATGAGCTTGTGTCTTAGCCAAGTTTTACAAGTTGCTAAGGGAAATACAGGCTGAAGCACCTTCAAGTATTCTACACCAATGAAATCTTCTGTTTATTTTTCTATGATAATCACCTATTTGCCTAAATTGTTCTCACCTTTAGACATTTTTCAGCTCTGAAAAGTTAGCCCTCACTATCTAAAAATAGTGAGTGTTATCTGTTAAATTCTTCTGAACTTTTTCCACTATTCCTGAACTATTTCCACGATTTCTCTACAACATCCACTTCCTATTCAGAGCATTCAAAATATGCCTGAGTGATTGATTTATGCTTTCTGATAATGAAGGGACAAGCATTTCCTTAGTCTGACACACTTTTATTTTACAGTTTCTTCAGGAACTTAGTCGTGTGACTAAAGCTTACTTAGCACTAACTATATAAATTGGCCTTGTATGATTGCTTGTATAGACACCAGCAAATCTCAAAAATTCAAGTGCTTTTAGAGGTTAGTTCTCAGAATTGCATGGGGGAGGAAAATGAAAGAGAACTGGTCTAAAGAACATGATGAGCTACACAAAAGATAGGCTTCTTGGAAACTGTTGTCTTCATTGTATGCAAATTACCATCTATAAAAAAAAAAATCTGTCATTTTAAAGTAACTTCTCCAAAAGCAAATTGAAAAGGAAACCCCAAGGACTGACTGAAAAATAAAACAAAGGCATGTTGACTGCTGTCCAGTAGCCTCCTAATCTGTACAGTTAAAAAATACTCTGTGTTTGACAAGCTCCCTTAGATGCCTAAGCTAAAATGGTCTGGTCAATAGTCATAAGGTGGACTGACTCTCCTGAAATGCCATTTTTTCTAGAATGCTATCTCTGTTCCTCAAGTCAGAACAGGGATCCTCAAATGAGGATTTTTGGAAACCCAAGTATTTCTGAACACTTCCTTGGTTGTTTTGGAAGTGAGCTGTGACTATAAAATTGAGAACTTTACATGTCTGGTTAGGCCAGTGGAAGCTGAGGGTTCTCTGCACCTTTTCACACTTGAGAAATCTTGATGGTGCAAGTATTTGAGATACTACTGCTAAGAACATTAGATACAGATATCTCTTATTCGGGAAAAAGATACAAAATGTCAGTGTCTGTCTTGGGTAGTGAGATAATTTTTAAACTTCCCCACCAACAGGAACACCTGGGAGTTTAACTGGAAAAGCTGTGGTAACAGCTTGAGAGTCCTCATTTGATGAGCAATTATGTGGAGCGTATTGCAAGCTAAAATCAGCCTTTTCAATCTAATGAGCAGTTCAGCTCCTGGCATTTTGATGCCACGTGAAATGAGTGAACATGCATTCTGGTGGTGATCCTCTTGCCATGCATGTTTTTGTCTAGGATATAAACCAGCACACAGAAATTTGGCAAAGTTCATTGTGAACTAGTTCAGCCTGACGTGCAGTGACGGGAAGGCAGGTTCTTCTCCTGCCTTTAATGTAAACAGTGTTTCTGTTCTTTTGCCCAGTCATGGGATATGAAGCAGTTACAACTCCTCTCACTTCCTTGTTGATATGAAAAGGGATTTACAGAACCCTTTGCAACACCAAAAGCACCTGACACAAAAAATAAATGCCTGTTCTGGCTTAGTTTAGTTCACGTACTGCTGACATAGGATGGGATGCCATAAGATTCATTCACGGATTAAAAGCACAGGTGTTTCTTTCTGGCCATCAGTAATTATTATGAAAAATGTAGTAACTGGTGTAGTTACTGGGGCATAACTATCAAACATCTGGAAGAAAACAGTGTCTTCTTTTCTGCAGGGTTAAACAGCTGACAGATGAAGAGGAATGTTGCATCTGCATGGATGGGCGTGCTGATCTAATCCTGCCGTGTGCTCACAGTTTCTGCCAGAAATGCATTGATAAATGGTAATACAGACTAAAGGATATTCATTATTTTATAGTATGCAGAGGTTATCTGACAGTTTGGTTTGACAGATTCCATGATTGTCATATAATTTAATGTCCGAAGATATTTCCAAGCTAATGTACATATGATACATAACAAGCCTGAGTAAAATCAGACTACAGCAAAAGGAAAGCAGGAAGTTTTGTAAAAAAAGAGATGTAAAAGAGTTCTTCAGCATTTGTTTTGTAATTTCTTACATCTTTTTATTCTTCTAAAATTAATTAAATTTTAGTCTTTCTCAAAAACTCGAGAAGATGGTATATGCAGACGCTGGCATGTTATGCTTCACAAAATCTCATTTAAGGCTTGTTAAGACTATGCAAATATGAAGGCAAGTTGGACTGTCACTTACTTGGGAAATAACTAGCAGAGGGAATTTTTTCCATATGTTGTGCTTTCACTTCAAATAAATAGCATACAATTTACTGATTTAAATATATCAGACTCTTCCAGAAAGATATTTCTTCTCAATGGCAGCACCTTCAAATTTATGTGTAACATGTACCTTGCAATGTTCAGCTTCACAGCAAACTGAACACCTTTTCAGCTTCTGCATCTCTAATACACCAGTTGTTGGAAAAGTGGGAGAGAAAAATTGCTTTGTGGAGGAGCATAGTTCTTGTCTGACCATACAGGCCTACAAGGATTAGGGAAGTGTCCTGGCAGTCTGGCATTAGGGGACACAGACCTGCTCTGTTAAAGGCTTTATTTTGGCTAGTTAATGCAAATGGTTTTACACATAATTTGTGTGCAAGAATTTGTTTTGTGGCTTTTTGAAAGACTTACAGAGGAAGTTGCTCTTGTAACAAACACTGGGCTTCCACAAGGAAAAACCATAGTAAAAAAATCACTGGATCTTAGAATATTATGAGTAGTTTCTCTCTTCTGGGAAAATCTCTTGACATCTGTTGGCAAGACAGGCCTTAGTTTAGTGACTGTGGTGGAGAGTGGAATATATGCTGCTTTGGCTGATGAATCAGCTGAACTCCTCACTAAGTTCCAGTTACACCATGCTTTTTTTTTGTCTGTAATTTTTAAGGTTCATCTCCTCTTAATTTAGGCATAACAGAGGCTCCCAGCTCAAACATAATTGTTTGGGATCCCCAAGATGGTGGAGAGGGATGGGACTCTGAGGGACCAGTTCTAAACTTCAGTGGGCTGTATGACTCAGGAAAAGGGCTCCTTCTTCTCTTTATCTAGGAAGCCTATGGAGACTGGTTTCTAAGGACCTCAGCTGAATTCCTGAAGATTGGAAGAATTAATTTAGACAGTGAATTTCCATTTAAACTTTCTGGCCAGGTAGCCAGATGCATACTGTCTGAACTGAGCAAATGATTAGGAGGAACAGGATTCCAGATTTTCACTCAAAGAATGGAGCTCCATTCAGAAGTCTTCCTCACAAAGAAAGATGTTTTTAAACAAACAAAATAGATAGGTGGTCTGATCCAGTTGTGATCATTCTTGAAGTTCTCAGTGAGTTGGGTTTTGCTTGGGTTTTGTTTGTTTGGGGGCTCTTTTGGCATTTTCTGGCCAGCAAGAGACCATCAGTGAAAACGACTCATTTCTGTGCCTTCCTAACAGGAGTGACCGCCACAGAAACTGTCCTGTGTGCCGCCGGCAGGTGACCGGGGCAGGAGATTCCTGGGTGGTGTCAGAGGCCCCCACAGAAGATGACATTGCCACTTACATCCTTAACATGGTGGATGAGGCGGGGCAGCCCCACAGACCCTGACCCTGCCCACCAGGCTGATCATGGCAGAACCACTTGAAGCTTTGGTTTTCCCGACCGTCTGGTTTTACCTCTCCTTGCTGTTCTTCCACAGTCTGTCCTTTCCTTCTCCTCTTGGCTGCCGTGAGTCTGCGCTGCTCTTCTAAAGCACAGGGTATCTGAGCAAGTCTCTGTGTGTGCAGTCTTCGTTATTAAACTGTTCTTTCAGCAAACTCTTGGATCATTAACAAAGTTTACTTCAACAACAGCGTTTGATATTAACAGTTCAACTACTCGATGAAGCAATTTATAACAGCACAACTACAACTGCAAACTGCTGTTTGAGCATCACAGTGTACTGCAACAGAGATGAACCATGGCAGATGGCTTGACCTCACAGTTCCTACCCTTAAAAGCAGTCCCTTATTCACAACTAATGTGAATAAAGATGATGAGTTAGCACTAGTGGTTATTAATTTGAAATTTTGCTGTTGAACCTTGAAGATGTCCCACTGCCTGTTCTTCAGTAGGAAGTTATTGCTGCTCTTAGTGTTTACAGATACTTAATCTGATCTGTTATGACTTTTAGTATTAATTATTTTAAATCTGTTTTGGAGAGTGTAGGCAGGTCTGTAAATGTACTTGTGCACTTCCCCTTATTCTTCTAACAAGACTTATCTCTTAGAATATTTTTTAAAATATGATATTTAGCATAGTCTTATTAGCTGGGAAACATTAAACAGTTTCGTACACAATCCTAAAAGCAGTAAATCAGCTTCTTGGTAGTTTTTGATAAAGAACAGCTAAAATTATTTCTAAACATGGGGTGTATCTGAAGAGAATGCCTTTATTTGAATTAGCACTTAAGGTGTAGTTTAGTCTGATGCTGTGGTTTTATCTGTTCCTCTTGACTTTTGGAAGTGATGAGATCAGAGTTAAAAGGTATATGAAGAGTTACAAGTGATAATCTAAGTAAGGGTGCTCTACTTTATATCTACAAGTGCAATATGCTTTTATGTAGCAGAGAGAAACTTCTTCAACAATAATGTTGCTCGCAGCAAGATATGCATGTGACAGCTTGGGATAAGAGGTATCACAGCTGGAGTGCAACAATATTTTGTGGCTAGCAGAATAAAATCTTTAAAGAGCTGAGTTTAGACAGTCTAAAATTGTTAGTATTCAGGAAACCCATCTTAAGCCTCTTGTGCATAAATAGTGTTATGGAAATGAATGGCTACTGTAGAGAATTAATTTTTATATATGTATATATATTAACAAACACTACTTTTTCTCACTCAGTAACATCAAGTTAAAATATTCAAGTGTAGCATTTGAGGGAATATCAGCATAAATCTTGCTTACTGTAAGGCTGCATTTTTCCTTACCATACCTGTTAAAATTCCATGAGGCCATAAGGCTTAAGTCCTTTTGTCACAGACAGGTTCTGAACTAAAAGGCATGTGCACATGTAGATATGCATATTTAGGTTATTTTTCTTAATTGGCTACCAAATAATTTAATTAGATCTTGAAAATTTCTGTATCATACATCAATTTGTTAAAGAATGTGCACAGCATATGGCACCCATTTGAGCTTGGCTTGTGACACCGTTGTCAAATTTATCATGGGTTTTAAGAGAGAGAAGCAACGTACTCTTCATGTGTCTGTCATTTGAGAGCCAGTATGGCTTAGTGTGTAAATCTGTATTTAACTATGGAAAAATCCTTTTAGGAGTGTATATAGCTTAGAAGTTTTTTTTTTTTTTTTTTTTTTTTTTTTTCCCCTCTTTCTTAAGCCATTGATAGCAATGAGATATTCTTCAGTAAATGTATGGAGTGTTTGGTTGCATAAAGGAGGTTATTGTTTGAGCTGAAAATTGTTGCTGGCCCAGGATTTTCCACTAAAATGTGCAAATATTCCTAATCATGCACCGGTTCGGTTTCTTTTTGCTTTTTGAGCTTGCATTAGTCCATGTTCAGAACTTTCAAATAACCTTTGAATTTTTTAAACTTTTTATATCACTGGAACAGAAAGAACATCTAAATGAAAGCTTCAAGCTAACTTTATTTTTCAAGTACTTCAGGAATTATACTTCTGAACTGAAATTTTATAAGTTGACTTTCTGCTGAGAACTTACATGAACTTCTTAAAATGTAATTTTATAATGATGCAAACAGATTGTTAATTGCAGCATAATGACAATTACAATATAAACTAATGCAAAAATTATTTAAATAGTGAAAAAGTAAACTTTGTATTCTGTACAGCTTTTTTAAATTAAGTTGCTGTAATTCACACTGCTGTGATGTAGATACTGTAATGTGTGCCTTGTAAAATATATGTACTGTATGTTATATGGAGAAATAGATACATTAACACTGAAAACCTAGTAATTTGGTACTGGTTGGTATTAATCTGAAGTGCAATGTTTAACAAACAATTTTGGAAAAGGAATTCATTGGCATGGACATGTCAATGAGTTGCAGAAGCTAGACCTTGAAAATGTGAATTACTGCAAACAGCTGTTGGCGGGGGGCATTAGAACAAATTAACTTTCTTGTGTTAAGTGAACATTTCTTACAGGTTTAATGTGAAATTGTAATTTAAACATTAGAGATCATATTAATAGCTAAGAACATTCCACTATATTAAACTTTGTGTATGAATTGTGCAATAAAGTTACTTTGGAAGAAATGTCAGAGTTCTTTTAAGTTGAAGGAATTTCTTGGCTTTAGTACTACAGAAGTCTGAAAACTGAGTTTTGATCCAAATACAATTGCACTGTAGAGGTGGTGTGGTTAAAAGTGTGGCACTGTGAGTCAGAGCTCTCTTAAAGTGTGGTATCAACAAGGTACCTTAATGCAGCTCTGCAAAAAAAAAAAAACCCTGGCTCTGATTTGACCTCTTCTAGGTACACAAATAAATCGGAACCTTCTGCAGTGATAGGAAAAATTAAACAACTCTAATTCTTAAAAGGTCAGTATTGAGGAGCAGGTTTGTTCAGGGAAAGGATTTTTATATTCAGAGAAGTGTGATACACTTTTTCCCCTGAGTTACTTCATCACAGTTGTGATGGTATTTTAAAGTTTAAGAATGCTAAGGTTTGGAATATTTTTTCTTAATTTTTCCTATTTTTAAATAAGAATTTAAATATGTCATTAATGTAACTGTTTCCTCTGTCTAGTTACTTGGCTTATCTGTTTGGATCTTTGGAAGCCAAGGGAGAAATGGGAGAGGAATTCATTAACAGATCAGGAAACTAGAATGGATAAAATGACCAGTTGACAGGCACAGCAGGAGGTAGGTGTACCAGAGCAATTAGCAAACCTTTGTATTTACTAGGTTTCAAGTTTGAGCCCCATATCAATGTAGTGGGCATGGTTCTTTTTTTCATGGGAAATGGTGTATTTAACTTCCTTTTCTTTCCTTTAAAGAAAATTCTATAACTAATTAGAAAGGTTTTCTAATCCATACTCTTTCCAGTTCTGGAAACCAAGACAACCACTGAGATCTCTGTGTATGGGTTTGAACTGAGCTGTTCAATCCCTGTAGAGGGGATGTGCCAAATCCATTATTTTTGGAAGGAACATCTTGGCTGTGGTTCTTTTGATTTGCATCCAGCTGAATCCTGGAAGAACAGCCCTCTGAGGAAGCCCTAAGGACGTTTGATATAAGTAGGAGCTGTAGGTTAACCTGGCTGGCCTTAATCCTTACACTGCATATACATAATGCTTTAATTTTGTATTCACACACACTCTGTAGTGGAAGTAATGTGACAGTAATTAAGTATTTTCTTCGGTTTTCTGTTGTTAAATCATCCTTGAAGTTAACTTGCCAAAGATTTTATCCTCACCTGAGTGGGTGAACAGAACTCTGCTTTATGAGTGTCTTGAACATGAGTCATTTCAAAACTGAATTTTTGTTAACTGTCCTTTCTTCAGATGTTTGATTCCAAGGCCTAGAATTTATCATACAGCAATACTCTTTAAGGACTGAGACCTTTCCTGCTGGGATGTGTCACTGGAATTAGGTGGGATGGGGCTGTGTGCTTTTCCAGTGACCGCAGTGTGCGATCACCAGGTAACGTTCTGCTGTGAGCCAGCAATGTTACATCTATGAGGCATGGGACAACACAGCTGCCAAGATGTTCATTAGCAGATCTTTACTTACCTCACTAACCCGTCAAAACTCAAATAGTAAACACTGGGCATGGGGTTTATAGGTTTATATTAAAAGGAATTACCAGTTTTGTGAACTTAGATAGAACTTTGCACAGTGTGTGTCTCCTGGAATGAAGAATATGACCCACTACATGATTAAATAAGCACTCTTCTTTGGTTCAAAGTGCTATTTAAAAATGCAAGGTGTTTCCACAAAGTAAGCTTAAAAGTAGTGGGAAACCTGCACTTTGGAAATTTGCATGTGTAGGAAGGTAGGAGTTTGGTACAAGAGTCTGTGCTTCCATGCTGATGTGGTTCTGACCCATTTTAATAGATCTTCAAAAATGACTTTTTATGTGAGACAGTCCCTGTTAGTCATGGTCAATGATGAATGAATTAGTGGTGTTGGTGTCTTGCTATTATATGGACTGTTCTCTGTGCTGTTTAACAGTGGTGTTTACTGCTTTCAGGGGTGTGGGGGAGAAAGGCACATTCCTCAGTTACAGATGAACCTGTACTCTTGCGCTTCACCAGTACTGCTCCTGTACAGAAATAAAGAGTTTGTGTACTGAAAGAGATGATGATTTAATCTTCATCTAAAAATCTTGACTCCCTTTCTTACTGAAGTATTTTGTGTTAAGCTTTTCCTCAAAAGTCATGGTGACTGTAGCAGGATGTCTGTGTTGATACTATTTATTTAAATCTGTCACTTGTTGGCTTCTTGGTTGGGTTTTGTCAGATAAAGCTGCTGTGCATGCTCATGGAATCACAGTACAACTTAAACTGCTCTGCCCTGTCAGGACTGCTTTCCTGCTCCCAGGCTGGGTGTCTTGACTCTCAGCTCAATATCCAGATGAGGCTCCACAATCAGGAGGAGCTGCTGCATGCTCTGCCCTGGTGCCCAACTTGGAAGAGCAGGGAAGCAGGGTGGGCACCAAGCGACGGCAGGGACAGCAGTGCAATTTCACTTTCAGAACTTTAGGCCAGGTCGGAATGGTTTGTTTTCATTGACACTCAGTTGGTTTAAGCCAGATAAGCCTTTAGCCCTTCTCCTAAATAGTGCTTACTGTCTTCTCTATCTCCACTGGGGTTTTTTTTCAGTTTTTGTGCTTTATTTAGGTTTAGTCAGTTTAATTGCACGGGGTTTTAGTTCTACTTAAATGTGGAGACTTGGAGGAGGTACAATTTTTTTGAGAGGTACACACAAAACTGGTAACCATATTCTTTTACAGTTCATTTATTAATGTAATGTTTAATGCTTCCACAAGAGGCAAAAGATAAACATCATGTAACCCAGGCACAGAAAGAAAAAGCAGTTTCTACAGACACCTTTTCAGACTTGGATTTTAACTAGGCAAAGAGAACAGAAAGGTTTAGCCACACATAAAGAACAATGATAGGAGACGGTAAGGTGGCTCTGGGCTGTGAAAAAAAATGTATTCTCCACTAGCAGAGCAAATGCCTTAAGTTTGCTAAAGTAACAGAACAGAAATTGTTCAGGTAGATGGGTTGTAAACATCAAATAGCCATAATTAATCATTTCATATTGAAAGTATAAAATGCTTTTTAACCAACAGATTTAAGGAAGGCTTGAATAACATTTGAACCTGTCTCCTAATGAAGCCAAGAGAAAGTAGAATATTCTTCCATGCTGCAGCAGTGCTTACCCAATAGCCACCTGCAGTGATGTTCTTCCAAGCCCTGAGTCAAACATGCTGTGTTCTAACCAGGTTTGACCTCAGCGCAGCTGGGGGGATCAGCCACTGCCCTGTCCTGCACTGGTGTCCCTGTGTACAGCAGTGACTCATGCTGGATCTACTTCTTCATTCCAGCCACAGCCTGAGCCCACAAGGCTGCTCTGAACAGCCTCACATGAGCACAAAAGTGCAACTTAAAAAGAAGAAAACAAGGCAAAGCTTAAGAACTGAGCTTGGGATTCAGTAACATTTGTCTAATTAAAGGATGACCAGGAGAAATGTAGTAGTGGAAGCTTGAAAGGATGTCTGTTAATATTTCCCCAAATATAGTACTATAAGCCCAATTTCCCCTTAAAAGCAGCACACAAGAAAGCACAGAAAGCAGAACTTGTAGTCATGACCACTTATGTGTTACTGTGGCTATTGTTAGAATCCCAATTACTGTCCATTCACTGAATATTCAAATCCAGTTTTTTTTTCAATAACAGCTACAGATCTATTAGAACCTGAGGTAAGGAAAGCTGAAAAGGTACTAAACATACACAAATTCGGTATAATTTTAAGGAAACTAAATAAGAAATGTAAGTGACAACAAAAGCAGCACTAATAGCGACCTTCAGGTGAAACAACCCAAGTAAAGCAAGGTTTATCAGATGGAAATACTTACAATTGAAATTCTTCATACCAAGCACGTTGGTTACTTAGCCTGGATGCAGATGTTTATCACAAACAGTGTACTGTTGGTAACAGTTTATTAGGAAGTTGTACCGATGGAAACAAGACACTTGCATTTGAGGCAGCTAAACAGCTTAAACCACTTTTTCAGACTCCTAAGCAAATGACACCAATTCTGAGACTGCATTCTATGAGCTGCTAAAGTTCCTAACAGTGAGGCTGACAGGGGCTGCTGACACAGAACAATTTTATTCTCGTTCAGCTGGGCAGCATACCGTGGTCTCACATGATTTTTAGGGGTACAAGGAATACAAAATCTGGCACACAGCAGATATTTGGCTGGGGCACTAAAGAGCTAAAGTCAAATTCTCACCACCTGCCTGCAGCCCTGGTTTTGGATGAAAAACCTCTGCAATCACTGCAGCGCCCTCTGCATGACACTGGCTGTGATGGTGAGTGGATGGCCAGAACTCTCCCTCTTGTGCCTTAATTCCCTTGGAGCAGCCTTAATTCCAGGCTGCTTCCTACATCTTTAGGTTTAGCTCTCTCTCTCGGGGGGTTCTTACAAGGCTGCACAGCTGTAGGAGGTGATAAGGAATTCCTTCTTCCCCTACTTTAGTGCCATTTCCTTGCAATCTCCATTCAGGACAGCAGGAACATTAAAAAAAAGTGCCCTTGTAGGTATCTCTTTAAACTGCCACAGCCTGAGGAGAGAGTCTTCAATGCCTCTATACATTTATGCCATTAATGGGTTGTTTGGTACTGGTGGTGTCACCACTGCCACTTTTGGCTGCATTTGCAAGGGAAAGTGAGACCCGAAGAGCTCTTGAAAGGAAGGCTGTAGGTGCCCAAGCTCCAGGAGAAGGGCCTGGCCTAGGAAATACAAGTGGCACAAGACATCTGATGGAGCACAACATGCAGGGTTCAAGGTCAGGTGAGACTTGATGGGCCAGTATCAGTTATTTTCTTTTTATGCATTAATGCTGAATGCCTGTTTGAAGAAGCCCAGGATCCCTATGCAGGATATTAAGAGAGCCAGGGATCTAACCCTGGGTTCAGACCCTGCCTTAGGGACTGTAGGCCTTTGAATTGAGTAGTGCAGTGCTGGACTCACAGGCATCCACGCCCTCTGCTGCCCCTGGCCTCGAGTCTTTTTTGGTGTGAAACTCTGTGCAGCTTCTACAATACAAAGATGCCATTATGTTATTACCTTTAATCCTCTCTGAAGGAGTAGTACCGTGTCATAAGGATGATGAAATACAAAGAAGATTGAAAGTGATAAATACTCCAGTAGCTGTATTGTACTAACCACTTCCTCCTAAATAAATAGTTTAACATAACATACCATGATTTGAAATGACAGATTTCAAGTGGGCTGGCTTCTGTATAAATAGACAGCTTGACTTCCCATTCAGCTGTAGTAGACTAAAATACAGACTAAAACAAATGTGTAAAAATATGTCAGAAGTAGGACCAGAATCAGGTCTGGCATTTCTACCACTGATTCATAAGAACACTTCCCTTTTTCAAGTAAAAAATTTCTCTTTATATGCAACCAGAATTATCTGCATAAATTTCTAAGTAATTTGAATGGGCATATCCACATATTCCCATTACAAAGCAATAAAAAAAGTGTTCTCAGCTTTCAAGGCAAAATATTCATGATATAATTAGACTCATTACAATGTTTTATAGCGATTTTGACACCATGTTTTCCACTTGCTAGATTAAAAAGCATTCGTTTGTTGTTCTTCACTGACACACTACAGAACAACAGGAATTAATTAGTTATTGAACAAGATTACCCGATGTTGGTTTTTCTTGTTTTCCAATATAACTGCTGAAACGTTGAGTTAAAAACGGTGTCAGAACACCTTCCAGAATAAAAGGGCAGCCTCAAAATTCTGCACCCCATAGAAACTGCTAATGAATAAAGGGTTAAACTTAAAAGTGTTAAAAGCCATGACTGGTACTGAGACTTGCAGGACCAAACCAGGTGGGCGTGTGCTGTCAGCATCTGCAGGATCCTCAGGTGCATAGCACAGATGCATTACAGATATTCTCTCTGGTTTCCCAGGCTACACTGCAGGGCACAGTTAAGACAGTATGAAACAAATAGTACATGATTCTGAGTTTGCATTTAGTATTTACAGCAATCTTAAAAAGCCTAATGTTCGTAGAAACCAAAATGTTTGCAACGAGAATAATGAAGTAACAGGTGATGGCAAATGCTGTTTACCTTCCACAGACACTCCCTTTGTACTGTTCAGCTATGTCTTGGTAGCATCAAAGACAGATGATTTGATGTCAATTTGCATTTTATCCTGCTCAGGAGGGACATGTTCTGGTTTCTCTGAGTTTGTAACTACTTGGACAGAGTAGAAATATCTTCTGTTCTCATGGCATCAGCCAGGAAGCTGAGTTCATTGCACAGAGTCTCGTACCTGAAGGCCATCCGGATCTGGGCAACATTTGTCTTTCGAATGTCATTTCCCTCAGGCCCTTCCTTGCAATAATTCACCCCTAGGAATTTCTGTTTTTCCTGTGAATGGGATTAAACATGAAAAGGAAGAAGTCAGTTCAACTATTTTGATTTATTGCAGAAATAAGTGTTTGTTAGTTGAATGAGTCCAGTACAAGTGAAAAGAGCAGTTTCAACCAGCTGGGCATTGAACTCTTCCTCAGAGTCTTAACCAGTTTAGGAGATTTTAAGGTCAAAGTTTATCCATACAATCACTCAAAACTGCACTCAGTCTGGCTTGCTAAAACCCTCTGTGTTAGTGTTCAGCCTTCCTTGCTGTATCTTGCATGTGAGAGGGCAAAAAGAGGCTTAGGTCTCTTTTGTGAGTTAAATGTTGCACAAGAGGAAAATGAGTAGTTGTCCCTAGGAAATATTGGAAGAAACAACAGAATATACTCATGAAGCCCCTTCACATACCAGTTCCTTCAAAGAATTGTTCAAAAGTGACATAGAAGAGAGGATGATCTAAAGTAAGTCCTAGTTCTGGCTATATAGAATTTTAAGGCCAAAAGGGAATTTAATCTGACTGCCTATCTAAACAAGAATATTTTCTGTAGTACTCCCTTTTAAGCAAAAACATGCCTTGCTTATGCCAGGCTGTTTATTTTTACTTAATGCTAAGACACGATGTAGAAAATCACTGGCAGAGGGATATCACCAAAATAATTAAGTTTGTAACTGGAAGGAGAGCTGAGTATAAACAGGCATCTCGTGTCTCTACGTATTTTGAGAATTCCAAAACAAAGCTAATGGGGAAAAGTAATGTTAATACTTTACTTGTAATGTCAGACTGCATAGCAGATAGTTTTGACTATTTCTGGAAAAGAGGACAGGGATGTGCACAAATACATCACTAAGCATCTGCTATTCAGTGTTCAGACTATTGACTTCTGGGTTCCTACTTGCCCTAATATTCACAAAAGAGGTTTTCCAGACATACTTACCTTATCTGACAATCCGCTCTGTAGAACGCTGTTTCTTGCTATTTCACACAAGTCACAGGTACTTAGTTTCCACACCTGAGCTGCAATAGCATATTCTTCCATGAGAGCTTCCTGCAGCACCAAAATACATTTAATATTAAATTATATGTAAATAAGATATAAATGGGGATATGTACTCATTACTAATTAAGGATTTTATACATGCTCTTTAGACAGCTGTGAAAAATTAGAAGTTTAAAACTTTAAAAATCACAATCACTATGAAAAGAATTGTTTATTTCAAATTTCCCAAGGACTACTGGTTAATAATTAATAAGGCACTGGGTATCCAGTTAGCTTAGTCTAAGAAATTGCAGCCTGCAGTCCAGATCCTTGGAGGCATTTCCTAGGCAATTGCAAAGGAGCCCCCAGGGTACACAAACACCCTGGAGCACCCAGTTGTAAAGCTTGAGTGAATGTGCACATGGACAGGTAGCAGGGCAATTTCTTGCTCCGGCCCTCCCGCATCAGGCGGGCGGGTGTGGCCCCAGTGGGCTGTCCCAGAGGAGGATCCTCCACACTCCATGTGACTGCATCCACGCTCCAGCCAGCAGCAGCTCCGTGTCCCGGCCAGCAGCCAGCCCGGGGCAAGGCCAGCAGAGCTCGGCTTGTCCTGGGACACGCAGCTGAGCAATGGATGGGCCCCTCTGGGCACAGCATGGCTCAAATCGGTGCCAGCCACAAACGAGGGCATCACAGCCAGTGACCAGGCACTCCTGTCCTGCCAGGCCACCCAAGGGCAGGAATCTGTTTCAGCTCACTGGGCAAGCAGCTCATATGTCATCTTGAGATTCCACATCGTGTTTTTATAATGTACTTCCCCAGACTTTATTAGAGTAAGGAAACTGGACTTTCCTGGCACTCTAGAGGATTGTTTATGAAGGCTCAAACCTCCCTTCAGCCTCATCCTTCATTTTATACTTCAACAGCCAACACTGGAGAGGCAAGAGTACAAAAGAAACATAATTAGGAAATCAGACATTTCCTTCCGAAGCCTAACAGTGAGTAGTAGACAGAGAATGAGGAGGGAGAATGAATGAAGTGACTGAAAGACATGACACTATGTCCTAAGCAATGAAATAAAACAGCTTTCAGGTCAGTCTGGACCCGTGTGGTGCTGTTGCCAAATTCAAAGCCAGGGCTTTTTGCGATTCCTACCTTTGTATAATGAAACTGCATAGGATCATCTGTGGAGAGGGAGATGTGCAGTCCCTTATGGAGAAATTCCCGTAGTGGATTTTTTGAGTACTCCAGGAATAGGCTGTTGTTACTAAGTGGGGACATAGCAATGGGTATTTGTGCAAGATAATAAAGATACTGGAGGACAGGGCTCTGCAAAACAAAACACAGTCAGCATTTAATGGTACTATGGGATAATGAAAAAGAGCAGGATTTCCCTTGGATAAAATGGAAACAGCACTACAGAGGGAAGACTAAGACCAAAAAACTTAGGTTGACATTAAACCATGACTTCTCTACAAAATATTTAAAAGTCTGAATTTTAAATCTTACTCATTTTTATAAAAATAATTTACATTCTTAAATATAGGTGTCATCTTTATAAAAATAAGGTGACTAATATTACTGTAGATTAGTAAGTATATATGACCATTATGGGCACTGCATTTGATACCAGCTGCATACCTTCACAGAAAACAGATGGGCAAGAACTGCTAAACAATTTTTTATTTCCAAAGCTGCAGTCCAATAGGTAAATTTTAGCAGCAAAAGGAGTTTTAATTTATGAGAAGTCATGTGTTGCTGTTGTACATAACAGAAATTATCTGTGATCGCCTCATCTTTATTACTATTTTGCCTCAGCCAACCTGTGAACCTAACAAGTACCTTTATTTCTGTTACTATTATTAGTACCTGTTATGCCATCTTATCACACCAGGCCACGCAGGAGACAGTGAAGAGGAGAATTCTTTGGTCACACTCTGCTTTACTGCTACTCTGTCTGGGTCTAATTTTGGGAATTACTACTTGTGAGCATAGTATCAGACATGATTTTAGGCAGATTTTTTCTTTGTTCTTGGTTATATTGAAAAATACAGAGAATTTTCCAGCATTAAGCCGAAAAATCTCACTTATAAGGGAACTCCTGAAAGATTACAGGGAACTAAGTACAAGTCTGCCACCCACTGACCAATTATTTTAATTATGAAACAGTGCCCTGCAGATGGGGTTGAGTGATGGTTCTTATTAACTGATGTGACAGGAATTGTAACATTTGTTCTGTCATAACAATTGAGTTCTGTCTAAAATATTGTTGTGTCAAACAGCTATGTTGCATTTCTTGATCAAAATAATCAAACCCTTAAAGAACTTCTGAATGAACCCTGAAGTACAGAAATGCCAATCTGAGAAAATGACCTTTATCCCCATAGAGAAAAAATAAGAGCTTTCCTTAAGTTCTTCTGGGACTAAACCAGGGAGTAGTAACAAGTAGCTCTGCTTGGAGTACCAAAAACAGGTGCTGCCAGGTCTTTGACATATCTGAACATATCTGATCTTCCCTGTGAAGACAAAGCTGTCTTTTTGTAGCTTAAGAATAGGAAGTTCAGTTGAGCTTATTTATTTCATTGAATCATTAAATAATTTGGTTTGGAAAGGGCCTTAAAGATCATCTGGTTCCAACCCCCAGCCATGGGCAGGGACATCTTTCACTAGACCAGGTGGCTCAAAGCCGCATCCAACCTGGCCTTGAACACTTCCAGTGATGGGACATCCACAGCTTCTGGGCAACCTGTGCCAGTGCCTCACCACTCTCACAGTAAAGAACTTCTTCCCAATATCTAATCTAAACCTACCCTCTATCAACTCTCCCTTGTTCTGTCACTGCCTGCCCTTGCAAAAAGCCCCTCTCCAGCTCTCTTGTAACCCCTGTTTAGGTACTGGAAGGTGCTAGAAGGTCTCCCTGGAGCCTTCACTTTTCCAGGCTGCACAACCCCTATGCTCTCAGCCGTTCCTCAGAGGAGAGGTGCTTCACCAGAGGTGCTCATGGCCTCCTCTGGAGTCCCTCCAACACCCCAACGTGTTCTGGTGTTGGGGTGGTCTGGCTGGAGTTTCTGACCAAACTGAAGAGTTACTTGTCCCTTGCTAAGAAAATGAATTAATGGGGCGGCCCAAAATTAATTTTGGGCTGCTCAGATAAAAGTCAGTTTGATGCCTGCAGTTCGAACCAGTGACAGGTGTCTGAGCACACAATGATTAGTTGAGGAGCAACCAAGCAATACCTTCTTCAGGAGCAATCCATGAGAGATGTTGTCTGCTGTCAGAAAGGCAGAAACAAGGTGTGTGATAGACCCAGCTTCTCCACAGTGAGGTCGAAACAGGAAAGTGCACATGCCTCTTTCCCTGAGGAGATAAAAAGCAAGTTACTCTGAAAAAAAGGCACTGTTCTTTATCTCTTTGGTATATAACTGTCATTAATATGTGAATTTAAAAAGAAGAAAATCAAGTTACACATTCTCCTACAGTTTGATGTGACATCTAATCAGGCCTACCTGTCGTGGGCTGCTGTCAAAAGGGTGCGTCCCGCTACCAAAGCCCCTTCTACCACCAGACATATTTGTATCTTCTTTCCTCCCCAGAACACCTCATTCAGCAATTGTCACCCCACTGGGTGAACAGCTACTGAATGGATTTAAGTGGAGTGAACTGACAGATGGAAAATTCAGTAAACCCATGCAACCCGTGGCTGCAGAATTCCTGGTTCAAAATGAGGAAGGGGAAGCACGTTGCCAAGAGTTAGCTAACAGTACTAGTGTGATGAGAGCCTGCCATCTCACCAGGGTAAGTGTAGCATAAAACCACACCCTCAGAAGCAGGAATGTTAGTTACTACACCAGAGTTCACACTGTAATTTCTAGAATTATGTTATCATCTACATTAAAAGTGATGCTGGGTTTGAGGTTATAATGGACCCTGTTACTCAGTTCAGACAAATGTCCCACAAGTATCTGGAGATGTTTAAAACACAATTTCAACAAGGAGTGCTAAAATATAAGGCAATTCTAGGGTGGAAATTTAGTAACATTTCTCCTGATGTGAGGATGTAATCCATCCTCGCTAATATTACAAAAAATATAAAACAGTCTTGTCAGGGCTGTGTTGACTCAAGTACTCAGTATGATTAACAGGGTGAACAGGGTGACACAGTTGTAGTGACTCATTGGTGAATTCTGTCAGTATCTCACTTAGCTGCAAAGAATATTTAATGATTATCTGGGGGCATTTTAATACAGTGGTTGAAATGATCTCGAGGTAAAAAAGAAAGTGCTGGCAGAATCTGTCCTTGGAATAGAAAAAGCATGTAGACTGCAGAGAACGTAAAGGAAGTCAGGAGAAAGGGATGGCTTATCTGCTGTAGAGTGTCCTTTCCATTACAGAATTAAAACTAACAACTATGCCTGTTTGTTACATATACAAGGTAATTTAAGGTGGGTGTTTGTATTATGAGTTTTGATCAAATAGGATGATAGAGACATTAATGCTTGAAGTAGCAGTGGGAGAGAAGAAATAACATTCCAAATGTTTACTTGGATAAAATTGTAAAATGACAAATCTGTGCACGTTCTAGAAGAAAATCCCCAAACGTTTTCTAAATAACTAAAACAACCTAAATAAATCAAATCCTTGAGGGTAAGTGATGACACTGTCATATCAATGGATAACCTCACTGTGCCTCAGCTGGAGTCAGTTGTGCAGGTCACTCAATGAGTCAGCTGCAAATTTAGCAACATAACCTGATGTTGAATTTCAGGCTTTCCTGAGCCTGATGCCAAAATCTGCTTTGGCAGTCTGATGTCACATAACTCCCTGCATGACTTGCCCAGATGCTGGTCTCAAAAGCAGTAAAACTGAGTGAGTCAATAAGCCTGCCAAAGGAAGTTAGCTGGATGTGCAGCTTGTAATTGTGTCCTACTTGGTCTGTCTCTGAATGCAGCAGCCCCTAAGGCAGTGGGTCACAACAGAACTTTGTGTCTCTGAAATTACCAGGAGACAGCAAGCCACCAAGAGGCAGGTACATTGTACTTGGAAATCCACTGTGAAGCCAAGCAAAGGTCAGTAAGTGAATTTTGTGGGGTTCCTTCTTACGTTTTGTTTGATATATGCAGCTTTAAGGAGTTAAAAAACCCCAAAATACACACAAATACCAAACCAAGATACTAATCTGATGCTTCTACAATTTCTGAGTATTTCATTTGAACTAGTTCTGTAGTAATTTTTTTCAAAATATCTCAAGTGACAACTCTTTAAAAAATTCAAAATAACCCTTGTTTCAGAAGATCTGTAATCTAGACACTTGACTTAGTCTGAGAGCAAGATACTGATTTTCTGGGAGCAGTATCTACTTACCTCCTAAGGTTGTTTAGCAACATGATGTTCACATACATATAATACAAATAATAGCTATATGGGGGATTCTTCTCACTGGTCCACAGGTCAGGGTTAAGGCTCTTGTCAGAGAACATATGGCCACTGTGTTTGGATTCATCATCAACACTGTCAAAGCCAGTCACCTGGTGGGATAGGAAATTCACAGCAATTAGGGTTTTCTAGAAGCAAACTTCAGTGTCACTCTTGCTTCAGGACTTGCTTGAACAAAGTATCCAGTCCCTCTTCCTTTGTTTCCCTCCCTACCCTAGCAGTCCTGCTGCTCTGCATCCCTTCTTCTGAGACAAACAGGAAGCCCAGGTGCACAAAAGCCTTCAGGATGCCGCGGGGGCTTACAGAGCTGCAAGATTCCCTGAGATCCAGACTGTAATCCTTTGAACTCATCTGTTGTCTTTGATAAGCAGCTGGAAGCAAGAGGCTCCCAGCAAACCTCAGAGTTCTTCTGCTTCGGGGCACACTCAGAAATGGCTGTGTTAACCTTGTCCTAGCAGCTACATCCCCACTTCTCTCCTGAGATCCATCAGGATCTAAACAATGCATCCTTTCAGCTGCCTCCTTCTTGGAGGCCAGTCCAGAAGCAGCTCAAAGTACCCATCCTGGCTGATGATGCACAAGAGCATGCAAACATTTTTGGTCATTAATGAAAGCACAAATAAATAGGTGCTGAGCTGCTGAGGAAATAAACAGCTTATCTGACAACAGGACCTCAGTCAGACTTTTATTAAATTGTATGTCAGGGCTTTGAAACAATAATACAAGCAATCTATGGAGAAGGAAGCTTTTTTTAGTGTCTGGGAACAGCTGTGGACCAAATAAAATATGAGTACTAGAGGATCTATTTCATGTGAGACAGAAAACCCAAACATACTTACATATTTGAGGAATAGGTGCAATTCTTTGTGGTCTTTGGGATTGATTGTTGCTTCAAACAAAGGTACAAAGATGTTCTCCAACATCTTCCCAAAACTAGGCAGAATATTTTTAGACCTAAATATGTCACTGAAGGGGAAAAATAGACACATTCTTTAATAAGCTTGTATTGTCCTTCACTTTCGTACTTTCTGTTATTTGTGTACATTCTAGAGCTTCAGTACCACCAGGATTCAGAAATTTCAAAGTTTCTGTCAGGGCAGATCATCTCTGTGCTCTGTTTCCTGCAATGCCTAGCACTCTGCTTCATCCAGGCTCTGCTGAAGCTCTCACATGCTCCAAAAATAGAGACAGCGTGCAGGGGTAGATGCTGCCTCAGAGCAGTGACCCTTTCCCTTGCAGATATCCACGTACTAACAGGAGACAAGGAACTACCTCTCATAAAAGATTCTGTTTCCTAAAGTTGTAACTACTCCAAAGGAAAGTAGAATGCTATGCTTTAGTGAGCCTTTCAGAAAAAGGGATGGTACTTCCATGTGCCACTAAGTGCATGACTTGTTCAAAGTGCTGACTGTGCCATGCATTTAAGAAATTGCTACATAAGAAATTAGAGAAACTTTCTCCCCAGTGAAAAGCACACTCTGGGGGGCATATGTGACTGTGACAGCTCCTTCTCTACTGATACTCCTACTGTGACATTTCAAAACATGAAGCTCAGCTATTAAGTCTGACAAAATTATCAGGGGACACTGTATTACAACACACAGTATTGGAAACAAAGAAATGAAGTCCCAAAGGATGCTTAAAAACTAAGAACTGATAAGGATTCAAGCTGGGAAATCATCAAGCTTGGGTTATTTCCAAGTTCACTGTCATTTAGTCACTAATCTTGATGATAACAGTTTTACAGAGCATTTTCTACTCCTTCATGGAATTCAGGAGTTGATTTATTTTCATTACTAAATTGTATTTTAACTTGCCTTTGAATGCAGCTTGATTTCACCCAGTTGTAATTTTTGGTTTCAGACTTACAAATAATTCACAGTAGTTTTGAATAGCTTCATAAAGAGTAGATTCAATCCCCATCTCCTGTCTTCCACCCCCAGACTGTCAGGAAAACTGCACCAATGGTAAAAAATAAATCTCCCAAGCTATTGCTTATAAATAGAAGCCATCTAAATATTATCAGAAATTAAGTCATTGGTATGATTTCAAACTATTAAGATTACCAAGAGCTCCTGATTACTTACTAGATTCTGGGAACCTGAATTATCCAGCGCATATTAGGGGAATAAACTTTATGCTTAATGAACCATTTTGCCAAGTTCAGCCATTCATCTGGAGACCGTCCATAAACAGATAAGCGGGGTTCTGTGTACTGGTACTTACTTTCTTCTAGTTCACGGGCTACTTCCTAGTAAGTAATAAATATATTTGCTTTAATATGGATACTGAGATCATTTACAGCTAGAAATATATTTATCATTGCATTTTCCTCAGAGCAGACATAACTGTATTGGCACCCTTTAAAGATAAAGGGAACCTCTTGTCTTTCAATCCACTGTTTTATTTTAGGCATCTAAATATTCTCCTAGCAAGCTCTCTCCAATATGTGAGTATAACTTAACTGTATATATAACCAGCAATAACTCTAACACCTCCTTTTAGAGGACAATGTTCTTGTGCAGTCATTACTAACACCTTTGTCAGACCTAAGTTTAAGATTGATAAATCAGAATTAGACTATTTAAACTAGAGCAAATGTCTACATAAAATATGCAGAACAATGGAGAATCTGACCCAGAATCTGTGGTAGCAAGCGATTTTACAGCAATTAATTTTAGACAATACTTCTGTATATTCAAGAAGAGCTGACATCTACTACATCACAAAAACTACAAATTTTTTTGTTCTAAGAAATTAATTTGAAGCCTACTGCATGCATGTGCAGATGCAGATTTATGCAGAGGCACTGCCCAAGCTCCTCCTTCTCTAGCAACTACCAGTAGCCAACTAAATCCTAACAAAGTATTAAACCAGTGAATTGACCCTCATCTGCTCTCCATTAGTTTGAAACTGCCCACAACTCAGCTCTGAACTCATATACAGCTTATGTGTATGTTTCTAACTTATAAAACTATTCAGAAAGCAGCAGGGGCTGGCTTAGCAGAGGTTTCCTCTGAGGAATTGCTGGAGCAAGCCCAATACTTGGAATCACTTAACCACAGTGTAAGCTCTAAATACAATTATGACATCACAAATCTATTACAAACCTTCATTTCTCTACAGCTGGAAAAGCTTGAAACTTATTTACCTTGACCATACGAGCAAAATATTCACCACCAATATAGTTCTCAGTCTTCAAATACAAGTCCCTCAGCTCACTGGCACCAACTGGATTGTACTTGGAATTGAATTTGTCAAATCGATGAAATGTTTGACGTCCCTGGAGGAAGGAAAAAACCCAAATAACCATGGTTTTAAGAACAGAAAATAGTTTACAAATTACATTGCCTAGCAATAAAAGGCACAGAAAAGAAAAATCCTGTGGTAACTTCTTTCAAACATGCACTGTAATGCATGAAGTCAAATTCTGATTTAGTAAGTTATCATGCAAACATTGTAGAAATTAGAACTTTGCACTTGGAAAACTTAGCTTTTTTCCCATTTGTTTTGTCATTTTACTAGACTTACTGCATGGACATCTAAA
Organism: Corvus moneduloides; assembly: GCF_009650955.1. Taxonomy (NCBI): domain Eukaryota; kingdom Metazoa; phylum Chordata; class Aves; order Passeriformes; family Corvidae; genus Corvus; species Corvus moneduloides. The sequence continues at coordinate 52,905,042 of NC_045481.1, read as the reverse complement.
GAGTCTACAGTGAGGTCATAGGGGTCCATGTGAAGGCTTTCGAAGACTTGCTTTAAAGTCATCTTCTTGCCTTTTTTCTCTGCAACAATCCTGTCAGGCTCCGTTTGATAGGTGTGCTTAATAAACCTCAGTAAGTGCTTCTGGTTCATGCAGGCAGCAGCATGGATATGAGTGTCCACCTGAAATCAAAAGGTTATTCATGCTTATCATCCATCTACATAAACTTAATTAGCAAAGTATCTATGTCAATGACAACAGGGACTAAAGCCTTCTAGAATATTCCTTAAGTAACAAATGGATTAGTGCCTAAGCAAATCAAAATGTTTCAGAATGCTGAGATTTTGATTTTGGTGGAATTGTTCAATAAGCATAACTGTAAGTAAAGTAGCCCTCAATTAATAGTTTCCTATTTAAATAGGAAAATTTTCAACAAGATACATTCAAAGTGCCAATCACTGACCCTGGGTTCAGATTAAATTTGATACTTCCTTAAAGGACACTCTGATCCGTTAGTATCCTTTTACTTCATTAATGAATCAACAATGCCACTCTAGTTATAGACTGTGGTTATAACTATCGTCACTGGCTGAAGGGCCTTGGAATTCTCAGCCATTTCCAAAAGCAGAATTCATTTTTGTATTTCAACCATGTGAAACATCTTAGGTCAGCAGAACTGAACAATATACACAAGAGATTTTTGTCACCATTTTTTCCAAGTTTAATTATAATACAGCAACTCATAATGCTGACACTTTTCAGATCTCTTTTCTTAGATCTCTTCACACACTAAGGAAAGTGCAAATTCACAGAAGGGCTGAGAGTACTCCTTCAGGTTTTGTCGAAAAAAAAATACCGACAAGAAACAAATGGTTTCCACAGGTCTGGTCTGCTTTTGCTCAGAAGCTTGCACTGCTACCTGAGCAGCCTCTATTGGAACACAATCCAAAGAAACAACTCATGAGACCTGGAAGGTGGGTTGTCATTTAAGTTTTCCCTTCAGTATGTGTAAGTCGTTAGTAACACTAAAAAAACTTCTCAGATAAGCCAAATACTGTGATAAGCCAGCTGTAAGGAGCCACTGAACCTCAGTGTCTGCAAGGACTCTCATCCAGGACTCCTCTGTCCAGAAAACTGCAAACATGGACACGTACAAAGTGAGCCCAGTGCATTCCCCTTTGTGCAATGACTCTGCAGTTCCACATTCCCCCAACAGAACTAACCAACATCCTTACCTGCTTTTAAGGATCAGCAGGAAACAGATCACAGAGCACAGTAAGCCACCCTCCTGCAGTGTAAACCTGGGTTTATGCCATGCCATACAGGCCACAGGAATGCCACTGCTTCACTTGCCACCTGGAGTCATTTTATTTGCATGTTATATATACACAAGTTGTTGCAGCCTCTCCCTGTGAATGTCAGCAGCATAACTAGAGACCAGGATATGAGACTGAATCCTAAACACTTAAGTGTTAATCACTGCCTAAGTCAAATATACCAGACACATTAAAGCTAAATGAAGCAAGAAACATATTGCTGTCTCAAAGTACAGAATGTGAAGTACATTATTAATGCACAGGAAACACTGCTGTGTATAAACAGTAAAAACACTTCCATCACCCTCTTCAGCATACTTGTATAGTTACTTGGACCCAAGTGCATTTTATATACATGCTTAGGTTAATAAACATCCTCTGGTTTAGGCACAAATGTTGTTTACTGTAAACTCTTCCTGGAACAGTGAAATACTACTAGGCTCGGTCACCTTGTATGGGAGAGTGAACCAACAGTTAACAGATGCCCTATAGGCTCTAAATATTCACGAAAGGCAAGTCACAAGCAGAGAATACAGGTGTAAGGACCCTGAGTAAGTGTAGTTTATTGAATTTCAGAATGCAGTGGTTCCAGTAGTGGCTCAGCTACTGGAATTAATGAGTCTTGAAAAAAGTCAGAACAAAACAAGACACAGCACTTCCTTTATGCAAATCAACATGAATTCACTGCTGTTAGGAGGGCAAGGACAGAAAGTAAGGAGGCTTTTTGTTTCTTTTGTTTGCTTGTGTGCAAGGAGCACATTGCTTTTAAAATCCTGCTTCCTGTTGAGAAATAATTTTCTGGAGTGTGCCTTTGCTGTTCAGTGAGCTCCTGTGACATCTTCTCCAGTCCCCACAAACACATCACACACAGCCCTAGAGCTGAGCTAACCATGGTAGGTTTATTCTGAGAACAAAGATCTGCGTGGTGGTTTTTTTTTTTTTTTTTTTTTTTTTTAAACCTCCTCCTCCTTCAACCTAACATACCTATCTGCCAAAAGTGAAGAGACCTTTCTGGAATCTCCGTCGTGCTTTTTCCAGAGAATATTCACTACTTTAGCTACCTTTTTTTACTACCCAGTATAATCTGACCTTTAAGCAAGCGGCAACTTCAGTAACAAAAAGTCATAAAAGACCCAAGTCTAAAGTCATAAGAGTATCACACAGCTTTTCTTCTTTATTGTTTTTTAGCAGAATTACAACTTTTTGGAATACTTTAAGGACTTGAGCTTTGAGCTACCCTAGCACATAGTTAGCGTGTATGCTCTTGTACATTTTTACCATGCAGGATGTAATCCCGACTAAAAGAAGCATCTGAACACAGAACCCTTAGACAGATCTTAGGTGGGCTGATTAGGTTAGGCAGATTATTGTCATTATTGTTGTTATCATTATGTTAAATGTTATCATGCTAAAAGATTGTTACTAATTTCATTGTTATTTATTATGAAAGGCTTCTACTAAAACAGTTTGAACAGCTTGAATTCATATAAGGGTGACAAATACCCCCTTTGTCTCCTTCCTTCCTCCAAAATAGACAAAGCCACTCCCAGTTTAAGATGTTACTATTTTGTTCTTCATACAATACATGAAATAAGCTGACACTTTTCTGGACCATGAGTAACACACCCCTATCACAAGGTTTATTTGTTTCTATTTGCAAACACACTGCTTGCATTTTCAAATTCACTATAGTGCCATTCCAGCCCAGTTTCTCCTTAGTGGAAAAAAAACCTGTCTGCACTGCCTTAAGCAAATTTCCTGTTGCACTGCACCCCTCCCCCAGCAGAAAACATTTCACTCAAGGTCACATTAATCTTCAATGGAAAGAAAAACAGAATGACTGACAGAAGCCTGTCTTGGAACACAATATTATACCTTCAGTGAACTCACCCTTTTAACAAATGGAAACAACTGTTTACATAAAGGTTAAATTCTTGTAATTCCATCATTCAAGCGATGGTGGACATCAGCTTTCTTGCACTTAAAGGATGTAGAATTCCCTTCACTCAGCAATTCTCCATATAACAAAGCCAGGCTTTCTTTCTCTGCACATTCTCAGTTCAGACTATTCCATTCCCTTCCTCACTGACCTGACCACCCTGTGCTTCTCTCTGCAGGCTTTGGGGTGAAATCTTGTCCTTCTCAGGCAAGGTGGTTACATCTGTGTACAATTTACAGCTTGAAGGAGTTGCCATTGTCCTCCACATCTAATCAGCACCAGCTTCCCTCAACCACTCTGCCTCCTCTCTTATCTTCCTGCATTCCCTCTCTTTCCTTCCACTGTTGCTCAGATCTCCACAAAACATGCATCTCAGATCTATTTTATGGACGCTCATCTGTGCATATCAGAGACAGTGTTGCACCAAATTAGGCATATGAGCTAGATTCAGAGTGATTAAGTGATACATAAGCAAAAAAAAAATGCCAAGGCCAGCCCTTTTGGTAACACTGAACTTTCCCAGGGCATGGATTAGGAGCATCTACAGCTGTGAACTACCATATTTTCTAAACATATACACTTTAACTTGTAAATACTTCTAACCCAAGAGCTCTGGGCTGCATGAACTTGACACTGAATCCTCTGCAGGCTTTACTTCAATGCTGAATTGAAGCGAAATCATTCCTCATCCCACTGCTAGATTCCCTGCTCGTCAGTACATTCATACTGCATCAGCTTTTCTGATAGGATGCAAAGCTTAATACAATGTGATTGATTTTCTCCTTGCAGTTCTTTAACAGGCATGAGAGGCAGAAGCACAAAATGCTCTGTCCTAGGGTAGTGCAGGAATGCTCCTGGCAGCAGAAATAGTCCCTAGAGCTGTGCAGAGCTCCTTGGGAGCTTGTCTAATTCATATTTATGCCATGCAGAGCAACCCAGAAACCAGGGGAGATGAGATGAGGATCCCTGCGTATCCAGCTTCTTGTTTGGCTGCAGAATCCAACCCCAGAGTGCTTGAATTCACACGAATACAGAAATACACTGCTGTGAAGACAAACAAATGTCTTTTTCTGTTCTTTTAATTACTAAAGGAAAGGAGAGAGGAAAAGCTTTCTTTATGGTCTCTACAGAAATTTTGCATTATAATGATTGATGCCTTTACACCTGATTGTATTTTGTGCTCACTTGCAAGACTGAGGATAGAGACAAGAATTTGCCTCAGCATCTCTGCAAGGCAGGAGGGGAGAAGCAGCACTCACAGTGCTTTGAAAGCCCAACAGCCAGCTTTGCTGCCAGTTAACAGTGGCAAGGCACCATTCCATGTCATGCTGAAGAGCTTTCCGTTTGGATCTCATGCTAACCCGTAAGTCTTCCCATTCACTGTCATTTTGGTTTATATGATGAAACAATTCCATTACAAAGTCAGTAAGTAGCTACTGGGGGAAATAAAAGAAACATTAAAAACAAAACAAAACAAACTTAGAATGAATCAAAGCTCAGAGAAGTTGAGGCATGAGTTCACCATTCCCTCACAAGGCTTGTAATCAAATGTTTAAAAAGCAGACATCTGCTAATTTCATCCAGTATTTTGTGAGATCTGTAGAATTTAGTAGCATTTAAACCCACTCTAACTTCCCTTCTTACAAGTGCAACCAGTGGTATTTCAACTCTGTGGTCTTAAAAACCATATAGAATTTACTTCCTTTTTGTCTAACCAATAATTAAAAAAGAAATCAGTTGCAACACCCTAATCCAACGGGTGTCACAGCAGCAGCCAGCTATTGCAGTAGAGCATTCAGCAGGGCTGTGAATGCAGAAACTGCATTCTTCCCTGCACAGTTCCCCACACAAGGCTGGGCGCCTGGGCTAGTGAGCCTGCAGGCAGGGGAACGTGATGTGTAAAAGTCACTGCTAGGACATACCCTCAGGTCTGGTTTGCTGACAGACTGAAATAGTGGCTACAGGAAGAAAGAATACCCTAAGAGGCTTAGGCTGTGATTTTTTTCGTCTTTAGAAACTGTATCAAAGCTATTTGCAGTGAAGGACATCTGCCACTGCAGTACATGGATATACATTACAAAGGTAGCAACTATACATTGGGTAAAAAAACCCTCTTGCCTTCACCTTAGAAAAAACGCCAAAAACTGTCTGCTCTGAATTATCTGAGGTTGTTGGGCACAGAGGTCTATGGGAAACCCTCCTCAAACAAACCTCACGTACAGGACAGGACACCCTGGTACACAAAGGTTAAAACTCAGTTCTCAGTTTGTGTGCCATAGAGCTAAACATTTGTTCCTTAATTTCATCCTTCATGCAGGCAATGTTGTGTGGGGAATGTGTGTTGCCTGCACTTTGCTGTGCATCAGCTGGAGGATGTGAGGAACCCTGCTAATGGCAGAGTCAAGAATCTCCTCTAAAGTTAGTCTTTTCCTACACAGACAGTTGTTCACCTCCTGTGGAGAGCCAAGGGGAGCCAGCCATGCTGTCTTACCACCTGTGGATTCTTGTCTGTCCAGAGAAATACCTGTGTCCTTAGTAAAGGGCAATTTTCCAGGTCCAGCTTGATCAGTGCAAAACATATCTTGGGCTGCATTCCGGTTAAGTTCAATATACAAGATATCAAAATGCACATCCCTTATTTAAGATAAGCCTTATCTTGGGCTTTAAGAAATAGATGAGCTCATTGGAGGAGAACTCCTATTAAATCTGGAAAAAAGTGGGGAAGGGGGCAGCAGACAGGGGAAAACCAGTAATGCTTGGTTGTCATGCCAGCAATTAATCCTGGCCAGCTTTCTAGTGTACCTTTCTAAATGCAGCAATACACATTCACTGACTGACCTTGCCACTACATTCATATCTGTTCTAATTTTGGCATTTTCCATCCATTACTTTGGCTCTTTCATATAAGCAGATTGTACCACGACCTCCACACTTGTGTCTGAGGGATGTGATACACAACTGCACCAACAGCCCTTTGGGAAAGTGAACCCTGTTCCTTGCTTTCCTTGTGAGCAGTAAGCATTTCCTAGGATTGACTTAACAGAGAGACATCCTGAAAACATAGGCTGAGAAGTGTTGTTTCAAATGTTTCAATGTTTTCTTAGGGAGGAAGCACTTCAGGGAAGTTACAGTTCCAAACATTACTTGGGTTAGCAAGACACAGAGAAAACAAGATTATTTGGGGGCTTACAGGAACTGTATCTACAGTGCAGTTTACTCTCCAGAGTGCTTCAGAAAATACTACTTGTGGGCCTGCTTCATTAAAGTACTTTAAGCAAAATTAACTCTGTGCAGCAAGAATTGTTTCAAGCAGTACCTGGCAGTAGGAATGGTCTCTGGCAGAGAAGAGCAGGCTGGCTCCTGCTCTCTGGAATGCGCTTGTTGCCAGAGGGGAAGCAATGCACATTTTTGGCTTTTGAACAACATGAATCCTTTTGTAGAGTGACTTATTCAACAGCAGGTAATTAAAACATAATTAAGATATGGCCAGAGACATTGAGCATTTGCTTTTAGATCAAAAGCTAAACTTAACAAGTACAATCCTGTTAATTACAACTTCTCAGTAATCAAACCGATTGTGGTAGTCACCCGATCCACACCTCTGCATGTCTCAGTCACCCTGTGTTTCATTATTAAAGTCTCTGTCAGCTACTGAAGTGTTTTTTCTGAATGTGGCACATAGCAAATGTCTTTCCAGGGTTATGCAAGAAAACTGTCAGGTTGGGAGCTGAGTCTCTGCCACTTGAGTGAATTAGCTGACAGATCCTCCCATCCATACTTTTAACAGTTGGAAGGGTAAAATCCATTAGAATTTACCTGACAACTCATCTGCTTCTATCCTCGTGATGGACACTGGGACAGCCAAACACTTATTTTGGACAGTTTATTACCACAAAAGTAGCAAACATTCAGTAGCCAGCAAACACACTGGGCATTGTAGGGAAAAGCCCAAGAGGACTTTTTGATGAACTAGTACTCACCAAAAGGTAACAAGAAGGATTAGTAAACCCTGAAGTAACAAAATAAGGATTACCTCTTACAGTTGTATAGAGAAACAATGCAAAATGTACCTGAGGTGGTTAAAAACACCAGCAACAATTGTGAAGAAATCTCACCTATCAAAATGAAGCAGTAACTCTGGTAACTTCCTCTCCACTTCAGAAAAGGGAAGCAAATGAAGCAGCCTAACACTGTTGCTTTCATGCTTTGAACAGAACACAGCTCCCTTGGGTGTGAATATGTCAGGAAATTAAATCAGCTCCTTGATTCCCCTACCTGTCTCTTAATTATAGCCCAGTGTATTTCAGAGGGAGCCAAGACTGCAATTCAGATAATCTTTTTACTTAATATATCACAGACTTTTTTTATCAGATACTGATGGCAGCATGAACCCTCAGTTTAGTTTCTGTGGGAGGTCTTTTGACATGTATTTAAACATCTATTTTCAGTATGAAGTGCAATTATCATCTAAAATCTATACAGCTGTTCCTACTACAATCTAGTAGGACTTACCTACGTGAAAGCAGAAAAATGCACTTGAATGTCTTTGAGTTCATTAAAATTAATTAAACCTCCATATGGATATTTTTATTCATAATCCAAGTGAGCTTCATTTGATTAACTCTGTTTCACTCCTTTAAAGCAATCTACACACAGTTAAGCCCCTTTGATTCTGAATAAGTAAACAAATTAGTTTAGCATAATCCACTTAACCCACGCACATTCAAGTTAATTTTCCTGGAGAGCTCCCATGTAGAAAAATGTTAACATTCTTAAAATAACTTAATTCAGTTGAGTGGTATGCACACACTACTTCATGCATATCATCTACACCTCCTATAAGAAAAACAAAATTGCTGGAACTCCTACTAAAAACAGTGTCATGCCTTTAATCCTTCTCACACTTACCTTTCTCACATTATAAAAGTCTCGATGGGGATTACTCTTTAGTTCTTTAAATTCTGACATTTCATTTAACATCTCATGTAAGCTAAATTTAGATTCCAAAAAGTTAAGCCTCCGATGACAATATGTTTTTCTGTAAAAGAAAACACAAAAATGAACTGTAACTTAAAACTAGTTGTATTTCAAATTCAAAAAGAACATCAAAGTTGTTGCAGTAAAAACAAAGTTGGGAGGTTTTACGAGGTCCAAGACAAATCCATTCTCTTTATCCTACTGGTTAACAATATGTAAGCCAATTTCAGACCAATGTTATTAGTGAAATCTCAAACAGAACTCTACACAACCATGTTATGTCCTTCAACTTGTCATCACTGTACCTGTGCATAAGCTGCAGTCCTTTTAGTAATAATGACCAAAGCATGAAACCTATAATCAAATGTGATGTCAACTGCAACTTCTCTAAAAGGGTACCTCCAATAGAACAACATTCTCATATGTAACAGAAACAACTTGTCATACAGCCTTACTCATTAAGAAATTTTTTTAAAATATCCTCCAAATTTATTTGCTTTTTCAGTTAAATGTGAGAAGCCAAGATCCAATATGCTTTCATTTTTCATGCCTTAAGAACATATATATTGTGTAGAAATACTTCTTTCCAAAATAATTTCTTGTGCCCTCTTTAGAAAATAATGCTTTTTTGTTCCTGCTTGCCTACTCAGAGCGCAATCTTCACTTTCATCTTCTGTCATGTTTCTCCTTCTATTTTTAACCAGTGACATGGTTTTTCTCTTCACCATCTGTCAATTCTTATTGACTCTACAGTGTTTTAGTAGCACTGTTAATGTAATAGCCTTCTTTTTCCTGCTTTATTGTTGCCAATCTCTCCTCATTAGGACACAAATCCCATTACAGTTTTGGAAGTCTATTTCAAACCCAGTCTCACAGTACCCAATACTGAACCAGACCTGTTTGCCCACTGCAGGAAGTCTCTGTTGGGTCATACTATTATCTGAAAGACCAAAAGCCTGACGAGTAGGGGTGAGATTTCATCAGTTTACCAACAGCAAAGATTAAAGAACAGTGGCTCTTGATCTCTGAGCAGCCCCACATGTGATGGGCATAAATGACAGGAAAGTACTTGCTGCAAACAGGGAAACAATACCATAAGGACTTCTGCAACAGGACTGTGGAAAAGACCTTTTTCTTTTGGGTTGTGCATATTTATCGGAGAGTGTGGAAGAACCTGCAAAAGCTTACTTGGAATTAGTGAAAGGAGCAGGGGACTGACCTACATTCAGCACAGTGCTGAGTGTTCTAACTTGTTCTACCAAGGCCCTGCTTTCTTAGGGCTTCCTGCTACAACTATGAAGTCTAAGGTTTAAATTAAAGCTTTCTTTAATTAAACCTTTAAATTAAAGGGGCTTTCACATGACTAGTTTCAAGTTTTCCTCCTCCTCCTTTTATCTTCTCATTACCCATCTCTTGGAATATAATGCACTGTAACTGGAATGCATTCACCCACTGCTGACTGTAACCAAAGCCTGCTAGAGCTGACACTGATTTGGAGCTGATAATGCTGGCAGAAGCACAGGGGTTTGCTCCTGAGAAAGGGCTTAGGGAATGGGCCAGGCTTGTTTTGCCACAGGCTCTGCCACTGTCACTGCACAAGGCAGACAGACTGACACAGGTGTGAGACAGACTCACAGGGGAAAGAATGCACCAGGTGGGGCTAACTGGGCACACTGTCAGTGATGATCTCTCCCAGGCAGGAGCACCAGCAATGCAGTGCTGGCACACAGGGCAAATAGCTCAGAAGAACAGTCTGGGTTCCTGCTTAGTTCCATCATAGAGTGGATTCTTTTCCTTTCCTGGTGCTGAGGCTGTGAGAGATGGTGCTGTTTCCAATCCTCAGCTAGGGAAGTAAACTCAAAAACTGGATGCACATGCTTTCATCATGCACTAGGCAAGGACATTGCTTTGTCATGAGTGTCAGTGACTGTACTAGTTGTTACATTTCTAGTTTTTAGAGACTTCCCAGGAATTTGGTGGTTCTGGGAAATTTCAGACTTATTTTGATTGTGCATGCATGGCTCAGTTGTGCAGCATATGTGCAATTAATTCACATCTGGAACAAATCAGACTGAATATTTATGTTGCTGAGCTGATCTGTATGCTCTGCATATGCAGAGTTTTTGTTCATGCAACCAGAGCAGAACAGACATGAAGGAATTTCAGACAACTGTTCAAAAACCTCTAGTTCAGCATAGGCCAAAACAAAATTTTTAAAAAAAAGGTGATGTTCAAGTTTCAGTTCCCTTGCTTCAAGAAGCTTGGGTTAGATTTGATTTCAACATAACAGTTGGCCAATTCCTTGATTTTTTTGTGTTAACTCCTTATTTTGCCATGGTTGATGCAAAGAAACCAAAGAAATGAAAGGTAGCCATAGGTGACATTGTATTTTTTCCTTTTAAGATTTCTCATGATGCATTACTGCTTGAGAAAGGCCAAACAAAACATTACTGTAGAATGGGTATGTTGAGGAATTAAATATCACAGAAGTGAGAAGTACTAAGCTACAGGTAAGCAGCAGCCTGCAGGGGCACAGAATAACAAAGGAGGAACATACGTTGGGCCATCTGCAATGAGAGCAAGAACGTGGCTCAGGTCAAGGGTGTAGGTCTGCAGGTCAGGATATGGCAAACTCCGAGGCTCATTGAGCTCCATCATCTCTTTGTTATCATAAACAAAGGGAATACCACCTTTTAGCTTAATAACATAATCCAAATTGTCTGGAGCATCATCAAGATTATAAGGATCTTCATTTTCTTCTGGGGGTGAATGGAAATCTGAAAACAAATTTGCATTACAGTTAGAAGGAATAACTTACACAAAAGGCAAAATAATTACAAAAAACTTTCTGCTTCTGTAAAGTTCAATTTCTAACAGGTCTCAGTAGTTTCATTAAAATCACATTCAGTTACTGTAAAAGATCTGCTGTTCCAACAAAGCCTTATTCTGTCAGCCCTCCTCTATACTACGTGCCTACCTTAATTCAAAGGCTGTATGTTATTAGAGTTCTCTGAACCAATGCATACAGATTTAATACTATTCTTTATTAATGTGTGATGGAACAAGTTTGAAAATGAGTTTGCAGAAGTATTTAAATGGTTGAAGTACAGTTGAGATTTTTTAACAGTAAAATAATTGTTGACTTCATACCCACCTTCGTTATTTTCTTTTCACCTTCTGACTCACTGTAGCAATTTTGGAAGTTGGTTTGGAAGAGCCAGTTTGTTTTGTTGTATTTTGATTGGAGTTTTTTTAGTTTGTAGGGCTTGGTTTGTGTTTGATTTTCTGTGGTGATGGTTTTGTTTGACATTATTTTAATAAAACAATTTTATGTTTAACTGCTTTTGAATAGAAGCAAGGAGCATGAAGGCAAAGATAGTACAACACAACTCCGGTTTATCCCTTGGCCTTCTGATCATGAACAAAATCATAAAGCACCAGAAGCACAGCTGGGATTTGTTCAGTACAGTTGTGTAAAGCCTTTACAAAGTAACACAGTTTTTTCCTAAGAGTCAGCTAATGACACATACTTCTAGGAGATTTAGCTTATGTGAACACTCAAACATTGTCACTCCTGTTGTGAACATTCATCCCTTCTTTTACAATATCTTACTAATGCAGCCAGCACAAAAGAAGTCCTGACTGCATTTATGTCAACTGAACTACATTCTTTGGCTCAGTCTTATCAGAGATTTCTTCTTTTACCTGTTCAGTTAAGCCACAACAGAAAAGTAATTAACCAGTCCTTTTATTCACCTAGAGTGAATCAACTGATACCAACATTATCTCTAATAGTCATAACTATCTAGCTCAAACTCGTGCTAATTAAGACACTGTGTAACAAGACTTCATTTTTTGTGTCGCAAGTTTAAAATCATAACTGTAGAAAAGCTATTAAGCTAATAATAGCTTGGAAATAATGCCCTGGCAGCTGCTCCAAACTATCTTCCCTGTCTTGAATATTCAGTATGCTGTCCTCTTTACACTCTTCCTGGAAAACAAACACTTGAAAACATATTTAGTCACCCTCTTTCAACCACTGAGCAAGAGAGAGGGTTATTTAAAATGTCACTTCAAGGCTGAAAATAAGTTGTCAACAACATGGACACATCTACAATGGCCCATCAGTACAGACCAAAGGTTGTTCCTCACAGCCCAATCCAGAAATGAGCAGTGCAAACAGTTTAATGCACAAGCAAAGCTTTCAAGACACAACCCACCTAAGTGACAAAAATAATTTGTGACATACATAGTGGGGGAATATGTTCACCCTAATAAGCCTTGTTGAGAGATCACAATTTATTTACCCAGGCAGAATGCCCAGCAAATATGACTCTACAGCTTCCAGTCTTGACCTGGCAAGCGTAGCCTGCTTGTGAAATTCCTGACTCAGGGCGTGCTAACTGGCATGTCTATATCATGCTTCAATTTATGATGTAGATGAGCTCATCACCCCTTTTAGTTCCATATGCCAAGATGAGGAGGAATGAATTTTCACTTTAAACCATAGCCATACGGCTTTTTCCTGGGGGAGCACAAGAATGCTACTTAACATCCCATTTGCTTAGGGAATAAAGTAATCAATGAGTCTAGTCTTGGTTTTTAGGTTTTGACAGCTTCAAAGTGCCAGATTAGACACAAGATTTATAACTTAGGTCCATCAGTGATTCTCCACTCAATAACAGAATAAATTACAAAGACAGTCAGAAGAGATCATCACAAAAATACAACTTCCCTTTACTACAGTAGTGCATGGGTTTAATTCTGTATTTTAAAATAATGTTTAAGTTTTTTAGAATGTAATTGAGTATTTTAAAAAGGATATTCACCTGGATGCACCTCATCTTCAACCTTCCACTTTTGATCCCGCATGCTGCACAGGTACTGAGATGTTGTTCTCGGGAAGCGATGGTAGGCAAGACGTGAGTACTTCTCTCGAATGAGAAGAGCTTTCACCAGGCTCTTGGCAGCTTGTTCATAGTCATCAACTGTAACCTGGAAGGAAAACCTGGATAAATAATGGCAAGAATAGCAGTTCTAGCAACAAACCAAATCCACACCAGTAACAAGGAGACTGAATTTCCAGAAATATAAATGTATGGGGCTTGACCATAAGGATCTTGTCCAAGGAGTCAAGAACCCAGTGACAGAAGCAGAACCCCAATACATTATGCAAACAAAACACACACAAATGTTTTCATCCTACCATGTACTACCTATTTATTGAACATCTGATTATGTTTTTATCCAATTGACTATTATAAAGAGTATAAAACAGCATGGCCTTGACTTTAACTGTTTTACAAATCCCTGTGTTCACAAAGCAATTTAGAGTTTGTTGCAGAGAACCATCATATTGTCATTTTACACTTCATGTACTTACATGGGACCTTTTTTACACCCTCTAGATACAGAAAGTGGGAAAACAATGGTTTCTTACCCCTGCACAGTAGTCCCCACTAATTGAAACTCTCTGGAATTCTGGTACATCATATGGCACTTGGACTGGCACAAAAGCACTTGGAAGAACTGGCGTTGCAGGAGACAGGACGGGATTGGCCGGTGGTGCTTTCCATTCCTGAGGTGGAATTTGTAATGACAAAGACTGGGATCTAATCATCTTGAAACTTTTCTTCCTATGAATTCATGGTATAAAACATAAAATAAGCCATGGTATAAAACACTAAATACACTGGAAAACTGATTACAGCAAAGAAGTCACCCCCTAGGAAATTTTACAAATGAAATCTCTCATACCAGAGAGAAAATGTTGGTCAGAAAGTACTTGTGCTTTTAGCTTTTCTCTATTGACATTTCACGATCTACACTACACACAATTGCATGTACCCTCCACGTGAGTCCAATATGCCACAATTTATTTACAATCGCTCTAAGATGCCCTAAGGTTTTTGTTTCGCTTCTTACAAATTCAGTTTCAGCAAGTCACTGTGTAAAAGGAAGAGGTGATCACTGTGCTCACTTTAGTATGGGTTGATTTTTAGAGACTGACAGCATCAGAATTTGTGAAGGATCAGACAGAAACAAGCAACTGTTACATACAGAAATTGCTGTAAGTTATGCTGCTACACATGCTTCTCATTCTTCCCAAAACTTTCAAGACTTAAAACTCATCTAGTTGTCAGACAAGACTAGGCAACAAAATTTCACACACAGCCATTCAGTTCAACTTGTAATGAAAAGGACGAGTACCTAGTTATTCCTTAGGCAGTGTTTGATGACTTGAGCAGAAGGCTGATGTTGGTTACCAGAGTGGTATCACAGCATGGCTTTGATAAGAAGTCTGTTCCTCCCCACAGGAGGAACACACAAATTTAAAAATGCTGCCTTTTCTCCTCAATGCTGTGATAGATGTGCACCTCAGATAAGCCAGCTAAGAAAGAATGCTGTCTTTCTCAGTGAAGTAATTGTAATACCTCAAGCGGAGTTTTGGAATCTCTCTAAAGATGGAATTAATTTTCCTTACTCTGTTTAAATGTGCTTAAATGTATCTTAAATATTCATCTACTATACAAATCCTATTTTATAAACTACCTGTGATATCAATTTCTTTTGCACAGTGGAAATCGTCCCTAATTTTGTAAGTTAGATACCAAAACCTTGAAATGTTGGTAAGAATCACTAACAAAGAAAAAGGAACACTGGAACATTTTCTGGAAGCTGCGTATTACTTCTGTGGTATTCTTAAGATTAGGAACATGCAGCGCTAGTACAATTAACACTCAAATTCCCTCCTCTCAAGTACTTGTAGCCACCTTGGAAATCAGCATCAGTTTTGAAAGGCAGCATTGGATCAACTGCAACTGGAAACAGCACAAGTTGTACCTGTGTCACTGTCACTAAGTACCCTGCAGGACAGGGATGAACACTTGTTCTGTTCCCACATGTAAACAACATACCTGTAATACCTCTCCCTGTACAAAACCTGAGTTTATTTCTGTGAGACCAATTTTCCAAATTAAATGTGAAACACACTAGTTTAGGAGGAAATATATACCAAACATTTGTTTGACTGCAAACATCTGGTTTTCCCTTCTGTGCCTGTTTATATCTATGAACATGCCAACTGGGAAACCCACTTGCACAATTCCAAACACAAAGTCTCAGTTTGTATCATCAGTGAGTCATACCTTAATTTAACTAAATTGACTCTTCTCCCTTCTGTTCCAGAAACATGACTCCAAGTGTTGCCCAACTGCCTCTCTGCAGCTAACCAGGTACGTGTGTTTAGCTATCACTTTCAAAGGCCTCTTGTCTGCCTGCTTTTTGAAGAGTCTGTACACGTCCAACCCATTTGGTGTCAGGCTGCTGCTGAGTTCATGTGACTCCAGAAACAGCCCAGCAGTCCTGTGAAGGCAAGACACTGGAACAGCCTGATATCAGGGAAGTCTGCCTCTCTTACAGGGGAAAAAAACCAAAAATCACAAACCAAAGCAAATTTGGCTTCATTACAGCCCTGGGTAAACCAAAGGTAGAATGCAATTTTTTTTTTTTTTAATGTGCACTTTTATGGCTGACAGTGGTTAGATTTTATCTCTGTGAATAAAGGAAACCTACAAATAACCTCATTATGCCAATACCACTTTTTACCTTACCTCTTGATCTTAAATATAAATTCTTTGCTTTCATCTATTTATGCAGAGACTAAAAAAAGTATCATGCCACCGTCATTTTTCTCTGTGTTAAATTTTTCTGTTTCTCTTAATGAAACTAGAAAAAGAGGGGGAATGTTTCTTTTTCTGACTCTTCTTACGTTAAAGAGTCGTAGGGTTGTGTTCATTTCTACCCAGCTATGCTGTTTATTAAACTTGCATAAGCAATATCTGTGCTATTGCTGGGAACACAGCTGAGACAACCTCACCAGTCCAAGCTCCCTGGGACCCATCCCCATACCTCCTGCACAGGACAGAAGGACACCACATAGGTGGCCCTGGTACCTGCTGTTGACTTTTCTCCTGAAGTAGTAATTTGCCAGGCATTTCAGTTGTAACTCAAACTCATTTCAAAAACTATTTTCCACTAAGAAAGCAACTACAGAACAAACCTTTTAGCTGTCTCCACAGACTGCTGTTCTGCCAGCTCCTTCTGCAGCTCCCTCTCCTTGGCCTCGTTCTGCCCAATAGGGCAGTCTTCAGGCACGGTGAAGAGTGACAATGCATCTTTGCTGTCTTCTTCTCGCAGAACTTTGGCAAACACCTTCTCTGCCAGGAGCCGCACGTGCTCATCAACCTCCGAAATGTTCAGCTTGGGAAACTGCCGCGGCATCTCGCCTGATAAGGAGCACAGTTGATAAAGTTAGAGCTACAGGAAGAGTGAAGATATGCAAGAGACTGGGGGTTTTTCCATGGAATGCCTATCAAAATTCAGAGCTTGGAGCAAAAGCAGAAGAAAGTAGAACAGCTCTGCAGGATTTAAACTAGCATGCAGTACACAAGAACCACAGAGCAGCTCTACTTTTGGAGCCATGCTAATTTGTGCATCAGGAACCTCTTGGTATACCCACAAAAATTCCTAAGCAACTTATGTAGAGATTTACCAGGAGATTCCACTTGCATAGTCAGACAGACAGTTATCTGTGATACAATGGATACTCAGCTGTGTGTCCTTGCACTGAGCATGGAAATCACATTCACTCAGTTGCTTGCCTTCTTCCTCGCTCAGTGACTTCAAACCAACAGGCAAGTTAGAAAAGAAGGTTGTACATTTCCACCTCACCCCATCCCTTCCACAAATCAGAAAGTCACAGAACTTCTGTGAAGTGAAATGGTTGTACAACAGGAACAAAGACAGTATAGTTAACTCAGTGACTCTTCTATTTGTTTTCAGTAGTTCATATCAGACTTCTGAATGCATGTGGGAAGCAGATAGGTCGTGGACTTACATTTATACATGGCATTTAAATATTACTTTTCAAAAAGAATACATTTTACATTTTTAGGTAGCTAGCCTTTCATCACTAAATATTTCTGTTTTGTTCTAACATCACTACTAAAATGCTATCTATATTGTTTCTTCTGTATTTTCCTGGCTTTACTTTTATTCCAGTTCCATACAATCCACAATGTGCATTTTAGCATAACTGGAAGCATTCCAGAGGGAAAAAACACAGTGCTGATAAGCTACTGACCAGCATTATTTGTTGTGTACTATAAAGCTTTCTGAATGCCTTCAGTATGATGGAGTTTGTAACAAATAAGATTAAATTCTTATTACATAAGTTAAAAATAGCTGCGAACATGTCACAGCAAATGGATCCAAGCACTGCCAGAATGTGAAGTCTGGGTCCAAAACTGGCATTTCAGAATCCTTTTTGGTTAGAAAAATGCAAACATATTTTGTGATATAGTATTCATTTAAATAATGACATATCCTGGAAGTCAGCATGGAGCATGGCGGTTTTTTATCACTTCAGCCATAACTTATCAGGGCCCCCATTACAATTTTTCTGTAGGAATGCTGCAGGTTTCACATGTTGATACGTGATCCTTTTGATATGTGATCCTGTTGTTTTCAGCCTAAAAGACTCTAATTAATGTCCGCCTGTTTTCACAGTTGCTTTGAGAACATTTTTGGTTTTATTCTAAAAGCAAATATAGTATGAGAAGGTGACAAGAATTAAATTGGACCATAACACGGCAATTTAGTGTTCCCCTACATTACTTTGCATTCTTATTTTATAAGAACCCATTCACATCCCAGTAGAAAAACTCGCTGGTTTTAAAGAGCTGTGGATTTGACTGTGCTGTTTTCTGCCAAGAAAGTATCTGTTTTGCAATTAGTATTAATTCTTCATAAAATCAAGTATAACTACATAAGAAGTTTAAAAATACATAGATGTTTAGCTGAGTAATTCAGTGACAATGCACCACCATGCCTTAGCATCCAAACTTAGGTTTGGTTTCTCAATTTCAACCCCCAAGTAAATCATAGAAGTCTGTCTCCTGACCTCGAAGAACACAGCTGTCAGCAGCAGTGCCTGCCACACGTACAGCTGCAAGCAAGGGCCTTTTGGGCCACTTCAACCAGGCAAAAACCTCCCTTTATCCTTACTCAAGTACAGTAGGAGTGCTAACAATACTACTACAATGTGAAACAATAATGGTTTTTCTGCTGCTAAATCAGCAATTAAAATATTCTCAGCACTAGCATGAAAAAAATATCAATTGGTTGTATCTTTATCATTGGCTGAGCATTTTCCTAGTTTAAATAAACTTTTTCCCAGAGAATTGTGATCAGAAACAGAAATGCAATAAGGAACACACAGCATGAGAAACCATGCCGTATTTTATATCCTTACAGTAAGATAGTAAAGAGACAGAAAGTATAGATGTAAGTATAATCCTATACTGACACCAAAGTTTTTTTCTTTCTTACAGAACCCAAGCTCACGTTCTCCACTCAAGCATGAGACAATAAGGCACAGAACACTTTGAAATGTAGGTTCACCCACATCACAGCTAGCTCATGGCACTGAATGAGCCTAATAAACCTAAAACAGTCATGAGGCACCTCATGCAACACTCGAGCAAGCTGTGCCATCCTGAACTGGAAGAGACTCTTGTATCCAGTATCCTTCTATTGAAGTGCTGCCCTTTGCCCAAGGTGAGCAACAACTAGACATTTTGATGGGATGGGGAAGGATATGAATGCTACCCAGTAACTACTCTCTTCCTAAATATATCGATCTCAAAGGCTGCTTTGGTTGCTCTTTAGGTCTGCACCTTTGCAGAAGAAAAGAAAGCTGTATCTCTTGAAACATGCTGCCTTTAAAAAAAAAAAAAAAAAAAGGAATGATTACTTAGGAAGCAATTACCGATCAGGCATTTAATGGTCTTGAATCTATAGCGAGCACATGCCATGAAAACCAGAGCCGCCTCCGAGCCCCGCAGATGCCCAGCCGGTAGCGCCGCATCCCAGCGCCGCGAGCAGCTGGGGCCGGGCCCGCGGGCACTGCCGCCGCAGGAGCCCCGCACGGCTCCGGCCCAAGGTCACCGCCAGCGCCCCGGGCCAGCCCGGCGCGGCACTTACCGAGCGCCCCGGGGAGAGCCATGCTGGGGCAGGGCCGGGCCGCCACCGGCCCGAGAGACGCTGCCGGGAGCCGCCGGCGGAGGAGGCGGCGGGGGGGGAGGAGCCGCTCCCGCCAGCTGCCGCCGCTCCCTGCTGCCGCATCCACCCGCCGGCCGCCCGGTACCGCAGTGCCGCGCCGCCCCTGCCCGGCCCTTTATGGCCCGCGGGCGGAGGAGCCCGCTCGCCGCGCCCCCGGCCCCGCCGGACCGCCCGGCTGGCCCCGGGGCGGCTGCATCGCGGCCGGGGCGCCTCCGCGGCGGGCGCAGCCCGCGGGGCGGGGGGGCTGCGCTGGCCGGTCCTGCCCCGGCCGGGCCCCGCCCCGGCGCGGGGGGCGAGCGGCGGGCGGGGCGCCCTGTCCGTACCTCTGTGAGGGCCGGCGCTGTCGCTCCGGGGTCGCGGCGCTGCGGGCGCCCGCTGCACCTGTGACGGGGGACGGGCAGCGCCTCCCCCGCCGGGCCGCGGTCTCAGCGGCAGCCGGAGCAGCGGGGAAAGTGTAGCCCCTTCCCTTTCCCCTTCCCCGTCGGCGGCTTGAAGGCAGAAGTCGCGCTGTCACATGGCCCCCGGCCGGCGCGGCAGGGAGGGAGGGAGAGAAGAAAGGGAGGGAGGGAACCCAGCCCGCCTTGATTCGCCTCAGCCGTGCCGCCTCCCACGAGCGCGTCGTTCAAAACTCCTCGAAAAGCGCTTTAACGTAGCAAACTTCGGTTCGAGACCAGAAAGTCGTGAGGCCAGTGCAGAATGACAGCCGGTAAGTGTGCTGGCAATGTGTCCCTCTCAAAAGAGTTTTCAACAGCGTCTGCCCTTCAGTGTAGCAACACGGTCCAGGTGCTCATCTGTATTAAAAAAATAAACAAAACCCCGAGAAATTTTCCGGCTAAATAGGCCAAGGCAAATAAGTGAAGCTCGAACCCAGCGTGACTCAGCAGGAATGAGGATATTAGCGTGTAAAATAATTTGACCTTATTCTGAGAGATTCCAGCCCTGAAGCTGAAAGTTCTAGGGACATTTTGGTAAGTTTCGGTTACAATACTTGGAGTCTAACCTGAAGACATTTAGATGTAAACGTATCTTTACAATGCAGGAAAGCACTGGGAATGCACGTGAGTGAAGGTAGTTGGTGTAAAAAGCAGTTAAAAATAGATGTCCCAAAACATCAGGGATCAGGTAGTCCTGTGGACCCCCAGTATGGTAGGCATAGAAATGCTCCATGCATAAATCTCAGGGGATTTTGGCTTCAGAAACTCCTTTACTTCACACAGCTAGTGAAGAAATGGAGTGAAAATAAAGGAGTTGTCCATCCTAAGTCCGAGTCGCAAAGAAGACCGGATATTTTGACTCTTAGACAACTGTCAGCACAGTCACACTCATTTGCTTATGAAAAAGGCTAAGAATTATGGCCACAGCTGTTGTATGAGGCATGTAGCAATCCAAAGCATACAAAAATGAGCCAGCCATAATAAAAAAATATTTAAAACAATACTACAAAAATAGGCATGGTTTCTCAGCTTGGAAAAAAGACTTATGCTGTGTGTACGTGCTTTTCCCACAGTAATTGCGAATATCTTCATCAGCTGCTGCTGGCAACACCCTGAGAAAATATCTGCCACCCAGAAAACCACATACTGTAAGTGTCTATACCTCTGACTCACAGCTGCCCTGCCCATTTGATATGTGAGTAAAGCACACCTGTTGCTGCTGGCCATTCACTACACCCCTCGATTCCTAATCTGTTAGTGCTGCTTCCTTCCTTTTTCCCAGCCACCTGCCTGAACTTGTTCAAGCTTGCCTGCTATCATGGCAGTTTTCCTGAAGTTTAAGCTTGATGTACACCAAATCATAATTGTGCCCTGCCTGCTGGATTCAAGTATCCCACGGCCTCTTGGTTTTCTCTTCTCAGCTTGGCACATGAGTCTTGCCTCAGCACTTGATTTAATCTCTTCTGTGGGATGCAAGAGCCTGGCGAGAGTTCCCTCTCGTGCTGACTTTGTGCCAACCGCAGTGCAAAAATAACGGTCTGGAAGATAACTGTGTTCCTCAGCTTTCTTACACACAAACGGGCAGCTCCGTACGCCCCGAGCGAAGAGAGAGAACATTGCAGTGTGAGCTCACGTGTTAGCACAGCCAGAGAATTCACACAGAAAGGAGACCTTAAAAATATCTTAGCCAAGAAAAGGCTTCTGTGAGCACTGAAGTGCAAACCCCTAAGGGTGTAGGACACGGGGCACTTGTTATAGGCAACCATGAGTATTTAAGTAAGCTTTCCTTTTGTAACAAATTGGAAAACTTCAAAAGCAAAATGAGATCATAGCTTAGTAAATGCATCTGTAGTAATTGAAGCATTAAGAAAATATTATTGCAAGATCTGTAATAAGAGCAGGGTGGCTTGTAAGAATAGGGTAATGGTAATAAATTAACAAGAGAATACTTCAAGTCCTCTGGCATTTTGCAGAACCAATTATTATGGTCAGTTATTTAAGAGCATACATTTGAATAGTGGGCCTAGTTTCCTGTCCCATCTCTGCTCTCATAATGAACAATTCACATGTATCCTTGGGGAATGGCAGTGACACTGAGCTGACAGTGAAATACCGTATTTTCAACACAGATGTTGTTGTACTCTTCCATTGGCACCTACACTGCCAGTCAGCACTTTGTCTGCCCCATGAGGAAGCCTGTCTGCCAGTCCTGTTTGTAGGTAGATTATGCTTTTACACACCACACACTGAAAGTAGTGCAAGTGTCTCCAGAGTTATTTTAAATGTTGGGATTCCTATTGTAAAATGTCAGTACTTTCTGAAGCCACCTGGGTGTTAGTTCACTTCTGTTGTGTAGCAAGCCCTGGTTCTCTCAGGTAAATTTTGCATTGTGTAAAAATGCATTTATTTTCATCTTTTTAATCTTGCTATACAAGAAAAAGTTATCCACTTTTTTTTACCAAGTTACAATTGATCACATTTATTTATATTATTATTTTTTAAATGTGTATTTCTATTACGTCTTCAACTTGCTTTAAGGGTCCTACTTTAGAGACTACTCTTTTGGTGACAGTAGTAAACTCATGATTATTTCAGTGCACATGGTATTTTCTCTTTTGCAGTCAGTCTATTTTAACAAGAGGAAATGTAATAAAGTTTTAAATGTCAACATTTACAGAGGAATGGAACAAAACAGTAAAAAATGCCTAAATATACATCTGTATTATTAACAATTATTTTTAGGAACAGACAAATCTTGTCTGGGAGATGATTACTGCTGGAATGCATATTCATCAAAATGGTCTCTCATATTCACTTGTAATTGTTTCAGCTGTTGTAAGAGACTGCTTTCATTTGAGTAGTGCCTTAAAAGCTAATGGAGTTTGAATTCATTTTGTAAATAGATTCATACAACTGCCTGTGATATTGATAACAACAAAACAACTAATGGATCAAATGAAATATTTCAATCTATAAAGCACCCATTAGTGGCACCCAAGCAATATTAGTACCTGCTTTTCTGATCTTCAGTCAGTTCAGTTAATGATATGCTTGGCACACATGGATTTACTTACTGATATTCCAACAGAAAAAAACCCTCAAAGTTAAATGAAGTTATCTCCAAAAGTCAGAGGGGAGGTTTATGCCAAATGTGAAATGCAGTTGAATTGCATATCAAATACTTATCAAATACTATAAAGGAAGAATTATTCCTTTTTTTAAACAAAATAATATAGCAAATTATAATAATTCAGAAATGGAGAAAATTGCTCCACTGAATGATTGAAATGATACAGAGCAAACCATATCTGTCAGTTTTATAAAGTCAACAAATCAAAAAGCATCATATTTCTTATCCACTGCTTTTCAAAAAGCCTGTAGAAATTAATTGGGCATATGAGTATTCAGTTCAGTAATTGAATTAGAGCAGTTGAGAACTCTTGGTACAGATGATTTGGTCTTTCTCAGTATTGAATTAAAGAGGAATTTGTAAATCTAGACGTTTGGCTCCTACTTTAAATAAAAGCAACAAATTTCCTGTGTTTTGGAGATTGTTCAAGGCCATTTGAGAAAGTGGGATGTGAGATGAGAACTAGGAGGAGAAACTTTGATTAGACCCAGTTTTTTGTAAACTTCATATTGAGTAGTTGGAATATGTACATATAAGATGCTACTAGGCTTGTATAAAATGCAAAATGTTTTTGAATGATTTGTACTGACATTAGAACTGAGAGTTCTAGGTATGGAATCCAGTTCCTTGGGAGTTTTCAGCCAAGTGACATTCTCCTTTCTGAGAGGATACCTGTGAGTATAATTGTCCTGTAGTATGTTATTATAAAATACATAGAGTATGCAAGTATAAACCGGTTTGTTTAAAACCAGAAATGGAAGTGAGAACCATAGAAATTGCAAAAGGATGTGACTGTTCAGCCACTGCTTTAAAAATAAACTGGGAAACTACCTGTACAGTCCTAATAATTGGAGTCTGAAACAACATAAACGTTTTCCATGAGTTTATAAATAGAATATACTGTAATATTTTGTTGCACAAGAAAGGTTTACAAGCAAGATGGGACTCTTTGGTGTGTTTGGAATTGTAAGTCATCGTGTGGATATTTGGAAAAATTTCTTTCCAGCCAGCTGGCGAATTCTTTGCTGGCATCTGCTAACTGCCTTCGTCACAACAGCCATGTAAAATGCTGGTTTAAAACCAGTTTGTCTCAAACCTACTTAGCTTGGACTTTGCAAGTAGCTACCCCAGATGGAAGACTGCCTTTCTCTGACTTTATACATAATTTATCTGAAATTCTGGAACTGTTCAAAGAAGGAGAGATCTGAATGCATCATACAAACCTGTATGTGTAGCTGAATGACCTTAAATCTGATTTATAAAACAGAATTTTCTGAAAGTTACATATCAAATCTGTTATGTGCAATGTAGTAGAAATAGTTTTTAACCACAACTCTGATGTACAATTCTCTTTTACTCAACTTTGTTTTATGAGGAATTTTATTTGCTCGGAATGCACATAAAATAAAATATTCAGCAAGCAACAGTCTAATAAATTAGACACTGCCAGTGCATGATAAATAATAAAACAGTATAATTACAGCTCACAGAGGAGAACTTTGTGGTCTCTTTTGGAGACCCCTAAAATGAAAATATTCTGAATTTGGTGATTTCTGCAAAAATCAGTACTGAAATTTAACCTTTATGTTTAGAATTAGTTTACATATTAAGTTTGTAGGGAAATGCAAATAGTTCTGTTAAGTGCTACTCAGTTCTGCATTTGTATTATTACTGGCCATTAAGTTTCTGTAATCATTTGTGATAGGGCTTTGCATCTGGGTTCTTTGGCCCTCACATTGGAAGTTTCCTTCCCAAGTAACAGGTATCTGTGGGATGCAGATGGAGCACATAACTGCCCAGGACGTGGGAAGTGCAAGATGTGGTTTAGACGTGACTTTACACAAAGGTCACGTAACCTTAAATAAACCCTGGGCTAGGTGTTGCTGCACTGCAGCCTTCCCTGTCCCCAGATTATCCCCCATTTTCTCTTTGTTTTACAAGTGTATTTTCTAAGTCTCTCCTTTCACAAGTGTCAGTGAAACTGCAACCTCCTACCCGGGAGTTCATTTGTACATGGGGATTCCTAGTGACCATTTACAGCCCAAATAAACCTTCTGTGTGATCCTTGTGTGGCGCTAAGCAGGCAGTTTGCAAGCAATCCAACAGAGAATTTTCTTATTCTCCTGTAGAAACTTAAATTTTCACTGGGAGTGGGAATTGTTTTATTATTTTTATCCAATCTGCCTGTGTAAAATCGCTATGGCCCGGCCTGTCTTGTATTTATGTTTTCACTGTCAGGATGGCCAAATGTTGGAATGGGCTGCCCAGGGATGTGGCGGAGTCCCCATCCTGGAGGTGTTCAAGGTGCATCTGGATCTGGGTGATGTGAGTTGGTCACTTGGGGGTTACAGGGGCTTGGTGGGGGACTGGATCATCCTGAAGGTCTCTTCCAAACTTGATAGTTCCATGATTCTCTATGAAAAACTACTTTAAAAACTCCTGTCTTCTTTCCATAAAGCCCACCTAACCCATCAGCTATGGGAATCTGCAGTCTGTGACATCTCCCATCTTTTTTATTTCTTTTCCTTTAGGCAGGAACAGCGCCTTTCCTTTCTGGCGGGGCGGGCAGTGCCGGGTGCGCCCTGCGCTCCGCCGGTGCCGCCGGTGCCGCCGGTGCCGCCCTCCCCGCTCCGGGGCCGGGGCCGGGGTTATGTAAAGAGCCGAGTTACGCAAGGAATGCAGATATCCCCTTACGTAACCTCCCGCCCCTGTCGGAGCCTTCCCTGTTCGTGCCGGCGCAGCCTATACATTAACGGAGGGAAAAGCGTTGCTGGCGGTGTTGGGGCATCTCTCTCTCTGGCTCTACAGTGACCTGTTCGCTGCAGTGGCTCTTTCCACTCGGGTTTCGTCAAAGTCCCACCTCTTCCTTGACCTGCAGGACATTCCCTTCCATTGAAATAAATAGCACACATATCTAAGTCATAGTTGTGCCCTTTTCTGGGTCTAGGAAAGACTTTACTAATTCCCAGTTATTGCACGGAGCAAAGTTAATCCTCCGTGGACAAAGGGAAATTACAAAGTTCTGTGTACCTCGAGCTCTATGGTTAGGCTGCTGCCACAATTGAAGGAACTGATTCTGATGCCTGTGTCCAGAGGCAGATTTCCAAGTCACTTAAGTGCCAACAGGGCAAGAAAAAAGAGCCTCATAGCTCAGAACTCTGTCTTTAGCAGATATTAGGGAAGATCGCAGAGATGGTGGGGCCTGTTCTGTTTGCTTGTCCCCTCATATGCAGGCAGAGCATCATCAGGTGATGAACACTTGGGATACTTTTATGGAGCAGTAGATGCTGTCAGGGCTTCTGTTCTTGATGCCTTACTCAATTCTCTCTATACTGATTTCTGATCCTGCAACTTTCCACGCCTTTCCTGTTAGATTTAGTGACCCTGATAAGTTGGGGGTGAGTGGTTTGTTTGGGTTTTTGTTGGTGGTTTGGTTTTATGTTGATTTGGGGTTTTTCTGCCTTTTCCTTAGCCTTTTTTCTCCATGGAAAGGCCTTGAATTCCATGGACACCTTGAAGGATTGGTGTAAAGGAGTGCTCTGCTCAGGGCTTTGCTCTGGTTCTCTACTGAGTCATTTTTGACCATATACCTTCATAACCCTTTCCTTTTTCATGTGTTCCTAAAGCCCAGGATCTGTGGGGAGGGTCTCTGTATGTAATAAACTCATTGCTGGATCATGTAGTGGAAAAGAAAGGATTTCCAGAGGGAGCAGCTCCAACATGAACAAATCCCTTTGAGACTCAGGTAGTCAATAAAGGCTGGAGCAGATGGCAGAAGGTGTGAAAAGGAAGGTGACCTGCTAGATTAGTCAGTGTTTGAGTGGCTTATTCCTGTCATCTCCTATACAATAAGCTGATAGTAGGGACACAGCCAGTCTTCTCAGAGCTAAAGCGGAAGAAAAGAAGAGGTGTTGAACTCAGTGCCTGCCTTCCCTAATATTTAATTTTTGAGCTACAGCAACCTTTTGTTTACAAAACAGAAATACCAGAGGAGTCTAGAACTTAAATGAGTAGATGAATAAAAAATAAACCATCACATTGGTGTTTCTTCAACTTTGTTTTTTCAGATCAATGTAGTTTTTCTTCAAAACTCATAAGAATGAAGTAAAAATTTTAGACTTATATGTGCTACCCCAAAACAATGGGGAAAGGTAAATTTGCTGTATGGAAACATTCATTTAGTAATCTGTACTGAAACTGGATATTTGCTAAAAGAGCAAGAGTAAACTTCACATATATTCTGTCTCTTTGCTTTTCCAGATGTGCTTTAACAGTTTATAATGTGCTGAATCTGTTCAGGGATAATCCCTCAAGGTAACTTTTCAGCATTTTGCAGTGCAGTAGGAAGGAATGGGTGCTTCCATGACTTTTTCTTGTGCCAGTGTGACACAGATGGGTGCAGAAGGTTGGAAGAGCATATCAACAGCTTAAAACCACTTTTGCCAATTTTCTCCATGCCAGGGGCCAGAATCCATAGCCTTCATTTTCCATCCTTAGGCACCACACAGGCATCCTGTGGACACAATTAACTGTGAAAATTCATTATAACACAGTGGAGAAACTGAAAGGCTTTTTGCCTCTTGCACTGGCTATCAGTTCCATGTTGGTCACAGGCTGAAGACAATTTTTTTTAATTCTTTTTTTTTTTTAGTAGGAGTAGTATCTATGACTCTCAGTGGAACACAACTCTGAATGGTATTCTCAAAACTCTGTGCAAGCTTGGGAAATGATGCATTTAAAAAGTCAATGGAGCCATCTAGTGTTTAAAATTCACAATTTCATGGTTTTTTGACTTGTGTGTGCAAGAGCAACATCTAGGTATTAACAGTCAGAGGGAAAACAGCTCATAGTGTTCCATATTAATCCCTGATAGCTCTTGATTCTTACAAAATGTACAGCTATGGGTGCCAGAATCGTTAAATTGTATGTGGAAATTTCTATTACTTCACTAGAGACTCCCAAGTCTAGACAAAAGGTTTTCTTGTCTTTATCCTCAGCCACTTTCATATATCATAATTTCCAGTTACATGTTTTGATTTCTGCTTGACATTTAGATCCCTCCAATAGCTGTGCTGCTCCCTTGCCTGCTGCTTCTGGGCATACATTTAATCAGTTTTTCTCTGTAGCATGACCTTCCTTCTGTGAGCTGTCCTTCTGACAGGCTGGCATATCAAACCTGATGCAGTGCTCTGGAGTTGGTCAGAAAGCTGGGAAGAGGCCACATTGCATGTTTCATACTTTTTTCCCTTAAAATCGTGCAGCAAGCTTCACTGGCTGTTATCTTCTCCCCCCAGCAATAAGTGTGCCAGCGTGCACACAAGACACGCACACAATTTACACTGATTTTTTTTCCTCATAATTTCTTGTGCTGAGCTCAGATTTAATTGCTCAACATTTGTCATCCACTGTCCTTTCCTCCATTACATATTAATGTTGTCATTTTCTGCATCTGTGGATAACTTCTAGTGACAAAGAAACATGATTTTTATAGTTATTGTTTAAATAATTGGGCTGGCTTTATTCTCCTAATGTAACCTGCAAATGTGAGTGCAGATCAACTACTCAACAAAAAGGCAAAAGAGAATTTTGCTGCCCTATGGAGAAAAAACTGTGGTCAAAGCAGAGACTGAGCCAACCTGTCAGCTTCTGCTGGTTTGGCAGATGTAGGACAGAGGACAGAAAGTGTCACACGAGGAACAGCCACTGATGTTTCTGAGACAAACCACCTCTTCCTGGGTCCATGACAGAAATCAGTGTCCCATAATCATTCTCCTTTTTTTCTTCTTTTTTCTTTTTTCTTCCTGTCCAAGTCCGGTCTAATCACATAGATTGGCTAGACATCATTCAGTGATTAATTTAAATCCTAATGTCCATTTAGCAATCTAAAATATGTATAATTCAAAGGTAGGGCAGGCTTTGGACATGGGAGCTGATCTGACCTAGCTTTGGAAGTTTGAAAGATAGTGGCTAAATTTAAGCTGGTGTTTTAAGATTCTCTATAGTTCGTAAGAAGAAGCAAATGCTGTCAAAAAAGCTGGTTTATTTTGATCTCCACATAGGTGCCTAGGAATGCTGGAGTCAATCCCACATGGCCAGCAGTAACTACTGAAAATCAGTTGCTTACCAGGAATCTCCGAGTGAGTCAGAGTTATTGTAGTTCTTTTGGAAGCTACTTCTGGATGGCCATCTTAGGCAGGAGGGGCATGATTCTAAGAATCTCTTAACAGCTGGACTCCTTTTAGAGGTTGCCCAGTGTGCTCAGGGAAGGAAACTGAGTCTTGTGCTTTATAAACCTGTTTTGATTATTATTGGTGGTTCTTCTGCCTGCTATACATTTTAAGTTTTTAAAACCAGAATTTCTTCAGTGATAATATTGCCAAAAGTCAAAATTAAGGTTCTGACAATACCACAGTGCACTACTGCTGTATTGTATTTACTGAATCCCTTCAAAGGGACTATCATATTATCACTATGACCTCAAAAAAATGTTAGTCTTGTTTAATCATTAGAACAAAGAGCTGGAGGCCAGAAAGTTCGTAATATAACAATTAGGGACAGAGGAGAGCCAACATTGTGGTTCATAGAAAAGAGACCAGAAAAGACCTGTCTGAGTCTGTGGAGTTTCCATTTTCCCCAGTTGATGTAGTGCACAAACCCATGATATATCCAGTTTCTGCAGACTTAAAGTTTACATTAAAGCAGGTCCTGTGCCAAGCTGCCCTGTTTACGAAGATTCTGTCTGCACAAGGAAGTCGACTGATACAGCTCTCATGGCATAAAGTGTTTCTGAGCTTTTCTAAAAGCTGCAACTAGTTATTTAAGAGCAACTATTGTGGAATAGCTTATGCTACACTGGTTACACCCATCACCTTCCCTGGAGAGAAGAAAATCCATTGCAATATTCTACACATGAACTCATTGTAAACTTTTGCAGCATTTTCTTCAGGACTCCACAAATAGGCAACTTGAAATAACATTCTGAATGACATTAGTTGTCTTTGAACAGTTAACCCTAAAATCTAATGGCATGACTTGGAATGCTTAACAAAACTTTGATTGGAGGCAATTAGAATTAAGCATGAGAAGAAAGAGGAGTTATTAGAGGGAGTAAAACTCCAAAGGAAAGGGAATGAATAGCAACAAAAGGAAAACTGTAAAGGAGAAAATCAAAGTGCAGAATTTACAGTGAAAGTCAAGATGGGAATGTTTCCTCAACTGATAAATGATGGTGGTTGTAAGCCTGAGTGAGGTACAGCAGTACAAAAGGATAGGATTATCCTCTAGATCTTAATGCCTGTACCCACTGATACCAGTGTGCAGCTTTACTGGTTTAAGTGCATCGCATAGTCCTAAATTCAGACAAGCAGTCATTAAACATGGAATCTGGCCTTCTCTGCAGAATGACTTTTCACATCCCCAATGCCAAGGCAATATTTCCCTGTTGCATGCCCATGTTTGTTCTGCCAGCCTTTTCACTGCTTGTTTCTCTGACTCCCAATATGTCAAAGCCCAACTCTGACATTTCACTCGGAGGATCTTTTAGAAGAACTGGGTTTTTGGATCTGTTTTGAACTGGACAGAGCAACTTGCTGTTTGTTTCCCTCCCTGTGGCAGATGCTTCTGTCCTCTAAGCAGACTTAAATACTGTGACAGATTGAAGGAAAAGTGTGTTGTTTCCAGATGTGTGGCAGGAGCTGTGGAGCAGGGGCAATGACAAGGACCTGTGCTGGGCAACAGGAAAGGACAGAACAGGGCAGCAGAGCCTCCTCTCTCAGACCTGCCCTGAGATACTGTCTGAGGTGGTGAGCCCCAGTCTGTCAGCTTCCCACACCATTCACAGACAGGTTTTTCAGTCTTCAATCCTTGCAGGATCAGGAGCTAAAGAAGTGTTGTTTCTTTTATTTTCATAATTCAGGAGCTGATAAAAGGTTACCTTGGTCAAAAAATTATAATCATAGTTGTGATATTTGAGGGAATGTTATCTATGTAATGGAATTTTTTTGCCCTGTTTTTAATGTTCAGGTATTTTTTTAATACCTGTGCATGAATGTGTATCCACATCTGCTAGAAAAGCCTTTCTATCTGAGATTAGGAGTGAAAGGGAGTCCTTTGTTTCAAATCTTAGTTTGACCAAGCAATTAGACAAGGAAGTTTGATGAATGTTTTACTCCAAATGTTTCTTCAGGAGAGCAAAACTTCAAAAAACTGGAAACATGAGACAGGAAGTCTTAATTAGCTGCAGGAAGGGAGACCGGAGCAAGTGGACTGGACAGGAGAGCCTCTACCTGGAGCTTTCAGAGCAGGGTTCTAGATAACTCCAGGCAATGTGGTATCTACTTGTAACAAGTGATTTAGGATGTTTCAGGAAAATACACACTGTATTTCTTGGTTATCCAAATGAAGGGCAGTAAAGTGCTACAAGTGACATGAAATCCAGTGCAGCAGTTTGGGGGGCACACATTGGTGCAGTTTGAACAGATCCATGCACCAAGGGTGAGTAGATTGCTCCACAAATAATTCCTTTGTGTGAAGTTATCACAACATAAGGACTCTCTAATATTGTGGAAAGAGGGGAAAATAAGAACTGAGGGCAGTAGGGGGAAAGCAGCAAATTCAAATGAGAAGCTTGTGTGCTATTTAACAGTATGTGTGATTAATAGGTGTCAAGGAAAGTGCTGATTTTCTACCTCTTGATGTTCTCACTTCAAAGCAGTGTACTTTTCTGGAAGCAATGCTTCAGCTGAACAGCGCTGTGGATCTCAGCATAGTAATAAATGGGCAAAATGTAATTGCCTTCCCAAACAGGAGTCAAACTCAGAGAGCTGTTGTTTCATCCTGCCCTTAAATTCTCTCAATCTGTGAAATTTCTTAGACAGTTTTGACTTCCTTATCCTAGATTTCATATTGCTTCTTTCTGCATGTAGTTTAATGTTCTAAATTCGTGCCTGAAGGCCAGAGGTGCCTTTTTTTTTCTTGTTGTTTGAATACTAACTTGAAGGCTGAAAACATTCCTGTTTTTCCAAATCTGGAAAAATGCAGAATGGTCATATTACCAAAGGGAGAGAGAGGAGGGAAAAAAAAAAAAAAAGAAAAGGAATACTGTGTACCCAACAAAATAGAGGCAAGAATGCAGGAATGTAAATGTGTTACAGGCTGTTATTAGGATTTTGGATGCAAAAATAAAACTTAGTAAAGACTGAAGATTTGAAAAGGCATAATACAATCCAATTTATTTAGACTAGAAATTGCCCTCCCTAGATTGCTAAGGTGACAGGAAAAATTATGAAAAGAAGATAATCATATTTGTTTTAAGTCTGGCAGTTTCCACTGAAATGCCTGTCTCTCTATAATAGTTTTTTTGAAGGAAGTGCCTTGGGGAATTACCAGAAAAATGATCTTTATTAAGTGTTCATGGCCATCTGAACTATCCACCCATCCAGTATAAATGTGTTCTGGCAAAACAAGTGTTTGTGTTGCCATGGCCTTTCCCATGATGTTATTTTCTTAAGCAAAAGCATTTTTCTAGCTGAGATCTTAACAAGGACACAGGCAGGGCGCCATGATTCAGTCCTTGAAGAGAAAAATAATGATTTGTAAGGAATGGTGAGGGAAAAAGATGGTCTCAGAGGGGGTAGAACACAAGACCTAGATATCTGGTGTTTCTTTTGCCCAACAGAAGCAGTGATTCCTTCCACTAATCACCCCTGTTCTGCAGGAGAGCAGTGCAGCCTCCGCCAGCCCTGCAAAAATGCTGATGAGCCCAGTGCTGAGATTCTCCTGAGGCATCCTCAAGTTAGGGGAAATCTTGCTTAAAAATAGCAGCTCAGTTACTATTTGCTGAGCAAATCACACACCTCAGATACAGGATTCCAAAAATCAGGTCATAGGGCCCTGTGCTGTACACAGGTACAGGGTTTCTGCACAAAAAATATGTTCCCAAGGTCTGTGTGGATCCATGTGTTGTATTTGCAAGGTTTTAACTGTTCTATATGCTTGGGTTTGGGGTTTCTCTCTGCCTTTGTCCTGCAAAATCACTTTGGGAAGGTCCTGCCTGAGGGTTTCACACTGGTTTCTGTTCTCTACTGAATACCTCTGCAAATGAAAGTGATTGTGTATTTTACTTTATTTATGGATTTATACTCTGGGTTTAGATTAATATCAAAGTGTTCTAGCATAAAAACTGGTGAGCAGATCTCATAAGCATTGAACAACGTTATTATAAAGTCGTAATGACTAAAGCAAAACGAATGGGTGCTTACATAAAGTGCACAAGGACAAGGCAGGTGTTGAGTCACCCTTTCTCTGTATATCTTCCCAAATTCCAGTAATCATCACTTTCTGAGGCAGAGGTCATCTCTGAATCCGTCTGCTTCCCTTTTGCCAAGGGACCACAAATTCCTTTCAGAATGAATAAAACTCAAAAAATGAAGAACAGCAGGACCAAAGGCTGGGGCTTAGCTCTTGCAGGGTTTCGATGCGATTTGGGCTTCTTCCTTCCTTCAGCTCCTGTGAGACACCTCTCTCAAACTGCTTTCATACCCCTGTAGCTCCACAAGTCACATCAGAATATTGATCTCAATAGAAAATGTGAAGGGAATAAGGTCCAGAAATGCTGAATGTAGGTCCAAATCCAGTTAAGTATCTATTTGTAGAAGAGACCACATTACAAAACAAAAAACAAACCCAAAACCAACAAGTAACGAAAAATAAAAATAGAGTAGGTCTGTAAAAACAGAATAGGCAGGGTCATCTTATTCCCCCCAAATTAATTTTCTTCGTAACACAAAACACGTCATGAGAGGGTGAGTCCACATCTCACTGATACCTGAACACAACACCATTTTAGCAAACAGATCAATTACAGAACTATGGCAAAACAAACAAAGCAACATGGATAATTTTATTTGCCATTAAATGAAATTAATTAGTGTGACACTAAGGCAGCAAATAGCATTTGATATGAAGAGTAGAGTATGCTAGAACTTTGCTCCAGAAAGTGTTTAATGTGTTCTCCTGACTACTGAGACCCATTCAATCTCATGCTCCTGCATTGAAATGACTTTTAGAAATCCCAGGAAGAGAGCTCTGCTCCATCCTCTGGGAAGCAATTCCTCAGCCTACCACCTCACAATAAGTTCTTCCTGTTCAGCTCAACACTTACCTTGTCATCTTTCATATCCATACTCACTGGAAGAAAGTCACAAGATATCTAATCTAAAATCCACAGAAAGAACATGAGGAACATGAGGTAAATCCAGTTTGCTTTATGCAATTAATTCCAGTGAAATTAGAAGGCTATTTAGGGGAGGGAAACAAACTTGCAGCATTACATAGCACCAGTCATATCTTTTTTTTTTTAATACAACCTTTTGAAATTAGATTAGAGAGAAAATTCCAAGTTAAAATTGACTCAATTAAGTCTCCTGCTCTTGCATTTCAAGAGACATATGTCTGATGCATGAAGCAATAATGGAGCTGCGTGATGTGGGATGTCTCTGGCTCATGACTAAATCCTAAGTGGATTTAGTTGTCACAGTGTGCTGCAGGGAGCTTGTAAGCTCCATTCAGCAAGTAAAGGGTTGACCTGGATAGTG
The DNA here is from genome assembly GCF_009650955.1 of Corvus moneduloides. Classification (NCBI taxonomy): domain Eukaryota; kingdom Metazoa; phylum Chordata; class Aves; order Passeriformes; family Corvidae; genus Corvus; species Corvus moneduloides. The sequence goes on along the minus strand of NC_045481.1, from coordinate 52,870,531 downwards.
ACTCTGAAACAGAAGGAAAGGGAATGAGCTGCAGGGGATGACAAAGCTGCCAGGAGAGCAGCAAAGATCACCCAGAATATAACATCACTTAAAAGGAGGCATTTCTAAGTTGATGCTGACAGGAATTCAGAGATGTGAGTGAATCAAAAAAAAAGATCTAGAGGCTGGAGATAGCCTCTAAACTGAGTTTACTGGTGCTTATCTGCTGCCACAAACAGCGATAGTAATTTATAGGTGTGCCCCAGTTGTCAGGAAAAATGAGTTAAAATAACCTAGGAAAAATGAAAGCCTGTAAAATAGTCCGCCTTCAACAAAATGCTGGAGAACACAATGTAATGGCAATTTACTTCCAAGTATGTACTTTATTATTATGAAAATTAATAATACATTTAATTAATACGGAATTATTGGGAATGACGTTTTACTGAGGAAATAATGATGAATTTCTGAATATTAGACATAAATGAAGTGGTTCATATGATAAAACATCTTAGATGCTTAGCTTTTGGAAGCATTTAGAATTGTCCCAGTTTCTTTACTGGTAAATAATTTATTTAATGAAATACTTTAAAACTGTTCTTCCATAACTTGCGGAGAACACACCAGTTCTCAATCCAGTTCATGTCCACTCATCCAGTCTCCACTTCCTGAGTTTGCCTATGAGGATGTTGTGAGAGACAGTGTCAAAAGCCTTGCTGAAGTCAAGGTAGACAAAATCCACTGCTCTCCCCTCATCCCTCCAGGCAGTTCTCTCATTGTAGAAGGCAATCAGGTTGGTCAAGCATGAGTTACCCATAGTGAAGCTACCTGATTCCACCTTCTTGTCTTCCCTCTGGATGGAGATGGCCTCCAGAATGAGGCGCTCTGTCTTCTTTCCAGGGACTGAGGTGAGGATGACTGGCTGGTAGTTCCCTGAGTCCTCCTTCTTGCCCTTTTAGAAGACTGGGGTGACATTTCTTCCAGTCCTCAGACACCTCTTCTGATCACCGGCACCTTTCAAAGATGATCATGGGCAGCCTCACTATGAGGTCTGCCAGCTCTCAGCACTTGTGGATGCTTCCCATCAGGGCCCATGGATTTTTGGATGTCAAGTTTGCTTAGGTGCTCTCTTACCCAATCCTCCTTGAGAAAGGGAGGGTCTTCCTTCCAATATTCCTTTACCCTGGTCTCAATATTCTATGAACTTTGCAGTTTAAATCAAAATTTAAAATTTAAATTAGTGAAAACTCTCTAACTCTGCAATGTTGTGTTGTTCCCAATATGCACGTGGCATCAGTCAGACCCCCAGTTCTCTTCATATTTCCAAATAAGATATGTGAGTCTAAATTTGGATTAACATTTGATCCAAAACCTCATTTATTATGTAAATGAACAGTAAGATAACTCTTTTGCTTAGGACTTGAGGATGGGCAGTGGGAGATGTGGGTTCTAATTTACAGCCTGACTATTAATTGTGAAAAAGCTGTTAAGAACCAACATTTCTTTGACGTCTTGCTGGTTTGTCTGTCAGTTAATTAGCTGTCCTTTAAGGTCTACTATCATGGCCCTTCTGATGCAAGTCGAATTGCAGTAGTCCAGTTGTATATCTGTTATGTTTCAGATGAGAATGATCTGGTAATGTATTTCACTTTTAATTAGCAATTGAACAGTATAAATGCATTTTTTCACTGCTTTTGAAGTGCCAATGTGTGTTGTAGATAGCCTAAGAATGACTGTCATCATTGGTCTGTCACAGGGAGGTATTATTGATGTCCCAAATCTTTGGAGGAATTAAGTTCTCTGTTCAGATTTATAAACAATAAGTTGTTAATTTCTTGCATGGAAACTAAGACAGCTGATAACACCCAATAGTGACATAGTGGGATTCAGCTTGCAAGGAGAGGCCTTCCCAATACCTATGCCTTGCTTCTTCCAAAGATCTTCACATCTACTGTAGGGACAGTTGAACTGCATGAAAGACTGGTCCCAAATCACCACATTGTATATCACAGAATCAGTGTTTTTATAGTGGAACAGCTTAGAAACCACAGAATCATGGAATGACTTAAGTTGAGAAGGTACCTTAAAGATCATCTGGTTCCAACCCCTCGCCATGGGCAGGGACACTTTTCACTAGACCAGGTTGCTCGGAGCTCCACCCAGCCTGGCCTTGAACGCTTGCAAGGATGGATGGATTATTCCATTTTCCTGTTGTGGGATGGATTATTCCATTTCACTGTTGTGGGAAAGAGCAAGGGACAATCCTAGAGACAGGCAGCTGAAGGCCACCATCAGTTGAATCTACCAACTGCTAAATGTAGTGACTCCCTGCTTTCCAGGGAGTGGCTGGGCATGGCCTTCTGTTGGGAAGTAGAGAATAAATCTTTTGATTTTCCTTTGCACACAGCCTTTGGTTTTGCTTTATTAAGTTGCCTTTACCTTGATCCACAAGTTCTGTCCTGTCTTATTTTCTCCTCCTCTGCCATGATGAGGAGACAAGCAATAGAGTGACTTGGTGGGCACCTGGATGCCAGACAAGGTCAAACTCCTGCACTATCTGATAGATTTTTTGGAAATGTTGTGATGGATTTTATTTTGGTTGGATGCATTTTTATACCTGTAAAGATTGTGATAAGGCCAAGAAATGGAAGTGCATTCTTGTCCAAATTCTGTGTTTTTCTCTGTGTTTGAAGGACTGAACAACATTTGCCAAACTATTCAGTTGTTGGTCAAAAGTTGGAGGAGCTACCAGAACATGCTCCTCTAATATTTATTGAACTACATGATTTCAAGCATCATGTTGACAGGGTTTAAAATAGTGCTAAGGTCTCTAAATCTCTGGTATAATCCACAAATTAACTAATTGTGAATCTAATCAGTTACAGAAAGAGATCAACTATCTTAGAACACTGTGGCCCCTCATTAATGTTACTCAGAAGATGCTTGTGGCAAGTGATTGATGATTTCAGACTCCTAGAAAGAATTTGAGAATATGAGTCACAGATCTCTAGCACAGTGGTGAAATAGGTGAAGGGGGTGTTTCTTTGGGGTTTTTTTAGTTATTTTTGCCCTAAACCAAATTAGCTATCAAGGTGTTACCAGTTTTGTAAAACAATGAAACCTCTTGTTCTGCTCTCTGGGATTTCCCACATGAATGGAAAACAAAGAGCATGGGCTCTGTACACTGGAACATTCAGAAAGGGGACTGAGGCCAGTGCAAGTGTCTGCTCCTTTCAGGAGGTTATGATGTGGTCATAAGACTTGGAGATTGGTTTGAGTTCCCGTACTAGCTAAGAGACAGCAATTATAAAATTAAGCCACTCAGGGTCATGTCAGTGTTGGTAGGCACTAGACAGCCCCGCTGCTTGGTGCTGGGCCTTCTGCAGAGCCTGCCTTGGGAGATATCCCAAGGATACCCACGGAGTATGAAAGAAGCAATCGGCCAAGAAAAGCAGGAAAAAGCGTTCTTCTGAAGTGGGGGAAGGGATGCTGTTTGTTTTCTGATTTTAATCTGCAGAAGTCCAAGAAAGGGAACCAAAAAATTAAAGAGTGGGAGGACTGAACTGGAGGGGAGGAGAGTAAAAGTATCTTTTTACATCAAGAATAGCCAGAGCAGACCACTGTTTAAACCTTGGAACTTCATTATTCTTGGTCCAGCTGGCAGTCTGTTAGAAGAATCCTCCTGACTCCTGGCTATACAGATTTTGGAGAAATGCAGGTTTTCCCATTTCCACTCTTGCAAGAGTAACAGTCTCCTTGCCAGAAACACCAACATGGGGAAAGCTACATATCTGGAGCTCTGTCCTAGAGTAAGGTCAGAGAGAGCTCAGCTGCTGCTTCAGGAGCCCAGAGGGGACATCCAGGACAAGGCCAAGAAGAGTCTGTCAGTGTTGGTGTTAAAGACAGGTATCCAACTGCACTGTCTGTGTTCACAGAGATTCCCTCAAAGTGCCCTGTTAGCCAAAGCCTCTGCTGTAATGTACAAGTCAGAATTCCAAAGGGTAACTGCTCTTTGCCAGGAGAAACTGGTTTCTGTCTCCTCATTTCCTGCAGAGCTTTCAGAAGCAGAACATAAGCGTGTCACCGGAGCCACAGGAAGCGTGTGGTTTGTCCTGCCTGGCAGCCCCTGAAAACCTGCATCTTCCCTGATGCTTTTTGCCTAAGTGTTTGAAAGCATGTCACTGAAAGGTGCTTGCAGGCAATAGACATTTCTGTTTACTGCTTCAATAAAAATGTCCACCCTGGCAAAACACAGTGAGACAAACTGTGATTCTCCCTGAAGAAGGAGGACCAGCCATGGGCTTTTTCCAGTGGTCAGTGACAAGGGGAGCAGAGATTATAGCTCTCAAGGTAAAGTGTTTGCATCTTCCTTGACACAGCTGATCCAGGCTAAAGTGTGCCTTGATATTGCTGTGAGACCAGGAAGTCTTTCTCTTTATTGTCTGTATTCTTTTCAGTGCCTTGTAGTAACCAAAAAGACAGGCAAGAGATCCATCCAATGGCATATGATAGAGAGAAAGAGAAATGTGGGGCAGAAGGTGGCACTTTTCTGGAGAAGAACTACAGACTGGGGCGGGTAAACTGAGCTTGATTTTGTTATCTGTCTTGAGTTGAGCAACGTAAACCACAAGCCTATAACTTTTAAATATAATACTCTCTATTGTAATATAAAACAGTCTTTATGAACTCTCTTACCACTTCGTGTTTCAAGGCATTTTGAATTTTGAAGTCTTCTGCCCAAGCAAGGGCATGTCTGCGTGCACTACCTAACCTATTTAACCATGCATATATACAACTCTTTAAAGAATTGTATATAGAGGGGAACTAACCAAAATAGTAAAAACAGTCGTCAAAACTTAACACAATAGATTGAAACTTGATGCATTTCTCATTTTCTTAAATTTCCAACCAGCTTTTTCCAAAGTAAAACAGTAAGATCTTGACACTGCCATACACATGCAGATTTCATTTGGAATTTTCAAAGGTCAGTGAAGAGCAACTGTGTACTTTGGAAATCCATTTAGGGGCACAGATACTATTTTTAAATAGTAAACAAATGAAGATGGACTTTTATGCATCTAGCTGAACATTCCACAAACTTACAGAGAAGTCCACACCTAAATATGTCTGATACTAAATATTGTGGTGTTCTGGGATTCTATGTATTTTAGCACTTCTTGGATACATTTATTTAATTCTTATTATCAAGAAAAGGTCTCCTTAGTCATACATGTCATTTCCCAACTACTTAGATCTTCTGGATTAGGCATTGTTGTCCATAGTGTGTGCTATTACTTGCATTTATTTTTCTGGACAACTTTTATTTAACAAGGAACCTGTATTGTTCTGTGAAGTGTACACAACACAGTAGTACAGGGAACAAGAAACAATGTCACCAAGCCCAGTAGGAGTAAGGTTTTGCTAAGAGAAGCAACTTAATTCGGGGAGAGAGATGTCCCACAAGCTCACAGACTGTGCCATCACACCAGCTCATCTTTCTGATTCTGTAGTTTGTGAAACATTTTGTCAAGCACAGCTGTATTGAAGATTGGTATCTCAATCCCTAGGTTATCTGTGTAGCCACATTCTTCATAGGTGGCAGTGAGGCAGGAAAGTAATTGTAATTTAGCACTTGGAAAGTTGGCACACACTTTTATTTCAGCTTCCCTTTTTAGCTAAATGCTGTTTCAAAACTCTTCCAAGTTAGACGTGGATAAAAATAACTCAAAGATTGGAGGTACTTTTCAGACAGGAGTCCACAAAACCAAAAATCCTGCTCTATCTCTGCCCAGGACAAGCACTATTTAAATATTCCAGGCATTTTCGCAACAGTTGGAGTTGCAGAAAATCTGTGGTGAACATAGACCATAATCTTTCTAATGGCATTTTAAATTTGTTGAGCGCTCTGGCAGTGAGCCAGTTGTCTGACAATGTTACAGGAACAGGGGTAGGTTAGAATGACCTAGACACATGCAGAGAAACCATTACCTTCCCAAGGCATTCTGCTTGGGATTATCATTCTGGAACCTACAACAAGGAATGCCATAGCAGTGAATTTAGGAGGGAACACCTGGACTAATGAGTGCTACAAATAAGACAAAAACCCTCTGCTCTAAGGGATCTGATATATTTACTTTTATCTCTTGTTTCTGTGACACTGAATGTTTGAGAGAAGTCCCAGGAAATCCATAACGAAACACTACATGTGGTAAGCAAAATGGTAAGCAAAAAAACACTACATGGTAAGCAAAAATATTTTTCTCTTCCTCTTGATTCCAAGGCTGTGAGCGAAATCAGGATGTTTGCTTTCCTTTGCCATCCACTTCTAACACATAAATAAAACAACCACTCCTCTGTTGCAATGTGTCTGAGGTAGTTGTAATCACCCTGTCAACTGACAGTAATTGGTATTTGCTTCGGTCAGCTTTAAAGTTATGCTAATTAAAACTGATCTTCCTACTTACATATTGAAAGAAACCAGTATCTGGAGGCAAGATCATCTGGGGAAATTTTTAATAAATCCTCAGGCACCAATGTCTGCCTCCCTCAGAACTGTCAGCAGTGGCCTCCATGTTCCAAAAGAACACTTTGTCACATTATCATGGTTTCACCCCAGCCAGCCACCAAGCTCTAAGCACTCACTCACTCACTCACTCATTCACTCTCCCATGGGATCAGGGAGAGAATCAGAAGGGGAAAGGCAGGAAAACTCATGGGGTTGAAATAAAGACAGTTTAATAGGGAAAGCAAAAGCCATGCACACAAGCAAAGCAAAACAAGGAATTAATCCACTTTAATCCTGTGGGCAGGCAGGTGTTCAGCCATCTCCAGGAGAGCAGGGTCCCCTCACAGTAACAGTGACTTGGGGAGGCAAATGCCGTCACTCCAAATGTCTCCCCCCTTCCTTCTTCTTCACCCACTTTATATACTGAGCATGATGCCATGCAACATGAAATATCCTTTGGTCAGTTGGGGTCAGTTGTCCTGGGCTGTGTCCCCTGCCAACTTCTTGTGCACCCACCACTCCCTCCCCAGTGTGGCCGTACAAAAAGCAGGAAAGGCCTTGGCTCTGTGCAGGCCCTGCTCAGCAGTAACAAAAGTACCTCTATATTATCAACTTTGTATTCAGCACAAATCCAAAACACAGCCCCATTCCAGCCGCTGTGCAGAAAATTACCTCAGTCAGCCCCAAGCCAGCACACATCTTCTCTAGGCTCTTGTCTTCACCGTGTGCATCAATGATTCTACCACTAGGACAAGGAAAGCTTACTATGCTATGTAGCAAACCAGCACATATTGATGGCCAAGACTGTGTGAAAGCCAAAGATGTTTACTATTTTTTCTGAAGTTTCCTTTCTTCAGTTCTTCAGTAGAGCACCTTCTTGAGTGTGCATACCATCCCCAGAGACCTGTAGAACAGGGAATAGAGAACACAGAAAGAGGAGGAAGAACTAGGGAATTACAGTGTGCAATTCCTCAGGTGTGGGCTTTAGTCAGGACACTAGGATCAGTACCAAATGCCCAATAAACTCTTTAATTATGGAATGGTTTAACACTGTCTGGAGGTACCTTCAGCAGTGTGTGGCAATCCTTGTTAAGCTGGTTAGTTATGGAGTCAGCAGGAAGTGCTCACCTTGGAGCCCCAGCACTCTGCTGGCTGTGCTGGTTCAGCTGGGTGCTGGCCAGCCAGTCACTCGCTGACTACTGATGTTGGATAAGAGGAGACTGGAGCCAGAGGCTGCAGAACAATAGGATGTCCTTGTTCTGTAGCCTCTGTAAAGGCTTCAAGGTGGTTCAAAATCGAGCAGAATAGTTTTCAGAGGACTCCTTGCAGTTTCATAAGATGTTACATGCTTTCCCTTACAAAAACGTGAAATAGCTGCCAGGAAAACGGAAATAAAAAACTTAAAAATCAGATTAAATAGATACCAGTGAATTTTCCAGGACTCTTCCATCCTTCATTTTCTAACTTGTTAATACAAATGCTTTGCAAGAAGTAGGTCAACACTAACCAGAAAGTTACAGTGTTTGCATCTTGTCCAGTTTTAACTAATGCTACGTTATTTCATCAGTGTTTTTTATAAACCACTGATAAAACTAAAGATGTACTTGCTTCAACATACTCCATAAGATGTTGCCAAACTCACATTAAATATATACAAAGATTTTATGACTAAAGATACATGTGCATCATTTTATGTATGTTATCATTTGACAGCGTTGTCATGAAATGCCATTTTTAGTGCCACTGTTGTCTCCTTTAGTAATTTTATTTTTTGTTATTCTGGCAAATGCATAACTTGTCTGAAAATATACAGAGAACCACGAAAATTGTAGGTTCCAAATGACAATAAGAACTACAAGTTGTCATGATTAATCCAGATTTACAGCATGAATGTTAGCTTTTTCATTACTCTGTAGTATAGGACCATACAAAGAAAATAAACTTGTTATGTTGGTGTCAGACGTTTTGACAGCTTAGTAGACATCACATTCCTATTTTCTTTCCCGTCTCATATGGCACTGCTGTCTTCCATACCATTTAGTAGTTGCATAATTGTTCCCTTTCAAGCATACAAACAATGAGGTCAACTTGAGTCATGTCAAATAACTGGAGCAAATACCACATATGAAACCATTTAAGATAACAAGTCATGTAATCGCATATATTACCCCTTGCCTGGATTTTCTGGATCATGCTAGAAGTGTGTTAGAATACACAAAAGCAACAGAGCTCACCAACTGGCTGTTTTGCCTATGACAAGCAATTAATGAGCAGTTTATTTCAAAATATTTGATACAGACAAGCTAGAATTCCAAGTTACCTTCCTCTACATCATCACGCTTCTTCTTTACTCTGACCTTTTCAAGGCAAAACCTGTGTTCTCCTGCACGAAAAAAAATATGACAGGGATGAAGGTTTAATTTTCTTTTAGTGGTTTTAATAACATTCAGCTATGTTACATTTTAGAGCTGCCTAATTATCAGATGTAACATCTGGGATACAATATCTATCAGACTGCATTTTATCCAAGCTGGGCACAGATACAAGAAAGTGTTATTTGTATTTATTAACTGGAACATAGAGAGAAAGGTCAACACTTTCCATATTCATCTTTCATCAGCAGAGAGGCTGGTGAGGAAGCAGGGTAAAAGTAAAACCCCTTAATCAACAAAAACTTGTGCCTTCAAAAATATGCAAGACACATGAAAGCAAAGAAGCAGCTTCTTACCTGTGCATTTTTTTCTTTTATTGAATCATTCAGTTCAGCTAAAAAGCACATCACAGACCTCTTCTGTTCTCAACTGAAGCCAAAAGAAGTGGTTTCTGTCTTGCTACAGTGGTTGACAAGAAGCACTGAAACACTGTTCATAAACAAGCAGCAATTAAGAGAAAGCAGAACATGGCAAAAATAGTTCCTATTAATATGTTTTATTCCACTCTGCAGCACTTTTGAAGTAGTTAAACAGTTGTTTCTATAATCCTCCCAAGTACGTGTGACAGTAGTAACAATTACTGACTCTTCAATGCAAGTTGTTCTGCCTCCAGAGATTTTGAGTCTCTTTTGTTATCTGCACTGCAAGGCCTCACAGAGAAGAGGTAACATCTTCTAACCTTTAAGTCCTAGGGAGTTTCAAGCTGCTGCTGGAGGATGTGTGGACACACAGATTGAACAGCCCTGTTGGTATCTGTTATGGTGTAAATGTGTATTTCTAACCCTATGCACCCTCATTAACCAGTTTCCCAGTCATCTGCTACAGCACAGGCACCATTCACATTCCCAATATAGCTCAACAGTGTGGCTTTTCCTGCGTGGAGGGGATGCTCAACACAGGAGCTTTATCCAGAATAGCACAGAAGTGCCCGAGCGGGTTAGAGCAGCAGCCTGTCTGGGCCAATGTGGTGGGGCCAGTCTCCTGCAGTGAAAGGAGATACTGTTTAGGGACATTGTGTGAACCTGGCCACTTCCTGTGGTCTGTTCTCCTCATACTCTTCCAGCATCACTGGATTAAGGAGCACACCTCTGCCTGTTGCCTGTAGTATTTGCTTTGATACCGTTATCTGTGATACCAGTCCCCTGCTAGTTTCAGTGACTGCCTTCCCCTCCTGCCTGTTGTAATGTTGCAGGATTTGAAAAGTGACACTTCACATTCACCTTATCAATCACCTTAATGATTTTCAGTACCCTTTCTGATGATGTCCAACATACTGACTTCTTGCTGCTGCTAGACACTGAGCTGGAAGGTCACTTTTCTCCCTCAGCATCTCTGATGTGGCCTACAACACAACTCCAGTCCCTTTCTCCATTACAGATGTTTTTCCTCTCCAGTCCCATTTACCTGGAATACATGAGAGCTGTCAGAGTTAAAATCCAGTCTAATTTAGCAACTGGTGTCTTCAAACTGCTGTGGTTTTAATCAGAAAACAAAATGGAATCCTAACTGGAAAACAAAACTCGATCTAGAACAGAATTTGAAATAGCATTTTGAAACCCTTTCCAGACATACTTAAATATAAGAGCTACTATTTAAAAATACTAATTTGACTGAGATCTGGCATCCCCTAGCAACTATTTATGCAGTAAAAGGACTGTTTAGACTGAGTTTTGCACAGGCCTTTGCTTCAGGACTGAAGGAAGGATGCCCTGGCTGCTCAGTGCTGCTCTTTAGGTTCTCAGTGGGCTTGTTCACTCGCGGGCCTCCTCCAGTGATCTGCAGCCTGTGATGGAAGAGGGCTGACATATGTGTGGGTTGCATGGTTATTACTAATGCCATGCCCTGTAGGTGACAGCAGGCCTGTTTCTCAAGCCTGGGCAGGTGTGTTTATTTAGTTGTCTGTGTTTCTGTGCTTCCATGATCTATATGAAGTCTATGAAGTAATGTCCTGGCTGGAGGTCCGTGGTGTGCCCCAACTAGTGAATCACTGTGTATCCAGGAGAGAACAAATGTAACCAGCAGTGATTCCAAACCATTTTGACTACTTATTTTGAACCCATTATGAATAAAGGGTTGAATCTTGTATATCAGCATCATACAGAATATAATTTTTGAAGAAACTTTACAATCATAGAGATGAAAAGAAATATATCAGTGGAAGGTTCATTTTTCAATGCCTGGTTGAGTTACTCAGCAGGATTAAAAATAAAATTTGAAAATGCTTCATAGAAGCCGAGAGAGCTTTACAATCTTTTAAAAGTCATTTCTACTGTCTCCAGCTTCCTCAGGTAGAATTTGAAGCAGCCTTTCATACCAGATATGATACTTCCTTGTTGTGGAAGTGGTTTTGGATTATGTTATAATGAAAACATTTTGCAACATGTCATTTATTAAAATAAGAGTACTTGTGTTACATTAAGTGTGTATAAGTTACATAATAATGTAAATACAACTGTGATTTTGATCCATCTTTTTTTTTTTTTTCTGAAGATAATCCCTTCTGTTTGTGACAGTTAGATGTACAACTTCAGTTCTTTGATCGTGGAAGCTGACAGTTCACACCAGTCTACTATTGAGATGGTGATGTTTATGCCTTAGGTAGAGAAACAGGTCAGTCTGACTCAGCACACTGTCCTGACTCCTGCCTTTGGAAGAGCTCTTTGTCTAGAAATGAAGAGCGTGTGCACATCTCTCTGATCATGAGTTCTCCTGAAAAGGCACTACTGGTCTTTTCTAACTTCAGCCTTCTTTACTCTTCAATAAATAGGTGCTTCCTGCAACACAGGAGCCAATTTTTCTCCTTTTATCTCTTTGTGTAACACCTTGAAAACATTATTTTATCAAAAAATGCTGCTACTGTTCTCTTGGTAGCCCAGAGTGGCAAAAGTGGTATCAGGATAGAGGTATCCAGGCATCCACTGGGCAAAGTGGAGCCCCTCAGCTTGCTCAGAACAAAAGAATGTAATAGTCCCTTCCTCCATCTCCTGAGAATGTGTAAAGGTATTGTGCTGTTCCTGCTTTTCCTGAGTAAAGCTCAGGAGGAATGAAAAATCTGAGTCTCTGCCTTACTCAGCATATTAGGTAACCAGCCCAAGGCAGCTATAAAACACTTTTAAACCCAGGCTCCCTCCCCACTGGCAGCAGCTCCGTGCCACTGGCATCCAGCTCTCATTTTAGAGACTGATTTGTTTGTCTTCAGGAGGCAGCAGATGGCAGCAAAGTTGTACAGATGCGCCAGGAGAAGGAAAATATCTTTGTGCACACACTCTAACAACATTCCATGGAAAAAACGTATCATTTGTTTCTGTCTGTCTTGCAGTGTGGTTAAGACAATAAATCAGGTTTATTGGGCCTCATGCACTTGTAATGTAAGGGGTTGTTTTTCCCCCATTTCCGGGAGTTAATTAAATCAGGTTGGGGTGAGAAGACTCAAATTATTTCTCAGTAAATCATCTTCATCTCTGTAGGACTCACTTCTTTGTGCAAATCTCTTTATATCCTTCATTAAACACATACTGATGGCCTTGTGTAAATATTGTAACAAAGTGTTGGTGTGTGCACTTTGATTGACTGCCAGTCTCTGCTGTGAGCTATGGAATCCCTCTCTCATTTGAGCTGTCCAGATACATCCTTTTCCAACACTTCAAAATAGGTAGCAAGATTTTTTTTTAAACATAGAGAGAAGAAAGAGGAGGAAGGAAATGCTACTATATAAAGTCTTAGTGTTTAAAACACTCCGAAGTCCTACTGCATTAAATGAAAAATGAAGTCTGGGTTTTGGACAAGAAGACTGGAAGTTTCTGGGATTCCATCCCTGCTCATGAGCATATTTAGTGACGCACTTGACGCATGTATGTTTGCTGAAGTTGTCACTGCCAGCAGCACCACATCCACTTAAGTGCAGTAGCAATAAGCATACATTGCTGAGCTCATTTCAGATTGAATGGAGAGTCTGGATTTGTGTTCCTTCTTTTTGACAGGGATCCCATTCCTTACTTGTATCTTTTAGTAGTTTCTTCACTGTTCAAAACCAGAAATTGTGAATAAATGAAGTATAAAGCAAAATTTACAATACAGTCTTTTGGTATAAAAATAGACATGTTTTTGAAAGAAAGCTGGGGCTTAGATTTTCTTCCTGCTGAAGTCAGTAGAAGTTTTGTTTCAATTAGATGAGATCAGTCTCAGGCCTGGGATTTGGTGCTGAGATTCCTATCTGGCTCACCAGTTCATCACACCAGCATGTCTGATGTCTGTAGGCAGTAAGGAGACTAATGATATATGCCAGTTGCATATTTTTCATGTTGTTTATCAATAAAGGGCGAGACTATGAATGTGTTCCTTATGCAGAATGAGATGCAGGTCTGCACAGCCTCGGGAAAAAAATTACTTAGAAAAAGTGACTTAAAATCCCTCACTTTTTCCTTATCTCTAATAAGAACAGACATATTTTACAAGGTGCAGCTGTCCTCTTCCAGTGTGCAGCTCAGATCTGCTCCTGAGCCCTCATGGGCAGGCAGGGAAGTGTGGTGGCCTCTGAGAGTTTGGTGCTTTCCAGCAGAGAGACACCAGACCTGGGTCGCGTCAGGAGAAATAAGGAGCCCACACACCCTTCTGTACTGTGGGATGAATTACACTGTGCCTTCCAGTCTTTGAGTGATTCAGCTTCATGGAACTCCTGTCACAGTAACCACCTCTTAAAAGGACAATAAGAGTGTTTGTTTGATGAACTGCTTAGTTTGCTCCTGAACTAACAGATAAGATCCGGTTGTTTGTTCTCCCCTTTCTGCCAATACCACTGGACATCAGAGATTAAGAGCCAGACATTTGTTTGTTTGATTTTACACCATGTTAGAAAAGTAGGAAGAAAATATAAACCGTTTTATAATTGATGGAAAAGTTGCCTGTAATTTGAAAAGAACTGACAACTTGCAGGAAGTATTGGAAGAATACTTATTTTGCAAACCTATTCTGAGAGTCAGAATTTATTACAAAATATGTGCCTTCAGTGGGTAGAACAGATCTTTCCTGACTTTGAAAAACCCCAGGATTTTGTAAGTAGATGAGAGACTCAGGGAGGTCTAGTTAAATGTTTTGTAAAAGTTATCACAGAATTAAAAAAAGTTTAAAAATTTCATTTGGCCTCCTCGTTGCTGTTGTGTTTGCTGGGAATGTTGCATGCAAAACACTCCAGTCTTATCAAATCATTAACATTGATTCTAGTCTTAATGGGACCATTTGTTTTTCATTTAGAGACATTATCAAGCATTTTGACTAGTACATAGTCATATAGTGTACATAGTACACTAGTCAAATACATTACATACATTGTAGTAAAAAGGCTTTTACATAGCAAAGTTTTTTACCTCATGAACACATTATGCTCCTTCTTCTCATGAAGGATACATGGCCTCACTCCAAAGAATTAAGTATTTAAAAATTAAAACAATTTCAAAGCTGACACAACTTATTTGGTGAAAAAAGCCCTGTTCCTTAAAAAATATTTGGATAATAAAAGCAAATCCTGGTGAGCACAATAAACAAATTTTAGTTAGGCATAATTGGATTTACTTATTGGTTGTACTCAGTCATGCTGGAATTCTTTCTCCTGGTGCCTGTGTGCTCTGCACTACTTAAGTATGATGTGAGATAATATGAAACGGTGAATTGACAGCACAAGGAAACTATTTGGATGGCTGTCTGGAGTTGCCATTATTGGCTTTAATTATGACTTTCTGTCCTTTGGGTACTCAATGAGCCAGAAAAGGCTTCATATGTGCCAAAGTATTCATTAGTATTCCCCTTTCTGTCATTGTGCTTGCAGAAAGAGTTTATATCTGGCACCTGACTGCAGTTCTTCTTAGCACGGACCGAGATGCTTTGCAGATTTTGATAATCATCTGAAAGTACACCAGTGTCTCCACGTTTTGGATGCAGTAGAAGTTGTTCCTAGGTAACAGTGGAAGAATTCTGACCGCTTTCTGATGTAACTGGAGAACAAACACTTTTTGCAGTTGTTGACGTGACATGGCTGCTTAAAGAAAATTTTGTGGTACCAGCTGGAGAAAGAAAAACATTTACTGGTTTTCCTCTTCCAGGTTAGGGGACCTGCACTAGGGCTTCATGGGAGAGTCCTTGTATATCAGCATTTTAGGCACCTTGCCATCATTCCATATAGAACTAATAATGAAGCCCAAAAACCTTTCTGAAATAAAAATAGCCTCTGGAATCCATTTTGGTAATGAAAAATTGTCTATAGTGAAGAATTTTTTTGTCTGCCATAGGGTGTCTCTAGGGTAGGTACAAAACACAATAATCACTCATAAAGAATATTCCATGAACTCTTCTGACACTTCACTGTGGAGGCTGTGCTGAGAATGGTGACCACTCCTTTGGCATCCACTCTTGAACAGACTGGTGGACAAGGATGAATTCCTGCTCTAATACATATTTACCATTGCAAAACTTAATTTTAATTTAGAACCTTGTTTGAACTTCGAGTCATGTTTTTAGCAGCCTTTGAAATACTGTCCTGTGGGACACCAGATTGTTCTTAGAAACGAATATTTTAACTAAGGTGGTGTGTAAACAGATACTCCTGATTTTGGACGCATTTGATGACATCTTCCACTTCTCATCTGTCACATTACAGCATAAGCTGGCTTTGACCTGAGTACAGAGTTTTTCTTGAACTTCTACAATTACAGGAGGATGCTCAGTTTCGTGGGCTGTTTCACAGTCTGTTCTCCCTGAAATCCCAAATCCTCACACTTCTCAGAGATTTCTATCTAGTTCATGGATAAACTTCAGCCACTGTTAGGCATTCATGCCCAACATTTTGCTTTATGGGATGTAGTGAAAAGATGCTTAGCCAGAGTTTTTCAGTAGCATCCCCTGCTTGGGCAGGAGAAAGAGCTTTCACCTGGACAGCTTACACCTGGGGCTGGTGCAGAAATGGATGAGAAGGGAGGATGCTGTCTTGATATATTCTACCCCTTATAAACCTTATATTCCCTGAAACCTGGAACTGAGACTGGGGTATGGTGTTAGCTGTGCAATGGGAAAGAGTGCCTGCCTGCCATTCTCCTGCTCTGTCATTCTCCAGCTTATCTAGCCTAGGTTAGCCAAAATCCACTATCGTCATGTTTCCAGGGTTTCCTTGTCTGCTCTTTACATTCAAAGAGTGTGCCATCTTTGGGCTACTCACTACTTTCTGGCATGTCTCCTTCAGCAGTGTTTGTGCTTTAAAACACACGGTTTCAAAGATTGGTGGGGGAATGGAGGGAACTAAAAAACCCAATCTTTCTTTTCTTTGGTTGCTATTTATTGCAACCAGAGAGTTTTGCTTCTCCTTACAGGCACGGCAGGTGGTGCTCTTGGTCCTTCCAAATGCAAGTTGCACTTCCTAAACTCCAGTCAGGTCAGAATTGTGCCATCCTGCACCAGCTGGCTGATTTTAGCCCTGTCTGGTTCAGGGCAGGGTCTTTCAGCTTTGAGTGAAGTGTTTTCCACCAGTGAAGGGCAAAGGAGGGAAGGAAAAGTACTCTATGTGGGGTTTTGGCAGGAAATGGAGAAAAAAGACCAATACAAACAAAAGTAACTAGTTGGCAAGTACATACTTAACCACACTGTAGCCCAATCCAGCCTTCTGTCTCAAATTTAGATGGCAAAAATACTAACTGTGGAACATATAAGGAAAACATTGTAGCTGTTAAATTGGATGGTTCTGTTGACGTTGTTTTGGTTGTGCTGTGTACATTAAGTAGGATCATGCCATTGTAATTTCTCCCTGCAAGCACCACAAAACTTGTAACAGCAACAATTCTAATTTCCAGGTTTTCCATGATCTGAGAATAGCCACTTGTTTCTCACTGGCAGCTATACTCTGTACTGATGATCATGAATTTGTGTCATCCCTTACATCTTGCAAGATCTGGATCAGAAAGGCCACCAGCAGGAGACAGGTAAATTCTCTTCCAGCTGTTAACAAAAAGGTAATTAAAACTGGCAAAGTGTCATTATATTTGATTTTCTTTTTTAAAAATAATATTTCAAGTGGAAAACTCACCTCAGGATTTCAAAAGTCTTAGTTGAAAATGCTTAGAAAGTAACTAAAATTAGGCAATTCTGAACAGAACTTCAAAGTTGGGGAGGGGGGAAATAATGAATACAGGCCAAGTATCTCGTCACCGGACCCCTACCCAAGTTTTTGCTGCAGTTTCCTGGAAAGGCATCATTGCCAGCTCTTTTCAATTTTTCTCATAAATATATGTTCCTGAGGAATTTAGTATTAGGCTAAAAAAAATAAAAGTCCCCACTTTATTTATTGTAGCAGCATTTAGTTCTGCTGTTCTCCAGTCCTCTCCTGTACATGTTAACTATGTTCAGAGATATGGTAAAATAGGGGAAATGCTATGTTTCACCCAAGAAGTTACTCAAATACACTTGTTTAGGTTTTAGGTTTGTTTTCTTGGAGTGCAAGGAGTAGACACCAATAGATGGTGCTGGTGGTGCATTAATAAGGTTCAGTTTCACATTTGTTTTCTGGTCTGTGCTTGGAATTTGTTTAAAAAAAAAAAGAAAGAGAGAACAAAACAAAACAACAAAAAAGAACAAAACAACAAAATCCCTCATGCTAAGCTTTTATCCAAAATGTTCTCCCTGCACTGAACCGGTCACCGTTTAACTTTAACCTGAACTGTGGCCCAGGAAATCCTTCAACATAAATAACCTTGGAAGCTGCCATGACCATTTTTGGAACATGCTGCCTCAATAAATCTGTTACTTTGTTGTGCAATGTTGAAGTGTGCAGTTGTTTCTCTGATTAATTAGGGCAAAAAATAAACTTGCACGATCAATCCAAGCTGTGACACGTTTCAGCCCTGGCTTGAACATGTGGGCAGAAAAGAGCCTTAGAGCCTTCTCGACAGACCTGCCCTGGAATTTTAGGATGCATTGCTGGCTCGGAGTTTACTCCATTTGATGAGATAAGGTGGCTGCTAACAAAGTCTGCAAGGGAAGAGTTTTGGTCTGTCTCAGGACTGCCATGCTATGTTAGCATGAGTAGGACTGAACACAGTGAGAAATGATTCATCTTAACCACTGCCCCCACTAAAGACAACATAACTGAAGTGTTTTATGTAATTGTGTTTATTTTATTTCACATATTACCCATGGAGAACAGCTGATACATTCTCTATATCTTTCACCAGTCTGGAATGCAAGATTAAAAAAAGGTATGGAAAAAGAGTCTAACGTTTGACATTCACGATATGAAAAATAGAGGGGATACAATGTTTTAAAATGCCCTTATGCAATATATATATATATATATATATATATATATAAACCGTATAAAAATAAAATATATTTTTCCAAAAAAAAAAAAAAAAGACATGACACAGAACAATCTTAAATACCGATGCATATCTCGTGATCCACACACACCGCACTTATAATTAACAAAAACCACGTACAATTGCACTTTTCCTCTCTGTGACGTTCAAGTATATCGCAGTCCCCGCAGGGACTAGTGAGTGTCCGATTCCCTGCCGGGTGCACATAACGCAGAGGGTAGAGCAGATGTGGGCGGCCTGTCCTTGCCCACGGCTGACGCGCACCCTCCGACCCTCGGGGGCGGAGGGCGAGGCCGGGGCCCGTCGCCCACCGGCGGGTCCCCCCCTGAGCATCCTCTCCTCGGGGCAGCGGGGCGCGGGAGGGCGGCGAGGGCCGCCCGGCCCCCCGGGTGCAGCGGCGGCGCCTTCGCGTCCTGGGCGGCGGCGGCTGCGGGAGCCGGCGGTGCCCGGCCCGGGGAGGGCGAGAGTCCGTGGCGGGCGGGGGGCGCAGCGTCCGCTGCCCTTTCAGCTCCCCCGCGGAGGGCGCGCCGGGGTCCCGCCCGGGCAGGCGCTCTCCGCGAATCCTGGCGGATCTCCGCCCGTGCCTCAGTCCATCCGTCGAGGCGGCCTCGGCCGGGTCTTGCGGCGCTCAGACTCCGAGGACGGAGGCGAGGGGCTGTGCCCGGCGCGTCCGTGGGCGCCGCCCGCAGCGGAGGGAGCGCGCTGGGCTTCGGTGCTCGGGCAGGGAACGCCGCCGGCGGCCGTAGCCCTGGGGGCTGATCTTGTTGGGGGGGGCGGCATCGTTCCTATCGTTGACGGCCGCCCTGTGGAGCTCGTCGACCAGCCAATGCACCGTGCACGTCCCGAAGCGGCACGCCTTTGTTTGGAAGTGGGGGAATCTGTTAATGCTCTGGCGGTAGCGCTTGACGCGGATGTGAGCATCCTCCCGGTTGCTGCGAGGCAGGAAGAGAGAGAGCGGGCATGAGAGGAGCGCAGTGGGGGCCCGGAGGGGGGAACGCGGTGGGCACGAAGGGCAGGGCAGGGACCCCCTAAACTGGAGACGGGCTCCTCCCGACGGTGCCCAGACCCCCCCTCCAGCAGCTCCGGCTGTGCCCTCCGCGGGAGCGCGGAGCAGAGCGTGCTGCCCATGAGAGGAAAGGCCCCGCCGGTTTACGGCTGTTACTTTTTCTATGCATCCAGGGCTCAAGTTACTATTTATATCTGACTTCAGCAGTAAAGGCGCTACTATCTCCCGCCAGCCAAAGAGCGCGGGGAAAGGAAGGCGGGAGGCTGCTTTCGCCGCGATGTGCAGCCCGGGCAGGACCTGCCTCCGGGGCGGGGGGGCTGGGGGGGGGTCTATAGCGAGAATAACCCTAAACACCCGGAAACGAAGGGACCCCGAAACTTTCCACTGCCTCGAGCAAGTGCCCGAGCCCAGGAAGGTCTGGAATTTACCTGGGAGGCGAGACTCGGGAATCCTCCTTCACGTCCTGGGTGCGTATGAGAGGCAGCACGTCGGCGGCTGCCCCCAGCCCTCGGAGCACGCCCGCAGGCTTCACGTCCCGCTTGGCTCGGCTTAGTGCCCATTTCGTCCATCTGAAAGAACACAGGGAAGAGGAGAGCCTGTTATCGCAAGTCTGCAGGGCGGGAGCCAAACCAAATAGATTCGAGGGGCGAAAATCTTTGCCAGCGCCGAGAATTTTTCCTTTTTTTTTTCCTCCCCCCAACGTTTCCTGAAAGGGCATGAGGCCTTTAAGGAGCTGTGCAATTCCCGCAGGGAATCCAGTGCCTCTGATCGCGGCTGGAGCCAGGCGCGGAGGCTCGGCAGCTCCACGCGCGGCGCGGGGCGCTGGCAAGAGGGCGCGCTCCGATACTCACTTTCTTTTGAACTCTGTCGCTACGTCCACCCTTGCAGCATCCACCCCGAAGAAGGTCACGGAGCCGAGATAGAGCAGAGCTACGTGAACTAGTTTCATTCTGGCTGGGCTCCTGCTGGAGGGAAAAGAGAAGAACTGTAAGCATGCTTGCTAATAAAAGTCAAGTAAGAACTGTCCTTTATTCCTGGTGATTCCAGAGAGCTCCTTCCCTCACAGAGCCCCCAGGCTACCGGGAACTTTGTGTCTGATATGAACCAGAAGCTAATATTTGCTCAACAACTTATCACAGGGTAAATAACAGAGCCTCCAAAGTTTACGTTTGTCGAGAGTTTAGTTGCAGAGGCGGCTGAAAACCAGCAGGATTTCCAGAATACCCCCAGCGGCTTGCACTGGGATTTAGCGAACCCATGAGATTAGAGAGAGCTGGCTATCGGACGCATCGTTTCCAAACTCCAGCAAGTGTTTTTCTGCCGGGAAGTTTATTCCCTGATAGCTCCTCTTCCTACTTCACACGCAGAACCATCTAGTTCTAGGTCTTATGTTGTAAACTGCAGCTGATGCCAAGAGCCAGTGCAAGACTCCACAGCATAACTCCAAACTCTTCAAAACAGTCCAAATTTAGTAGATTTTTACTTGCTTTCCACCTCCCCTGAGTCTCTTGTTGTTGTCAAGGATGGAAAAAAAATAGTTCTTACCTGACAGTGAGGATAATCCACTGAGACAAATGTTTTTGTAGTAGCGATCCGAGCTTGCAGGGTTTCCTGAGGAGCAAGAACTCCTCCTTTGTGTGTGTGTGTGTGTGTGAAGTAATCACTGCCGAGCTCTGCGCTCCACTGCTCGCTTTTATAGAGCAGCACTGAGAAGTGGGTGGACCTTGGCGTGGCCAAGCATTTTTTTCTTTGCACCCCCCCACCCCCACATTTCAAGCACTCCTTAAGCATTCTGACCTGGACTGGGGGCAACATTGGGGGCAAAAATAAGAGGATTATTGAAAATTATCTTAAACAACCACTTGGTATTTTGTTAATTATAACGGCAGCTTTTAGGATTCCGAGTCATGGCACAACTTGCAAAATCCGATGAGCCCCTCAGTCTGTTTTACTGGGGACAGACTGTTTAACTGCCAATATGTAATTATATTTCCACGGTCTGTAACATAATTTCTCTTTCTAGACATCTTAGGTTCAGGTGGGTGAGAGCAGGGGAGTGGGAACCAGGTTCAATCCATCCCAAAATCCAGGAAAATCCATCAAGTACCAAAGTTTCAGAAATAAACCCATATTTGGACAACGTGAATTATAATGAGTAACTGGAATGCCAGCCTTCTTTACATGAGTAAGGAGGTGGCAAATGAGGTATCATTAATATTCATGACTCAACTTGGCTGCATATTTTATCTAACAAAATGTATTTGATTTACTTGATCGATTCAAATAGATCACGAGTCAAATGGTTTTGGCTGATGAAGGTTAGAGCCCAGTTCTGTGCCTTGGAACAGAGCGAGTGGTATCGCTTTGGGGCACACACAGGGTCACTGAAACGCCTGGGGTTACGTGCGCCGGGGAGAGCCGCCGTGCCTTGTGCTATTCCCAGTCCGCAAACCTCCACGGACGTGAGTGCGGTTACTTCCCGGTCAGAAAGCTGAACCAGTGCAGGATCGGGGTCTCTAACAGCATCCTCCCGGCTGGCCAGCAGCAAAACCTTCGTCTGACCACCTTGTTGTTGGGTTTTTTACAGTCTTTAACGTCTTTGCTCCGTGACGCTTCAGAAATGCAGAGGTCCGGCTTCGCAGGGGGTGCTGGAAGCCAGCGGCGGATGGACCGCGTCTCCGCTTACTTGTCGCAGTGCAAATCCGGCGGACCAAGGGAAATGCCCCAAGAGATCTGCGCCCTGGGGCGCCGGGGTCCCCTTGCCAGAGAGAGACACTGGGCAGGAAGGAATGAACTGGTGAGATGCTTCTCTCAAATCTTGCCCCAAGCAAAGTGTTTCAAAAGTCAGGTGAGTGAGTGCTCGTGACTCTGTGCTTTCCTAGATAACCGCGGTGTGTAACAACACCCCGGAGAGGTATGTGCAGGGGGATGACGGAAATTTTCCTGTGCACGGTCTAAGGTGCTCTCTCCCTCCCTCCCCTTGCTCACCAGCAGCGTCCAGACATCTGGAGGCTTCTGTCTCCTGCATCAACCTGTGCGGGACAGGCTGGCCCGGGAGCCGCCGCCACCCGGCCGGCAGGGAGGGCCAGCACTGCCTGTCGCTGCTCCCCATCCCATCCCGGCCGGCCGCCCCTCTGCCCCGAGCCCTCTGCGCGGCTCCCGCAGGGCGAGGCCGTTCCCCCGGCCCTGAGCCGGCCGCCGGGCGAGCCCAGCTCCGCTCCCCGCCGCACCTGCCCGGCCGAGCGCGGGACGCGGCGGCTGCCCCGGAGCGCCGGCAGCCGGCGGGGCTGCCCCGGGCTCGCCCTCATCCCTTCCGCCCGCCAGCTCGGGCAGCTCCGCGGAGCCGCAGCCCCGCTGCCCGCGCCACGGACCGTGCTCCGGAGCACAATCACGCAGAGCGAGAGGCTTGGGGGGGAAAACACAGGGAGGAAGAAATGCGAAAATAAGTGGTCTAGAACGGGGCCGTATCATGACCAGAGCTGCGCGACTGTATCAGCCCGCGATGGCTGGATTTTAGAGACCTCATGAGGCAGCTCAAGCTCGTGCGAGTTCAAGCATTTCCTTGATTAGCAGAAGTTGAAACTGAACCTAACTTTTTTTTTTTTTTCCCGAATAAGGAGGCAGGGTTTTGTGTGATAAGCATTGCTTTGACTCAAATTAAGTCTCCCATTCCAGTAAAGAAAAAAAAAAAATCACAGGTTTCCTCAAATGCTGGAAAATCCCTCATTAAAATCCTTGGCTTAAACGGGAAGTGTATTTTGTATACTCTTAGTCAAACAATGCAGAAAAAATCCTACGTTGATTTAGGAATAGTAATGACAGTAATAACACAACTCTCATGTGACTTCATATGGACTATAACTCTCATCTCAGTGATACAAAACTACTTCATTCAAATTCATGAGGTGGCAAACTCTGACACATAAATGATCAGTTTGTTGCTGATATGATTTGTGAAAGGGCTTCAGCAGGTAGACCGGGTTCAAATCTACCACAAAACATCATGTTCTTTGTTCAGATGCTCATTTTGTTCTTTCTATGAACTTGCATTCTCATGAGCAATAGTCACTGAATTGGTACTTTGATGTAACAGTATTATCCCATAAATAGTGAGTTATTTCCATTAAAAAAAAAAAAACAACAAAAAAACAAAACCCCAAAACAGTTACACAGAATGTTCCATTGCAATATTATTCACAAGCTGTGAGTCTGAGGCAATGCCAAGCAGTTCAGCAAGACCAGTCTGTGATGTGAAGTGTAGGGTCTCCCAGATGCTGCCCCGTCAATCGTGGGAAGCTGGCCTGGAGGAACAGCCAGCTCCTGGACCTGTTTACTGCTTATCTCGGGCGTGCCGTTCAACCTCTTGGTGTTGCCATATGGACAGGAGACCTTTCAACGTGTATCTGCTCTGGCAGGGACATGGCGAAGATGGGTTGCTGTTTATACAGCATTTTATTCAGGCTGAGGTTTATTCCAAAAGAAAAGGTCTAAAATCTGTGGTATCAATGGGGAATCAGTGTGAGGCAAATATTCTGGGTTGATTATGGAAGAAGAATGTTGTTTGAAGCCAGTGAAAGTGCCTTTGCATGTTTCACTTCAGGTTTAAACAAATTGTTCTGAATTCATATGCCATGAGTATGAATAGATCTGATGTATTTCAGGCTGCATGAAATCAGCAGAAAGATAATACTAGTAGAATACTGGCACCCCCTGAAGGATCTAAAACCTCAATCAAGCTCCACACAGAAAAACCTTGCTGTTAGTGCCTGCAGTCAGCCAGTTTTCTCTGTGTCAAGGGCACAGCGACAAAGGGGTGATTCCATTTCTGGTAGTCCCATTGGAGGGGCTTTGGTGAACCTTATGTCTGACAGGTTTGAGTACACCAAACAAAGCCTCCTAAATGAGTGGGGAATGTCTATTGGTAGGGGAAAACCTGGTTGGGGTCATAGCTGCTTCCCTGTTCTGGCATGGGGTGGAGTGACACTGGATAAAGAGACTGCAGGCAGAGTGTGAATTCTCTGTTTCCTGAAGGAGGAGTGAACTGTAGAAGGTATTGTGAGTGTTCAAACATTGTTGTTGGCAAGTGGACAATGTGAGTGTGGCAACATTGCCCCTTGAGTGCTTTCAGGCTCTTGGAGAGGCTGCAGCCTTGCAATTCTTCCCCTGGGGTAAGTACATGACTAGGTGCTTCTGGAGACGTGTGCCTGATGTCCTCTGTGAGCCCCTGCATCTCTTGTGAGGAGCCAGGCTACTCTGCTGCAAGTGAGGGAATTAAGGTTCTGGTGGTCTGGATGAGCATTCCATTTTACTTTTCATTAGCATTTAGGTGAACACTGTGTCTGCTCCACTTCCTCATTTGTCCTGTAAGAACATAAGATTGCCCTATACTTAAGGGAAGCTGTCCAGAGAGGTTGTGGATGCTACATTCCTGGAAGTGTTCATGGCATGGTTGGATGAGGCTCTGAGAAACCTGGTCTAGTGGAATGTGTCCCTGTCCATAGCAGGGGGCTTGGAACAAGATGATCTTTAAGTTCCCTTCTGACCCAAACCATTCTGTGACTCTGTGAAATAAATAAGCTCAACTGAACTTCCTATTCCTTACCTAAGATGTGCCATTTCTTATAAACTTTATAAGCTTTATTAACTTTGGCTGTACTGATCTAGATAGCAGAAGGAGCAAGGCTGTAAAGTGAGCACTAGCGGTATTGGGAAATCACTAAGCAAACATCTTGCTCTTGAACCACCATTTATTAATGCCCTGGGAAAGGTGTGAGGTGATCTTCTGCTAGAGGTGCTGTGTTAAAAGAGCAATGAGACTTAACCATTGACATTTGTTATTGCATATTGACTATTTTTATGAGTGCTGATATGGTAACTCTAAGGTCCCATTTCAGCTCCAAATTAGGTAATTTCTTAGTGTCTTTAAGCCTTCCCTCCAGATTTAGCTGTACAGAACATTATCCCCTGCTTTTGTTGTTATGTCCTGCAACCAAAATGCCTACGCACAACTTAACAAAGGTATTCCTACCTAACTCCTACCTAGAAGAAGTGACTGACTCCCCAGAGTGCATCTCTTTCTCAAAAAGTATGGCCAATCTTTTCGGTGTATTACACATTTTTCTTTACTCCTGAAGTTAACAAGGAACTTTATTAAGATTGGATCTTTATACATGTCATTTGCTTCAAAACAGCTAAATCACGAAGTTGATGACTCCGAGGAGATATCAACCTCTGTCCTCCGCTGAGAAGGCACAAGCGGGAATACTGCTTGAAGCTTCCTGAGCAATTTGCATCTGGCTTACCAGCAAGACACTGCATCAGTGTGTCCAGCTAAGACATGTAAGAACTGCGTGTTTGAAGCAGAAATGTCTCTGAGACCACTAATGACCATCTGCTGGGTGCCTCGTCAGGATGGATCGTCAGGAGCAAATCCAGTTTGCTGCATTTCCACACCCAGCTCGGTACCCGCAACAGCTCATCGCTGGAGTGCAACCCATGTGCTCCACTTGGTTCTTCTCTCTGTGCTCTCAAACGGGATGTACATAGAAGCTTATCAGAGTGCTTTTGCAGGCTCCGCCAGCTACCCAAGCGCTGTACTGTCCGCTCGTTTATCCTCAGCATCTCTGCGCCTGCTGGCATCGTGCTTCCAAGGGCCACGGTCCAAAAGGTGCCTGCCTCATCTGCACGTTATAAATAGCACGGCAGCTCCCGGCGCGGCCTCGCTGAGCGCCCCGGCGGCCACCGCCCGTGCCCGGGCCAGCACGTCCGAGGCCACCCGGGTCACGCCGAGGCACTGCCGGCCAGTGCCCTGCCAGGCTCGGCCCCGGCGCCGCGACCCGCGGGGAGCAGCACGGCGGGGCCGGGCCGGGCAGCGCAGCCCCCTCCGGGGCGCGGGTGCTGGTGTGAGGGGGCCGGGGCCGAGACCCCCGCGCCGTTCTTGGCACCGCCGCAGAGCCCAGAGGGGCCGCGGGACGGCCTCCCCCGCGGCGGCATGTCCCGCACACCGCGGACAAAACGTGAACGGGACACATTCTGGAAGCGCAAGCCCCGATTCTCCAGGCCGAGCTGGCGGGGCCGGCGTTATCTCGCCGCCGGCTTCCATTTCCGCGGAGCCTCGGCGGGGGCGATGCCCAGCCCCGGCAGCTCCTCGCGGGAGCGGCGAGCTGCAGCCCCGCTCAGACACCCGAGTCTCCCCGGGCGTGCAGAGCGCTCGGACCCGCCGCGAGTGTCTTTTGTAAGGGGAACGTGCCCCGCACTCGCTGCCTCCCGGGCGGGCACCGCACAGGGGGAGGCTGCTGGGAGACAAAGCCCCGCTCGGGCGGGGCACGGACCTCCCCCGCCGGGCCCTCCCCGCCCGCGGGGGGCTGCGAAGGGAGATCGCGGCGCTGGCAGCGGCGTCCCAGCACGGCGGTCGGCCCGGGGCAGCGGCACTGGGGGACAGCCGGGCCGGGCCGCCCCAGCCCCCGCCCAGCCCCGGGGTCACGGCGAGCGGTCCGGGCGGCGCGCAGGCGCACGGCGCGCCCGCGCCTCCAACATGGCTGAGGTGGTGCCGCTCCTCCTGCGGCGGGCGCGGAGCAGAGGATGCTGAGCCTGCCCCGAGCCGCCGCCGCAGCCGCTGGGGTGGTGAGGCCGAGGCGCGCCCCGCGCAGCCATGGCCAGGCTGGCCGACTACTTCATCGTGGTGGGCTATGACCACGAGAAGACAGGTAGGTGTGGCTGCGCGCAGCGCTGCCCCGCCGTGCCTGGCCGCTCCCCGCGCTCCTGCCCGGCCCCGGCCCCCGCCCGCCTCCGGCCGGGCCGCGGGAGGAGGAGACTGCGGCTCACACGGGGCGCGCGTCCGGCCGGGGGAGGAAGGGGTGAGGGCAGCGGGGCGAGCCAAGGGTTAATCCCCCTTCTCGAGGGGGGAAGCGGAGGGGCTCCTGCACCGCCCGGCCGGGGCAGCCCCGGCCCGCCCCGCCCGCTGGGAGCGGCTGCGGTTCCTTCCCGAAAGCGCGGGCAGGTTCAAACGGGGCCCGCGGCCGTGCCCGGGCTCGGCCCTCGCCCCGCGGCCGGACCCGCCGGGCAGGGCCGGTCCCGCCGTGCCCCCACCTGTGTCCCGCCGGCTGGGGCGCGACAGCCGCGCCTCCCGGGAGAACAAAGGCTGCCGAGGGGGCTCGGCGAGCGGCGGGGTTCGCCCCATCTCGCTGCTCATCCATCTCTTGTTGAACGGTGCCGCGTATCCCCCAGGGAAGTGTCGTTGCTCCCGGGAGGCTCTGCAGGAATGGCTGCTTTTCCTAAAGCTTCGGGATACGTTCTGAGTGCTCGGGGGAAAGGGAAGTGGTGTTATCTGCTGTCGTTTTGTGGGCAAAGAGAGAGTGGTTTGTGTTACGTAACTCCGTTATGATACCAGCTTTGTTACTGCAGAGATCTCAAAGCAGTGTTTAAACTGATTGGAAAATGAAGTGATTGTCAACTGGTATGTGTTTGTGCTGGGTATTTCAGAACGATCCTTTGAATGTACGTTGTTAATAAACAATATTTTAAACAGTCGAATGTTCCCTAATTTATTTGACTATGTATAAACCAAACAACACTCAAGTTTGTTACTCAGAGTAATTCTCTGAAGTAGCAATTATGTGTAGTCTGTGTCTGTTCATTCTAAAAGTGCAGCTAATAAACTCAGACTATGGTATTTTTATTTTTAGAGAAACCATTATGTCTCTATTTAAAGATGCAGTGTCTTACGAAGTTCTGCTAAGGGTCTCTTGGATTTTACTATTCTGCAATTATTATTCTATTAATTACAGCCTGGTTTCCCCTCTTACCCCATTCGATAATAGGTTTTTCCTAATTGTACTGTCAAAATTAAGACATGTGAAATGGGGAGTATTTTACATTAAAAATAAAGACCTTCCCTTTTGCCTGTCTCCTGTTTGGAACGTTTTCCCTGACACAGTAGAGAGAACCCAAATGAAAACGAAGAAGCAACCAAAAGACCCAGATGTGCTTTTAAGAAGACAAAGCAAGTAGGCTCCTTATTTCTTGGGTATGATCAATCTGACAGAGTATGTGAAAAGAAATTATAGGTTGCATTGGAAAGCTTTATATCTGTAAAATGTCTTCATCTGTAGCATTTAAGTGTGTGTTTAACTTCCCATACATAAATTGCCTTATGAAGTTTAGTAGAATTGCTTGCATGGATGAAATTGAGCAGGTTCAGAAATAACTCCAGAACCTTAATTTGAAGAGGTCATGCCCAGAAAGTTACTGTTTAGACTTTATTATTTAAATTACTTGTTGCTACTTTAATGCTTCATAATAAAAATGCTTGAAGGAACAACATTCTGTTGAAGACTAGGCATGCATTGTTTTCCAAATTCCTTTACCCCCACATGCAATCCCATAATACATGGAGTACTGACCTTTATTCTTCTTATAAAATGGTAGTTTCTTGATGCATTTGTTATGCTTCCTTCTATGTGAAAAGCAGAGACAAACATTTCTAGGATTATAGACTAGCTACCCTTGAAGCTTTTATATTTTTAAGTGTGTTCCTTTTTTTTCTGTCCCATTTTTGGTTTTTTTTTTCATTTGCAGCTACTTCCTGGCTTGGTTTTAATGTGCTTGATTTTAGTGTTGAGTGTAATTACATTTTGTAGTGTTTTGTTTTTTTTTTTTTTTTCCCAGGCATAGTCTGTGGAATAGCTTTGTGTAAAGAAGCAAACAAAAATGCTGTACCCTTCCCCCCAACCTGTGTGTCAGCAGTGTTTGGGTGATAAACACTTGTGGTTTATAGGGAAGGGTGTTTATAGTAGTGACTGCTCTCCCAGAAAAGGCCCACTCTGTCTGCTGGCTCTCCTCTGCTCTCACTGCTTATGTGGATGTATTTACATGTGCCAGTATCTGCAATACCCCTGAAAATGTGGTAAAGGTGCTGATTTCCTGGGCAGGTTATCTGGCTTTACTCAAAAACATTTGCTATAAATGTCTAAAATGCAGTATTTGTGCAGTTTAGGAGCAGATACGTAGATTTTTCTTGTTGTGGAACAACTTTGTTACTGATGCTAGAAGATTTTATCCAGCATAGTCTTCAGGGGAAGTGAACAGGTTGATTGTCCTCGAATAAACCAGAGAGTGTGTCCTTTGGGAGTCAAACATACAAAAGTCTGTTCCTCATCTGGTCTAGGCCCGTGTAAATTGATGTTACAGCAGTCCTAGTGCTGCCGTTCCTATTGTGTTCAATCTTCCTTTCATTTCCAGCTCACTTTAGGACGCTGGCCTGTCCAAAAGGCCTGTCTTGCTGGGTGTTTTACCTGTGTTGCTATATTATTTTGTCCTTGGATTACTTTTCTGCTAGTTTTTCAAACAGTGTTGGCTCACCAGGATGTCAGATGAATGCCAGTATCGGCATAAAGGAGAGTCAAGAGCATGCCGGAGGACAGATCAATGCACCCTGAATTTATATGAGCTTAAATGGTCCTAGAGCCTTGAGCACAAAGATGTTAGTGAGGTGCCTTAGTCTCCTACATGCTCCAAGGAAACTAATGGGAGCCTTTGGATAATTTGCCTAACAGGCAGTTTATTCATGGTTGGCAAGATGCACAGAGGCTCTGCCTGAGCAGAGAATGAGCTTTGCTGTTGACAAGTGTCAGTAGAATTGCAGGCACTTAGGAGCCGAGAAGTCTTTGTGCTGGAAAGGATGACCTGATTCACCCAGCTCTTTCTGTGTTTCAGGTACACTGGTCTGTATTCCCACCTAAGTTGCTCAGTCTGTGTCTTTCACCATAAAACTAAGCTTAGATAGATCATAGTTCTAATGGCTGTTATGTATTTTAAGAACTTGTTCTGAGCAGTAGCTGCTGTCAGAAGTGCATGTTAAATGTTCTGACAGAGCTGAAGAAACCAGATTTACAAATCCCCCAGCTTTACTAAACTCCTGTTTTTGTTCTAACAGTGAAAGCATGAAGGATTTCAGTGACACACACAGTAAAGCAGTCAACCTTGGCTAAGGTAGATAACCACATTTTCCTGCAGCATATCAGCACAATATAAAGCTGTTACATAACCAGCTACAAAAGGCACTACAGAAGTCTCTGAAAGGAGCAAAGGTGCTACCAAATGTAGGCATTCTGGGTAAACAGCTAGAAGAAATCGCAGGAGGCCTTACTGTTTATCCATTGTATCTTTTCATGGAATTTGAAGTGTGTTTGATGTGCTTCACCAAAAAATTCCCATTTAATATGTTTGAATAATGGAATGTGGATGGGATTTAGGAAGAACACAGATGTTTGCAAAGATCACAGAAGGGCATGAGAAAATGCCTTTTTGTTTTGTTTGGTTTTGGTTTTGCTGGTATAAGCCCTAATCATAAATCTATCCCTAGAATTTACATGTAGTGATACTTGGAAAAGGTAAAAGAGAGAACATTCTGTGTCTTTCTTAGCTCAGCAGCTGAAAGGTAAGGATAAAGAAGAGAGGATCCAAAGACTGGATTTGATTAATTTGCCCATGCACCCATAGCAGCTTTACTGTAGGATGCTGTTGTGTACCCAGAAGTTAAAGGAGAAAACCTGTGAGGTGGAGGAAGATGTTTTCTGTGAGGTTTGGTCACTCTGAGAAGACAGAGGAATGATTTGTTCTTGCTTTTGTGTGCAGTTGCAATGTGTAGGACAGAAGGCTTGCAACAGTATAGCAGTTTTATTTGGCTGTTGTCACTACTGATAAATGCTGGTATAACATGTGTGGGCTCTGTTGTGGTTGTTTCTGTTCTGATTTTTATCAACTCCTCTTCAGGAAAGCCTTTATTGTGTAACATAGCTTCGTATCTCGGTGGATTTTGAAACAAGACAAGCGATTGTTGATGGAGTGGGAGAAGTTTCTAAATGGAATTGTCTGATTCTTTTATTTATTTTTTGTCCCTGTGAGCAGATTTTGCCTGTGAAGGATATAATATCATGAGGATTTTCTGCTGTATTCGCTGTGTATTCGTAGTTGGTCATTCCACTGAGCTAGTGTGTGTATAAGGAGTAGATGATTTCTTGATGCCATGGTATGCAATCTCTGTAGAACAGAAAATGCAGAAAAATAAGGGAATAAAGCTGTTACTTCAGTGGCTTTCTTATCTGTGCTGCGGCTTAATTTGATTCAAGTGCAATCCAGGGAAATCTCAAAGGGATTAAAAAAGCAACAGAAACTAAATCCTTCTTATTGTGGCAGAAGAATTCTTGTAGCTGTAGTAGAATGAAGCATCGAGTGTAGTGCTGGAACTGGAGCAGAATGCAGAAGTGTGACTGTGTATTGCTAGGAGATGACTGTAGTTGGCTATGGCTGGATAGGGCATGGCAGCCCAAAAGCCTTGTAAACAGATTAGTTGCTCCAGTAAAAGAAATGATCTCTTCCTCCAAACCTTGTGGTTAACTTTTCAAACACAGCAGATTCCACAATGCTATGCTGAAACAGAATGAGGAGAAAATATTTCTATTGCATGTGGTTTTGTTTGTTTGTTTGTGGTGTTTTATTGTTGGTTTTCTTTTTGTTTTGTTTGTTTGGTTAGGTTTTTTTTGTGAGATAAAGCTCTCTTGAAAGTCTGCTTGGAAGACCCCCAGTATTTTTTGGTAGCATGTCTTCATAAAAGGTATTCAAGCAGCTTCTTCTAGTACACAATGTTGGCTAAAAAATTTACTTTGATTTTGATTTATGAATTTGTTATCATTTTGGAGAAATCTTAAAATCAATACAGATCATGTAAATCTTCTTTCCCTCAAATGTCTGTAATGAATATTTCTAAAGAACTTGGATTTGAGACTCTTTACTCAGGCTTGCCGTTATGGTAACAACAATAATAAAAATACTTTTTTCAGCCTTTCTTTTTAAACTAAAACATTAACGGAGGCTGATTTTTTTCTCTGTAAGCTTTCTTCATTTGTTCTGAAATCCGAGGACACAGATTATGTTGAGGGAAGTAGCATTTCTTATCTTTGTGACTGAATTGCACTCAAGGAACTCTCTCTCCCCTGTTCTGTCCTGGATTAACTTTGTGGATTAGCTGACAAAAAGGCACTTTTTCTGCAGCCTGTTCATGGAAAACAGTTTGTTATGCAAGCCTGAATACCGTGTAAGCCCTGGCCTTCTATAACCACAATCATATTTTTCAGTGGAGGGACAATGAGACTTGACATTTAACTTCTCCAACATCCCAAACATAATAGTCTTGTCTTATGACAGTGAGGAAGAGAATTATACTGCTGTGGTAGTTCTCTGACATGAATTTAAAGTACCAGCTACCTCCCCAACTACTGGTACTTTCAAAGGAAAACCACAGTCACTTTGGAATCATTTGTAAAATGTGTAGCAGCAGATTCACAGTTCAGCCTCGATAACTGTCAGTGAAAGTTGTATCCTGCAAATACGTACTGGTGAGTAGGAGGTTTTCCTTTGGTTCATCTCTCCTTTTACTCCTCTTTGCAGTAACATGAGACTTTCAGACTCCTTGCTTATATAGTGAAAAAAATTATTTCTAACAATAGCATTATCAGTATTGATGAGTTTAATTTGCTTCTGCTTGGTGTTCTGGGAATTGTGTTCCGTTTATATGTGTTTGTTGAAATAAGTGACGGCTGTGGTGTCAGTGGTGTATTCTGAAGTCAAGGACAATCCAATTAGTGTTGATTGGGATTTGGCAGCTAAATCCCTGCTCATTGAGCCAAGAACATGCTGGCTATTGCTTATCTGCTAGTGACTAGATAGATTATGATTTCATGTCTCTAATGTTTATAATTCTCAGCTTTCAATCTTCTGCAAATTGAATACTCTGAAAAAATGCAGTCATTGAACACAGCTTGAATTCTTTGTTTCCTTTCTAGTAGTCTTGTGCTCAAGGTGTCAAAGTAACTAACCACAAAATTCCCCTGAGCTGGACATAGGTGACAGGCTGCCACTCCTGCAGCCAGAACCAGCAGTTGGTGACAGTGTGGTCTGGGGTTGTGTGTAGCTGTTGTGGAGGAAAGCTAAGGGACAGAAAAAACAATCTCATCATAACTTTGGATACAAATTCAGGGCAATTGCATGCAAAACCCCATTGGACCATGGGAGACCTCAGTGGATTAAAAAAAGAGACAAAGGAATGTTACTGGGCATACAAAGTCAATCACTCAGAAAGAAATTCAAGGGGGAAAAAAATAGAAGGTAGGAATAATGTCCTTATCGTATCCTTTTATTGTAGTTCATATGGTGTTTCCTAGGATTTAAAACCCCAGAAAATCCATTATCTGACGCTTGGATAGATCTTCAGTGAGATAGAAAATGTCTTTTTAAATGTAAGAGTATCAGGTTGGGACTGCTGGAATAGTAACTGGAAGGAAGATGAGACATTCTGGCAGAGGATTTCTCAGATACTTGTGGATAAAAAGGGATGACAGCTCTTCTTTTTGGAACCTTGACTTCAGTTGTGGAAGGTTGTGCATTTGGAAAATGGGTTTTGTTGAGCTCCTTTTGCCCAATGCTGTGGATAGTGATGCCAGAAGTATGGAGTGTTGTCAGACTCTCTAGAGGGTTGCACATCACGTCCTTGTGGTGCAGGAACCCTTCTCCATAAGACACTGGCCACTCTTCCTGCATACTCTGACACATTCTGGTATTTTAGAATGCTTTCTGTCTTCTAGCTTGGTTTTCTAGGTTTACCCCGGAAGAATCTCTGCCTTATCATCTCTCTCACTTTCTTCTTCCTTCTCTTGCTCTCAGTATCAATTTAACTACTCTTTATCTACTGTCTGGTTTTCTGAGATGAAGTCCTCTTGGCCACTCAGTTGGATTTCTTACGGTTTTCATCTTTAAAGAAACAAATTTCAATTAATTGCACGAACACCAGGGCCAGGTTTTGTCCCTTTTGTAAATTTTGGGCCTAAAAGAATGTTTGGTAGAATTTTACTTTAGGCAAAAAAAAAAATCCATTTCTCCCCAGTCTTATTTCTTGGAACCAGAAGTATTTGGTGTGAAGTTTTGCTGAATTAACTGAGCTGGAAACAGATGTTAAGCATTGAGACTTTATTTGGTACATTTAGTTTGTCTAAGTAAAAAAATAACTGAAAATAGTTACAGAACAAGAGGTTAGAGCACCATTAGTGATGCTTATGGCTGCTAGCTATTTGTGTATCTAAAAAACATTGCACTCTTGTTTCTTGGTTTGTTATAACTGCACCAGTTAGAGCCCAATAAACTGTTCAGCTTGACTGCTGTGTTGTTGAAGTCTTCCACAGTTTAAATTTGTATGTTTAACATGTGCAGTTTTGTTTTGGACCAAGAAATTCAGACATTCATCGTTTTTTGTGACTATTGTTCTCTGAACTGTAAATCTAATTCTAAATAGCAGTAAGAAAAAGCTGAATGTGTGACTAACAAAATACTCAAGACTCAAAAGACAAAGTTGTGATCTTGTCATAAATTCAACTGTAATGGAATTTTAATTCTTAAAATGTAGTTGAATGGGCATACTGTACTTTTTAAGAAAGGTTAAATTAGGAAAGCTGTGTTTTTTAGTTCTATTACAGAGACTGCTTTTCATAAACATGCAAATTGCAATTGCTTAAAAATAGAGGAAAGCCACACACTTTGTTCCTGCAGAGCTGTTTCTTCATAATTAATCTATTTTCTCAGAAAAATACATAGTAGTTTTATGAAGCTTGTGTGATGACTGGGCTGTTACTGGTCTATACTGTTGGTATATGCTGTTTTTAAGCCAGGTTTAATACAAAACATTCTAGAAGAACTTACTAGAGGATTTCCATTTTCTTTCTTCTTGTTTTATAGTTTGTGAAGTGAGAAGTAGTAGGTTTGATATTTTCAAGAACATAGAATGTTTGAAAGACGATTTCAAAGAAAAGTTGGTGATAACTTTGCCTTCCTAAAACACGGATTTAAACCCACACTTCCCCCCCCCCCCTTTTTTTTTTTTTTTTGGTAATTTAATCTATTTAGAGTCTTTCTCTTTTAGGCTGCAAGTTCTTAGAATCTTCAGTCTGTGAGAGCTTTTTTTCTTCAGTGTATTTTGTTCAGTGGGCTGCCAGGCAGAATTTGCTTTTTGTAAAGTATCTTAGCCTGGGGCCTCTGCCTGAGCCATAGGTTGTGCCTGGCTGCAGCTGAGGAACAACTTGGAATTCCCTATTAAGGGAGGGAAGAGCTGCTGCCTGAACGTTGCCTTTGGGATTCACCTCACATTTTTTAGAAGTGCAGTTATTGAATTATTTTATGCCTTTCAGGAGCTGCTTGCTTTTGCAAAATAGGAAGCTAATTAGTGTGTGTTTCTCATGATTAGCAAGTTTCAGCAGTGGTAGAAAGCCCAAGGTTTGGAATGGATGCTTTTAATGGTATTTCCAAAACAAGTAAGATAACGAGGCATACACACAGAATAAAGGGATGTTTTCTGCGGTAGTAAATATTCAGTTTGTGTTTAGAAATCCATGCAAGTGTTCAAAGTGCTGCAGAGAAATGTTTGTTCCCTAGGTATTTTATAGTGACTAAAACGGAAATGCTTATTTTCAGTGATGAATTCTGGTCTGCTTGAAGTGAGTTAAGAGAATGCCTGTGAAGGTCTCAGATTGGCCCTTTAGCTGGAGGCAGCTGCCCCTGCAGCAATTTTAGACACTTGTGCCAGTTCTGTGCTACTTCCACTCATGAGCTGAGGTTTTGACTCAAGCTACCTGTGAGCATGCTTTAAGCTGAGGCAGCTGACGCTGTTGAGGCACAAGGCATATGTTCCCTTTTCCAGCTCTGAGGTGTTGATTCTCTCCAGCAGGGAAGCAGCAGAGAGAGCTGGAACATCCCAAAGCACCTCAGCAGGTTGTCCTAGGCCTGCAGCTGTGATGGCATTGCAGTTCAGCAGAAGAGCCAAAGCAAGTGGCATGTTGTTTCAGCTACAGGCAACTGAAAAGAAAACAAAGCCATAGAGAGCCACATGTTTGTGATTTGGAATTCAAAACTCTTCTTTCAAAAGATTCTCTTTCCTGTTTGATTAATGTGCATAAATAATGATACCAGGTTTGCCACTGAGTAAACAGTGTCCATTCAAGTTGTGGTACTTTTGTGAGGTTGTTGTTTCAGCACTGTGTTTTCCAAATATTTTGTTTATAGTGTTTATTATTAAAAGAGATGAGATAATACATATTTAACAAAGTAGTCTTGTGGAGGCTGTTTTTTATGATTTTGTTCTCTTTTGCCACATGGCATCTTTTTGGAAGAGGCAAGACTGTCACTCATTTTTTGTGAGAGAGTGGTTTTGAAAAGGACTCAGAGGACATGCTTTCTGCCTTTCTGACCATGTGAGATATTTTTGCATTCTTAAAAAATTGTTTACATGCTTGTTTATGAGTTTCTTTTTTAATTGACAAAAGTGTGGCCAGCGTTTTAGTAAATGGCCTTTTTTGGAAAATTGCAGTTCAAGAACATGTGGCTTCACTGGTCTAGTCTCTAGACAGTTATTGATAATCACAGCTGCTTTTCTTGCTGATAGCCTAGCAGAAGACACAAGGTAGCACTTAACATCCATGCGTCATTCTAATGAAAATGAGGATCGTTGCTCTTTACAGTGAGGTAGGATTTGAGAGGCCTAACTCGGAAGACTGCTGTTGTCATAATCTGTTGTTCTCTTGAGAATATTCTTACCATTATTTGAAGTTAGAAAACCCAGAGGTAAGAGTCAGATAAAAATAATAATAACAATAATGAATTTTTAAAGAAGGGCCTTAACTGGTCTCTACCCATTTTTTCTGTCTTGTGGAAATGAACTTGGAGATGTTTCATTCTCCAAAGCTGTGATGGTTAAGGATAGGATGCTGAAAAATTAAACCCATGGATCTCCTGTCTTCCTTTGTAACTGAGTTGTGTGTGTCCTGTTTATTCTCAGCCAGTGGTCTTAAAGTTATAATACAGTCTGTGGGTTGAATTGTCTCTCATGCCTAACTTCTTTTCTCCTTCCCCTCCCTGATTCCCCAAAAATCAGTAATTCTTCTTGTTTTAGGTTTCATATGAAACTTAAGTCATGGCTACTAATAAAATACTTTAAAATTCTGAAGCAGAAGGGTCAGGATATAGTTCTTTTTAAAAATCCCTATATGAAGTCTAGAAATGAGCAGTAGTTACTGAGCAGTAGGAAACCCTTATTACTTACTTTCTTAGTCTGGTATGTATTCCCAACCTGGTCTTAACTGTTATTTTAAAGGTGTGGAAATAGAGACCAAAACATAAATTCTGTGTTTTATTAGATTTGATTTATGGTTTTTTGAAGACTCTGAATCTTTTTTTATTCTTTTGCATTTGATGGTTACTAAGAGGAGCTTTGGACTTTAGTGATCTTAATGTAGTTGTGCAAAGTACCATATGCTTTCTACACTTTTTCACAGCAGATGGACCAAGAATTTTGTCAACATGGTCTTGCCAAGTTTAATTAGCAGGAAACTTTTATATCTGAGTCTAAGCTGTTCCTGATTTAATGGTAAGAGTCTCAAGAGTTATGTATAGATTAAAGGATCATAGAATGGTTTGGGTTGGAAGGGTCCTTAAAGATCCTCTGGTTCCACGGTCAGGGACACCTTCCACTAGATTGGGTTGTCCTCCCTGTGTTGGGGCCCCCAACTGCATCCAGAGGTGGATGCAGTACTAGAGCAGAATAGAAGGAGAGAATCCCCTCCCTCGACCTGCTGGTAAAGGACAGCTGCAAGTGGTCACTGTTCATGGGCAAAATTGGTAGCATGGACTCCCAAAATTAATTTTGCAGACCTTTTTTTTTGTTCAACTTGTAAATATCAAGTAAAAAGGGAGGTGGAATACTTAATGCTTGAGACTTGCAGATTATTAAAAGGAAGTAATTAAAGTAATTCCAAATAGCTGAATCTAAAGCTTGTGGTGAAGGTCTTCAGACAGAGCTCATGCTAGTGAATGACTAGAATGTTAAAATTTTGTATGAAATACAGTTTTGATAAATACAAGCTAAAGTACAATCAGTGGTGAGAAAGAATTCATAGCAATGGTCTCTAATTTAGCTATTGTCACTTAGTGGAAAAGTTCTTGGAATTTATTGGGACAGTTCTCTGTAAAACTTCAGCTTAATGTCGGGTATGGCATCAGTAAACTTAGAAATAAACAGTGTGGAATGTGAGAAAAACCCGCCCAAAACCACTGTGGTGCTGGGACTTGCAGCTTAGGGGCCAAGAATGGGTTAGGTGAATCCTAGAGATCCTGTTCAGCCCTGGTTTCTGTGATCCAGAACCTTAAAGACTGGGCAGGATCTCCAGGACTTGCCTGATCCATTCTTCTCTCCCAAGGCACAACTAGCTGTAGCCTTTGCTGGCTGGGGCAGATCTTGACTCAAAACCCCTCAATAACAGCACTTGCACAACCTTCTCTGTCAGTCTATTCCAGTGCTCCTCCGGCTTTTAGGAGAGTTTTTGTAGTGTTTGAGTCATGTGGGTTTGGGTACAGTTTTCAGCCTGTTATTACTATTCTCCTTGAAGTGTGATGACCAAACTGGATGTGGTAAGTTACATGAAGTCTTACTAAAATACAGAGTGAGACTGGTACTTGCTGGTTTTGTGGGCAGTTCCATGCACTGACATCACTCTGAACTTCTTATTTTTTATTTTTAGCTTTCAACATCACAACACTGAGGGTCACTTTGTGGTCTGCTTTAACCTCTACATCCCTTTTACCTAAACCACTTTTTGGCCATCCCCTGTATGTGCAGTCAGGTGTTCTGGCCTAACTCTGCAGCTTTGCAGTTCTCCTTAGTCACACTCTTAACATTTTTTCATAACTTTTTCCTGGTCTTTTGGGATCACTTTGAATTCTTATCTTGTTCTCTACTCTGTTTATTATCTGCATTTTCAAAAAATAAATAACTTATGTGTATATATATATAAAATATTTTTGTGTATATATTCTTATATATTAGAAGAACAGCTGCAGTTATGTTCTGTGCTTCAGCCTGCAGCAGCTTTAATCAAAACCAAACCAAAACCCACTCCAAACCAAAAACTGAGCACTGGACCCCACAGTGACTCACATATCATGTCTGGGAGATAGAATTAATGCTGCTGTAAGTATGATTGAGTGTGTGTAGTGAATAAATTTGCCGAAAGTATATTCAGTTGATGTTCCTAGGCATACTAAATTTTGGGTTGTTTGGGGTGCATTTAAATAGGGTGGTATTTTAAGAGTCAGGGACTTTGAGAAACAAGTTAGCAAATTATTTCCTAAACAACAGAACTAGTGACGTATTCTTGAGCATTTTTGTCTTTCATCTGGAATGGCTCTGGTAGTGCTGCTACAGACAAGGAACAGGGTGTCTTGAATACTAACTTTTCTTCACATCAGGGTCACTGCGTGTTTATTTATTTGGATTAAAGGCCATTGGTCACACAAACATTGTTTCTGTAGGAAACCTCTCTGAAAGTAGCAGTCTTTCTTGTGAGAACACGATTTACTGTCACTTAGGAGAATATTTGCCTGGCTTTGTGGCAGACACATTATAATACGCTCCAGTTAAGATTCTGGGCCTGCTACAGCCTCAGAAGGGAGAGGTTATGTTCTATTAATTAATTACGGGCCCATAGTCAAGTGGCATTTAATTGTTTGCTAGGACATGGATTCAACTGTTTTCTTCATTTGTGCTCTCATTTCAGACAACCAGTTCTCTCGGTTTCTTGCAATTGCAAAATACGGATTGAGGATTTAAAAAAACATTATTTTTACTGCTGATGGTGCATACACTGGAAGTGCATTTGGATGTGCAAAATCTTGGCAGTGTAGCTTATTTATGGGGCAGGAGATGGCAGTAAGGAAATGGGTGATTTAGCACAAGCACAGAAGCACACTTTATTCTTGCATTATGGTTTTAAGAGAACTCTCAAAAACCCTGAAGTACAATAATAATTGACACATTTATATTTATTTTGGGCCTTCCTGTTTGATTTTTTTTTGGGGTCTTTTTCCAGTCAGGTAAGTATTTACCAGCATTTGTAGTACTTGTTTAGCTATGCTTGGAGATCAGGTGAAATAATGTGCTACGTGAGCAAAATGCAATTCACATTATGCCAAGTTCAGCTTTAGTGAGGATTGCTGGAGTTAGAAGAAATACAAATACACAGTAACACTTGTGATGCTTCAAACTTCATGCCTGTGGATTTAAAAGAAATTTGCATACAGCATTATTATTTTTAATAATATTTAACACATTCTTTGTGTTGATCCCCACTTAATTTAAGTCACTCTGGTAGCTGTGTTCTTTGGGCAAGGAGGGAACGAAATACTGTTAACCTTTGTGAGCCAGAACACAAACAAATAGTGTTTAACCCGAGGACAGCTGAGGGTGTTTCAAACAATGGTGTTAATTTTGATTGCCTGTTTGAAGTAGACTCATGCTTTTTGTTCTCGGTTCGGAAGCAAAACATGTTGTTTGGAACTTGTCTGCAGCTGTGAAGAACAAAGTTTGTCATGCAGTAGTTGAGCAAGATGACATCATGAGATGATTGTGACTACTGTGTCAATGTGCTTGCATTTGCCCTTGTGTAAGCGTGATCACTGGCATGGATTTGTTTCATTTGGGGTCAATCAAGCAGGCACTGATGGAGTTGCATTCTGTGGATATTTGCTTGATCCCTTGTTCTGGGCTATTGTTATTTTGACCTGGAAGCCACTCTCCTCAATCTCTATTCCAGTATGTTCCCAGGTAAGTCCTCTTATCTTCAATCAGCAGAGTGTTCCTGTGGGGCTGTCATGGGTAACTCAGGGTGTTTGTGTGGTGACACACCAGCTCTTTGAAATTCGGGCATGACAGGAGGCCAGTAACTGTGGAGCCTTGCTCCCATCCCCTGCACATGCCCAGCTTATGGAGTACTGGAGAATGTGGAGCAAAACGTGCCTAAACACTCAGGGCCAAATTCTCTGGGGAGCACCTAATGCTGCTTTATGATCTTGGCTTGCACATACCAGTGTGGGGTTGGCTGGTACATAGGGTGACCAGCCTGAATGTTGGCATCGATGCCATTCTGGCACGTGGGTAAGGAACTGGTTTTTGCTAAATACATATGGGCCATAAGATATGATCAGCTTACTGGAAGCTCTTTGTTTTTGCTCTGTTTTTAGTCCATAGTCAGTCCAGACAAAATATTTGGCCTACCAGGATATGTGAATCATTCTTCTTTGTAAAGCATCATTTATCATCTGTGTTCTGAAAGTGTTTTGTATGAGGAAAGCATTGAATGTACTCAGAAATTTTTATTGTTAACGTGCGTTTTTACAGCTGTTGTATAAAAAACTTGCTTTGGTGAGATCAAAATATTATTTAATTGTTTTAGCCTATTGGAATCACAGGAAATATACAGGGTGGGAAACTCCCAACTGACTTGTCACTCCTCGTCACCTGTAGGTGAGCAGTGGCACGCAGACTTAAATAAACAAATCTTAGCAGCTGGTTAGTTCTGGGAAAAAAGAGAAAAGTTGCTCCCTCATCCTTTATGATTGCTTATACTTATGTGTTGAGTAGAAGAAAAGCTTTGAAACTTCCTTAATCAATGCAAAAATATGTGTACAGCACAAATCTGTTGTTAGGGATTGAGTGAACAGGTTGAAATCAACTTGTGTTGATTTTTTTGTCCTTTTAGTC
This sequence comes from Corvus moneduloides, assembly GCF_009650955.1. NCBI lineage: Eukaryota > Metazoa > Chordata > Aves > Passeriformes > Corvidae > Corvus > Corvus moneduloides. The sequence continues at coordinate 52,828,626 of NC_045481.1, read as the reverse complement.
TTGTTTTAAATGAAACTAAGCCCGGTTTTAAAAGAAACTAATGCATGTGAGGAGGGTACTGTCTAAAATTCTGTGTGGACTTTCAGTGGGCATCTCAATACTTGAAGATCTGTCGCAGCTGCTATGAAGTTGAGGGGAAAATAATGTTGTAATAGACAGTTGAGATGACCTCCCAGTCACAAAATTCTGTAGGTTTTGAACAAATTTTACATCAAGGATGATGTCAGGAAGTTTGATGATGTGATATATATGAATGATATCTGCTGGGGCGTGAGCATGTGTGGATCCATGTTCCAGTTCCTCTCATTAAAGGACCGTGGCTCTGTAAATGCTTAGAGGCAGGAAGCATTACAGAAAAACGATGCTTTAACTAACAATAAGGAATGAACAAGGGCAGTGAAAGACCAACTGTGAGATTACAAACATGGTCTTTTAGAGATAAGTGTGCAGTGTACAGAGGAAGAATCCTGTGAAGGTAGTGGAGAGATAACAGGGATTTAGAAGTTGAGGCAGCTTCTTATTACAGAGGATTGGAAAGTAGATCAGGAGGAAGTGAATTGCAGAGCTAACATCTTGAATGTTGAGATTTGCTAAGTAATATTTGCAGGTTGGGTTGAGATGTGGGTAGCTTGAGAAAGCTCTGAAACAGGAATTTGCAGTGATGTGTGATATGGAACTACATATAAATACTGGATTTAAGGCTAATGTGGGGGAGTTGGAGAAATGAGTTGCATGTTATCTCTGCAGCACTGTCGCTGCGTGGGCTATCAGAAAGGCCCTTCTGGGGAGGATTCCTTCTTTACACATTTCAGATTTGAGGAGGATTGTTTTGATTTGAGGCAGATGAAGGAGAGATGTGTGTGAATATACTGATTTCAAAGGAAGTGAAGACAGAAGGGATTTACCTGTCTTTGCTGCCTGACCTATGTTCACAGGCCCTGGGTTGAAAATTTCAGATGAGCTGGCTCAGTCATATATTGCAAGAATATCTTGAACTTATGGTGATGTTAACTTTTAACATAGTTGGCAAATAGTATCCAAAAGTAATTTTAAATTTTTGGAGGTCCTGATAATTCCCTAGCTCTAGAGTGACAGTGTGTCCAGTGTAACACAGCATTAAGTTACACTTATGTTGCAGTTTAGCAGGAAACGTGGATCTTTCACATAAGATCTGGGTCAAGTATGTATTTCCTTTGATTCCAAGCAAGTGCTTTTTTACTAAGAATCAATGTGGTTTTTTGTTATTATGGAAATATTTCTTTTATTGATCAACTACCCAACCTTGAAATACTTTTAGAAGTGATGATTGTTTTGCTTCAGAGTGTATCACACCAACTTTAATAAGTTACACTTTGCTGTTTATGTGGAGTGTCTCTGGTATTGAAAACATCAACCCACACTACATCTGAACTTATAGTAGACTTAGAGCTTTGGTAATCTTCACCTTGAAAATTTCAGGGAGTTCATTGCCTTCTGTATAAAGAATGTTATTTATGAAGGATTTTTCCATGTATTTGAAAGCAAGATGCATACTGTAATGCATGCTTGTTTTGGTTTCTGGTTTCTTGGCTTCAAGCAGGGACTGTTTTTTGCTGCTGTATCTTTTACACAGATGTGCATTTTGCTTAATTTTACTTTAATCCTTCATGTGCACTTTTGATGACAAAGAAGTAGCAGATCCTCCTTTACAAAGCATTTGGATGTTTTGCTGTATACCAAAGCATCACTTTGAGCTCTGAAAAAATTAGTGTAATGAAACAGCTGAGTTCCAAACGTGTCAGAGTTGAGCTTGAGAATAAACATTCTGCATTTTCAGCTGCTCTGTGCAAAGACAGACTTTTGGAACATGGAATATGTGATTACTATGTGTGAGAAGATGCAAGGCACTTTTTATTTGATGTAAACACTGTACATAATGCTCCATGTTCTACTTTACTCCAGTGTTTATGATTACATACTTACACTTTGTATTATTTGGTTGGGAGGCATAAAAAGCTTCTAAAGAAACATCACAAAATAGTCCAGATTATCTCAAGGGTAAAACTGATTAAAAACCAGAATATATTGCCTTTTCAGTCACTAACCAGACATGAAGCCCAAATCCTCAAGCTGAGGGAAAAAATACTGCTCTGTCACAACAGAACTTGTTCTGATATGGAGAGGTCTGTAGAGCTTTGTGAGCACAGTCCAAGGCAAATCCTGCCCTGTCAGTGGGATAGTACAGTGGAACAGCTGAAAGAATATGTCCTGGAGGATGTCTGCAGAGGGTCTCCACTGTGGCTGTTGTCGTGGGGGGGTACACTGTGCATGTGGAAGGCTCTGCAGAAAGACCTGGAAAATCTGGAGTAAAGCTTTGATCAGTTCATACTCTGCCTATAAACATGCAGCTCTGAGGTAGCAGATGTACGTGGAGTTCCTGTGCAGTGCTGAAGAGAGTGTGTAGAAATTCCAGGTGTGCGTTGTGTGTTGTCGTAGGTGAGGATATTGGGGGGCAGGGGGAGGTTGCTGTGACTGTTCAGAGTTGCTCTGGTAGATTTGCTCTACGTATCATCTCATCTGCAAGTAACATGGTTTGAACTTGGGCATTCATGCTGCTGGAATGCAGAACACATTCTAGGTCCATTATTTGATTTCTGTAGGGCTGCCTTGTTAGGTCTTGCAGCATTGAACCGATGTTTTGTCCTAGTGGGGAACGTCAGAGGAGTGGCTTTGGCCTCTTCAGTTTAAACTGAAGGTCATAATTAAACTTTTTTCAATAGTTGTTCTGTTTGGTTATGTTCTGGTTTGAGTCATGAAGGAGTTGCCAAGTTGCCTTTTTTTATTTATTCTGACGGACACAATGGAGTTGGGGTCTGGTGGGATTAGTAAGGCAAGAAAAATTCTTGTTGGAGATATATCCAGGAATGGGAGTTTTTTTTTCTTTTTTTCCCCTGGAGGAGAAAGATGCTCTTAAAAATAAGTCAGGATCCCGACGTTTAGCACAACTTTTATTTTTTCTTCTTTTAAATTGAAAGTAGTTATCCTAATTTGTAACTTCCTTTCCATTTTCTGTAGCAAATAATGTACCTGCATCAGAAAAATTGGGGGTCTGCCATTTTATTTACCTGTAAGAAGATTTGCTGTTTCTAAAGCAATGGCTAAACATTCTAAATTTTCTCTTAGTGCAACATTATGGTGGTTTTTTGGGGGTTTTTTTGGTTTTTTTTTTTTTTCTTAGATTTTGGAAGTCGATTTTTAACTTTGAAAGTACTGAAGTTTAGGTACTCAATCTCCAGCAAGTTTTTTTTCTCCTCTACTTTCCCATTGACAACTTAATGGGAAAGTCCGTGAGGCTGAGTAAATAACGACAGGTACAAATCCAGGATAAGGGTAACAGGATGACGTGTGCAAACCTTGTAGCTCCTTTTGCACGTTTCTATTAAAATAACTAGTTATTAAGTAATACAAGTCCTCAGAGGCCTCCTCTGTGTGAGATGTGTATACAGCACTTGAAAGTCATGGTGATGCCAAATAATATAGGAAGTTCTTTTAAAAATTAACACCATTCACTGTATAATAGGGCATGAAATGTACTGTGAAGCCAGGGATACAGTTTCATGACTGCTGAGTTTTCAGGTGAGATTTCTGAAAAGTGGCTTTTTACCAGCTGCTAATAAATTATTTCTATATGACTGTTTTGCTAAAACAAGAGAATGGCAACAAATGACGGCTGTTCAGTAGCAGAAGGTCTGTCTCTTCTCTAACTGCAGATTTTCTCAATAATTGTCAAAATACTTCTGTTCTTGTTAGAAAGCATTAAGTAACTTCCCTCTGCTGCCACTTGAACAGAAGACAACACCAAAAGCCAGCCCTGATAAGATACATGAAACCAAAGGAGACCTTGAAGGCAAACAAATACACAGATACCACCAGAGAAAATCAATCAAAACCCCACAAACCACCACCACAAAAAAACCCAACCCAAAACAAACCCAAGAAAACTCCCTAAACAAAACCCCTCCAAACCCCAGGAAATAACTTCTTTCATTTTCTGCATCTTTTCTATAGAAGTTTGGGGCCTTCAGGCCCACAGGTGGATTCTGTCATTTCACTTGTTGAAGTAATGGGTAGAAAAAGGTTTGATAGTGTTTGTGTTCAGCCACTTGAGGGGGTGATGCATAGAAAGCTTGAGGAGGAAAAGGTAGCACCTGCTTGTGCCACACAAGAAGGTTTTTACCTTTGTGTCAGGAAGACTTTTTTGCTAAATATTATTCAGTGATAGGGCAGTGACATGCAGAGCATTGTCTCATGTTGGACTTCTCTTCTGTAGGCTGCACAGTAAAAGTTTGTGCCTCACTTGGTGCTCTGTACTCTGCATGTAGATTAAAATAGTTGTGCTTTCCAGTTTCCAGGATGGGGGAAGGAGGAAAACAGTAGACACAATATCTTGATTTTTTTTTTTTTTTTTTTTTTTTTTTTGGTGTGTGTGTGTATGAGCTGCCTTTTAGGGATTGTTTTGGATTTTTTCCTCTTTTATTTCATTGTACCTCTGCATTTAAATCTTTCTCACTTCTGTTAATTTCAAGCTAATGTGTTTTATGGTTGTACTGTGCCTAAGTAGGGCACAACCTGAAACCTGGCTGGAGTACATGGAAAATTACTTCAGTTTAAAGACAAATGATTGCTTTATAAGTTGCACCTTTGAATATTTGTGCTGCCATATTAATTATGGTTTTTTAATAGTAATTGATTTGGCATGACATAGTAACTCTGTCAAGGGCCACCTTGCTATCCATAGCACTTTTAGGACTTAAAGAAAAATTTCAGAAGTCATTGGTGGATTTTTTTTCCTCTCTTACTTTCTTTCACAGTATATGAGAAAGTAACAAATAAATGAGGAAACTAATCTAGCAAGTTTTTATTCCTGATTAATTTAAAGCTACTTTTATTCAGCGCCATACTGTTTGAGGTGCAGGACTGAAAAATGGGTCTGGAATTGTAACTCAGACTTCGCTGTTGCAGTGCAATAATAGTTACTCTTGTCATGGTGACTGCAAGAAAGTAAAAAGATGAGTAATGAAATGGGCTGGGGAAGATTTCCTTGGCTCAAGTTGAGACTGGGGTTAAGCGAGAAGCCAAGAGAAGTGGAAAATAGAGGTGTGTAGGTAGTGTGTGCCTGGGGGAGCAGGGTGGGTAGGAGCTGTGCTGTCACCTTAATAACAATTGAAATCAAGCTGATGTTGTACCTTCAGGTAGCTCTCTCTGTTTTATTAGTATTGATGCTCTTCAGACTCTTCTTTCATTCTGACAGAGAGGTTCTGTTTTCCCTCTTAAGTCTCCATGGAGACTTTCTGGAGTTGAAGTTAGGAGAGGTTATGTACACACAACGTTGTCTTGTCATCCATAACTTCTCATTTCTCTAAACTAATCCCAAGCATTTAAGTGTGTGATGGCTCGACTGCAATCCTGTACGTAAGAAGAGACATGCTAGAGAGGAGAGGGCTGTTTGTCTTGGACAGCGTTTTTCTGCCATGCTCATTTTTTGGTGTCCAGCTTCAGACTGATGCCAAATGCTGGTTGGATTAGTAAAGAAGCTTGCAGTTTATAAATTCAGAGAGCAGCTCTCATACGTATTTCAATTATTTGGCACACTAAACCAGAAAATCAGATAAGGAAATTTTGAAGTGCTGGTACTATGGCTAGTAATAGAGTGATAAAAGCTTTTACTTGGGCAAACAGATTGTTTGTGAGATAGAGTTTTTGGTTTTGCTGACGATATTTATCACGTACAATACCTGTTAATTCTTTGTTCTTGTGGCCCAGGCTTACGTGCTAAAATGCCTTTTATGCAAGGGCCAGCGGAAACAATTTTCAGTGTATTAGGTGGCGTATTTTCTGAATTCTGAGTCTTAAGTTTACGATCATTTCTTATTTCAAAAGTAAGACACTAAGATAAATATCTCTAAAATACATGCTATGTATGGATGTATTTTTGGGTAACATCTGAAAATACTGTCATCCTGAACAAACTAATAGACTGTAGTAATTTTTTTTCTTTTCATGGTGCCTGTGTCAGGTGTCCCAGTAGAAGAGATGTATCTGTTGTTGTGTTATCTATTGTTGTGAAGGGATTTTTTTCTCCTTCCCCAATCCTCCCAGTAGCTACCGGTTATGTAGGGAAGGTTGGAAAAGCAAGAGAAGGATAAACCTGAAAATGTAGAGCATATTCCTTACCTTGTAAAAATAATTTCCGTAATGAATAAAGCAGTTAAACAAGATCTTGCAGGTCCAGTGAAGAGAAATTCAGGGTTGATGAGGATGATGATTTCACATTACATCAGAAGTAAATGTGATGTGGAATACCCTGGTTGTCAGTGGATTAATTGATTTAAAAAGGAGAGGTTTTTTGGCTGCTACTGCTGCTGTGTTTGATTGTAGTTCAGTGGTATCTACTGAATTTGTCAGGTAAAGGAATGCAGAGGGCTGGAATTGTGTTGATGCACAGTAATTTTATAGCTGATGAATCGTCACTGAAAAAAGCCCTTTTGCTCCCATGCTGTCCTGGCAGTTCTCAGCTTGTGTAAGAGCCACTTGAAGGGCAAGTCTAGGAACTGCCCTTGGGCTTTTTGAGCAGAACACCAAGGATTGGTTTTATTCCTACCAGGCAAAGGGTAAGGGAAGTGGAAAAGTGGCTTATAACCAACTTCCACTTGCCCTCTGGTCCTGTGCTGCTGCTCTGGGGCTCTGGGCCAAGCATACATAATGTGGAAGACGTGCTGGTAAACCACATCCTTTGAAGAGAGAGAATAAATGCAATTTGCAACAATTTGTACAGATTGTGGAGGAGGTTGCATTTAGTATGTAGCTTAGAAACAAAGTTATGTTACAGACTTGTTTAACTGTGTGAGCATTTTGTAATAATGTGCAATTTGCATCTCAGTAGTCATAAAAAAAAAATAGTCAAAGTACTTCCTGACATGTTAGTCTCATATGACACTCTTCATTCATCAGAAGTTGAAATCTTGCATGTCTTTTCCCCTACTACAAAGTAGTAGCTCCCTTGTACAATCCCAAAGGCATTGTGCATTCTAAAGAATGTGAAAGGTATTTCTTAAAGTAAATTCTTTTGTGCTCAGAGAAAGTGTTTACCTCCACTGTTTAAATGTTTAAACTTGACTGAGGAACAAAATAATATTTTAATATGATTTGTAGTTAAATCGGGTTGTGTCATTTTGGTTGTTCTGTACATCTTACGTGCAGGACTGAGATGGTTACCAGTGGAGTATTATTTTCAGTGTATGAGGACCTAATTTTGCCTTTATTCATGATATTAATTTGTGTCCTTTGAAGCCAGTTTTTAAGTGTATCCTGTCTTTTGGCATGCTTAGCTACAGCATTAGCTGTTCTCCAGAACGTAATTAAATGATTGGAAGTTATTGCTACTAAAGGAAAGAAAACATCTACCGTTCACCCAGAAATAAAACATTATAACAATTCAAGCCAAATAGGATAAATAGCCCCAGGCTATTCTTTATAAAATGTCTAGGTCAAATGCCTAAGCTTTAATCATGAAACTTGTTGGTATGTATGGAGGTATTTGCAGATATTTCTGTGTTTTTCTCTTCAGACCTGACTTAGGTTTGAAGGCTTTTTTTGCTGTTACTGAAAACTATAAAAATCCGTGCTGGTATGCACTGATTTAAATATGTAGCATATTTATGTAATAACCCAGCTTTTATGGGTTTGTTTTCTTGCTTTTGTAAAATGCTGTGTGATGTAAAATATTGATGCTTTTACTCATGAAGAAGAACTGCAGAAGGGCTGCTGAAGTTGAATCTGTTGCAGTTGCTGTGCAAATTGGAATTGATCCAGTAGAGAAATCCTTGAGGTTGTCCATCAGAATCCATGAAGTTGCTAAAAAAATATGCTGTGTTTAAGCTAATAAGGAGTAATTGCATCCCCTCTAAGAGTAGCATGTTATAGGTAGAATTTAAAAAAAAAAAACGAAGCTAAAAATTATTTGGAGTTAAGTCCATTCCTTTTTTTGTGAACTGAAAAGAAATGGAAAGTTTCATTTCTTAAGGTAATGTTTATTTTTAAACCTATGGCAACCTTCCTCTAGAGTGTGCATTGTCTACTTCAAAGCAACATTAGATCATTCATTCTTTCGTTAATGAATCACTAGAATTATTTGTTTGACAATGAATCACAAAGCAGGTTTGAATGAAGCTTATTGAGGAGTGTATTATTATCAAATTTGCATCACAAATACTGTGGCATATATTTCATTTGTGTTCATTGACTTACTGATCCTGTTTTTCCCTGCTGCTCCTTTCCCCCCACCCTTTATCTCATTCTCTGAAAGGACAGCTGGAATTCGAACTTACTGCCTTTGATAGCTGTTTAATTTTCTTTTCTATTGCTTTTATATGATAATCTGCCAGCCCATCACTTCCATAGATAAGAATCTGTTCTGGCTATAAAGTGCATAATTTACTAATTCACAGTATTCTTACAAGTAAGGTTAGAGGTAGAAATCATTACACTGAAATTACCTGGGTAGATGTTCAGAAATCTGTGAAAAGCAGAATTTTACAGCATGAAATTAGCTAAGAATGTAGATATTGTTTTCTAGGTCGTGTTAAAGAAAATATGAACTTCTAGTGCCTGGGAGTAGCCTACACTTCTGTGTAGCCTGTGGAGGTGTATTATTCAGGTTTAGTTATTACTCAAGGTAGTTTCTAATACTACATTTTTTTGGTATCATAAGTTGGTTTTCATATGTGTCAGATTTTAGTTACAGGTGTGTTTTGAATTTCAGTAAATTCTATGGTGTCTTCAAGAGCTTTCTTCTGTTCTTCAAACTTGCAGTAGTGTCCCTGTTGTAACAGTGTCATGGGTGGCATCTTGGGTGGCATTAACAACACATCACATCTCTGAGAAGATAACATTCTGAACATGTTGATCCAGTCAGTAGGGCCCAAAAATATGTTTGTCCAGTCAGTTCAGCATCTCTGTCTGTTTCTGAATGTACTTGGTTCTTGATAGAGGAAAATTGGCTAAGTGAAGTAGTGATTGTGGACTGATGACCTGGAAGTTCATAAGGTGTTGAGTTTTTCGTTTGTCCTACTTCATTTTGCATGGTTCATAATGCTCTGGGTAGTTGGCTGGAGGATGTTCTTTGTGGACTGGTGGGAATTTAGTGCTGATAATGCATTCAGAAGAACTGCAAAATCTTTATTTGCTTTGGTATTTGGTTTAGTTTGTCCTAGATTTTGTGTGATTGTTTGGTGGCTTTCCTTTTCAGAAGAGGAAAAACATTAAAAGTCAAAAACAGAAAAGATTCAACACAATATAGAGTTTATGGGTGAACAAAAAGCAGGTATGCATTATATTAACAGGCATTCAGTTTTGGTTTACTGTGTGACAGTGTGTGAGTTTGTGTCTCAATAGGCATTTTTTCCCTGAAAACCTGTGAGCTAAACAATGTGCAGTCAGGATGTGTACCTTTTTTTCCATTTTCATACCTCTCCTTTTGTTTCTCCATGCACTTGTCAGCATGTACAGGATGCAGCCCTTGAGATGTAGAGCTGTTTCTTAGTAGGTGTGACATTTGAGTTTGCTCTTGCTAGACGATGTCGGGGAACACAGCAGCAGCCTCTGCTGCCCTCTCCTGCTGTGCTTTCTGGCTTCTGTGCTAGGAAAAGTCAGTAACTTTTCAGGATGGAGTCAGGACAAAATGGGCTTTCAGCTTTGGAAACTGATAGGGTAGAGAGTTCCATGCACCCTGATGCTCTTCTGTAAAATGGAGATATTTATAGCTTAATACAGGCTCCCCAGCCTCCTCTTCAGTGTTAATTATGGGCTGGGAAGAAAGACCTCAAACATTACTTGGATTATTGTGAGGGTGAATAAAAACTATTTGAAATTCTCATGGTAGTTGTGATGGTGGTGTAGTTTCTCACATTTCAAGTAGGCTAATCTTGTATGTTCACAAACTTGTAATACAGTTTTTCATATTCCTGGGTGACAGGTAGTAAGGAAACTACCTTAAATGTATTAGTGGTACAAGAATAAAAAAGATACTGACTGTGTAAGTTTGTAGTTGGGGTGATCTAGGCAATGTTTGACCAGATGCAGGCTAGAATAGGATCCTTTTGAAAAAGCCATAATCTCTCATTTCATAAAATATTTCCGTATCTGGTTAAAATGAGAAAAATTTTATTTAATGAAAGGTTTGAAAATGAAAATTCGGTGTAAAAATAAGTAATAAGGTATGGAAACTTCTATGGTAGTTCCTTCTCTATGAATTAACTGCTCTGAGGATAGTTGGTGGGAGCACTAAGGAAGGGATTAAAAGTATGTCATGGAGTAAGAGCCATGTGGGATTTTGTATGTATGCCATTAAATGGTTTAACAGTGTTTTAAGGGCTCCTGTTCTGGAGAACAAATAGAAACACAGTTTGGAGAGAGTGTTTGAAAACTCATTTAATTGAGTGTTATATAAATATGGACTGAAAACAACTGGGACTTGGATGACATTGTGCAGGACAAAGAGTACTTAAAGTGCAGAGCTCTGTGGGAAGAGTAGTGTTTACTTCAGGAAGCATGGGCTGCCAGTTTGATAAATAAAGTTTAACTGGTGGAAATTGCTGTTATAGAAATCTCCTTGTGTGAAAGTATTACTAGAATCTAACTGCGTAGCAAAACCTTTCTCAATATACAACTCTGAGATGGTGAGTATCTGTTTGGTCCTTTTTATGCATTTGTCCTCAGCAGCTATATTACAAAATGTTTTATTTATCCAGCGTACTTTTGGCTTTCAAGTTCTGGTACAAGAGGCTGCAGCACACTTTGCTAATTCAGAAGGCATGTGTCTCATGTGGAAATTGGTCTGACAATCCTGAAAATAAAAATACCTTGTAAGTTGTTATCTCTCCTCTGGGGAACATTGTAGGTGCATTTGTGATGTTATCAGTAGCTGTTGGCAAGTGCTTGACTGAGATCACAGGATCATGTTCTTCCCACAGCGGAGACAAGTTTGTTTTCCCCTGTGCCGCAGGTGATGAGGACTTCTCCAAAGGATTTAGGAAATCTGTATATTCTACAGTAGGCATTGAGTCATTAGTTGTGTGTCTAGTGCACACTGATTGACTCTAATTTCCTGAGTCTAATTTGGGTAAAAACTCGTTCTAGAAGAAAAGAGTTTCGATGTTTTAAAAGTAAAGCTTGGTAACGTCATGTTTAACTCACCGTGCTCTGCTGTACAGTTTGACAGTGCCTGTTGCTTGGAGTGCTGTGTCTGTGTTCCTCAGGGCAAGAGAGATGCAGAACTTCTGGAGCAGGTCCAGGGGAGGGTGACAAAGCTTATTAAGGGACTGAAGGATCTCTCTTACGAGCAAAGGCTGAGGGAGCTGGATCTGTTCAGCCTGGAGATGAGACGACTGAAAAGGCACCTCAGCAATGTCTGTCAGTGTCTGAAGGGGTGTGCCCAAGGATGGCTCCAGGCTCTGCTTGGTGGTGCCCAGCAATAGGACAAGAGGCAACGGGCAGACACTGATGCACGGGAAGTTCCACGTGAACATGAGGAAGAACTTCTTCACTGAGCAGTGACTGAGCACTGGAACAGGTTGCCCAGAGAGGTTTTGGAGTCTCCCTTACTGGAGACATTCCAGAACCATCTGGACACAGTCCTGTGTGCCATGTGCTCTGGGATGACCCTGCTCAAGCAGGGCGGCTGGACCAGATGATTGGCTGTGGTCCCCTCCAGCCTGACCCATTGTGTGATTCTGTGACAGCATTTCTTAGGTTTAGGACTACCCTGAAACTGAAAAAAATCCACACTGAATTAAGGTTATAATGTATGAGGAAAAGTGTCTTGGAATAGTTTGATATGGCACTTGCAGCATGCACAGGAATTCTTGCCTCTTAGTATTTGTGTTGATCAGGAAGGATACATTTAAGAGTAGTTGGAAGTAATTTGGCAACTTGATGCTCAGATTGTAGGACACATGCAAATCCCCCAGGACTTCAAAGTTTGTAGGGCTTTTGCACTTCAATATCCTTTTGCATGTAGTGGCAGGGCTGGATAATAGCACAGTACTTGAGTTTGGAGGTTGCATGTTAAAAACAGTGGTGCCTGTAGCCCCAGGAGGTCCTCAGTGATAACCTTCTCAGGCAGGAAGAATCTGTGAAACAGTGTCATACTAGTTTGCTCTGATTTTGATTTTAGTGTTTTAGAAACAGAAGTGCCACTTCCAATTGAGGATTTATAGTGGAGTTTCAGTTTTGTGACAGACATCTGAATAAAAGCAGTTGAATATACTCTAATTAATGTCTGTGGTTCTGCGTAATGATTCTGAATGCTTCCTTAACATTTCTGTGGAGTGTTATGATTGTATATGCTGAATCCAGTTAATGGCAATTATTGTTGACTTGTGCATGTAGACACTCATGAATCACCTACAGATGAGACAGAAGGTGTGCTAGAGCCATAGGCAGTAGTGGGATTGGACATGGTAGTTTGTCTGCAGACATGAATGCTATTTTTTTTGTTTGTAGATAGCATAGTTTTAATAGTAACAAATCTGGTGTGCCATAGTTCTTCACCATTTTGCAATATGTGCATATGGGTTAGATACAAAAGTGAAGCAATCCTTGCTTTTCCTAGTCATTAATCATTTATAGCACTCTTGTGGGTTTTTTCAGTGTGTTTGGACTAACAGCTTAAAGATGATTCTAGCTTAAATCAATGCTGTTTATATACAGGTGATTCCTATTTCTGCAAGAATATTCCGGTAAGTTTTTCCACAGTTGAACTCCTATCCAGTGATTTTTCCTTTGAAACAGTTGCAATTTTCATTTAGGGAGGTAAGTGTGGAGTGTTGGCTTTGATTTCTTTCCTAGACTAGCTTTTTTTCCCTCCGTTTTCTTTTTTAAAAAATTTTTTTTAAAGTGTTCTCTCTAGTGACTGCAGCTTGTCACTGATAGATAGGCAGCTCTCCTAGATTGAATATTTAAAGTTTAGTCATGTTTACTCCTGTAAAGCAGGTATTGCTGGACTGTGCCAGAATGAAAGGACTTAGTCTGATACATCTGGTTCTGTTTCAGTATTGAAATTCTTGTAGGGTTCAAAAATAAGAACAAAAGATAACAGAGAACACCAGTACAGAACAGTTGTCACTGGTTGTAATTTTTTGTTCTTTGTTCCAGAGGAGTAAGAATCCTTTTGGGTACAATTGATAAAATTTTTAGGGTGTAGAGTTAGTGTATAAACAGAACGAGGGTTTCCTTAGACCTTTAATAATAATATTTCTTTTATAATGCATTTTTTATTTTAAGTTCTACAGAATTTGTAGTTCTGTATTTGAATGTGGCTCACATGAATTTGAGCACACCGCTTACACTTGTAAACTTGAGAAAGGGGAATATTTTCCTGGTGCAGGCTCTGTAGATGGAACATTCATGCTCCATGTGTGGAGAATGAGGAAACACATGGACTCATTAGCTGGAATGCATCTGGCATGGCTCTTCCTTGGGGAGATGGAGTGTTCCATAGCTGTGAGTTGTTTTCAGAGTGGCAGAAAGTTGTTCCATATTTATTCTTTTTCCAAGATGTTCTGGCTTCCCAAATTCTTCTTTTGCAACTTGAGAACTGACTCCATCTTGTACTCCACATGTGTTGTATCCCTATTCCCACAGAGATGGAAATGTCAAGATACTCCACCATTCATCTTTCATCAAAACAAAAGTGAGCAAGATCTTTACCTTGGATGATTTTCTTCTTGAAAGGTCATTGAAGGGCCTATGGATGTCACAAGTTGACATCACCTAAGGTCAGAGCCTTCAGCACTGTCTTTAGTGGTAGGTAAGTTTTTGTCAGCCAGCTCCTTGGGTGGAGCTATCCTAACAAGTCCATTTTGAGGATGTTGCCTGTCTACATGATAAGTTTGACAACTTATTCAGCATTGTGTTATTCAGTAAAATTCAGGAAGACAATGGTAATGTACGCTTGAAGTCCTGTGTTCTCATGTCTTGGAGGGCATGGCTGCTTGTGGCAGGGAAATGGAACTAAGAAGCCAGAATTGTGACAGTAGCAGTTGTCCTCATTCCCTGTGAGTTCTGGATTTGCCTCTACAAGAACCTGTGTTCCTTTTCTGTGGCTACAGACCAGGCATTTGGCCAGCGTACATTTGTACAATACACTTTCACACAGAAAAATAGTAAAAATTTGCTTTAAGCAGGTTTATCTTTACTTTTGCAATGAGAATTCCTCACCTTCATGGAATTAGTATCTCAGAACCTTTCCAGTGGTCAGTGTCTGTCAGAACCATTACTTTATTCTTGGGAAAGGTGTACTGTGGTGATTAAGCTTGCTTAAATAAACAAAGGATCCTACTGAGGAGGAGTCCCTCAGTGTGGAAGTGGAACCACGCTCTGTGGTCATGTTTTATTACCTGCCTGCAGCCTGGATGTCGTTGCCTGTAAAGGAAATCTGATAAACCTTCTGAATCTTCTGTGCTGGGTTGACCCTGGGCAGTGGCTAAGCCCCCACCCAGGTGTTGGCTCACTTCTCTACAGTGATACTGGGGAGAGAATCAAAAGGGCAGAAGTGAGGAAAAACTGTGAGAAGCAAAGAAGGCCTTGATGCTGTGCAAGCACTGCTGAGTGACAGCTCAAAGTTTGGTTTCTTATCAACAGTGCTTCAGTCATACATCTAAAAGACAGCACCATTCAGGCTGCTTTGAAGGAAATTCACTTCATTGCAACTATACCCAGAACATTCTGTCCCTGAAGGTCTCCAAATTTTGTTACTTCGCTGCTCACAGAGTAAGTGGGGAATACCTGTTTTTTAAGGAAGTGAACACTTGCTTTAATCTTTCTTAGCTAAACCTTCCAGATTCAGAAGCATTTGCAGCACGAGGCTGATTTCAGCAAAGGCATTTGTTCCTTTGCCTCAGTGCGGTTGGGTTGTCAGATTATTTCACACTGCTTTGTTGAAGTGATCAAGCTGTTCCTCTTTGACTTCCTGCCCACTGAAACCAGACAGAATTACTTCTTCTTCCAAGTTGTCTTCAGGGCATTTCTTCAGGAGTTGTTAAAAGAGACCTAGATGATACTGGTCTGTGGAGTTAGTTGTTGTGCAAAAGCTTAAACACTCTACCAGTGCAAGTTGTGGAGTAACTGGATGTATTCTTGATTCCTGAGTGAGGAGATGTCTGTTTCCTATAAAACTGATACCAGTCTGTAAGTTTGGTTCTGTGATTGCATACTCAGCTAACCACTATGGTAAATCAGTATGTCCTCCTTCTGAAATAGATGACCTATTTGTCTTACGTGACTCATTGCACCAAATGTTACCTCAGATGACTTGAAGTATCTGGAATCGTTCTGAGTCCTTCTGGCAAGCACTCCTTTGGTGAGTGGGTCAACATCTTTCAGATTTGTTGTTATAATACTGTTCAGCACTTGAGCTTCCCTGAATCCTCCAAAAAAGTGACATCAGATGTGTTTCGTGACAGTTGGGAAGCTCATTTTCAGTGATGTTGTGCAAGGTCTGTGGTCTTGGTTGGAAGAAACATTTTGCATCAACTCTGTGTGGCCCTGCACTCTTGGAAATGGGTGGGCGACCTCAGTGCCTAATACCAGATTGACAGGTAACATAATGCAGTCATTTCTCTTTTAATAAGCAAATTGGATTTTGGGATAGGTAGATGGAAATTCACTTGCCAGCAATTCACCCAAGTGAAGCTTCAAACTCTCATATGTAAATTGGAGATGTCTTGTTCCTAAACCATGAGCAGCAGATTCTAATTAAAATGTAGAAAGTGGGGTATCAATCTGTTTTTCTTCCTACAGCAACTGGAGGCTCTTCTGCTTCTAAATGAGTTTGCAGCCAAACATTCTTGGATCCTCTCCCAATTACATCAGGGTGTCTGGCCATATTTATGTTCTTCTGGTTCCACTGTTGCAAAGCTTTCCAGCCCAAGGAAAGACCGTGTATGTCACTGATAATCCATTTCTTTTTATATAGGTGAGAAAATTTTGATATTTAGACCTTCTGCTATTCTTACTGTTTGTGAAAGAGTAGAGAAAATTCAAGGCCTTGCTTAGCCTTGTGGTCTTTCACGTGTATTTATGTATCTTATTTTTCAAGACTGTTTGAATGCATTTCTTACAGTGTGTTAGAATGTTCTCCAGACTCAGGTGACAAGGTATTCAGCACTGCATGAGCACTGCTTAGGCTCTGGTTCTTGGTAAGTAAACTTCCTGGAGAGTTTCTCCACCTGTGTTGTTTCCTGAAATTATGGGTGGAGTGTAGAAGTCTGTTTCAATCCCAGTAATTTGTCTTATTCTGTGTCAAGTAACTGAATTGTGAGGCTTTCTGTGAGTTAGAATTCATGTTAGGTCATTTAATTTACATCCTGGTAGGAATTCAGAGGCATGTAAGAGTGTTCCTGGCTGATATTTTCTTCAAAACTGTTGCATAACCAAAAATGCTCTTGGAGAATCACCGTGTAGTGCCTGTCATAGCACTGAATTCTTCTCCATGTTCTAGATGTGGCCTACATAAGAATGCTGCAAAACTAAAGAGAATTATTTATTAAAGAATCTCTGTTACTAGGCTGCAGTTGAGAGCAGGTTATGGCAAGAATTGTTTTCTGTGGCAATAGTACTAATTAATAAAAATGGCTTTTGGAAGAGTTTATCTGCGTGGGGACACAGGGACTTACACCCTAGTTGGAGATATTGCAGTTGGACATACGTAGCTGTAGCGCGTCGCTTCTGGTGCTCGGTAATTAATCTTTCACTGAGTATTAAATGGGGATGTCCCTGTTTTCACAGGTCATCCGACTTTGGCTAGAAGTGTTGTGATACTATGATGGAAAGTATTTTATAAGTTGAAACATTAATATTGTGTTCTGACATCTGGTGCAAGGAAACTGTCATTTGGAAGCAGTTGTTAGGCTGAGGAGAACTTAGTCAAAAACTTGAAAATAAAAGTCTCTCTTTAAATATGATGGTCCAAGATAATTATGTATTTAGCAGGCAAAAAAGAGAAAAGTGGGAGTGATAAGCTATAAGCTTCTGTTGTCTCTGTGAGTCACCTATGACAGAAGAGCCTCATGGACACTTTTTCCTACACCTCATGATGTGGCCACTGCTGGATCATAACCAGTTTTCTGCCCTGAGGTTCAGGGCTGCATCTGCGGTTGGTGTGGGATAGGTATTTGATATCTAATGAAGCACCTCAGTCAACACTGCAGATGTTATTATGAAATTTGAAATAAAGCTTTGTTTTTTAGGAACTGTAGTAGATGATCCAAATGCCACTCTTTTGTATAGTTGCCAGAAGTAGAACATTTCAGACCTGAAGCTGATACAATTCTGTTCTTCTAACAAAAAAAAAAAAAAAAAAGGCAGTAGCCACTATTGGATCTGTGTACCAGCATGTGCTGGTGCATTTTAGCTAAAAGGATCCCACCTATTAAAGTTTGTAAGGTCAAGCTAATTTGGGGAAAATGAAAGCTGAGGGATGTTGCCTTATACTTCCTTCCTACTTATGAGTACCTAAGCACTGCTTATTAAATCTGAACCATACATTTTGACTTCCTTTACTTTCTATATTTAAAACAGTGCATTCTTGCATTCCTTCCCCTTGACTCTCCTTAAGAATCATAGAATCCTAGAACGGTTTGAATTGGAAGAGACCTTAAAGGTCATCTAGTTCCAGTACCCCCACCATGGGTAGGGACACCTTCCACTACACCAGGTTTCTCCAACCTGGCCTTGAACAGTTCCAGGGATGGGGCATCCACAGCTTCTCTGGGTAACCTATTTCACCATCCTCACAGGAAAGAATTTATTCCTAATATCTAATCTAAACCTGCTCTCTTTCAGTTTAAGGTAATTCCCCCATGTCCTGTCATTCCCTACATGCACTTGTAAAAAGTCCCTCTCCAACTCTGTTGTAGCCCCTTGATGCCTTTTCCTGGTCTTAAAATCAAGAGTCAAACACAGTCAGAAGGGGAAAAGGGATTTTACCTTGGTATTTATTTTGAGGATCCTTAGGTGCACCACGTCCAGGTCATATGCATCGAGATGCACCCTGCCGAATCTGCCCCAAAAGATCTGGTATAACATTATAGGTTTTACTAATTAGCATATCTATCAAAGTTTACCCAATGAGAGGCTCAAGTGAGCCCCCCTCCCCAAGGAACCTTCTCCTGGATGGTTCTATCTTAGTTTGCAGAATGTGTTCTGGAGAGGACCTTGGGGTCTGGGGCACACTGATCCCTAACTACAAAGCTTCTAAAATGTTTAGTCTCTTAGCTTGACAAACAAGTCCAAGAATGTAGGCAAAAAGCACGAAGAATGCAGAAGTTGTAAAAAGGTATAACAGGGGTATAAAAGAAAAGGCAAAAAATTTTCATGGCATCACCCTGAAGGTACTGGAAGGTCTCCCTGGAGCCTTCTCTTCTCCAGGCTGAACAACCCCAAATCTGTGTCTCCCTAGGAGAGGTGCTCCAGCCCTCTGAGCACCTCTGTGGCCTCTGCACTCCCTCCAACCAGTCCATGTCCTTATGCTGAGGATCCCAGAGCTGGATGTTGTATTCCAGCTGGGATCTCAAGAGAGCAGAAGAGAGGAGCAGATTCACCTCCTGTGGCTTCTGTCCACTCTCCTTTTAACGCAGCCCAGGACATGTTTGGCTCTCTGGGCTGCAAGTGCACATTGCTGGGTCGTGTTGAGCTTCCCATCAATCAGCTCTCCCAAGGCCTTTCTCCTCAGGGGTGCTCCCAATCCATTCTCTGCCCAGTCTGTGTTTGGGCTTGGAATTGTATGTATTCAGTCTTAAATGGGGAAAAAAGATGTCTGCTTTGTAGCAAAGATTAGTCTTCAAAAATAGATTCTACATCTTCTACTTCAAATATGTGAACTTAGTATAGCAAGAACTGTCTTCTGGTGCTGTGCTTGCTTTTCCTCATGAGATGGAAAAATCTTTCCAGAATCGTCTTTTTGTCTCTCAGAACTGTCCTCTCTGCTCACTTATCGTGGGTCTGTATGTTGGTGAGCCCTACGTTGAAATGCAGTTATCAGCCAGCTCTGGGAAGTGCTTTGCTTTCTCTTTTGCAACATTGCATTCCCTGTTAATTAGATATATCCGACTCTCTGGTGCCTTTGAAACAAGTCAACGCTTGAGAAGACACATTTGGTCTTGTACAGTGACATTTGTTCTCATCAGCAGAATTTTCAGGTGATAATTCACACTGGTAATCTAATTTTATCTTTTTTCATTGGCAGAATGTGGTAGGGATAAGACTCCTCTTGCAGTCTTCAAGTATACTTGAAGTCCTTCTGACAGGGTCTAAATGATGTTATACAAACCGTTGTAATTTTTCGAGCAAAAAATATTTGTGCTCGTAGTGATTGTTAACAGGGAAAGTGTGTAACTTTACATAGGTTAGAGAACCCACTTGCTTGTCATTGTTTCCACTTTTTATTTCGAGATATAATAGATGTGAAACCTTTGTCTTTCCTTTTAGAATGTTCTTTCCAAATACTTTTTATGAGACATTTCATTTCAGAGCTCTTTACTTTCTGACTGTATTTGAACTCTGTGACTCCCTCCCTTAAAGAAAACCACTTGTTCAGACCATTGGATACAAATGTGAGCTTCAGGGGAAATCTCATTGTTTGCCTTAGAAAAATGTCTTTGTCCAAGAGTTTACACATCTTTTACAACACAGGACCCAACCCCAGACTTTGTGTATGCTTATTCCACCTTGTATACCCAGCTACTACTACTCTTACTCTCCCAAACAGACCAGATCTAATATTTTTCTGTTAGCTTATGCATCAGTTTTGGAAGAACTTGTTGAATTTCGGACACTGTCTCTGTAAAATAATATTTCCATACTTGAATCTTAAAATAAGCAATGGAAAAATAAGTGTGATGATGGATTGAATAGTAACTCAGCGAGATATTTCATGGTTTGTATTCCTGCTTTATTGTAAGTGTGTGTATAGCTGAGAGCTGAAGGGAGTGGAGAGAAGCTGGTGGACTGACACAGTGTGCACTGCAGAAGCCTCGTTTCTTTAGGAAACCAGCTGGGGGAGGGTGAAGATATCCTGTTAGAGCTGAAGAGCTCAGGGTCAGGAGATGCTGAGAGTACTGAGTTCTGACAAGTTTTTGGGAAGAAGGTGGACCCAGTAGTAGAACTGTACAAGTGTTCAAAGCTTACAGTGCAATAACAGTGGTGTTGCACACCAGATTGCTGTGGAGCAGGTGTTACAGAAGCAAGAAAAATTTATCAGAGCCATGGACTGAGATTCTGGGAGGGATCAAGGCCTTTAGGAATTCAGGCTTCAGTAGCTTGTTGTTCGCAGTGCTATTTGTTCTTCCTCACCTCATCCAGATTTTCATGGCTTTTTTTGTAGTTTTTATTGATTGGTTTTTTGACTTGGTTTTTTTTCTCCTTACTTTAAGTTGTTATGGAGCATTTTTAAAGATGAAAATAGAATTGCAATATTAGGAAGCTTCTTCAGACTTTTTGTAGAGGATTTAGTCTGCAACTTTTCTATATTCTGTAGGCCCTGAAAGGGCTTTCTAAAATTTTAATTTCCTGATGAGATATATAGGTTTTCAAAATGAATAATTTATTGTGGTGCTGTAAATGGCACTTCAAATGAAATTACTTGGAGCATCATTTCATTTTCCACTTTGTCATATGACTCTCATTTTCCCCCAGGATGTCATAAGAAGGAATCTCTCTTTATATTAGCTTTATGACCTTGTTTATCAGTGTTCACACAAGTGTGAGTGAGAAGGATTTCAAAAAACCCCTAAACCATATTGTCAACATTTTCAACAGAGCACAGTAGCATATTTCCATGTACAGTTGAATGGGCCTGAATTTTGTTTAGTATTGTTACCTGTATTGTGCTGTTTGTAGATCTAACGATGACTTTTTCTGGCTGTTACCAAACATGATGAGACACTTCCAGAAGTTATTTTGTGTATCTGAGCAAATAGTGTACAGTCAGTAAAATGATAAATGTGGGATTCTTACCCCATGGCCCCAGATTATCTCTGTATACTCTACTCCTTGGAAGAAAGTTACATAATAGGAAAAAAACCCCAAGCCATAGCAGAGGATAAAACAGGACTGTACTTAAAATAAAAAGTGAACCAAGTGTTTCAACATGTTTAGGGTATGTTTTAAGTACTGCATTTAGACCTGAATCTTTATGTTGATGAATCCTATAAATAAATAGTGATACAGAAGAACTGTTGTAGGTAGTCTCCCTTACCTATTGTAGTCCTATAAAGTGATTTAGAAAAATAAGTTTTAGCACGTGATCAGACTTCTTTAAGAGTAAATGTAGAAAGCCTTTTCCTGAAGTTGTTTCATTGCTGAATTTTAGAGTATGAGTAGCTTTTCTTTATACTCCACAAAATCAGTTTACATTTACAGCTACTTACATCTCTGGAGTGTAAATGTCTGAAATCTGATTCTAACCTTGCCATCTGTGTTTGGTTTAAAAAACAACCATACAAAAAGTAAAAAAAGGTATGAGAGAAGTATTTACATGGGCTGTTTTTTTAATGTATTCAAATTTTGTATGCTGAAATGGGTGCTGATTAGTATGTTAAAATAACAATATTGAAAATGTAAAATTGTTTTGGTAAAATTAGAATCTTCCAGTTATGTTCAGGAAATTTCAACGTGGAGCTTTTTTTATTCATTTGGTATATCAGTTAGAGATAATTCCAAAGGATAGTTGTAGAAGGAAGGTAACTTATTGGAAATAGTAATAATATTTAGTAAATAGAACAGGGTTATTTTTAAGCTGGGCAGTAAACATAATTTGTTAGAGCTGAGAAGCTGCCTAAATTTTCTTTTTTCTTTAAACATTTAAGACATTGATTCAGAGTACAAAGCTGAGTATGGTTTTGGCATCCTGATTTTTATACCTTCCTTGAAAATAAATAACAAATATTTTCTTCAAGACATCTGGGAAGTCTTTTTCAGTTCGTTGTGCTCAAAAGACTGTTTGTTTAACATAGAGTGTTTATTTTGAAGTCTGATCTTCCCTTCCTATGCAGGGGCTGGCAAAAGTGATTTGTTTGCAAACAAGAAGGGGAATTGTCAGTGAGCAGGAAACTTTCTCCCTGCCAGCTGCCCAAGCTTTTTTCCAATTTCTTGAATATTATGCCAACCATTGGGTACGGAGTTACTTGAAAATGACTTAACATTCATTGTTGTTTTCTTGTCTGTTATTTTTTTTAAGGCTTTTGCAAAACCATATTCCTGTCCACCCAGCAAAAATACAGTGTTTGTCCAGGAACGTGTTACGTCCTAAACTTCTGTTTGAAAGGAAGAGTCCTGAGGTGCAGCTGTTACAGCCAAGCTGCATTAATTGTATCAGTAACTTGTCCAGATAAAATATTGTGGGAATTGGAATCCTGGGGAAAGGTGGAGGATGATGGTATGAAGGGGATTCTTTAGGAGCAACTGGCACCTTCATAGGTGTAGGCCAGATAAGCTTTTTAAAGGACAGTTTGTGCTGTAGCAGAAGTTACCACGTGAGCTCTTAAAGATGAGAGATGCAGCAGCAGCAGAACCAAGTAACTTTTTACAGAACTTTGAGAAGTGTCAGTGAGTTCATTGCCACTGGTCACTAAGGTTTTGCTCTCAAATGTGGCTTTCAGCATGAGGCAGCACTTTGCATGACTGACAGTTTTCCAAGGATAATACTGAGTTTGTGGCATTTGGCACATTTCTTCAGAAGGGTTAGATGCTGGTGGAGTCTTGGCTGACCAAATCACTGTGTGCACCCTCAGCCTGTGCTCTTGTGCTGTATCACACTGAGCAGCATTAGAGGCACACTGCTGAAGCAGCTAAATAGGCCTCTAACGTGTGGTGATGATTGTAACATCCCCATTTATTCCCTCTTCTTCCTCCTCATTCTGCTTCCCTTTTCTCCATTTCCTTCCTCTTCTGCTTTTTATGGTATTTATCTGTTTTCATTTCACTTGGCACTGATGCGACTTCAGTGGATGAAGTTCATCCCTAAATGTGATTTTCCCTAGAAAATCTGTTTTAGAGGTTTCCTAACTGCGTACCAGTGGCTAGCCTCCTTTCAGCAGAAACACCAATTGATGTAGTGGAATGAGATACAGCATGTTTTGCCATATTCCCATCTCTCCCTCCTACTTTAATGTAATTAAAATACAAGCTAGACTATTTTCCCTCCTTTATTTAGGAATAAAGCATAGGACTGATTTCTGATGACCAGGAGCAAGGAAGATGTTAACCTGACTAGGAGAATATCTATTGCAATAGTGGGGAGGATGATCCTGCAAAAAAAGTGCCAATCTAAGATTTGGGTGGTATTGATTGAGCCTGTTTCTTGTACACCCTTGGGTGTACAAGATCCCTTTCTCTGTGCTCTGCAAATTACAAAAGTACCAAAATCAAACAAATATTGAGACATTCAGGATTTTGGACCATCCCAAGTATTTCAGGTAGTCCTGACTAGCAGTGCCAGTACATTTAGGGGAAGATTGAAATGCTACTTTTTTTTCCCCCCCACTAAGTTCAACAAATTTTTCCTGTTTACAAAGAAAAGAGCCTGAGGATCGCCTTATCCCATTATTTGTTGCATCCTTGATAATATGGCATGCCTCCAGAACGGCTGTCGTTCAAATTCCCGGGATTGTTGCATGCATCTCTTTGACCTGATTAAGATGAACTGACTCTGAGTTGTGCCAGTTGTACAAATAGTGTCTGTGGTCATTGTGGGAAGCCCGTCCTCATTCCATCTTCCTAAACGTACCAGCATTTTGTTTAACCTTTTGTGGCCATTAGGCTGCAATAAAATCTTTATTCTCTTGAATAAATCAGAATTAAGTGCTCTTTATGTAAACTTCCATGTCCAGGCTACTTCAGACTTTAAGATGCACATGGCCTGTGATGTGCAGGTGGGGATTGGACTGATTTTTTTCAGAATTTCAAGTATTTTAGGCCTATCAAAGAAATATTTTTCTTTCTAGGTGTTTAATATTAGCTCTCCTTTGGCTTCTTATTCACTTTCATTTCAGCTCTGACTTCTTTATAGGGACTGAGTTAAAATGGGGATATCTTTTGTCGTATTTTCTGTCTTCTGGCATCAAGATTTCTGTAGTGATGTTTTTAAAGGCACAGGGAGGCTTCAGGTACATTTCTGTTCCCAAGATGGAACGTGAGTTGTCTTCATCCTTCCATGAAAAGCATTTCCAAAACACCCAGAAGTGACCAGAATCCTGAATAGTTTAAAACTTCTGCTGTTTTCAAGTTAAGAACCTTGATATGAAAAGGATTTTACTTCACAGCAGATTTTAGTGATGTCTTTAGCACTAGGTACTGTTTTGAAAAGGATGAGAGGAACTGTGCTCTGCCACCTGTCTGTGCATCTTTCACACCGACAGTATGTTCCTAACTCTGAACATGTAAAGTTGTACTTCTGAATACTTGAAATTATTTATGACCTTTACATGAAGGATCTACCGTGGTAGTTTCAAACTGTTTTCCATGGCATAACTACTGATGTTCTTTCTCTGTGATCTGTTCTGTGTTTCTTCTTCAGGCCTGAAAATTATACCTTTTGTAACAGATCACCAAAGTGCTTCCATTCAAAGCTTTGCATGTTAACAATACTGAGTGCTCAAATGCATTTTTATCAGGGGTTTGTAAGTGAAAAGACAGAGTTTATCACAGTCCTCATTAATTTGGAATGTAAGTTGCATTAACAGCTCGCTTCTGGAATTTCAAGGGCGAGCAAGAGATGGCATGTGACCTTTCATGGGGAAAGATTTATGTAAGAAGGGAGTTTAGGGGACTAGGGTTCAGGAACCAGCAAATTATGCCAGAATTTTAATGTGTTGCATGTTTGTACTTTTTAAAGAAAAAGATGGGAAAAGGAGAAGGAGAAAGAGGGCAGATCAGAAGAAGTAAGCTGGGGAGAAAAGTTCCTTTTCCCTTAGTAGCTTAAGGTATAGACTGCTTGATCAGAATTCTTACAGGCTGAAATTCAGGGTTTGGTCTTGGCAATTCACTATGTGTATGTACTGTACAGGAGCAAGAATGTAATGTCTAAAAATTTGAAGCTTAATTTATTTTGTGGTCAACTTTGATTCTTAATGGATTAAAGAGTTAAGACATCTTAAAGGTAGAAAAACTGCTGGATGAGGGTGATAATGATTATTTTAACCTGGCATATTGAAAATGCAATTAATTGCTGTAGGTGTAAAATTACTGTTTGAAAATGGCTGCAATGTCTTTACAACTTCTGTACTTTACTATGTGACAAAACTTTACTACAAAATGAAAGAAATGAATTGCAAAATACTTCAGTCGAAGTACAGGAATAGTTTTGCTTTTGTAGAAATGACTTTAAGATAACAATGTGAGTGTTTAATAACAACAACAACAATAATAATGGCAGTAGTTTTGTTGGAAATATGTCTCTTGTTACTGCCAGGCATGTTTTGTATATATAATGAATAATGAGATCAATTCCTGTTTCACGTTGAGCACACTGTGAATGTGCAGTGATTGCCCATGCTCTGCTCACACACACAAATACTGTATTAAGTAGTTTGTTGTCTGAGTGATCTCTGTAGTGCATTTAAGTGGCTTCAGAAACCTCCAGAAGCTTCTGTCTGATTGGTTTGAATTCAGTGAGCAGTGCTAGCAATGAGCTCTCCACCATGTTTTTGGGCAGATTGTACGTTATTAAAAGCATACCAAAAGACAAAAATTCCTTTTATTGATGATGAAGGTCCTTCCCGCTGCCTGTGGCTATCTGAAGCCATTGACACTGGAATAAACTGTCTTACCAGTTTAAAAACAAGGTGTCAGTGTTAATGAGTGACAGTTCACAGAATCACAGAATCAATTAGGTTGGAAAAGAACTTTGAGATCATCCAGTCCAACCTCTGACCAAACACCTCTGTGTCAACCAGACCATGGCACTGAGTGTCACATCCAGTTGTTCCTTGAACACCTCCAGGGACAGGGACTCCACCACCTCCCTGGGCAGCCCATTCCAGTGTCTAATCATCCCTTCCATGAGGAAGTTCTTCCTAATGTTCTTAAAACCTCTGAAATCTTGGTAGGTCTGTAAAGCAGATACTATCAGGCACTAGCTGAGGAGGTTACTACTGGTGTTCACCATCTGCATGTTTTTAATGTGGTGTCACATTTGTTTAATTAGCATTAGTTAATAGGAATTTCACTAGGATACTGAGGGAATATCCTTTTAGTGTTAAGAATTATTAAAGGGGGCTTGAAAGAAGACTAGATACAGTGAAGGGATGTGGTCAAAATCTGCAGTTATTAATTGGAAAATCTGAATCACATTTAAAAATTTTTTCCTCCTGTGGCTTCAGTATTTTTGCAAAGTTGTCAGTAGTTATCAGTAGCATATATTGAAACAAGTGATAGTTGTTGTTGAAATCCCATGACCTGATATTTTTCTGTTTCTTCCTGTTGTGCTAAAGCAGTCAAAAATGCAAATTCACTTGGGTGTTGAATTGCAGCCACCTCTTGAATAATCTGTTATCTTCAGACAAAACTGCTCTGCTGAAAGTTGGATGATTTATAAGAGTCAGCTGAAGGCAGATAGTGTCCACACCGCCTCACCCCAAACCATGGGATTTAGGGACTTACTGCAGTTCTGCTGTTATGTTGCTGGTTGGATTGAAAAATGTCAACAGAGAATCAACACTAATTGCAGTATAAAGTATTGGGAAAATGTGGTGAGCATACTGTACTGGATTGGGTTTATTATTAAAGGAAGTGCAGCTTCTGGGTCTTCCCTTGCACGGGAGATTCTTTCAAGTGCTCCTGGGTCTAAACTTCTCACAAAGAAGGCAACTTTGCAGCTCAGTAACTTTTGTAATTGAAAAGAATAATTTTGTTTATTTTTCAAATTTATCAGATTACAATAAATTCTACCTCATGATTGCAAACACAGAAAACTCTGAGATCCTGAAGAATTTCCCTAATTTTGAAGGACTGCAGATTCATTTTAAAAAACCAAAACCATCAATCCCCCCCAAGCCAAACCAAATTTTAGTGGGATGGAAAGAGTGTTTCCCATCTATCTGTATTGTGTTCAACTTTAGAAATCATGTGAATTAGTTAGATTTTATGCATTATAAGTAGAGTTGTAAATCTGTATCACAGGATTTTTCTGTGGAAGGATTAACAGTGCTTTTTCTGTTGGTGTTTTGTTTTTATTTTTTTACTCATATCTGATGGATGTGAATACTTACTTTTCTAATGCTCATATCTTGAACACAGAATTATTCACTTCCCTTTTTTTCCCTTTAAAATGTTGCATTTCTATGATACATCCTTAGCACACTGTTCCATAAACTTTTAAAAAATTTTAATCTTTCTCTGTATTTAAGCTGATGATTTCCAGAAGATTCAATTTCACTGCTGTGGGCCTTAAGTCTGACTGTTTAATACCTGGAATGTTTGTGAGGCTTCTGTGAGCTGTTCTGAAAAGGATCCTTTTCTAAAATTTTTGAGAACTTGGATGCCAAATCAGTTGTGCCTGAACTAGAGGTAGATGGAAAGCATTTTTGGTTTCCAAGTGTTTTCCTAACAGTGGAAAAAAGCTGGTTCTGGGGACACAAGGAGGGACGTGTTGCTGCACCTCTTGGAGGGAGGTGCTCCATGGGCTGTGTGGAGTAATTTTTCTTTGATCCCAGAGGTGACCTGAAGTGCAAGTTCATGCAGCATAAGGAGTTGAGTCTGGCTTTCAGAAAATGTTCAGAACCACATCATTTCCTTCAGGTAGATTCCTATGGAGGTTTAGAATCCCTCTTGAAAGCAAAATGGAATTACCTGCAGTAAACTCTAACACTGGTGGCCAACATTAGTAGCCTTCTAAGGAAAGTAACCTAAAAAACCTGATAACCTTTTGACATAAAGGAGAGAATATGAAAAACTTTTTTTAAAAGTGTACATCTCTTAATTCTGAATTAAGAGCTTCCTATTCTGTAATGTAGGGAGAGTCTTTGTAAAGTCAAGTCAAAAGAGAACTAGAAGGATTGATAGCTTCAGAACATGATGAAGTAGAAGAAGTTTTGAGCTACCTTCCTGGATATCATTATTTAAAACTGTAGTTGGTAGTGTCAGAGGTCTCAGTCTTTTGTGAACTGGATTCAGAGTTTAAAAAAGTCACCCGTGTTCCCACAGAGAAACTTAGGGAGCTTACACATATCAAGGACTGTTTGCTGCTGTAATTCTTTGATACTTCCTTTTCCAGGAAGTCTGGATATCTCTGTTCAGCTCGGTCCTTCTGCCCTTTCTTGCTGTTGGCCTCTCAACCCCAGGCTGTGCTCTGCCTGGAGGGTGTTTGTGCTCACTGCTGCCTTGGATGCATTTGTTTGCTGTCCCTTCTTTGTGCCACCTGCCAGCCCTAGAACAACTGGAGGAAGAAGAGATTTGACAGAGATATGACTTAGGATAAGCAGATAACGTGGTAATTTGAGACTTTAACTCAGCAAGAGGAGAAGTTCTGACACTGAGTCAATGAAGGAACAGCCCCCTTGGGGTGAAGAAGAGAGTAGTAGTGACTATCAAGTAGGTGACTGCATAAAGGAATGGAAGGAAAGATAAGTTCTCTGGGGGGGATACCAGAGGTGAAGGCTAAGAGGAAAACAGAGGAGGGTGAAGGCTGTTTATTGCATGCTGTCAACAAAATACATGCCAATTCCTAACATACAGAGTTGAAAACGTAGCTGTTCTGTTCTTTTTTTGCATGAAAGAAGGAAACAGGGACTGGATGTCTGGAGAAGAAAGCAGGAATGCAGCAGTGGTTTTGCCTGCCTTTAGAGAGAAGCTGTGTGACTGCTTTTCCCAGAGCAGTTTAGGGAGGGAATGTTGAAGCTTTTCCATTTATGCCTCCTAATTTTGGAAGGATGCTGAGCTGACATGGTGTAGGGCAGAAGAATGATAATTCAGTAGAAGATGCTTTGATAGAGTACATGAGAGGAACACTTGATCTTAAACAGTGGAATCAGTGACTGGTGACCCTGTTCAGGTATTACGGTCTAAAAGATAGAGAGCTCCTTTTCCTTACAAAAACTGCAGCTGTAGTCGTGTCTGTATTTGTTCCTCAGTTTCTGGCACATCCTCGCTCTGCTTTCTGAGCTTCTCTGCAGCTCTCTATAATATGATACTTCCTCTGGCTTTTCACTTGCTGATCTCAAAACTCATAGCTAACCCCGTGTGATTGCAGTTCTTCAGCAGGCTGCCCGTGGGAATCACAGTGTGTGCTCCCTTGGGTGTAAGATTGCTATTGGGAGTTTACTCCCTGTAGTTTGTATGTCCATTGTACTGAGACCATCTGTTCCTAGATTATTTCCAAGAGACAATCACAGAACATTAGGTGTAAATATGGACAAACTGGAGAAAATGCTTCTTGCTAACCCATTGGATTGGTTCTCCCTAAACATCTTGTAAGATGTACTGTGGGTTTTAAGACAGCAGCAAACTCAAACTGTCAATTAGCAGGGAGCTTAGAGGAAGCCCGTTTTTTTTCACTGTAACACTTATTTATGCTAGCAGACTTGAGTTGTGTCAGACTGAAAATGGTTTCTTACGGTAAAGCCAGGAGAGTAATGCATTCATTGCTGCTGCCTGGGTGTCTGCAGAGGAGGTGACACATATGGACTGCTACTACTAATACATAAATTGGATTGCTTCATAACATTGTAGCTTTGAGAATTTGATAAGAAAATGTTCAACAATTTTAATGATTAATCTCAAAATTTTGTGATACAGCTTTAGAGAAAAGATGATTCAATTGGATATGATGGGTCAGCTATTAAAAGATATTTTAAATGGTTGCAAATTTCAGCTTTGCCATTCATGTACAGACAGACTGAAGAATGAGACACCCTGGAGAGCAGCCTTGTGGAAAGGGACCTGGAGGTCACTGCAGTTACAACTTTGTGAGGGGAGGACGAGGGGCAGGCACTGATCTCTCCTCTCTGGTGCCCAGTGACAGGACCCAAGGGAATGGCCTGAAGCTGAGTCAGGGGAGGTGTAGATGGGAGATTAGGGAAAGGTTCTTCCCCCAGAGGATGGTTGGGCACTGGAACAAGCTCCCCAGGGCAGTGGTCACAGCACCAAGCCTGATGGAGTTCAAGCAGTGTTTGGACAATGCTCTGGGACACGTGGTGTGACTCTTGGGGATGGTACTTTGCAGGGGTTTGGGCTTTGGTGATTCTTGTGGGTCCCTTCCAACACAGCATATTCTATGATTCGATGATTTAGGAATCTTTTCACTTTGTTTTCATCTTGCCAAGCTCATCTGTGGTGAATCCCAGAGCTAAAATTTAGGAAAAAAAAAAAAGAAGTTATGATTTTTCCAATATTTACTGTAGGACTTCAGAAGGAGATGAACAAAATTCCTGTTTGTATGTGCATTCCTGTACCCTTCAGGATGACACAGCGCTACAGTTGTGGTGTATTTGTGGTGTTTCCAAAATTCATCTATAGCACTGTTGCTTCCAGAAAAAGGAACATGTAAAAAAAGAAGACAGTTGCATCAGAAAAGTTATCAGAAATGACCAGCTTTTCTTCACATCCTTCTGTGTGGAAAACCACTGCTGACTTGTCCAGGGAAACCAGTGAGAAATACTGGCAAGGAACTAGCGTGTCCTGGATAAATCATGTGGAGCTTTAATCTGTAGACTTATTTCAATCTACAGGCTTCTTTTGGAAGACTGCTTCTTGCTAAACTTTTGCTTTCTTTTTTAAATATCACATTATCTTTTATATTAGTTTTTAACTCACTGCTGTTTGTAGAGAGAGACCGAAATTATCAATAATAATCTGTCATTTTGAAAATGTGCATGAGAGGCAGAGGCTGGATGCAGCTCATGGCTTCATTTCATGTAGTGATTCCTTGTGTTACTGCTGGAAAATGTTAAGATTGTATTTATTATGTGACTTGCAAGAGGAGCAATATGACATTTGAGGAGCATGTTCTCCCTCTCGTGTCAAAAAACTTACTAATATTGGGTATATTTTGAAAGTATTCTCAAATGTATGGTGATTTCAATTCCACCAGTTTGCCTTTAAATAATGGAATTTTATCTTTCAGCAGGACCAACAGAAGGTTTGGGGAAAATAATACAAAGATTTCCCCAGAAGGACTGGGAAGACACTCCTTTTCCACAGGGAATAGAGTTGGTAAGTTTGCATTACGTTTTGCAATCTTTAGAATTCCTTTCACGTGCAGTTGGAAGATACATCTGCCTTCATGTAATGAGCTGTATTATTTAACCCAACAGGGAATGGGTAGAAATTATGTGAGCAGAGGGGATAAATAATAGGTTTAAGAACAATAATTTTGGCTAACAGAAGATAATTTGTTCTGGTATGCACAGCTAAGTAAATATTCCTAAATGATAGAAAATGTCTGCTGCAAATTTATAAACAGTGTGTTTAAAAGAAATGCTTATTTGTGTCCCTATGTTTTTGTGAGCATCCTTCAGATGGCAGATGACTTCTCATTGACATGTTCAAATAATTACAAATGTGTATTTGTATAATGTAGATTAAAAAAGAAATTAATATAGTATCCCAATAAACTGGATTTATTAAAATGGTCAGCAAGGCTGGTGTGCAGGGATCTATTTTAAAGAGAGAATTCCCAAGATGTTGATTCTTTCCCTTCCTTGGTCTCTTATTGTGGGATGCAATGAGAAGGTGTCTATTACTTATCTGGATCGGGGATTCACTCAACAGCTGTCTCTAAAAATCCTGAAAAGAAACGAAGGACTGTGGTCATATTCTGAAATTAGGTTTCTGAGAAGTCAGAGTAAAACTTTTACTGCCGTGAACTTGGTAACTTCTGGGACAGGATGAGCTAGAGGAGGAGATGGGCTGTAGGAAATGTTGCAATAGGAGTCTTTGTACTGTGGGGCAAAATCAGCTGCAGAGGACAAAGGCACCAACTCTTCCTGAGTTTATTGCACAGATACAGCAAACAGAGCAGGCTTTTACCTATCAGGCAGTGTTCAGCTCCTTGCTCCATGCCACTGCCATGTGCTGTGCTCTCCGTGAAGGACAGGGAAGGGGATTCTGGTGTTTGCTGCTCTCTCCCTGGCGCAGCAGAGGTGCATTTGCTCACTGGGCTGGTGTACACGGCCGGGCACTCATTTTCTCTGGTTCTGTGGTTTCATTTCTTCACAGCCTGGCATCAGCCTGGGGTTTCAGGGCTTGCCATGCCCTGATCATGGGGGTGAGCACAATTTCTCACACACGTGATGGGGAGTTGCAGCCTCTGTGGTGCACTTGCATAACACCGGGTTTGGCAATGCAGAGCTCTGCTGAAACGAGGGAAGCTCCGAGGTTCAAGCAGGAGGGTTGATCTTGCCTCAAACAACCACAGAGGCTGAGTCATGGTAAAATTTACTCTGTCATACAGATCTTCCTTACCTAGCTCAGAGAAAGCAATGGGTCTGACTTCCAGTGATGATGTGAGATACATAAGCACAGCTTCTCTTAAAGCAGTGAATCTTAATCTGTGCCTGGGTGTTACCTCCCATTTAAATTTAATTGTAGGATTTTAGCACTACAAGAAACACCTTTCTAAAGGCAGAATTTTTTTTTTTTTGATGGGACAAAGCGTTATTTCTCTATCGGTTCTCAAATGACTCATTAGGCAAAGTCATTAAGACATTAAACTTTCCAAATAAAACAAAATCTGACAATTTAAGAACATTGATTCAGCCAGTTGGCAAAATCAGTCAAGTCTTGATCTGCTTTCCAAGTGTGGTAAATAAAATTTTAGTTAATGAAGATCGAGGAGTTAGAGATACTGCAAAGATCAAGTACTAAAGTAAATCACTTATGAAAGTCAGATTTTGGCAGGAATTTTTGTGAAGGTTTTGGATGAATCTAACACGAATCAAGATTAATTCATGGAAAGGAAAGAAGAAAAGCTGCATTACCATGTTCTGTTTGTCACCTTAAGGGCAGATTTAATATCATTAAGAGGGTAATAGGCAAACCTAAGGAAAAAGAGATAAAAGGTAAGAATAGAATAATTGACAAATGTATATGAGACTGAAGAGAGACGTATTTATTAATAGCACTTAGTTCTATGAGAAGTTTGAGTTAATATCCTCTTAAATGTACTTGCTCTCCTTTGAAAAATCTTCATGGAATGATATGGTTTCTGTTAAATGGAAAAAAAAGCAATGGTTTGTATCTGAAAAACATCTCAAGCTCTCTTCACTGTGTTCTCACGAAGGAAAAAGGTGAAGGCTTTTCCTGCTTAGTGATAGGATTGAAGGGAGAGTTGATGTTTGACTCTTGTCTTCTGTCAAAGATGGTTCTCCTGCTATGAAAACCTTCAGCTGATTATTGGTGATGATCTCAGCTCTTTTGTAAAGTGAATTCTCTGCCTGAGAATTTAGACATTTCTGGGGTTTTTCTAGTTGTTTGGTTGTTTTGAGGGGTTTTTTTTTTTCAAATAAGACAGGTTGAATGGGGTAATTTTTATTGGTATGTAATGGGTGATACATTCACAGATCACAGAGTCATACAACAGCCCAGGCTGGAAAGGACCTGGAAATGTGATTTGGTCCAGCCTTTCAAGGAAAAGGAAGCATAGCTGAGATTATCTACCACCCTGTCCAGTCTCACCTCAGAAACCTCCAACATGAGAACTCCACTGTGTCCCTAAATGATCTAATAGTTATTTCCTATTCATGTTGTTAATGGCATTTTATGAAACAAGACAAGGTGAAAATAGTGGAAAAGACCTATGCACACTCCCACCCCTCAAGCTTTAGTGCTTTAAGATGGAAAATGCCTTCTTGGACCCCTTGTTGTCTCTGTAGCTTGTAGAGATGCCATTAGTGCAAGCTCCAGCCAAAAACTGATAAACAAAAATCCTCTGAGAGTTTTCTAGAGGGCTCTTCTCTTTGCCCAACCCTGCATACCCCCTATCCTTCTGGGCTTGAATTCATGTGATCAGATTTCCAAGACATGAATTAAGGCAATGTAAAGAATGAAGTTGTGTGGGTAATTTTAAAGTTAAATAAGAAAACCACCTTGAATAATATTTTTCATTTTTGTTGAGCCCAGCTTTGATAAACAGGCTCCCATGGGACACACTGGGCCTACTGGACCTGCCTTTGACTGAGTGAAAAGGGATCATTCTGAGAACATCTTCTCTAGGAATGATGGCCCAATTTCACCTTTTACTTTGACTGTATTTGTAGTTTTGGTAATTTGACACAAATATGCAGAGAATTGGGTCATTATAAAATGTAATTGCAGTTCAAACTTGGCTGAAGGGTGTTGTATTTGGTGTATGTGTGTTCTGTATTAAAGGATAAAGAGGTACTCAAACGGTGTCTATTTTTATATGAGCAGCATGGTAGCCATGTTCTGGTCACAAACACATGAAATTGGGGGTAAACACATTGTCCAAAATTCAACAGAAATATATGCAATTTTATTCAAGTCAAGTACTTTAATTTGTTGTGTTCAATAAACTGTGTCTGCTGGTTGTCAGTGGGGAGCAAAGCCATGAGTCTCTCTTGAGGGAACAATGCTGTCAGTAGGTGTTGGTCAGTGTGTCTTCTTACACCTCCCACTTGTCTGCATCTCCTCAAGTTATCTAAACAGATTTTTCTTAACCTTGTGCTTTTTGCATTTGCCATTTCACTAAAGGCTTCACAGCTTTAAATTTTGTTCTGTTTAAAACTGAATGCAGAAACTTTGATAAGCCACCTGCAAATTGCTGTGAAACATACCTGAAGTCTTTCGTAATGGATTATTGATAACTACAGTGGCTATTAAAGGCCTGAAGACTTTTTTACCATTTGTTGAATTGTGTGATGTAACTGTGAGTAAGGTAGGATATTTCTTAATATTATATATCATACATAGTGAGTGTTACTTCAGAACCAATAAAATGCTCTTCTTTCATTTGCTAGAACCTTTTGTGGGCTATTAAAGAGAAATACAAGGAACAATTTCAGTTTAGAATCTGAGCATCTTCAGCTTACTGACAAATAGCAGTCCATCTGCAATTTATTGACAAATGCAAGTCAGAGTGAGTTTCTTCCAGTTCCATAGAGGTAAGCTGACTTTGAGGGGTAAAGAGAGATTTACACTCATTCTTAAAGTTAATAGTATTTGGCTCAGAAGAGCATTTCAATCACTGGTTTTTGAAAGAATGCAGCTAGAACATACCAGTCTGATAGCTGCCCCCCATGATATTTTAAATGAACATGTTTGGGTATCCTTCTCCATAGTCTGTCTTAGAGAAGTGGTTTCAGATGCAGCTTAAGTTTAAAAATAACCCTGTAAAGTCAGCTGAGACATATAGAGCAGTTTAAAATGAGGACAATCAAACGTCTTGTTCTTGCTTGTAGAAAGAATGCTTGAGAGTGTATGTTGTTTGAATGAGTTAGCTTTACATTTCTGCATATTTTTCTTATTTCTAATCCACTGTGTAACTTTCTAGACATCGTAATTAGTTATACATCAGAGGAAGCTTTGTATGGTATGTAATGTTACACCGTAAAGTCATTTTTGTCCGAGGGCTAAATTAGCTAAACTAAGTGTCATCTTCATTACTCAGTGTTGGGAGGCTGATCTTAATGAGGCCAATGAAAGTCATACCTAGAAATGTACATTGTCTTAAGTTTAAACTGGATATAATATGTTTCTGCAGTTGGTGTGTAGCAGGGAAGGAAATTTTCCACTGTAACTGGTGGTGGTGGTAGCAGTAGTGTCATGATTTAGTAATTTGCATTTCAAGTATGTGCAAGTATAGAAATTAACATGTATTTCTAGACAAGATAATCACCTATCCAAAGAATTACTTAAATTATAAAATTTATTTTTAATTGGTAAAAAGTGCTATTTAATACAACCATTTGAAGACCACTTACACAAGTTATGAGACTAAGAGAGAAAGAAAGGCTGCATGTGTCCCTTTGGGATCTGGAAGGTTGCCTGCTTCCTTCTAAAGGAGGAGCTGGAGCTGATGGAATCAGCTTATTCCTCCTTTGTGTACAGCCCTTTGCTATGAAGCTTAGCACTTCTGCACCTTTGATTTGCTTCAGATAGGACCTTGTAAATGGGTGTGGAGTATGTCTTTTATGAAAAACCAAGGTCAACTTTCAAATTCCAGCTAACCTGAGATACAAAAAGAACCCCCAAATGCATGAGAGGAAGGAATGGGATTTTCAAAGTATATTGTATTTTGACTGACCTAGTCAGTCTTGTACAGATTTCCACTTCATTTTGACATACATAATTTATGAGTTACAGCTCTACCTCCAGATCTTAACTGATATTTACTTCTGTTGGAGCTTCACAGTTGGAATGGGGAGAAAAAAGCTATCAAAACGCCCCCACCAAAACCCAGCTCATTTGTCTTCAAGGCTGCACTCAACTGAAGACATTTAAAAGTAGGCCAGCATTTTAGAGTAGAAAAAGTTTTACAGAACTCCTAAACTTCTGGAAATTTCCAATGCAGAGTCTCTGGAAAATTATGACACATTCAGTCAAATGCAATACTTTTAAAATTCAAGTGCTGATCTCTTAGTATTATTTTTGTTTTGCCACCTTGGTGTAAGGCATCTTTTCTGAGAAAAAAATATGATGTTTGAACATTTCACTACTTATTTTAAATAAGACATAAGAGACAACTGGTGTTGCAGATTAGACAGTTAAGGCCTGAAGTGATTAAAGTTTTAAGGGAGTTAATCTTTAAATGCTTCAGTCTTATCTAGCTGATCTGTAAGCCAATTTTTCTCAAACATTAATGCTTTTAAGGACCTGAATAAAGAGTTGTCTACAACATCCATTTAATCTTCAGTGCACTTGGTCAGCTGCAGAGATTTTGGTTTGGTGGGGGGTTTTTTGCCCCTCTTTCCCCTCAAACTTTTTTTACCTCTCAAGAATCATTACATATGTCATTCTTCAATGAATAAAAGCATGGCAGAGCTCAGTGTAGCACTTACACGTGGATTGTGTTGTTTTCATTCTCATGTTACAGAACAGGAGGTGCTTTCAGCAGTTAGTAGAAAACAGATGATAGCAAAAGTTCAGCAATTTTTTTTGGTCAGAGTGTTTCTGGACTCAGCTTATATTTTTTTACCATACTAGCCTCTGCTAGACATCTTAAGAATGCCATAAATGTGGTGTATTTTCCAGTAGTGTTTCTGCTGTGCTGTAAACCAGTTACATTCTGGATTTAGAATCCCACAGCTCTTACTGAATAGATGTTAGATTCTGGATTTTGTAGACTAATGTGATAAAATAATTTGATAGTGATATCTAAGGACTTGCAAGTAGTCCTTGTGTAGCATAACTTTGGCTTACTTGACTAAGTGCTGTCAAAGCACTGTTCAATTAAAATGCTTTATCCACTCTTGTTTTGAGTTGGAAAAGTAACCACTTCAGAGCACTACAGTCAACATTTTTGGTAGATGTGGTAAAATGCTGAAGTGACACCTGTTTGGAATTTCATCTCTCTTTCAGCTCTAATCTTTCATGGAGAATATTGATACGTAACCTTTTTGTATCTATCAAGGTGTTTTAAGATCCACTCTACCCATTTTAACTTAAATTCTTTTCTGGAGGAGAAAGCCATTTTTACAAGCTTTCTTAAGAAGTGCAGATGTTTTTAGAATCGCAGAATGATTTGAGTTGGTTTTCTTCATTCTTCATATCTGTCATCTCCACAGATGATACTTGACTGCATGAGATGATCTCGTTCACCTAAGCTTTGTGTGTGATTCAGTGTCTTTCTTACCTCTCCGTAAGTTTTTCTCATCTTGTTTAAAAATTAGAGGGAAGACTGCAACATGGATTTCTCACTACGTCTCTGCTTGTGGGGTTTTTGTGTAACAGTCTGCAGAAGAGATTCTTAGAACCCCCAGTTAAGCCATGAGGTGTTGTAACATTTACAAAACTCTGTGTCTTGGTATTTCCACCTTATAACTTACAGACTTGTCTGTGGTAATTCTCCTGGAGACCCTGCTTTTCCTGAAGGTTCTGAATTTTGAGCATTAAATGGTTTTTGTTGTTCCTTGTTTAAAAGAAGAAAAAATAGCTCTTGAAATACTGTTGACTAAAATGGGAGAGCAACATATATCTCAAACACACAATATGAAAATGAAAATGGGCTGTATCTCCAGAAACCAAAACTGAAGAGCAGAAATCCTATTGTTTTATATGTGAGAGCAAAAATTATGGGGAAAAAATATGGTTTTAATTACTTTCAGCTTTATGAATAGCCTGATTATGGATGTGCTTTGTGTTTTTCCAAAAACATTAGTTTATACTTGAAAGTTAACTTGGATGAATGCAGCACATGACTGCAGAGTGACACATGTTTTTGAGTAGCTGAGCATGTCCTTAACGTCAGAGGAGATTCTTTAGCCTAAGTGACCTCTTCCACTTTGGCCTGATCATCACTGAAGATTATTTCAGAATAATTCTATATGAACAGAAATCCATGTAAGTTTGGAGTGCAAGCAACAAAAGAGCAGTTCATCTGGAAAGACACAAACCAGCGTACATTTCTAAGTCAGTCAAAACTCCTGTGGGTGCTGCACCTTCTGGGTTTACAGCACTGTTTTTAGGTTTACCCAGCCACACAGCAATGAATTGTGATGTATTTGTGTGCATCCAGATCCGTTGTTATACAAAATTCCTGTTTCCGGTTGTTCCTTGTGCCATGTGCAGATGACTGTACCTGTCTAAGTGAGTCTTATACAGGCATTTCTCCCTCTGTTGTCTCCACAAACAACCCTGTTGAGCTCAGCATGAATCAAAGAAGTTTAGCTTTTGAAAAAGATAAGCGCTGTTCTAAGATGGCCAGAGGTTAGACAGAAGACTTCAGATAAAGAGCATGAAGAGGATAAGCTGTTCTCCTTGTCCTTTGAGAATATGGTGAGTGAATGGATTCTCTAGCAAAGGAGATTTGATGTCAACAGTAATAAATAGATGGAGCTCATGCTATTTAGAATGCAAATTTTGAGCAGTATTGTATGTTTCTAATGGGGAATGACATATGTGAGGCTAACAGTGTGACATGGAAAGGGGAATTGCTTGGATAATCTCCTGAGGTTCTTCTGAGGTTTCTTAATGTGAAAAGTGAAGGCTCTGGCTCTCTGTGTGGCTTCTTGTTTGCTTGTCTGCAGAGAGAGCCATGGGAAAGTACCAGAGTGGGACATCAGAATGGTGATGAATGAAGAAGTCTGTGTGGATTGCTGTAGGAGATGAGACCTGGTCTCTAGGGGGGATTGTCAGGATTGTCACTGTTCGGTGCAGCAAACTTTATGTCACCATTGGATCATCTTCCTTGAGGGAGAATTGGACGAATGTAACAATCCAGGAAACCACTGAATTACCCCAGAACCACTTACCAGTTTGTTATTTAAAATTTCTGTTTTGTTTCAGCTCCATATTATAGATTATCTGTCAGCTTTCTGTAAGAAGTTAGAACTTCTTTTATGCTTGAAGTGCTGTAATTTAGACAATTTTTTGACCGACGTTTCTGGGCTTTTTTTGTTTGGTTGGTTTGGTTTTTATGTGTGTTTGTGCAGGGAGCTGAGAATTTATGTGGTTTTGGAGAAAACCAGCAAGCAAGAGTTGTGTGTTGAATTTATAGCCATATATCCAGTTGTCACAGAGCGATCCTTTCTGGGGTTGTGTGAAGGAGCAGAAAGGCAGATGATGTGCATCTAATCAAACACAGTCTATTGGGCTGGATACAAGATTGTGAAACTTGAACTGGGTTGTTGAGTGTGTTCTGGGAATCCAGAAATAATTTATCTGTGAAGTTGATTCCTGTGACTGTAAATCACTTTGGAATGTTTTCTAATAGTTCAAGAAAACAG
The DNA here is from genome assembly GCF_009650955.1 of Corvus moneduloides. Lineage (NCBI taxonomy): Eukaryota > Metazoa > Chordata > Aves > Passeriformes > Corvidae > Corvus > Corvus moneduloides. Next base: position 52,788,694 of record NC_045481.1, on the reverse strand, counting down.
ATTGATGGAAAATAAAGGGTATTTTACTTTTTTCTGAACAAATTTGTTAATGGCTTGCATTTTGTTAAAGCTGATACTTTTCATGCTGAGAATTTCTAATCAATAGTACTTGTAAATCATTACATTCCTCCAACTCCCCAATTTGACTGACCTTTTAGTTTGAACTCAACATTAATTTTGTTGTGTTTTGATGCAGGTTTCTTCTGCTGGCTTAAATCATCTTAGAGGTTTTAAAGCTTGGCTTCCTAAGCTTGAAAACTTTCTTGAAACCTTTATATAGTGTAAGTGCTTATTCATAATTAATTATAAAAGGTATGTCCTAGTTGTGTTCAGCAAAAACCAGACAAGAACATTAATAAATTTTAAGATGATCCTACGCAATTTAGTGCATTCTGTGGGCCACAGCTCATTTTATCATTGCATTATCCAGTTTGAAGTCAAACAGAAAGGTCAGTGCAGAGACCTTTTGCTGTTCCCATTGGTGTAAATCCTGATTTCTGTGCTCCATACAAGGCAGAGGGGTGTGTGCTGCAGGCATACACCTGGCACGGCACCCATGCAGAATGATTCCAGTGCTTCAGTGTCTGACTGAGGCTGTGCCATGCAGAATTCTAGGGAAAGGTCTTGGAGGCTTATTACCAATTTTTAATTTTTTTTTTTTTAAATTTCAAAAGTAGCCTGTTGGTCTCCAGCACCACCACTAACTGAAGTCTCAAACAGAGCTCAGTTTATGAATCCTGAGGTTGGGGTGTTGTTTGTTTGTAATGCAAACACTACTTACTATTATTTCAGTACAGCATGATGGTGCTGGCATTTGGCTGATTGCATGGAATTGGCAGAACCACTTTGGAATTTTCAGTTTTTATTGTACAACCTTTTTGGACTCTTGTCTATATCCCAGTAACATGGAACAAATTGTTCTCTTTTATACAAAACCTGGCACTTGTAGGTGGAAAAAGAAGAAGTTTATGAATGAACTTGAAGGTTAAAAGATAAAAAAAGGTGGCTAGGCTATTTAGATGGCCTTCTTCTCCCTGTGTTATTCATTAGTAGTGTGGTATTTCCTAATTTCTGTTATGGTTCTGATCCTGATTTGGTAAATGACAATGAGAATTTTACTGAAGAAATCTTATTTTAAGTAAAAGTCAATAAATCGTAATTTGCTATATATTTGTTTGGGTTTGGTCATAATAAGGTAAAAGAGTAAAGAAATAATGCACTTTTATATGCAAAATACAGTTTTTATTAAGAGGAAGAGGAAAAATATAACTATATTCAGATGTGGTTTGTAAGTGCTTATTTTAGGGCTGGTCACTAATGAAGAATTTTTCTCTTTGACTGAAATTCTCCTGAGTGGGGATCTGCCACAAGCATGGCTTCTTGTAATGAATTGCAAGTGTGGAGCCAGTAGTTTTGCCAGCAGTTTACCTGGACTGCTCCTAGAAAAACCTTTCCTTCTTTCTCTGTCTTCATTGCCCTGTGGATGTCAGAAATAAGCCAATGCAGGCCAAAACCTACAGAAGTGGCAGATTTTTAAGATGAGTGTTAATGGTGCAGCTGATCCATGGAGTGTTAGAACTTTATGTAATGTTGCTAAGAGAGACCTCTCTCGGGTGTGTTTGGTTGCAGTATCTGTGTTTTTCAAGGATGCACTGTCAAAGCATCACTTGAACAGGTACTTTTATTTAGCTGCCATGGATACCAGCATAAACTGAAAAGGAATTTTATTTCTGTATCAATAATAGAGTAATAAATTAAGCATTTCAACTGGCTGCTACTATGAATCTCTGAAGCTCCAGCTTGCAGATTTGGAGAGGAGGCAGTTCAGGCTTTACTTGTGGCTAATGCTGCTTGTATGGTGATCCTTGCACAGGTTGTAGTTCTTGCTCAGCCTGCAGTTAATGAAATCTGAGCTGTGGAGTGAACCTAGGCAAAGAGGGAGAACTCTGACCCCCAAGTCTTCTTTTGAATGGTGTTTGGAACTTGTTCTCAAGAGCTTCCCTGACCAGATATCGCAAGTCTTGCAGGTTTGTATCCTTTAAAATATCACTTGCCCTCTGCATGTTTCCCTAGAATAAAGCAAATTCCCCCTGCTCCACTTCCTGCCCTTCTTGGATTTATGTTTCTAGCTAAGGTACTACTGTTGCTTTTGAAGAAATTTTTCTGTCCGGATTTTGTCATACAGGTGTCTCCAAACTGCTTGCTCATCTTTCCTTTACACTGCCTGGTTCCTTAAGCTTGATGAGAAATGATCTTTTATTTATGTCAATGAAAGGAGATCAGAAAAGCAGATCACACCCTTATAGTGACCAGTATTGGTTATCCTCAGGTCAAAAATGTCTTTATTCTTTTTTGTTGAAAGTATATATTCTGATTTGAATCTCTGCCAAGTTACTTGGACAAAAGCAAGTAGTATATATATAAAATTAGGACTAAAGCAATTTTAATATAATACATAATGTGTAGTCACACCTCCCACCTCCAGATAAAATGATCTGCTGTTTTACTGAGCTGCTAGTATTTCTGTTGTCAGTCTGCCATAAATTGTGGGGAATTTAATATAAGAACTGGCTTTAACTTTCTGGTCGTGTCCCTCTCTCCCTCTTCTCCCCTGGTCTCTGTGTCTTCAGAGCTTAGTTTTAGCTCTTTATCTAGGTAAAGGAGTTCAACACAAATCCATTCTAGTGTGTGTAAAACAAACTCATAGGACAAGGTTGGATTATGTAACTGCTTTGTGTAGATTCATGCAGTATATTACACTGGATTATAATCAACCCAAATATTCTTTTAGTAATAAAATGCCCAGTGCAGTTATGATTTTGGTGCTTTTTCTTAGGCTTACCTCAGAGCTAGGAGTGCAGGAACAATTATTCTAAAAAAATATAAATAAATTCAAAATTTTGATCCAAGGGAGAAGATCTGTTTTTTAGTTTACTGAAAGATCTCTGGTTTAATGTAGTATTTTAAAAACAAGCAATATTCCTGTTATGTACATGGCATATGCAGAATCAACCTCACTTCATTTTTTTAACTATATTGTTTCCTTTTTGACGTGTTATAGCAGTGGACAAGAGAGATGTTCATTAAAATCATGGCTTATAAGCCTAGAATGAAGAATGAATTAGATTTAATGTCAAAATAGTGGGATAAGAAGTGAGTACTAAAGTTACAGCGTGCATTCGTGACCTCAATGTTTTTAACATTCCTTGAATACCAGATTTGTCTAGTTCTCGGCATCACCTCATGATTATTTGCTATAACTGCATACCAGAAAACCTTATTTCACAAGGATTTTCCTGCATTCTGGCCCAGTAATATACTTGTAGAGACTTGTTGGCATTTGCAATTTTGAAGATTTGTTGTTGGACCATTTTCATATCTGGTTCATGTCTTGTGTATTGGATTTGATCTGCTTCTCACAAGAAGCAGAGGAACTGGCAAGACCTCTCAAAAAGTGGGTGGAGAGTACACTCCCCTCCTCCCCCCAATTTAAATATTTTGCTCCTATGACCAATGTGTGTTCAGAGCAGCCACTTCTGCACGAGCAGATTTTCAGCATCCACAGCAAGTTATTGTATTGGCACTGAGGAGCAAAAATTACTCCGAAAAGTCACTTGCTCTTTTGGGTTATGGCTGAATCATTTATATAAACATGGCTGAAGTTTTCTATTTTGAAATTCCAGATTTGATTCTTGTTACACTTTCATCAATACTGTTACTTAAAAGGATGTGTTTTGCTTGTTTCATGTCTGAATGTCTTTCATCCAAAAGATCAGCAGCATTTCCAGCAGTGACTATTGTAATAAATATATATCTACAATTTTCTTTGGGTTTGGGTAATACAATTGTGAAAATGTCACATGATTTGGGAAACTGTTTCCATTTTATGTAACCAAAGAGCAATTAAGTGAATGGAAATATATTAAATAACAATAATTTTGTGAAGTTTGATCAGGCTTGAAAGATTGTTGATGTTGGTTTTTTGTACTAGTATGCCTTAGATGAAGAAAGTAACTATCTGAGTTGCTATGCCTGAGAAAAATTTTTTGCAATAATAACTTCTGTGGACTCATATGCAATTAATAAATATTTAAATATATTTTAGCTTGGTTTAAAATGAAGGTACATCAGTGTTAAGTTTAGTTTATTCTGGCTGCCGCAAACATAATTATATTTGTATTTTGTGTGGCAAAGGCTAAGCAGATAGTACTCAGTGAAGTGTTCAATAATACATTTTCCAAAATGTTTCAGTTTGATCCAAGGTGAAAAATAATATAATTAAGTAAAATGTAATCAAATGTCAGATTTTTGTGCTGACTTTGGCTTTAGACTGCAAGTATTGTGTGTAAGAGTTCAGCTAAAACCACTTAAGTCTGGACCCTGAGTTCAGACTGATAATTAGATAACCTAAGTGGGATGTTTTTATTGAACCATTTCTTGGGTTGTTGAAATGGAAAGGCAGAAGCAGTTTAACCAAAAAAAAAGAACAACTGATTTAAAGGTTTTGTCTGTACCTTTTCTTTCAAAACTCATCATTAGGCTTTCAAGAACACTTCAAAATTACAGAAAACAAGAGATTCTTTTCATTGGCTCTCCTTCCTTTTTTAACCTCTTTTTGTAGCATCTGAATACATTGAATGATGCAAGTATTTTTTAACAGTCTGTATTTGTAGTTTGATGATGAAAAGAAATGGTTGGAAATGGTTACCTGAAAAGGAGCTATTTGGTGGCATGTTTTGTGTTTTGGCTGGGTTTTTTTAATGAAACATTTTGAGCTTATCAGCCACTAAATAGACATCTTTTCTAAGTATCCTAATTTCGTCTGTTAAATACATAGATGTGATCTATGCTGAAGCATTTTAGGGTGTGTAGTATGGGATAATAGTTGACATACTTCTTATATTATTAAGGTGCGTCATTATTACAGCATATGCACACCCTCTTATGTCTTATTGCTTAAATATGACAGTGCTTATAAGCTTTCCTTTTAAAGTATGAATTTACTACGGTGAGTTAAGTAACAGCATATTTATGTGCACTATTTCACCTATTATGGGTAATGCCTTACGTGTCTGTTGCAAGAGCTACACTACAGTGGAAACCGTATTTAAATGAGGGGTTGAATTTAGTAGTGGTTTCTGAAGGGCGTTCAAAGAAGGAAACTTAATGACTCCTGTCTCTTCAGATTACTGACTTTAAGTGTGGCAGAAAAGAATGTGCCTTTTCAGTTTCAGAGCATTTGATGTCTTGCCCTAAATGGAGTAAGAATGGGGTGCTCAGGAGTTACCTATCATTTCGTTTTAGTCTGAGGTACCCCCTCCTTCGGGTTTTCTTGTTTGAGAGGGTGGGGTTCTCTATGCCAGCACTGATCCAGAGGGAGAGGAGAAAGCCAATTACCTATTTTCAGATGCAATCTAGAAATGCATAAATGAGATTTGCAAAGTGCCCTTGCACATTTCAGCCCCCAGTAAGACAGACAGTGCCCACAGGGGGTGTGTGCTTTCTGCTGAGGCTGCAAAAGCAGCGTGGCCAGCAGGGTGAGGGAGGGGATTCTGCCCCTCTGCTCTGCTCTGGTGAGATCCCACCTGGAACACTGCATGCAGCTCTGGTTTGCCTGCACAGCAAGGACATGGACCTGTTGCAGCGAGTTCAGAGGAGGCCACCAAGATGATCACAGGGATGGAGCACCTCTCCTGTGAGAAAAGGCTGGGAGAGCTGGGGTTGTGTAGCCTGGAAAAGAGAATGCCAAGGGAAACCTTCTTCTGGCAGCCTTCCATTTCTTGAAGTGATGCTACAAAAAAGCTGGAGCGGGACTTTTTACAAGGGCAGGTGGTGATAGGACAAGGGGGAATGGCTTCAAACTGAAGGGAAGTGGGTTTAGATTAGATGATAAGAAGATTCACTATAGGAGTGGTGAGATGCTGGAACAGGTTGCCCAGAGAAGCTGTGGATGCCCCTTCCCTGAAAGGCCAGGTTGGATGAGGCTCTGAGTAACCTGGTATAGTGGAAAGTGTCACTGTTCCTGGGCAGGGAGTTGGATGTAGAATATCTTTATGGTCCCTTCCGATCCAAACCTTTCTATGATTCTGTGACTTGCTGTTTAAATTTCAACCTAGTGGCAAAATGCTGGCATTGCTACAATTTCTGCAAGGTTGTCTTCTTACTAGTCTGCATGTGCCACCTTCCTCTTCCTAAAGTGTCTGTGTAACTGCGGTGGGAACAATACGGATTTTGGAAGGCTATGTTTTAAACAGGAATTAGCAGTGTAACAGATAAGTAGGTTTAGATCTATTCATTCTGCTACAACTGGAGATATACACTGTTGGTAGTTGAGCTAATGTGGTTAAAGTGAACCACACTTTGGGTTCCCTTTCCTGGGTGGTAACAAAAAGTCTGGTATTGCATATGCATCTTTAGGAGTTTTTTTTCATGTGCTTTAGTTTCCCCTTCTCAGTTAGGAAACGTGTAATGCTTCGTTACCCAATTGCTTGGTATTGTGAGAGCCTCTCATGTACGATCACAGAAGACTTTAGTATTGACTGTTCCAGATTCTTTTACTGTCCCCAGACTTGATGAATTTACTGTTGAATGTTTGTGATATGTTCAGAAATTATCTGTAGAAAACAAAATAAACCCTAAGTTAATCACTCTACTACACATGCACAGAGCCTAGCAGAGATCTAATTTGCCTCCCTATGGGGAAAACTAACCATTTATTCTTACTTTTAAAAATAGCTCATTACTTCAAAAGAGAACTGTTCTCCTATACCATGACAATTTAATTTGATTGAAAGTTTTTTTGGTGAATGTTCTTGCTGAAGGACTTTTTACTAAGTGACTGTATTGTGTTGAGTACATCCATTTACTTTTGTTGAAGAGCTGTTAATAGATGGATGATTTATGATCTAGCTGTAGAGAAGCCTTTCTGATTCTTTTCCAGTGTAATTTGTTTTTCTGTAGGGTTACTAGTTCTGTAATTTGATGTCTTCTGCATGTTTGCTACTTGCAAGCAAATATTCTGGATAATGCTTTTTATAAACAGAAGAAACATCTGCCTACTTCCAATAACCCCATCTTGCCTTGTCTTCTGAAACCCACAATTTAGAGTTCTCTAATTTTATATTTTGGTTACACAGAATACTTGGAATTATGCTGTTTTCATTTTCCAAAGTCTTCTATATCTTCCCCTCCAAAATAGAGTTTTGTTCTGGGAACTTCCTCAGGAACCTCTCTAAGGAACTCTAAGGTAGAAAGACTTCTAAGAGGGGTTTTTTTAGTCCTCTTTGAGGGATTTTACCTTTGCTCTTATTTTATCCATTGTCATCATCAGTTTTTAGAAGCTTTCTCCTTCTGGTGCATGATGAAACATACCTTAGTAGTAATTGAGGTGATTGTCCCACTCTGCACTGGGGTGGCCTCACCTCGAGTCCTGTGTGCAGTTTTGGGTACCATAACACAGAAAAGATGTAAAGCTATTAAAGAGTGACCAAAGGAGGGCATGAAGATGAGGAGTTGGGAGGGGAAGCCATATGGGGAATGGATGAGGTCACTTGGTCTGTTCAGCCTGGAGAAAAGGGACTGAGGAGAGACCTCACTGCAGTTAAAACTTCCTCACGAGGGGAAGAGGAGGGACTGGCACTGATCTCTTCTCTCTGGTGACCAGTGACAGGACCTGAGAGAGTGGCCTGAAGCTGTGTCAGGAGAGGTTTAGGTTGGATATCAGGAAAAAGTTCCTCATCCAGAGGATGGTTGGGCACTGGAACAGGCTCCCCAGGGCAGTGGTCACAGCACCAGCCTGACAGAGTTCAAGAGTGTTTGGACAACATTCTCAGGCATGTGGTGGCTCTTGGGGTGTCCTGTACAGGGCCAGGAGTTGGACTTGATGATCCTGATGGGTCCATCCAACTCAAAATACTCTATGATTCCATGATTCTAATCCTTATTCCTTAGCATGTTTCTCTGCTACATTTCTCAATCATTTTCAAAGGTAGTTTTATATGTAAATTGCTGGAGTTTATGTGTGCTTCTCTTTTCCTTATCTTGGACATGACTTTTCCCCCCCCTGGAAAAATGGATTGTTTTCAAACGATCATTATGACAGGTGGGTGATACACTGTGACAGCAACAGGCTTCAGACTCATCACCATTTCCTAGGAGCAGTCAGGTCTACGTGAGGCTTATCACATTGACTTCCAGCAAAGAAATTGCTACAGGTTCTTGCTAGAATCAATTATATTCCTACTCCCTTGCCTTTAGAACTCGCTTTTCCTTACAAGCTGGGTTCATTCCTACTGTGAGAGTGTCCTCTGTGGAAAGAGGGTCAAGGCTACTCGTGGGTATTCTCCTGGCAGAGAAGCAGCAGCATCGTGTTCCAAGGAGCAGTGCCTGGGCACAGCTTACCAAGGGAACTATGTGGGCCACCACCGGGATGTGGCAGGAGAAGGAGGGAAAATAAAATGGTTATTGTGGATGCTGATCTTTTAGTTTTTATGTGCTTGCTGTCGATTTTTTTCTTGACTCTTCAATTTCTGTCTGATACAGGAATGTGTGATTAAAAAGTGTTGAAATGTTGAAAAAAGAAGAGTTTTAATAGATTTTTCCAAGCAGGGATTTTGTCTCTGAACTTTTCAAGCAAGCTGGCAAGAGTGTGCTTTCATAAAAGCCTGTGGCCAGCTCACTTGTGTTCATTTGGAACACAACTCTGGAGCTTGGGCTGCTTGTCATTGCCTGGATTTTCCTCAGTAGGAACAGTATTGAAATTCCCATATTAAACCTCCCGTGGTTATCCTTCCTCTTTGAAATTAGTTTGTTTATGTTTTCACTGCATATTGTGTATTTGCACCATGTTGACATTGTCTTCAGGTTTTACTTGAAGATAATGTACATTTCCTGAAAATATCTGAGGTGATGAAAAGGATGTTATTTTTTTCTTGCTCTGATAGGTATTTCAGGTATGTTAGCAAAGGATTATACAGATATTTTCATATCACAGTGGAAAGACTGTACATGGTGCTGTTAAATGTGAGTGCTTGTCTGAACTTGTTTATACATCCTCTTTGGGATGCAGCTGTGCCACACTTGCGGTGGGAAAACAAAGAGATCTTACTTAAAAGCTGTAGCAGTATTGTGGCACAAAGGTACTCTTATTGGGGGCTTTGGGGCTTTAGGGGGGTTTTGTTTCTTCTTTTTAGATTTCAGGCTCTAGTTTTGCTGCCACATGCCATAAATTTTGCACAAGACTGCAATTTATGTGCAGTGTTTTCAACTACAGTAAACATTAATAACCTCATCGAGAAAAGAATTAAAATGCTTTGAGGTCATGAACCTTATCCTTGGAACGCCGTGGGTCACAGTTAGAGTTGACTTTAGTCAGTGTGACTGAATGAATATGTGTATGCATATACGTAAAACAAAAATCTGACAGTTTTTTTCATATATCCCTTACTTTGTAGAATTTCTGGGTTGTGAAAGAGGCAGTGACTTTGAAAGTTTTATTGTGTTTTACTGTGGCTTTTAAGATGCATATAAATAAGTAATTGCATGCTTTAAATGGAAGCAACATAAAGGCATGGAGTGCTCTTTACTATTTTTGTCTTACATATACTATCTTAATATGTTGTATTCAATGAATGCAGTAATTTCAGAACAGTAGCTGATACTTTTATATTTAGTTTGGTTTTATTTTTAATCAAATCAGTCTTGGTCTTATATTCTGTTTAAGATAAGAATTTGTGTAATACTATGGAGCAGGGGGGAGAAGCTTGTTAAAGGTTGTTATATGTTGATGTACAATTCCACGGGGCTTTGTGAACACTTTCATGGGGATTCTCTGGAAATGACTGGACAGAATATTTTTCTTAGATTTTTTTTTTTCCTTTCAGTTGGCAGTATTTCCTTCTAACCTTTTTTTTTAAAGATTTTCCTTTGCTTAGGATACTATTTCTCTATTACAAACCCAAAAACCTGATGGCTCTGGAAACAATTATTTCAGATGAGACATTAGAATTATAGATAAATATGAACACTTCAATTTTTTCTTAACTATGAACACTTGATAATTTACTCCTTATGTGTTTTGAAAAGTAAATTTACTCATTACTCTTGGTATTATAATTCATTCTTTAAAACATCATTATTAGGATCAGTTTTGCAAATAGGTTAACAGGTATTATGGCAGTCAGTCATGAGTTCTGGGGGCATATTTTTTGTATAACATGTAGTGCATTCGTGGCTGCAAAATTTTCTCTTGCACTTTTCTGTTTCTGGTGTTGGCATTAAAAGCATACATTTAGTCAGGTATTTACCATCTAAATTTCACTGTTTTCACTGTGTCATTTCAAATATCTGATCAGTTGGTGCTCCAAACTGTGTCTTGGTTGAAGTAAATTGTCTTTTAAGAATGTCTCTGCTGGAGGAGTCAGTAGAAGTTGGTTAGCACGGTTACAGGAAGAAACCACAAGGGTCTGGCTTCCAGCAGATACTGGAAGATATGTGAGTCGAACACTCAAGGGCAGGGCTACCATCCAGAGGAGCTTGTGTAGGCTGGAGGAGTGAGCCAGGGCAAGCATTATGAAATGAATCAGGGAAAAATGCAAAGCCCATATTTGGGAGGGAAGAACCACGTGTCATGTTTCATGTTGGAGACTGGCTGGCTGGGATGCGTCTCTGCTGAAAATGACCTCGAGGTCTTGCTAGACAGCAAGCTAAATGTGAGCCAGAGCGTGCCCTGGCAGCAAAGACCTCCAGCAGCATCCCAAATGGCATTCAGAGGATCACAGCCAGGAAACTGAGGGAGTTGATTATTGATGTCCTTTAGTCAGTACTTGAGAGATCCCAACCAAAAAGCTGCATCTGCTTTTGGGCCCCCCCAATACAAGAAGGATGTCCATCAACTGGAGCTGTATTAGAGGAGGGCAGCCAGGATGGTCTGGTCAGGTCCCAGAAGACTTGTCCCACGAGGAGAGGCTGCAGGAGCTGGGACTGTTCAGACTGAAGAAGGGACATCTTTGGGATGACTGAACAGCAGCCTCCCAATACCTATTTGAGGGTAGGTATCAAGAAGATGGAGCCAGCTTCTACTCAGTGGCACCTGATGGGAGAACAAGAGGCAAAAGGTATAAATTGAAGTAAGAGGGGTTGTAAGCCAAGCAAGGGAAAAGCTTCCATCATAAGGAGAGTCAGGCATTGGGATAAGCTGTCCAAGAGACTTCATGGTCTCCATCCTTGGAGGTGTTCAAGACGGACTTTGTAAATCCCTGAGCAATCTGGTCTGAATTCATACTGTTTATCATACTTTGAGCAGGAGGTTGGACTGTACAGCTCCTGAAGTGCCTTCCCTAGGACCTCCTGTTGTCAGCAGCCTTATGTATCATAGCGTGCAGAGGTTGATGAGGAGAAGGAAGAACTGCAGTGAGATTATATCTCAGTTAAAGCAGCTACTGCATTGCAAAAGGGTCCTGCTGCTGAGCAAGAGGGGCAGAGCTGCATCCCAGCACGTAACTCACATTCAGTGAGCCAGGTCACACACATGCTGTGATTAACTTTGTAGTTGATTTCTTACAGGTAACACTGAAGAGTTGTTTTCCAGCTCTCTGCCCAACATCCTAAGGGTGCTTCGTTTGGGAACTGATTCTGGATGTTGTTCATCAGTCGGGCTGTCGGTACCAGCAGAATTCCTCCAGCTGCACAGAACAAACAGCAGCTGCATTTGCTGCTGTGGACTGCTAACAAAACCAAATTGCACATTTCACCTTTTAAAAGATCTTGTTGGAAATAAGTACTTTTCTAAAAATGTAGGAGATAGACCTGTTTATTGCAAAATCCCCAATGTTTTGGTCTAACTGGAGGCCTAATTGACAACTCTGCATTTGAAAAAAGATGGAGAAGAAAGCAACTAATTTTAAAATACATTTTTCCTTCTTAGTATTTAAGTTATTGATGGGTTGTGGAATGGTTTTCATTACTCCATCCAGTCACTTGGTTTCTGTCACTTTCTCATGTGTAGAGCCAGATATGCAAGATGTTTTCTTAGTAATTTAGTGCCTTGATTTTGTGGTATTCGTCAACAGCATCTGTTTTATAGCGATGTGCATGTTCCTAGGAACCTGTAGAAGCAGAAATGCCACTTCTGACTTGCCAGATCTCTTGATCAAAAGTTATTAAAGGCCTGGAAGTTCTTCCCAGTAGACCTGCTATCAGCTCTATCTAGGAACAGAATATATGCTTCGTTAACTTGAGGTAGCCATTCTTACGATAAATCATTTTGATTAGTTGGTAGGTGGTGTGTTTGTTGGGTGAGCATGGTTGTCTACTGAAAAGGCAAAGGTAAAAATGGCAAACTTAATGAACACTTGGTCTGAATGTGTTTTCACATTTTGCTCTAGAAGGAGTGTGTGTCTTCCATGGGAGGTGAGGGAGGTGGCTGTGTACAGCATGGTCCTTATCTTCATCACATGTGTATTGCTTTTAGTTATGGCACTTAGAATGCCAGAAACAGCAGCTGCCAAGTCTGGAGAAATAAATTTGTCTACTTTATCACACAGTAATTTTATTCTCAGGAAAAGAAATCTTAAGCAGAAATTGTCTAATTGTCAGCATGTCAGCTTGCTAATTTTCTTTGCCTTGCCTTTGACAATATTTTTCTCTATGAGAATCTCTTAAATGGTTGCTTTTTTCAGCCTTCAAAACAGTATGTTTGGCCTTTACGAAATGTCTATGTAAAGTTTTGTGGAAATTGCTTTGAAAAATATCTAGATACCTTAAAGATGTAAATTGTGGAAATGTGGTTTTGCATCTTAGAGTGGAAATCTGATTCAACTGATGTTTTCTTCTAGTTGAAAATAAGTAGTTTTTTAATGTGCCATCCTGAAAAAGCATTATTAAAAGAGGAAAATATAAGTATCTCAATGAAAATATCTCAATATTCCATTTGTTAGTAGTAAAAGATTTCTTTTGCTACAGAAAGGGAGTGCTCAGCTTCAGGCAAGACTCTATTTCAGGCTTAATTTGTGTTTCAATAATTTCAGTGAATTAGAAGTTCCATGAGGGAAATGAAAATGAAACTTAGACTTGTGCCCCCCTGCCTCAAACAAGAATGTGATTTAGATAAAGGCAACTTTATGGGTAATCTGCAGTTCATGTAAATATTTTTTTAAAATCCGCCGTGTTTCTGTGTTTTATTCCATGTGAGGCTTTCAGGGCAAACCTGGCCGGGGGTTCAGCAGATGGTTATGCGTGGAGGTATTTGTCTGACAGGGACTGCTTGACTTTTTAAACTCTCCTCATTGTTCCAACGCAGTCCCAGCTGTAATGTGGAATGCAGCACGAGCTTCCGGGAAGTGCTCGAACACTGCTCCACCAAACGCCTAAATAGGAGGGAGGATCATCACTGGTGACTAAGGGCAGCTGAGCTCAGCTTAGCAATTCCTCAGTTCTTTTGTTTTCCTGTCCCGCGGTGAGACGTGGTCTTGGCAGTGGCTGTTGTGATAAAGGAAAGGAAAGGTGAACCAGCTCCTCAAGCAGGAACTGCAGGAGGCTGTGTTTGTTTCTCTTTCTTGTTTGGTAATGAAATCTGTTGTTTCAGTGAATAAGCAAGCGGCAATGACATGCAGAATTGCACGTTCTAGTGAGACACTGACCTGCCAAGATTCCTTTCATTTATAACATATTCCAGAAAAAAATTTTGACCAGAAGCATCATGTTACTACTTAGAAAGCTCATCTTAGAACATGAGAATCCAGCATTTCTGAAACTGTGGTTTAACATCTTAGTGTAAGTGGTTGGTGTGATGATTATAATCAGAAGAGTTGGTTTTTTTATGTACTGTTGTAAAATTCAGTATTTTACATGTTGTTTTAGTTAGTGCACTATATACTACTTATATTTGCCATAATTGGTCACATTGTAGTAAACTTCTGAAAGTTCATTTTGATTTTCCCACTACTTTAGGATCTTTCATGTGAAAAAAGGTACCTTTTATTTTTCTTTGCACTGTGATAGGCGTTGTTTTGGTGCTGTTTTTACTGATGATTCATTAGAGTTAGAATTCATTTTAGTTGATAGATGTACCTTGCAGATGGTGAATTAAGTCTTTTATTTACGTGAACAGTAATGCTTTCATGACACAAAAAAATTTATGGCTATGTGTACTAGCTGCCTACTTGCTCCTGGTAGTAGACTTACTGCTTACATATTTCTAGTAATTAAGAACACAAAATCATGCAGGAAGGATGTCATTACTGCATAAAATACACTGAGTGATTTAATAAGTACTGTACATGTCAGGCCTTAATTGCACAGGTGATTAGAGCTCTGGCTGGAAAGTGAAATGGGCACTTTTCCTTAAGAGACCATTTAGTGCATTCCTTTTGTATTAATAAAAAGCATCAAACCTTTGAAGTGTGTGCACTGAAAAGATGGTAGAACTTAACCAGAACAACTAATGAAACTGATCAAACAGCAGATTTTTTGTTTTAAATAAAGATAAAGAAGATATCAAAGAAGGAGTTAATGGTTCCAGAAAGGAAAACTGCCCTGTGAATCTGTTCATGTTTGAGTGCACATTCAGAACTGCATCCAGCTGCACTGTAGATGGAAAGGCTGCTCAGTCCATGCAGCTGATCCCTTTATCTTGTGACCTGGAGTCTGTGACACAGCGGATAAGGGATTCATTCCTCTGTCCTGCATTCCATTTCAGTAAATCCTTCCACACCCAGCACCTCATCCAAAGCACTTTTTTTGTTTTGGTGTTGTTTTGGTTTTTTTTTTTGTCGGTTTTGAAGTTATTTAGGGAAAGCCCAGAAACAACGTACGCGTAAAGAAGGATGCATCCTGCTGACTTGTTCTTCCTTTTCCAGGAACTGACGTTCTCATCGTGTTGAGTGACACACACAAGGAATACTGAGTTTTTAATAATCGTGTGAAATAAAATGAAAAGGGGGAGGGGGACTGCAGTATTTGGGAATTTGGAGAGGAACCTTGGTTCTGGTCTCAGGAGTTGTTTCATTTTGTAATTGGACTGCTTATTAAAATATGCAGTTTTAAAAAACTGTAGCTGAACAAAATACAGAACAAAATTCTCTTCTGTGCCTCTCTATGCCTCTCTAATCTGTTAATATTCTCTGAGTGCATAAACCAAACAGTGGATCCAGCTGAATCACTGGCATCGTTTATTTGAAGATTCCAAGTCCTTTGCCAAACCCCTTCAAAATAGGTCAAGGAAATGATGAGGCAAGGGACGGTCAGTAATCAGGTAGTGACCAGGAGAGCTGAAAGAGATCGAAAGGTGCAAAACAAAAGTGTTCATCCCAGCAGAAGTGTTCCTTGTTAGAGATGAGAATGTTTATATGCAATAAATACCATCTATAGGATTAACAAAATTGCAGATATTAGAACTATTTATCTAGTTGGGATCAGAAAAAACCCTTGGGAGAATGTTGTTGAGTGCAAATTAGTTGGATGAGTAGCAAGACAGCACATGAAATTCTGTGCTGATGAATGCAAACCCATGCATAGTGAAGGAAGTAATATGAACTCTGCATAAGCTTTGCTGTGTTAGGAATTAATTTTACAAATTTAGAAGACATCTGAGCAATGTTTTGGACAGCAGAGTTGAAGATCCCTGGCTTAGTAAGCAACAGTTTGTGAACAAAAGCAAAAGCTGAAATTTGTTAAGGATGGAATTATGGAAATAAAATGCATAAACAAATAGTTCCCCTGTTGCCTTGAACCATAGCAACAAGAAATTTGGGGATGATTACTAGTATGACAAGGTAGATGAAAAGCTCGTGGAGGTGTATAATAAATATGTTGGATATGTCTTTCTTCATCTTCTGGAACCTGGTATATTTTTCTCACTTTGTATAACAAAGTCAGAAGGCAAAACTTTGAAGCACTGTTAAAAGGTCAGAAAAACTTTCTTTGGATAAGAAGTAGTAATTTTCAGATCCTGTGATGTGTGTAAGAGAAGATTAAGTTCCTTCTTTTCACCAATAGATTCTTGCATTTCCATTTTCATAGAAGAAATACTTGCAGTAGTTTAAGGATTTGCAGGTTAAAAAGCAAAATGTTTTTAGTTCAGCAGAGTAAATTTTTCCAAATCTTTTATCTCAGATAAATTTATTTTTGGATAGAAATGCCATATGTGGGGGAGTGACTTTTTTTGTATTTGCTGTACTTTTGTAACAGCCAGTGAGATTATGTATTTGCAGGGAGGTACCTGCTTGTGACTCAGGCTGGAGCTGAACATTATGTTCATACACTGCCTCCTCAGCCTCTTATTTAGTGCTCATCTTTGTGCTTTAGACTGGTGGTAGCCTCTTAATTTATAAGTCAGAGTTTATTAGAGGAATTGTATCTGAGCATCTCATGTGATTAATAAATGTTCTTCCTGCTTGGAACAAGTAAAGGAGAAATCCTATTAAAAAATGACAGTTCTAATCAATGAATGAGGTGCTTTTGATTTAAATCATGCCTGTAAGTAAATCCTTTTTAATACTAAACAATCTTGGTAGATAGATGCAATTAAATTTGGGGTTCACAGTGAATTTTAGGAAACAGCATGATGCAGCAAATACAGTAAATGCATTTCTGAGCAGCAGAAGAACTAGTTTAAAAAGCCTTTCTGGCTCAAGTGAATTTCTGCCAACAGGTATTTTCAGTTGCCTTCTCAGTGCTGAGAATGGTTGTTATTAAAAAATCCACTGACTGCCATGGTTATTGCTTACCCTTCTGATTCAAGGTTCTCACTTGGCACCATTGCCAGAAAAGCAAAGCATTGTGAAGATGCACATGATACTGTCTTGAGGTAATTCTGAGATGCAGGCATCTGTTACTGATGACTGTATGCATTTTTATGGCATAGATGAATTAAGCATTGGTTTGTTTCTTAGAAATTTTCCGTTTTGGAGCAGAAACTGGCTTTACAGCTGTGTCTGTAGGAAATTACATTGGAATCAGTGTGACTCCATGAAACCTTAGATAAGCACTAGTGACTGAGTTTTTGAGAATAATTTCTCATTATTAAAAATAAATGTTGTTCATATGTTTCTAGTGGATACAGGATTTTACCATTTGGATTTGTAAAAATTTGTATCCTAAATGGAGACTTCAATTTTGGTGTGTATCTTAGTGACGTTCTTACACAAAGGTATAACTAGTGAATTAAAAGCTTGAAAAAGTCATTGCTGCTTGATTTTGGTCCAAGGCTAACATAATGTCTGCCAGCCTTTGCTTCTTAATGTATTTTTTTTCGTCAAGTGTGTCTACTTTTGCTAATGAATTTTAATTTTGATTATGCTAATATTTCTTCTATGTGTGTCTCTTCTAAAGAAGCTGTTAGAACTCAAAATCTTTGGTTCTGGGAATTGCTGGGGGTGTAGCTCTTGCACACCTAGCTTTAAGGATGGCCTTCACTGCTCAAATCCTTTTGTAATATAATGAGTAGATCTGTAAGGAGAGAGTGACCACTTTAGTTTTACCAGTAATTAATCTAGCAGTGTGTGATAGACAAAGAAATTATTTCTCAGAAAACTGGATGGAATGAGAAGATCATCCTAAAATACAGACCAAGGTGTTGTAGACCTTTCTGTTCTGAGGATGAGGAAAGGAACAAGGAGGAACACATCAAGGAATATTCAATCATCAGATGATTGACTATTGTTCTGTATTTGGCAAGTGAAGGGAAGTGGTGATGTCAGGATATTGTTGTACAAGACATTCTGGCTGTGAAAGAAGAGAGATTGATAACTGGTGATATCTGTGTAGTTCTGGTCATTGGGTTGTGCCTTCAGTTCCATTATCCTCACATTACCTTAAGTAACCCAAGATGCAAATGCCCTCCAGGGAGGGTAATGAATAAGACTGTTCAAGTTCTCAGGCTCAATGAATCCCTCTATTCAGTGCTGTAAAACGGTATTTGATGTCCCCAAAGTCAGGTTACTTTTCAGAGTGTCTTTTCTGCGTTTCACAGCACAGGTTAACTGTATGGAATACTGACATGTCTGGAACATGTTTTTGTGAAAAGCAGGGCTTGCTTATCCTGGATAAAAAGCACAAAAGCATTAGCAAGTGCAGAGATTTGCAGTTAGTGCTTAATGCTCCCAGTTGTTTACCCAGTGCTCAGCAGGTGTAGTATAACACCTTCCCTTTCCAAGGGCTGGGATCTGAGAGCTCTGGGAATGCCCCATGAGTTAGCTCAGCTTTTCAGTCTGCAGCTGAGCTGTCTGACACTTCGTGTCTCAAGGAAGCAACTCCTCTGGGCAGCTTCCTATGCTCCTCATTAGATAGATTCCCCTGCTTAGGTTGTCAGTAGTTTCCTGAAGATACTGGCTCTGCCTCTGTGCCTAAAGCTGGATGTCTTTAAAACATCAGTCCCTTGTAACAGTGGTAATAACTGTAGTACGGGAAGTTTTTCTGCAGGGAGGGAGGAAGTTATGTCAGCATGTTACTGTCTCAGAGGCTGCAAGTTAAAAATGCAACAAACCAGAAAAGCCTGCCACCAGCAGCCAGAAAACCCTTAAAAATCCTCAAAGCTTTTCCAAGCCTCATTAAGCCTGGCATCAGTAGGAGAACTCAAGGGTCTATATACAAAGGATGTGCCAGAACAGGAACTCGTATGCACGGATGTGTAAGTGTTTAACATCTGAGTTGGGCAGTACAAGAGCATGGGTAAGTGATGGGTGGCAGGTTAGCTCAGAATTTTGGTGTTGGTTAAATGCATTTGGCTAAGAGTGTACAGGGAGCTGTGTTTGTGTGATAAATTCTTTCGCTTATAGAGCTGAATTCAATCTGTGTATGCTTGTGTGTGTTTAAGTCATGCAGAAATGATCAGCCTTTGTGACTTGCCACCTGTTTTGAGTTAGAGGAGGTCTAAGGTTGTCTGAAGGCACATTATTTTCAGGCCTCATTTTCATTGGCAAAAATGCAGGCAGGAGATGAATATTCTTGTTGGAAGAACACTGGCTGGTTACATTTAGGCACTTTCTTAAATTCTTGTATACATTGTATTTAACTACATAGCAAAATTTTTCAGTCTCTTGCAGAAGACTACTTTTCTCCGCGGATCTAGATACTGTCTTTATGCTCTTGTGAATGTCTGAATTTCAGTTTTGTAATCTAGAGCATTGATTCTTGAATCACATTCAAATGAGAGTATCACATACTAGCTTTGATTCAATTGACAGATTTAGGATATGAGAATACATCTGTGTGTGTAATCTCACATAAATCTGCCTCTTTAATCCACAGTGTTATCAACCTTTATTAATGCCAATATTTTTAAACATTATAATTGCATTTTAAAAAACCCAGTCCTCCTTTCTGTCTTGTATCAGTTTCAGGCAGGAACGATTGCTACTAAAAGTGCTCTGCTAATTAGAAATAACTTCTCTGTTTAAATGCTTACAGTGCTTTATCTTGTACAGACTGGTGGTTTGCACTGAGGTGGTCATACTAACATATTCATGCCAGTGGCATACTCTTAAGCACATACATTGCTTGGAGGATTAAGTGTTCCTTATATCATGGAGCTCTTCATAAAACAAACAAACAAACTTCAAGGTTTGGAATGTAATCTCTATAGTGTCACATTGCCTATTTGTCTCTGTACTGCTTATGCAACTGCTTATGCATTGTGCATTTTTAGTCAGAGGAATGTGTGGTGGTTAATTTCAACTTTTGTTTTCAATTTATTTGTTTTATAAGTATAACCCAATTATTTGTCCTTTTGAAAGAGGAGAAACTAAAGATACATACACAAAAATTAGAACTATGCTTTTAGAAGTCTGACATTAATATAAACAGCAGAATGTACTAAAAACTGTAATTTACTGAATTTTCCCATATGTCTCTGTTTTTCATGCTGAAACTTGTCCCTGTTGCCTGGAGAAAGATAGATGTTTTGTCCATCATTAAAAACTGTGAAAAACAATGTCTGGAGGAGGCAGACTGCAGCACAATCAGA
The DNA here is from genome assembly GCF_009650955.1 of Corvus moneduloides. Lineage (NCBI taxonomy): Eukaryota > Metazoa > Chordata > Aves > Passeriformes > Corvidae > Corvus > Corvus moneduloides. The sequence continues at coordinate 52,768,734 of NC_045481.1, read as the reverse complement.
TGTGCAGATGATGCAAAATTGAGGAGTGCAATTAAATGCAGACGTTGTTCAGATCAACCTGGACAGGCTGAATGAATGTACTGAGAGGAACCCCAGGAAATGCAGCAAATAATTTTGTATGGGTCATCTGTGTAAGTTTATAGAGCTAAATGAAGCCACCATTTGTGTCCAGAACCTCTCAATATTATACTCTGACACCTGGTTCAGTTACCAATTCCATGATAAAGTTTTTGGAGCAGCTCATCTTGGTTTCTTTATTTTGGGGTGTGGAAACCCATAAAAGCATCCTGCCGAGTTGCTGTCCTTTTTCAGAACAGCCACACTTCATTGATCAGCAGCTCTCAGAGTGTGGACAAACAGCTGAAGGTGCCAAACCCTTTGGCTTCTTTGAGCTTTCCATTCAACTGCATCAAAAGAAGCATGGCTGCATCAAAAACACCGTGACCAGCAGGTTGAGGGGGGGGATCCTGCCCCTCTGCTCCACTTTCGTGAGACCCCACCTGTGTTGCTGCATCCAGCTCTGGGGCTCCCAGCACAGGAAGGACATGGACTTGTTGGAGTGAGTCCAGAAGAGGCCATGAAAGTGATCACAGTCTGGATCACCTCTCCTATGAGGAAAGGCTGACAGAATTGTGTTTGTTAAGCCTGGAGAAGAGAAGGCTTTGGGGGGTGCCTAGTTGTGGCCTTCCCATACCTGATGGGAACCTGCAGAAAGAAGGAGAGAGGCTTTTTGCAAGTGCGTGTAGTGAGTGACAGGACAAGGGGGAATGACTTGAATGAGGGTAGGTTTAGATTAGATATTGGGAAGAAATTCTTTTCTTTGAAGGTGCTAAGGCACTGGCACAGGTTGCCCAGAGAAGCTGTGGCTGATTGATCCCTGGAAGTGTCCAAGGCCAGTTTGGACGGGGCTCTGAGCCACCTGGTTTAGTGAGAGGTGTCCCTACCCATGGAAGGGGTTTCAACCTAGATAATCTTTAGGGTCCCTTCCAACCAAAGCCATTTTATTTTTCTCTAAACTGTTGGCTGATAGGTGTGCTGTATCCCTGTGTAATTCTTCGTAGAGATCCAGTTGCACCATTTCCTCTCTTGGGCCTGAGTTTATTCTTTCACTTCAGCAGCTGGAGAACCAGTGACCAGCATGCCTGGTGTTGCATGCTTCATCACTGATAGAAGACACTGTTAATGCTAATAAGTAGAGATTTCTATAGCTGTGAATGGTTCCCATTAAACAGAAAGACTTTTCTATCTGTTGGGTTTGACTGACTAAAAATAACTGTCTGATATGCAGAATTTACAGTGGTGGTATAATTTTTGAATTTATAATGCACTTCTGTTGGTACTAAAAAAAGGAAGTTAATTTTTCATCTAGATAGACTGACCTTGAAAGTTGTGGAATGTAGTAAAGATTACAGCAAGATTATGACATTCTTAGTCAGGATAAATATGCACCATGATGATTTTATGCTTTAGTAAAGTCTGCTAAACCTTCAGCAGTGCACTGACAGCCATCCAGAGTGAATTTTCATTACACTTATCCAAACAATTTTTATAATCTTAGCAAGCATACTCCATCTCGAGGTTTATTTAGATGAATAATGTTTCAGATTTAGCTGATCAAGATAACTGCTTGGGAAAAAATAGCTCTTTATGTGGAAAGATTGCTGTCCTTTTCACTGCTTGTGTCTGTATTTGCTGGTACTGGGCTCAATAAAAATAACTTTCTTCATCACTCCACGCAGGGTTGGTGGGTGTTTCAAAGACCTGCAAGCCTGGCTCCCACTGAGTGCAGAGCCAATTGTAAGCATGCACGTTCTTCCAGCTCAGGGGAAATTCTGGAGCAAACTGGATAATCTCCCCTGTCTCTTCAACTCTTCTGGCTCTTGGGTTTTTCTACATCTTAACAGGAAACTTCCTCACTGCTGCCAGTTTTCCAGGATTCATCTGTGGGCTACTGCCTGTAGAGCACTGAAGGCATTTTACTGGGGAAGGCATAACATGGCTTTAGCTTCTCTGGCAGACTTTAAACTGTGCATGGTTCAGGAGATTATTTTTCTATAGGCATTTTCTCAGTTTTGAAAGAGAAGCATGTTCTTGGGAAAGGCTGTTGTTTTCATGACTTGTGCCTAGAGGACTTTGCTGTGTTATGGCTAGGATCACTTGGGAAGATGGGAGGTGGCAGACCTCGATGTTTTTGGGAAATTGGACCATACTGGAATGATTCTGCTTTCAGGCTGGTGTGCTGTCCTCTATTGTCTAACAGAGATTGGGGTTGTGACAGGGAGAGTGTTTGTTCCTGAGGTCACTTCTGTTCAGGACTCCACATATTAGGGTATTCCTGCTCTTCCTGCTGGTGTGTGAGCTTGGAGATTTACCTGTGTGCCTGCTGGGCCGCCATGAATCCTGTTGTCAGCTTTAGTGCTGTATGGGGCTGTTTGCATTGCCAAAGATAGGTGGCTTTCCAAAACTGTAATTTGAATAATGAACAGGAGGCCCATAGTGAAATTGTGGATTTGAACTGACCTGATAAATAAGGCACGCCAGTTTTATTCTGCATTCCATAAAAACATGTGGTAAAGGGGTCTGATTTGCATCTCCAGAGATGTTGTCCTGTTTATATTTTATTCTCAACCGAAGAGATTCTAATTCCTGTACTGTGAGTGAAGTTAAACCACCTTGCTGAGAAGTTGAGATTCTTTCTCTTTGTGTTCTTATATCCATGTTTTATTTCTTAGGGTTTTGTGCCACAGCTTTACTGCTCTGCAGAGCTTTGGTGGTTGGTGGTACATTTTCTGTAGGAACAGAATTGTTGCATCTGCCAGAGAAAAGCAGTTTAGGACAAGAGCAAAGGGATTCAATGCAAATGATGTGGAAGGTTCCATATGATACACTTTTTGCAAAAGGGAAAACAGTAATTAAAAATACAGCTGTTAAAAGCAGATTTATATTCAATGAAACCTGATAATGCTACTTAAGATTTATCAAGAAGATATGTATCTCTCTATTTGCATACCAATTTCTTGTTATGGTGGGACCTAGGACGTGCTTCCCAGGAAAGCAGAGTAAAAATGCTTTCCTGGGCTGCACAGGTGCTCTGACACTGGACAGCCATATCCCTACACAGAGCTGCTCAAGCTTTGAGCATTTGAGTTACACATTAACTGTGCCCTTGATGCTGCTCCTATAAATTGGTCACTGTCCAGTTTCCATGTTAGCCTGCTTTAGGAAGCAGTCCCACCCCTTTCTGCCTGTGGGCAGGGGAAGTGATACTGGCTTGGGGCTGATTGTGCCTCGAATCTGTTGGGAAGTCTGCGTGTTGTGTTTCTAAATCTGGAGCAGTGGCACGTGCAGTATAGAAATGATTGCAGTGGTTTCTGCGTTGTCAGCTACAGCCTCGCTGGGTTTGTTAGGCTCAAATATGAGCTCAGTCCCTGGGAGACTATTCCCACAACGTTCACTTTCCAATGCTCAGACTCAGGCAAGCTGTCTAGAACTCAGGTTGCTCTTGAGTGAAATTAGTAAGTTCCACCCTGGGGACATTCTAAAAGTTCTTCCCAAATGGCAAGGGTATTGTTGGTCTTATTGAGCTATAAGAAATTTTGTTATCAGTTTGTAACCGAACAGGGTAAAAACCAGAAAACTTGAGTCTCTGAGTGAAGCTGAAGGAGGGTTGTTTTTTTGTTGGTTTGTTTTTTTCTCTTTTGTTTCTGGGCTTAGAAAGGAACGTAGTCGATTGAATTCACATCTGGTTGGCTGATTTTCTTCGTGGAAAAACTCCAAATTCATTGTGAAGATTAGAGTAAGCGTTTATGGGTTTTCAGGATTTTGAATGGAATTTGAAGTATTGTGTTTTCAAGCAGTGGACAAATCAGTTTTCTCATAGGTATTTGTTCATGTTCTAATTTTGGCATTTCTTTGTCTATTTTCTAATTTTAAAAATTGTTCTATGCTTCATGTTGTGTCTTGGGGATTTCATAATGTACTCACTCTTTTTGCAAAAATGCGCACAAATTCATTGAAGTTCCTCATGACTAAAAGTTCTCATCTAAAAATTGTTGCCAAGTTAGTTGGAATCAACATATTTATCAAAACTAAGCTGCTTATTAATGAGAGTGGAATTTGCAAATCATAAAAAATTGATGAGTGTGTTAATATGCATGATTTGCTTTAAAAGAGTACAAACACGCTATCATACAGTTGCCTTATTTTCTTCATAATAATGGTTAACAAATGTATCTGAAAGAGGACTCATGAGCAAGATAAACTGGTTAGCCTGTGAAAAGTACTATCCAGCTAAAAACATCTTTACTTTCAAACTTTATCAATCCCCTCTTTGGCATTTAAATTAATAAATTGCAAATTTTATAGGTTGGGGTTTTTTTGTGCAAATTCCTCTGGAATTTTAAATGTCCAGCATTGCAAGACTTCAGAGTTTTCCCTAGTTTTGGCTGGATGTTATTGACTCGTTTCTGGCATATCTCTACATCTTTATTCATATCTATTTCCTATAATTGTACTGTTTTCCAAGAAGCTCAGATACCGGAATGTCCCGGTAAACTCTTCTTGATCTTCTCTGTTTGAAGACTGAAATTTTTCCTTTATTACAATTATTTCAAATTATGACCTCACTTAGATTCTTGTGCTTTGTGTTTTAGATATTTGTTGTTTTAAAGTGTAAGATTGTATAGAAGTTGTTGTCTGGTCCATGCATCTCTCTGCTTATTCAGTAGCCAAAAATTATGTTTGAACCTTGGTGCTGTTTCATGCAGGCAGACCAGTTAGGCCACATTATTTCATTTCAGAAACCAACCATTTGACATCAGATTGATAAAAATATCGTAAGCATTTTTATAAAACAAAACAGTTGTGTGTTAAGGATACACAAGAGTGGAATGCAGATGGTATTGATGTACTTAATTACTCATCTTGATAATTGTGGTGCAAATGGCAGCCTCGTAAAATGATTGTGTGGTCATTTTTGAAATTTTAATTGGTTGCTTGAAGACTTGTTGTTTATTCTGGCTAAAGAGTCACAGAATCACAGAATGAGTCAGGCTGGAAGGGACTACAGTGGTCATCTGGTCCAACCTCCCTGCTCAAGTAGGGTCATCCCAGAGCACATGCCACAGGACTGTATCCAGGTGGTTCTGGAATATCTCCAGTGAGAGGAACTCTACAACCTGTCTGGGCAATCTGCTTAATGCTTAATAGTCACTGCACAGTGAAGAAGTTCTTCCTCGTGTTCAGGTGGAACTTCCTCATGGATCAGTTTCTGCCCATTGCCTCTTGTCCTGTTAAAGAGGATACACCTCTAGATTGGAACTTCATTTCCTAAGGACCCCTGACAACTTTCTGGCTTTTTTTAAACTATATTGTCTTTGGTTTCAGCAGGAACTTGAATATTGTCAACAGCTCATTGCAAAACATCTGTAGACCTGAAATCTAAAGACTTAACTGCAAGACAAATTTTTTCTGCCAATGCCAACTGTTTTTGTGAGGAAGACTTGAGGAGGTTTAATTACTATAATATTTCTGGGGCTTTTCCCCCAAGTCCTCCATGCACATCATACAGTCATTGTTTTAATGTCTTTAGAACTCTTTGGTTAGCCTTGTCAAAAGAGAAAAACCCTATGAGATTTTTGTTACAGTATGTTAATGTAGAGACAGAGTTGCCCCAAACAGTCACTTAGTGTGCTGTCTTTCTAATTTTATTTTAATTTCCACCCTGTGTTGGGAAGGAACATCTCCAGACTTTGTTAAGACCTTGAAGTGGTTGGGAGAGGATACCAACAGAATGATGCTGTGCTGGATTGATGACCAAGTCCATGTTGCACGAATTCTCTGATGTTGGTCTGGTGCCCCTAAAGTGTTGTCACCATCAAGCTATCATAGTTGATGAAATGAACTTAGAAAAATAATCTTTTAAGAGTTTTATTTTCATTTTGCTTAGAAACTCAAGCAGACATCAACACAATCAATTCACTTTGATCATATTTCCATATTTTTTTCCTCACTATTCTGTGGGGTTGTGAAGCTTTTATTCCAATAGAGGTAATCTATTTGTTTTATATTACCATACAGAGACGGTGTTGAGGTGTCACTGGTGCTGTAACCTTGTTCTGGAAATGGTTGTCTTCACTTTGTCCTACAGTTCCCTCTTCAGAAAGCCTTTTTTTGTGTGGATTTTTCCCCCTTAAGATAAGTATTAGAAAGTCTTAACTTTCTCTTGATTAGAATCAGTTTTACTTCAATACTCTTGCTGAAGTAGTGGATCCCTTAGAGGGATCAGGGATGGGTAAGATCACTCAAGATCCTGGGTAAATCTAGATCATGATCTTCTGTGCAGCCTCTGATGTGTTGAAGGCCATTGTGGAAGGGTCAAAAGTTACATTCTCCTGTAAATTGTTGCTCCTGATGCAGGAGCAGTTCCCTGGAATTGCTGTACACAACGCTCGTATCACGGCATCGTTTTATTGAGATTTGACAATGTTAAGTCTGCAACAGCTTTGCCAAATCTCAAATATCTATGACCCAATTTTTCCATACTGCTAATATTGCTGAGTTTGCTGCCAAATGAAAACATTTTAAGAAGAATGTCTGCTCAGCATTTCTGGGAATCTGGCCCTGTGACTGTAGTGTCCAGTTGTACCAATTAGGGAATACCTGTAAGAAGCATCTTTTCAACACCACACAGAAAATTGGTGGCAGGGGCACAGGGTTCTGTGCTGGTTCCCAAGGCAGCAGTTGGTCACCTGTGTGACTGATCAAACACGTGTTGTTTTACCATGCAAACACCTTCCTTGATTTCTTTTCTGCTTATGATTGCCCACCCATACCTGTTTTCCTCCTTTCTTAGCAGCAATGAATCTTCTTTGGAGTGTTTGCGTGCTTAGCACTGGAGTTAAGAAACCACCTTTAAGTTTCAGCAGTGTCAACTCTCAGCAGGAACTTCAGTGATGTAGAGGAAGCTCAGTATGCATTAAATGTCAGTGTTTTCTATCCAAATCACTTCACCTCTTCTTTTATCAGATGATATACACAGCTTTTCCCTGCTCCTTCACTTTTCTGAAGCTTCTTTTGCTCATTTACAAGTAGCTACTGAATTTGCAAGTAAAATTGGTTTGCTAGGCAGCAAGGAATTGCAAAGTCATCTTTATATTCCATCTGAATTCACTAATTTCTATAAAATGTTTCTAGTAAATCATTAGCAAGTGGATGTAGTCAGTTGTTCAGGGAGTTGAGTAATTTTCCACTCCCAGCTTTCTATTACTGGGAAGTAGTAGTATCAGTTCATACCCTACTTTCTGGAGTTTGGAGAAGTTTCCAAATCAGTGTGGAAATATTGGATTTGAAATAGTTCTTTGGTTTTGTATGGCTTTCCGATATGCTGAAAGATGCGAAGTATGTAGCTGAACATCATCTTGTCTCTTTTTTTGAACTATAATTGTGAAATATTAAAAAAAAAAAAAAGAAGAAGAAGAAAAGGGAGGGAAGACATTTTATGATTCTGTAATGGTTTTAGAGAAGTGCAAGCCATTAGAGCAATTGAAAACAGTTCTTGTTGCATTTAAGTAGTGCGATAGGTCAATGACACTTTGCATGCAAAGTTGGTTACCGAAAATGGTAAGTAAATGGAAGTATTATGGTGCAACTTTTAAATGCATACTGAAGATACATTTAATGTTACTTGAATATTTATAGCTTTTTAATCCCAAGAATATTGGCATCAAATTACAAAGTGCATCATTAAATCTCCATTTTGCTCATGAAATGTGTCTGGTAATTACACAGCTGTTAGCAAGTCATGGGGTTTATAGAAACAAGGATATGATCCAGGCTTTCTGTTTTGCAGTTTTTTTCCTTCTAGTAACTTGTTTTGCAAAATGTTGAGTTGCAAGCTGTCATTAATACTGGACACTTTTTAAAGGTGCATATATTACTCACAGTATCAAAAGATGTATAATTTTATACATAATTTTGTCCCTCAGCTACAGAGTTTCTACGTCACTGTGGACAGAATGTAAACTGTTAGAAACTTGGAAGAGTTCCAGTCAGTGTAAAGATTCCCAATTATTTTTTTTTTCATTCCTTGTTTAAATCCTTTGAAAACCAAAGTAGCTACTTCTGCAAATTTCTCCTTTTCTAACTATATTATAAGCAAGACATTGTTCTTGATCTTTGTTTTCTGCTGTACTTTTTACTTTACCCTTCAAGCACAGCTTGATTTGCTGCGTTAGCTGTCTTGGTGGCTGGTGCTGAGCAGCTGGAAGCAAAAGGAGAAAATGGGCAGTAGAATGATAGTTTTGAGGAACAAGTGGACCTAAAGAGTATCAAGATGGGAAGAGCAACTCTAGTTTTAATCGTAACCACATTTATTGGCTGTTGTGCTTTAAACATCACCGTGTCTAGGCATTTAAATTAAATCACGCAGAAATAGATGCATTTTAGTTTAGAAAAAGAAGACCTTGGGTTTTTTTGTGTTGTAAGACACAAGCTGCTGACATTGCACTGGTAGCTGTGAATACACATGATAGAATATGCCACATTCTCAGTGTTGGGGTGTTTTGCTACATTTTTACCACCAAGGAAATCAAAGAAGTAAGGAAAAGTCTTTAACAATGGAAATTAAAGATGTTAGTGAAGATCTGAGTTATTTTACCCAAGAATATTAAGCAAGTGTTCTTAAAAATATAAAAGCCTTAAAGCATTTAGCTGATCATGAGTGCACCTTACTGAATGCAGAGTCACCAGAGCAGTGGAAGAACGCCCGGATTGTTCAAATCCCATCCTGTCATTCCAGAAGTTGTAATCACTGTTATTACGGTTAGAGGGTGCGGTCAGTGCTTCAGGCACGAGGTCACGAGTCACACTTTGCTGTGCCAGTTCTATGGAGATGGGTTTGCAGATGTGTAAAGCATTAGGCAGTTTAAATTGTACATAATTTTGTTATTAATGTGTGTTGGAAGATCTTTGTCTTGTACTCTACAGCTAAAGAAGTACAAAATGTGATGGTGTTTGTTCCTTATTGTTATGATTTTGTGTTTAGGGGGTTTTCTGATTTTCTTTCTGCAGCATACCAATTTCACTTTTACAAGATGAGAATTCTGTCAAGGAATTGCTCATCTCTGAGACTTTTTGGGGGTAAGATACTCAATATATGCAAAAAAAATCAAATAAAATTTACAATAATAGAGGGCAAAGATGTCAATTCCCTCAGGACTGAGTTATGGCTACAGCAATGCTGTCTGTTTGTGCTTTTGGGGGAATGTTTTTATGGAATGGCAGTTCTCAGTGAGACATGAAATTGAGATATGCCCATTTTAGGCACTAAAGACCTGTCCATGCAAAGGTAGGAGTATTACCCGCTTTGTTTTCCTTAAATCTCTTTCTTGAGTAATGGCATTCTGCCTATATTTTTCCAGCAGCTTTCCTGTGAAGTGTGTTGTGTCCAGCTTTAAAACAGTTTTGAAATTCCTAAACTGAGGAAAAAGTTTCAAGAAGGGCATATTAGTTGCTCTTCATGAATGGGACACCACCGAAGTGTCTGATCAAAGTGAGCGCTGTTGAAACTCAGGCTGAATTGGATTGGAAAAGGTAGTGAAGAGAGTTCTTGAGCTTTCCAAATGGCTACAAAAGAAGAAAATTAATTGAAGAAAATGAATACCTGCATCAAAAAAAAAAGTTATTCTTAAGCGTGAGCGTAAAGGTTCGTGAAAGAGGTACCTAAATTCTTGGTCTAGCTTTTTAAATCTTGGCATGGCTGTGTAAGAGGTAACACAAGAAAAGGTTCTGCAGGAGCAGATGTAATTGAAGCAAAGAAAGTTGCTGAGCAGGATTTTTAAAAGAATCAGTTCAAATTATAGTGCTTTAGTTCCTCAGTATAGTGAAGAACTTAGGTAATTATAAATAGAATGTAAAAAAATATATATTTATTAGAGGTTATAAAGGAAATGGTACAAGATAAAGAAATTTTAGTGTCAGAGGTAAGTGAAGAATGGGTCAAAAAGATGTGAGTCACCGGTGACAGGAAGAGTAGGTGGTCAGCTATGGCAGAAAATTACATTTCCTTGGATGCGGGTGGGAATACCAACTGAAACAGACTGTGGATAATGACTCAAGTTTTGGTCTGCCACTCAGCCTGTAAACATGTTTATATATCCAGTTCTTACTCTGAAGTGCTGATAGATCTTTGTACATTGGTAATTTTTTTTGGATTAAAGGGAATGAAATAGATGGTGTGTCTTTGACCTTTCCCTTTTCCCCTAGTGTTGCTTTTATCTCTCTGGTTTTGAACCGTAAGACACCTGAATCAGTTGGTGCATGGAGAGCAGGGGGTGTCAGTTCTGTGACTGGCAGCATGGAGGGAGCTGTTTCACAGCTTTTCTATTACATGTGACACTTGATGGCAACTTCTGTGACTTGGAGGTGCTGCTTAGCTGTGGTTTACAAATGAAGAACACCAGCCTGTGAGCTCTCCCGTAACCTAGAGCTCCAAAATCATTGTCTAGATCCTGGCAGAACTGTTCTCTCTGTTCCCTCTGCCTCATTTTGTTCTGGTATTGTGGTATGTTTTTCTTTCCTGTATCCGGTGCTCATCCGCTTAAGTCACTTTTTTTTTGTACATTCACTGTTTAATTCAAATTTTTTTTAGAAAAACGGACATATGGGGGAATGTTTTTAAAATGCGTCAGTTGTTCCATGGTAATACCATGAAGTATTCTCTGGTTTTGTTATGAGAAATGATGAGAAGAGAGCTCAGAATTTTGATGATGTAGTAGATTGTGGTAATTGCTTGGGGAAGGTTACAAACATTTTGAGTAGGCTCGTGTATCAGCCTATCTTTGTTTGCTGGAATGGATTCTTTTCCATATCTGCAGGGCACAGAAAGTAAAACCGGGTCTTTAAAAGCACTGCACAGAAACAAGAAAGTCAATGTACTTGTATAGTTTTCTTTTGAGAAATCCCTCCCCAGGTGAAGGACTTTGCATTTCCCTTTGTTGAACTCGATGAGAACTTCTTTTTAGGTGAATTAATTCTGGTCCCTTTTTAAACATCACCTCCTAAAGGGCACCAGAGCAGAAATTCCCAAATGTCACAAGTCAAGCAGATGAGGCAGAAAAATGGCTTGGCTGAACAGGGATCTTCTCTTGGGAAAAAGGTGAAAAAAGGGAGGTGTGTGCTGAATGGAAGCAAGGTCAGGTGTCATGGAAAGAATACAGAGCTGCTGCTTGCCACTGTAGGGAGAAAATTTGTGTGGCTGGAGTTGAAGCTAGCCAGGACAGTGGGGGACAATAAAAAGAGGTTTTTAAAAAAATGTTAATGGCAATAGGCAGTGTAAAAATAACATCAGCCCGTTACAGGATGAGGATGATCACCATAAAGAGGGACATGGTCAAGGCAGAGGTGTTCAATGAATTCTTTGCCTTTGTCTTCAAGAAGGATGATGGACCAAGGGAGGATGGTGAAGGGTCTGGAGGAGAAACCATATGAGGAGCGGCTGAGGTCACTTGGTCTGTTCAGCCTGGAGAAGAGGAGACTGAAGGGAGACCTCATTAGTTACAACTTCTTTGTGAGGGAAGGAGGGGCAGGCACTGATCTCTTTTCTCTGGTGATCCGTGACAGGACCTGAGGGAATGGCCTGAAGCTGAGTCAGGGGAGGTTTAGGTTATCAGGAAAAGGTTCTTCACCCAGAGGGTGATTGGGCACTGGAACAGGCTCCCCAGGGCAGTGGTCACAGCACCAAGCCTGACAGAGTTCAAGCAGTGTGTGGAGGGTGCTCCTTGGGGATGGTGTGACTCTTGGGGATGGTCCTGTGCATGGCCAGGAGTTGGACTCGATGATCCTTGTGGGTCCCTTCCAGCTCAGCATATTCTATGATTCAATGATGAATTCAAGAATTGAGCTCAATTAAAAAGAAATAAGCACATAGCTCTGGCTTTACATGGAGAATTCTTTTTGTTCTGGGTGAAATGTAGTTTACAGAATGAAGTACAGTGACTTTCTGACCACTTGCAGAAATGTGTAGGCCTGTGTTTATGACTTGAGCTCTACACTGGTGTTTTCAAGCTGTAGCAGCTGAGATTCTTAAGGACATAGTTAGTATCCTAAATAACCTGGGGGATAGGGAATACTGTTTCATGAAGAACAGTCTGTTGGTTTCTATTTTGGTGCAGATCTGTGCATAATCAAAAAATCATTCTGGCAACCTACTCTGAGTTTATCTGTGTGGGCCAAAACCATTAGATAGAGTATCTACTGCCTGCTACGCCTTTTTGTAAGAGAAAGAGTTTCTTAAGTCGCATGGTGTTGACTAGGAAATATGGAAATAGGAGGAAATTTTTGTAATGTTTTACAGGGTCCTTGAATCCCTAAATACTCTGAAAGATTCCTTTTCTTCTGTGCTGCTGGAGGTTGTGCGTAGGACACTGTTGTTTGCTGTTCAAGTGTCGTAGGTCAACACATGTTTCCTGGTATCCAACTGTTGAAGGGGGGGGGTGGTTTTGCTTGTTTTTTGGTTCTTTTTTTTTCTAATGTAACCCATACACACATTGTCAAAGCTCATCTATTGTTCTTCTAATGTTTGTCCAATGCTACATAGTTATTTTCAAATTTTCACTTGATTTGTTTGGAGTTTACAGCAAATACTTTTCATATTATTTTTCTTTCGTATGATCTGTTTCATATTTGGGAGACTTAGGAATGTAGGAAACATTGATGCACCAGGAAATGCTGCCTGCAGTAGGGTATTTCTGCTTATCTTGTATCATTTCTCCTGAGACAAATGAATGACTGGGCTAATATTTGTAGGCAGCTTTGCAGTCCTTGCTGCTCAGACAAGACCATCATGTCTGAGATGTTGTCATCGTCGGCGCTTACACCGTGGTCATCATCCTGCCCGCATCCGTTGTGTCTCGGAGTGCCATTTCATAAACTCCTTCCTGATAAACCAGATTTTAGTTTTACTGTGACCTGCTAGATTGAATTTTATATTTATTTGATTTTATGTTTATTTTATAGTGTTACTCTGAGTGTATTGCTAAGCTGTATGTTATTATTTCTCTACTGAAATGTTATCAGGCATTTTCTGTTGTTTAAAGCAAAGGCTTCAAACTTTTCATGGCCTTGCACGTGTCAATGTTGAACTATTAATGCATTTTAGACCTTAGGTTTCATTCTTCTTTCAAACTAGACTGTAGCAGCAGTGGTTTGCTTGGCTGTGGTAACTTCAGACAGTTTCAGAGTCTTCTAGAGATGGCTTTTGCCAATATAGTAATATTTTATTTTAGATGAGGAGAAAAAGAAAAGAGCCAAAAGTACTTCTGTGTTCCACCGGAACAGCGTAGAATTTATTTTTAGTAGTTAAGAAAAATCCCAAACGTTTTCAGGTGATTTTTATGTTGCCTGTATCATGAAAGAGTAAGTTGTCATTCTTTTAAAAGAACATGCTGTCCTTTTGGATAGCTGTATTGCAAAAGTGATGTCCAAGGCAAAAGTGTGGGGTTTTTTTTCTTGTTTTATTTTTTATTTTTCCTGCAGATGGCTTCCTCTTGGGTATAATTTGGAATAAAATTCAGTACTGTTAAGTGTTTTGGCTCTTTATTTTATTCAAAGTATGTAAGACATTACAGATGCCTTGAAATATTTGTATTTCCTCTGTATGCTTATGGGACAATAGAAGGGAACCCCCCATGGTTGACTAGTGTTTCTATTTTTATATATAGGAGTACCACTAACATTTGATTAATTTGGGGAAGGAAACATGTTAGTTATTTAATGTTTTCATTGAGATTATGTTCTTTACAATGTAATTTTCCAGGTATTAATTCCTACTATTCAGTAACCTCTTCTATTGTGTAGTAATTATTTGATAATAATTTGACATGTATAATAATAACAAAAATGTGTTTTCCCCATCTCTTGTGCAATTTGCATGATAAAGATGTGGTTTCTGTTTCTGCTCCCTGTATTTTACAAGATGCTCTGTAATTGTTGATGTTCAGTGATGTTTAGTTTCAGAGCACAGTAAGGGCAGCTGAGGTCCCTTTGGATATGAGAGACTGGAATTATCCCACCAGTAAAGAAGTAAAGAGAAGGCCCTTTCTGGGCATCCTGTCCCTGCAGAGGCCACTTGTCTGCAGCTGAAGTGCAGTGCTTGTGTTTTGTCTGCACTTGTTAACCCGCTTGGGACAGAGGAGGAAATGCATGGTTTTTCTGAGCAGTGAAGTTACCGGCTTACATTGTTCAGTTCTCTTAACATGGCATTGTTTTAATTAGTTACCAATAACTGGCATTTATAAGCACTAAACCCTTTTGCAAATATTGAGTCTGACCAATTACTTTGCATTGAATTATCAAGACAAGATAGAATTATCAAATCCCTACCAATCCACTTGAAAAATATTTATTCCTTCATATACAATCCTACTCAAGATTTTCCAAGAACCAAATTTTATGGTATGAAATGATATAATGTTTTGGATATGTTGCACACAAGCAATGAAGTTTACTTTGTTTTTGCAACATTTCAGTTTATTTTAAAAAACTTTTTTCCCCCTCTTTTTGGCTTCACAGAGGAGACCATATGTGATACATCAGCTTATTTAGTCTGACTAGAGTCTATTAATTAGCACCACTGATTTGTGATACATGTCCAGCAATTCTAGTTATTCCAGCTAGTTTCAGTCCTGTCCAATTTGATAGTGTTCTTGAGATTAGGATGAAACCAGAGCATCTCCTGAGCTTAAGGGAATTGATTGCACTGATGATGCTAACATGCCATATGCTACAAAGGAAAATAAACAGGTAAAATAAATCCCTGGATCCCTCTCAGCTTGATTTGGTAGAAAATTCCTTCTCAGCCCTTGATTTGGCATGCAGTTTATAGTCACATAAGCAAGACAGGCCAGCCAGACTTCTCTGTAAGTACCTGCCAGCTCCATGAAGGGCTGGATCGCTGCCACTGGCTCTCTTGCACAAACTCGGATGTCCAGTTAGGTATCCAGGTGGAAATGCTGCCTAAATCTCTATGCTTGAATGGTTGAAGCTCTGAAGTATGAGATCTGATTATAGTTGTATAATAATGTAAAGCTTCAAATGTTATGAGCACGTTCAGCCCCTGAAAATGAAAGAACAAAACGTTTCATATACAGATTTCCAGGGCCCACATCGGTCTGAGCTGACTTGTGCTGACACACATGGACGAAATAATTTCTCCAAAAGCTGTTCAATTTTATTTGAAGGACTCCATCTCCAGCTGAGGGGAGCATAGTGCTTACTCTGATAACCTGACCCTGTCTTCCATCCCCTTCACTGACTAGAGTGTGACATCTTATTTTGAGATTTGAATTTTTATGATAATGAATTCCGAACACTTATCTAAAATCCTCTTACTAGCAAACACCTTATCTACAAATAAGCACTCTATAGTGTGTTTCTCAACTCTCTGCAATCAACTCCAAAAACTGAGCTCTTTTAGACTCATGGTATGACACTTGTTTTCCAGCCCAAGTGTTGGGGCTTTTTTTGTCTTACTTGGAAAAATCTCTTTTGTATTCTCTACATCATGTTCCAGAGTGATTTTTTTGGCAGTTCTGTGACTGCCCATTAAGGACACATGGGACAGGATGAGGCTTTTTTAGCTGGGAGCAGAGTTAGGTATTAGATAATGCTTCTTCAGTGGAGGTGACTTCACTGATGTGTGTTGCTGGTAGCAAAGATGGGTTATCTTTTCCAGTCTGTCAACAGGCTTGTCTTTTAATCTATGGAATGTGCTTTTAAAATATAATTGCCACAAAGCATCAAATCAAACACTTTTAAGAAGAAAAAAAGTCCAGGTAGACTTAAGTGGTTGAGATTGTATTTATTAGCTGCACTGTATTGCTCTTGCCCCACCCCCCAAAAATCATTTTAATGCCTTGTTTTTTACAGAAACGTATCAGTTATAATTCTGTTTGTATCTTTGATTTTTGTCTCTGATACAGCTTTAAATTGCTGTCTGTTAATTTACCTGAGTTGACTCCTGTGCTGAACTAGTCAATAATTTCCTATGGACATTCTTTTTTACCCTCTTAAAACATAAAAATGATGTCTCTGGTGTCTAGGCCTCTGGGAGTTCCTTCTTTTGGAATATTTAGTGGTGAAGAGCTCCTCAGTTCTTTTCTGCTGCATGCAAGTTATTTGAGCCAGTTTGCTTGAAAATATTGACTTTTATCAGAGATGCTCACATTCTCTCTTCTAAACTTTTTTTTTGTTCCAGTAACATCTTGCGACAGAAGTCTGTTCCCCCATAAAAACTTCTGATGCTCTGTTTTAATTACCATGTGGTGGAGAATACAGAACATGCAAGCTGCAGTCCTGTGGTGATTGTGCAAAACTCCAAACATGGAGTACACTGGAGAACTGCCAAAAGGGAGGAAAAGTGGCTGCCATGATTAGATAGGAACTTAAAAGCACAAACTTCCTCAGTGCCAAACCTCTCTCCAGCTTCATTCTGATGAGTTCTGGAATCTCATAGTGCAGAAACTGCTACATTCAGCAAGCTTACCTGGAGGAAATAGTCTCTTGCTCAAAGTAGCTATTTCCTGGCATGCCAGCTGTGTGCATGGAAGCATCTGCAGTGGCACAAAGCCTTTTTGTTTACAGTGGGGCTTTTGGCAGGCACGCTCTCTTACCACACCCGTGAGAGATATCCTGTAGTGCAGGCCAGCACTAATGCCCACTGGTTATTATATATAATACAGGCCCCAGTGTTGTGGGAAGAGAGGACAAGTATGTCTCATATTGTTGATCCCAGTTTTCTGCACAGGAAACTGAAACTCAGTGGAAAGCACCAAACTTTTCAGCTGCCTTTCCTTGCTATTTATTTTTCTGTGTTCTTGGTGAGAATGTTGACAGGAAATACATTTCATATTTTTCTTATTTAGTGCTGTGGAAATGTAGAATTCAGTAGTAGCAGCCAATGTACAGAACTTTACTGGTGGGATACGTTCATATTGCAATCCAGTTTGGTTGGTTTTTTTTCATTTTAGCTCCCATCCTAGTCTTTCACTTATATAAGATGTTTCTTTGCAAGATTTTTTTGTCACATTTATTTTTTCTATGTTTATGTACTTACTCTTCTGTTTCCTTGTAGAAATTCACACCTGCAAAAGGGGAAATCAATTGTGACCTTAAGTGGGAAACAATGATATGACTCATATAAGAAGTATTGTTAAATTCCCAAAATTAACAGACCAGAAATGTACTGCCCTTTCTATAGTTTCCTTTGTTTATTTTTAATTTAAGTTCTGGCTGACTCAAGCTTTTGATGCAGTGAGCTACTCTAGTTCTCTCTGTCCTTGCATGTCTGGTGGAACTGAGGTTGATGGTGAGCAGGCAGTGTCAGGCGTGGTGCTGCTGGGAATGGCTGCATTTGACCAGGTGGAGGTTTTAGGATGCAGGCCTGGGAGCGCTCTCCCTTCAGACCTTCCATCACTGACATGGCTGTGGGGCTCATGCTGGGCTATGTGAGTGCCAAACCATTTTAACTTCCCCAGCTGCATCATGAAGAGGAATATTTCAAAAAGAAGTTGATTTATCAGTTTGCACTGAGCACATGCTTTTCAGGGAGTTTTAGGTATATATTACCCTTTCTGTGGTTTGCTCTATAAGTGCATGTTCCAGTTGAATTTCTGCTGTTTTAAGAGCAAATTCTGACATCTAACTAATTTGCCAATTTCAAGACTTCCTGTTCTGTATTTTGTCATCTTGAGGCTGTTGGCATCTCTGTTGAAATCTCTTAAGTCTATTTTGCTGCAGCAGTCCCAGGCCTTTCAGTCGCTGGGCCTCTGTCGGGTCACATCAGCGTTCTTTTCAGTGTACACTGCATTGCCACATGCTTACACACACTGTGCCCAACACCCACGTGCTTTTTTCTGAGTGTTGAGACTTGAACCCATCTCTGGCAGATACATTCTAAGGAGTTATAAGATGATGGATACAAAAATCCTAACATATATTAGCACAAGGCTCCTTGTGCTTTTTTTACAATTGCTAGAGAGCAACAGACTGTATCTTTGAACTTTAGCATGGTGTTAGTAGTGTGGTTTAATATCTGATTGTGCAGGTGTGAGCTATAAAAATGAGATAATGAGGACTTTGTGTATTACAGTAGTATTTTATAGAACATTGACCTGAGTTGTCTGGAGTAGGATTAATCATTAACATAAATAAAAATTTACGTTTCTGTAAATAGCTTGCTGTGTGCCACTTGTAATTGCTGAGTGATGTATGTTAATTACCCTGCTATATTTTTTTTGGACATTCAATGCAATAATTGTAGGTGCTGTATGTATTTTAACACTAGTTTATAGTTTACAGTTTATCTAGTGAATTGGTGCCTTAGGTTTTAACTTTTATATTTTGCAAATCCTGTACTGCCTAGTGTGTAACTCTGAAGTTTTGTGTGGCCTGTTAGCTGCTGTTCTCTCATGCTGGTTAGACATAACAAACCTCTCTAGGTTTCCACCTTAGGGACACCAGGCCCCAAAATGTGTCAACTAAAAGCCTCTGAAGCGGGGCAAACTTGGGGTAATTACATCATGAACTGAAGTTATAATTGGAGAATTAACCTTGATATGCAAATGGACCAAACTTACAAAAGTGTGAAGAACCTGTGACCCAGGGTCCATCTTGAGTGTAGCCTTTTGACTGCCCAGGGTGCACCTTTGAAGGCCCTTCAAATAAAACCTCCTTTTATTCTCTTATTCCTGTCTAGTCTCTATTTTCAGGTGGCCATCTCAGGCATCAGGATGAGTTGGGAAGTCACTGAAGACTGGAAAACATTTATGGCTGCTGTTGTAACACAGTGCTACTACTGCCAAAAGAGAAAAACAAAGAAGGAAGGAGAGAGAGAAAGAAGAGGAGGAAGAAGAGTGTATTAGGCAGAGTTCATATTTCATGCTTCATTGATAATTGTGCATAAAATGCTCAATTATGTTTCTAAATGGAAATGGTATTTCTAGGTTTGTCTACCTGAGATGACTACCAATCTTTTAAAAGATCAGGGGTCATTAAAAATAGGAGTAAAACTAAGTCCCAAAACAAAAAAGCAAGCAAGAAAACCCCCCCAAAACAAATTAATTATTGTTATAGTGTCACAATGCATTTTCCAAACTACTCCTGAACAATGGTTGTTGAAAAGGGTGAGTGGCACAGATGCTTCTTTATCTACTTTGTGATGAAAATTAAAACACAAGCATTTAATACAAGGAATCCGTTTCTTTGATAGTTATATTCTTTTATAGTCCTTCTGTAAGTATTCAAAATATCAGAAATTCTCCTTCTATACTGTCTTTTTTTCTCATAACCAAACACAGGGCATTCACTTGAACGGTATACTTCTGTATTCACTAACCTGTGACTGAAGTATAATTTGCTAAAGTCATGTCTCACTTGAATTTATTGCTGCATTATAATTGTCTTTTTTGCTTTCATGTCGAACACCTAATTTCCAGACTTCTCTTATTCCTTTGACCAGTGGTACCATTGGCAGCAATTATTGCTGACCAGCAATGATTGCTTCGTAAAAGAAATTCTGAAGTCAGGCCCTGTGTTCCTGAATTTAAGTTGCAAGACCCAAGTTTAAATTATGAATTTTTAACTCTTTGATGAAGTTTGAAATCTATGTTTAAAAAAAAAGTACTTAAAATTTTCTGGTGTAAAGTATGTGCTTCAGACACCTAATGTATGGCTGTTTGGGTTGATGTACAGATGTACACCTGAGAATTCCTGGTTGTTTATCCACAGCTTCATCTTGCTCACTTTACCTAAGGTAGCCCAGAGCATGGTGTTGGGTTTTACTGGGGGTGGGTGTGGTAAGAAAAGATTCTGGGTCCAAGGTTCTCAGAATTTTAAAATTTCCGTAAGATTATTTTGACAACACCTGGCTGAAAACAAGAGGATGGACCACTGTTTAAATAGGTTAAAAAAATAAAAACTTAATTATTTGCACAAGCCCACCAATTCCACATTCTTACTAAACTTCATTAGAATAGAGATGTTGGAAGTTCTGTTTGTGAAGAAAACCCCATTCAATGCCATCATTAGTCCTGTACTATTTCTGAAATAAAGACATTAGCTTGCAATACTTACCCATAAATCACCATTTCTGTAGTCTAGCCTGGTTTTGTTCAGAAATGGTCAGAAGAGTATTTGACAGATTTTTGTTGTTATTGTTTTAAATAAGCCACTGGAATGGCGATACTAAGTGTTCTGAAAACACAAGAAGGAACTGTTTTCCCAGTGGGTGTAGTTTTCTTTTGAAAAGCCAGTTCAGTTTTTTTTCAGAAGATAAACTGGGAGTACAGTTGCTGTACGAATGCCTCTTACAAGTTTGAGTTTTCATTATTGCAGCTCATTGAGGAAAGGTGTTTAAAATTGCACATTAAGAGGTTTTAAAAAGGCAAAGCAATGAAGTTGAAACTGATTTTTTTTTTCAAGTGCATGTGTGGATGTGCACCCAGTATTATATATTTACTGATGTGTGGAGGGGAGAGATTAACCTTGTTGAATTTCAGTAAAAGGACTTCTCTGTCTTTGACTTTGGAGGATGAATTAACTGGTTTTAGTTGAGATGTTCCCACATATTTTAAGATTTCTTGCTTTGTTGAACTTTGCTGCAGGGTCTCTGTGACAACCTTGAGCATCTGGTTATTGAGGATCACTTTAATCTGCAGCTCCAATTAGAGAATACCTCATCTGTCACTTGTGCAGGATTAGTGCCATTGATAGATCTTTCAGCAACTTTCAGCCTTAGGAAGCTCAAGAATGTGGCTGAGGATCCTTCCTCTGAGAAGTTTCTTAGTGTCTGTTTTCACATGGCTTTAAGCATTTGAGTGAGGAGCTGAGGTGGAAATTTCCTCAGTACCTGGGGAGAGTCTGTCCCAGGCAAGGAGGGGAAGGATTATTCGTAATAGAAATAATTCACAGGCAGCACAGTTCACAGGCGCCACAAGGTGATTGTGTAAAGGTTCCTCATGGAGAATGCTGCACTTCAGTTCATTCCAAGGTAGAAATAAAAAAAAAAGGCCTTTATTTTGTTTTATATTTCTTTATAGCTTTAGGATTAAGAGCTATTGATTTCTTTGTGAGTGGGTTTAATTGATTACAGTTGATCATCAGGATATTCTGCAACACTGGCAATGGGCTTTTACCTGGAAATAATTTGGAGTGTACTTTAAGTGCCCTGGTTTTATTTTAGACCAGGGAAAGCATAAATACATGGTTTCTTAGATACAAGATATTGAAAGGCAGGAAGCTGTTACAAAATTCAGTCTATATTTTGTGGTATGTTTACATCCAGAGATATCCAAAGCTCTAAGCATTTCTCCATATTTACAGCTTTGTAACATTGCTTTTTTATCATGCCAGTGAGCACTGTAATTGTTTTGTTTTGTTTTAAGTAGAGGTATGCATCTGAGAAAGAAAACTGCCTTTGCCAAAATTCCATACATAAGTGAACGGAGAAATGGTGAAATACTCAGCAGCTGGTGCTAGGTCATGCAAGTCCAGATGGAACAAACTTCCTTCACATAGTGTCCAGAACATGGTTCTTTATTTTTAGGGAGGTTTGCAGGAAAGATGATGATGATACATGTTAAAAACAAAGCACAGTTACTTGAATAGTAGGAGCCTACAGAAGCGGGCTTAATAAAATGGATCTTTGTGCCTAGAGTGCTTCAAAGGAGAATTAAATGTTTGATGAAAAGAGTTGAATTGAAAAGGAAAGTGGATTCTCTGTCAGATGTCTTAAATTGTAAAATAATTTTGGGATCTTTTAATTCAAGTCTTGTCAGTGGAGTTGAAGAGTTTTCTATTTTATGTGCATCCTAGATGGCTTTGAATTTTATTTGACAAGGAACAAGTGCACAAATCTATTTTGAAGAAAAAACTACAGTGTGAGAATGTATTTTAAATATAATTATTTAAGGGCAGGATTCTGTAATGGTATGTCACAGACCTTGCCTACTGTTCTGTGTAAACCCTTCACAAAATGCTTTCAAAGGATGACTCACAAAGAATGTATCATGTTGTAAACTTTCTGAACAAGCTTTTTCCCCTTTCTACCTCGGTAGTGCCATCAGAGGTGGTGGATTTCTGATGGAAAGCTGACAGATCATTGATACAGAAAACAATGTAAAGTGCAGAGAGAGCAGTGTGTGGCTACACAGACCCAACTAGAATATTAGTTTGAGTTTTTGTTGTGGACTTGGTTGTGCTCGGGCTGCAAGCCCAGAAAAAAGTTATGAATTTCCAGTGTGTAGTTCAGCAGCTGGGTAATTTCTGAGATGTGGATATTATAGTAATTTCTGAGATATGGATATTATAGTTTTTGCCATTATAAGGATACAAAGGACTAAAATTTTTCTTTAATGAAACTTGACCACTTTATAATTACTGTTCATTATCATAATAATATTTAATTTTCATATTCACGGTAACCAACAGGCCTTCTTCCTAGGAATTCTAATTTCTCCAGTGCTTTAATAGAAGTTGTGGCTGTTTCAACATTTTCTTCAATGTTTCAACAGACTTTAGAGTGTTCCCCAGGGAAGTTGTCATGGCCTCAAACCACTGGGTGTTCAAGCCCATCTTTGGATACACTCCAGAATCTCAATGTCCTTTTTGAAGTGAGGGCACTCAGGATGATCTGCTCAATGACCTGTCCCTTCCCATTCAGGATGTCCTAGGATTCTGTGATTGTAGACATCAAACCTGTATACAGTATATCTAAGGGATATGCTGATTTATGCAAAGTATTTGTTTTAATAGGGAAGGACAAGGCAGGCAGTAGCAGTACAGCTGTGGCTCTAGGTTAGCAAGAAGGAACAAATCCATGAATCAAGCAAAGATGATGTTTTTAGCTTATAAAAATCAGAAGAAAGAAATGTCACTTTTAAACATTGATTAATCATGTCTAGACTTTAGCAAGAAGGCTTGTGGTGATGACATACAAATTTTTTAAAGGTAACAAACCCAGTGACACTGGTTTAAAACACCATACATCATTTTTAAATGTCTCATTTCTTGTTTAGTCTGAAAGCATTTATGGGAATAATTAAGAGAAAGTTCTTTGAATCACTGGGCACCTGTAGGTTCAAACAATGTGTAAAGTGTAATTTCAGCACCTGCAGTATAAGATGTGTTGTGTATTCCCCAGTGCAATTTCTGCATATCTGCAGCAAATTTTAGAAGGTGATCAGTTGTAACATGGAGTCTGTTTGAAGCACTCCCCCACCATTAGGGGCTTATTCTTACAAAGAGTGAGTTGAACAACCTGATTCATTCTGATTTTCACTGTCTTTGATAGAAGTTGTAGTCTGCTTTCAAGAATTCTGGCAAATAAGTGAAACAATATGGAAGCATGTTCATTCCTAAACTTCTGGGTTTTTTCTTGTTTACTGGAGAAGCACATGACCTTTGGATTATATTCACAGTGATGCTTTTGTCTGTTTAGGTATAGCATCTGGTTTGGTAAGGAAACATTTTCCTGTTCTTAGTAGCCAGAGAGTGCTGGTAATCATACTGGAGAGTAACTTGTATTTACACTAATTTGGAAAGTTCTTCTCAGTGTTGCTTGCATTTCAAATATTGCGCTAATATTTATTACCTTATTTTAAGGAAACTGAGAAACAGTCATTGTTTAATCTCTTGGAGGAGCATGTTGTCTTTATCCTCAATCTCTTTATTTATAAATTCCTTCTAGTTTATTTGAAAACACAGACTCTCCGTGTAGCCAGTGGATGTACTCTACTTCAGCTGTTTTCCTCAGAATCACAGCAGCAATCACTAATTGTTGTTTTCTAGTAAAATAGTTAAATCTAGGAAGCATGTTTTATACACAAGATCACTTTGAAATTGGGAAGAATTCTCACTGTGACATGAGTAGATTTTAGACATGCATAGATTGAGAGATTGCTGTTGACGGCAGCCTGCCCAGATCAAAAGTCTCCTCTGATAGAAGTTCAGCTGTTGGGTTTCCCAGTTTACAGGGCAGATGTTGGCATAAATTTTAAGCAGCAGACCTGCTAATAATCCATTTTTACAATAAAAAGAGTTCTTTTTAAATAACTCCAAAGTGCTTCTGTGCCTTTAGTAGGGTAGGATTTGGAATGGGCAGAGTGGTACTTTATCCAGGAGTTCCAGACACTCAGAAATCTGAGAGATTGATGTTCCCAGGTGTGAGATGGGGCGTCAACTCTAAAGGTGAAGGGCAGTGGCACCAGCAAGGAGCTCCTGTCAAGACTGGGAGACTTGGCAGATCTGAAGGAGTGTTGAGATTGTAAACTGGAGCATTTGGACCTTAAGCCCAAGCTAGTTCTGCATGAACAGCCTTAATTTGACCTACCTTGTATGGATAAATTGGTTTTAATGGCATATTGCAGAAAAGTTTTATTAATTATTAGGCTCTTACTGCATTCTTTGCATTTTGGCTCATACTTGTTGAGCAAACAGCAATTCACAGTTTTGGGGCTTATCTTGTTGAACTGTGGATTCCAGGCTTCATTTATTACACAGACACCCCTCAAACTCTGCAATGCATAGAGAACTCTTAATAATTTTTTATTGTCAAACTTTTTAATGATGTTTTTGTTATAATGTCTGTATATATTGACCATATTACATTATCTTTATAGCAGTCCTGCAAGATTAATAGCAGTATCTTCTTATGTTTAACTGACATGGGATGAAAAACAAAAGGAGATTAGGCCAGTGTTATCAAAATCATAGACTAATACTGGATGCTTAGCTTGGAATGACTAGGATGTCTTTTCACAGAGTACTTTTTGATGTTCAGAGCAGTTATTCCCAGATGTAGAAGGGAGTGCTTCGCACTTCTAAGGATAAAGACTCACAAGTGTTAAGCTGACTCTCTAGAATTTGAAGAATGTAACATGAGAAAATTTTGGTTTGGAAGATTTTCCCAGGATCATAAAAGAAACTGTATATCAGAGGCAGAGTTTTAATTGCTGTTCACCTAAGACTACCCAGGTTTTATTGTAGAGGTTCTAAAGATGAATCTGTAGGAAATGTTTGTTTACAACTTACTCTTTTTGTTCTTTCAGTCTTTAACATCTGTCTAGAGGAATGAAGCAATTTCTGGAAACTTGAGATTTTGACCTATCTCTTTGGTTCCTTTGGTATCTGCATTGTTTAAAAATTCTAGGAATCTCATTGTGGGTTTTTATTATTATTACTACTAATACATACAGGGGTTACTGCTTTTTTGTCTAAATTCTAGGTTTGTAATTTTGCGATTAAAAATGCACTTTTGATTTTTTTGTGGATGTGACTTCAGGCTTCAGTAAAAGAAAGGGGCAGTACAGTATTCCATAAAGGCCATCTCAGGTATCTCCAGCAATCTGATCCCTGAATTTCAGCACACTATTACATTATAGAGAACAAGTTTTTAAGTGGTATTTTACTCTAGTCATTTAAAAAGGAAGAAAAACCTCACAATTTCCACTTTGCTGTTGAGCTGTAGTTCTCTGTTTAGGCTGCTTGTGCATGTAAAAGTTCAAATGTTCACAATGAAGTTTACAGAGGTAATCAATAAATAGGTGAAAAATATTGCTCTTTTTAGGAGTGAGTATTGAATACTTTTGCAAGTGGGTGCAAGTGATATGTACCTGTGTTTGATTAGATAAATTATTGGTGAAATAAGTGAAGAAATTAAAAATGTAGAGATGTTTTAAGACACAAGGATTTTAGTTTCATATTCTAACCTTTTAACCAAATGAAATCTACTTAATGTGTCAATTTACTCCTGTTATTTCCTGTTAAACACCACAAAGATGCTCTTGAATACTGTATTTAAAGGAACACATTTTCTTTTCACAGTGTTTATTCTCTCCCTTGATGTTTGTAGAGCTAAATTTTTCTCAGTCTTACCAAGTTCAAGACGTATTGGGTTTTCGCCATTTTCTTCAAATTTTGCAACCCTGCATATGTTCACTTTAAATTAAATGAGCTCCTTGATAATGTTGAAATACTTTTCATATTTCTGAAAACAATTGGTATCACAGCTTACCTGTGTCTGTCTGTTTGCTTCCTTAGTTTTGCCAGCCTGGAGGATGGCAGCTTTCGAAAGAGAGGAAACAGCCAACGTTCTTCGTGGTGGTTTTGACTGACATAGACTCAGAGAGGCACTACTGCTCCTGCCTAACTTTCTATGAAGCAGAGATTAACCTGCAGGTAAGAGATCTACAATAAGAAACAAAAATGCAGAAAGAAGTGCCTACAAACAATAGATCAGTGTCATGGAGCGCAACTTGAGAAAATATTTGGCTGTTCCTGCTAAGGGTGCATTTTTTTGTCTTACAGAAATCCGTGTATTTTTGCAAAAGATGAGCTTGAGGTACCTTGTTTGTGTGTTTGGAGTTTTCATCTGCTTTGAAACAACAACAACAACAAAAAAAAAAAGCCCAGCCAAAAACATGTCATAGATTTTCTTTTTCTGCACCACATTTTCCTTTTTAAATGGGATAAGCAATATGGTGTTCCTTTCATTTCCTTTCGTGTTTGACATAGCATAGATGATTCTCAGCCTTGTTCTAGGAAAAGGTTTATTAACTTCTGCTCCCTCTGCTGGCCTGCTCCATTAGAACAAATGTGCACAAGGATGCTGTAGTGTATATCCATATTTCTGTAAGTGCATGCATTGGCAAGATTTTAAAAACTGATGCAGTAATTATTCAGTTTTTAGCTGGGTCAGATTTGAGGTGTCAGCTACTTGGCAGTGTTTGTTTTTTAACATGTATTTAATTATTTTTTGGCAACCTCACGCTTTCAAAAATAACATTTTGTTTCCCATTTGATGTAGAGTACTTCACAGAATATCTGCTCTGATTTAATACTTGGAATCTTTAGACTCTAGAATCTGGGGAAAACCCAATCCAATCTGTAATTGCAGACTGCCATTGTTATGTTTTGAAATACCTTCTTTCCTACATGAAAATTAAAAAATAAGTAAAACCTTGGCACTAAGTATAATGGAATTAGTTAAGATTAAATAAATAGCTGAGTAAAGTAATTTCTTGTTCTTTTAGTGAAGGACTGTATCATTATTGATTATTTTAAGAAAATATTTCTAATAATCCAGGAGTACTATGTTCATGTAATACTGGAGTTGAAAGGTTACCCTTTCTGTTGAGTAATTGAAAGATGTATTTTAGTAATAATAATAATAATAATGGTGTGCTTTTTCTAGGCACTGTTGGAAGCCAGAGAGTAATAGTTACTCTCATTTCAGCAGTGCTACAGTTTAGGTGGATATTTTTGTAGATTTTTAGAAGAATTTAAAAGCAGAAAAGTACCCCTATATTAGATGTATTTTAATCTCAAAGTATATTTAGTGTTGATCAACTGACACATTGCTCTTAAAAAATTTAACGTCTGTCATATTTCCTTTATTTTAGAAGTAGAGAGTGAAATATTCTATAGTAATTCTTTCCCAGCTGATAAAAATTTACAATGGCTGACTCTTCCTCCACTCTATGTATTTCATAACATAAACTAAATTTAGCAAACTTGTTATTTATCCTGTGGTTTCTAGCAGCTGCTTTTGATTCCCTATCCACATCTTTGAAGTAATGCTCATCACAAAACATCCAGTATTAACTAAAAGGGTTTTTTTCTTATATTGCCTAAGTATTAATGCAAAATAACCCAAAGTAAAAAACAATAAAAAACTGAGTGCAGCAGGATGTTGGTTCTCATAATGCCATTCCTGGCTGTGTTGTAAAGAATGCATATTTTTCAGATGAACTTGCTGTGGTGAAATTTATTCTATGACTGCATTGTTTATAGCCAAACTTCCTGTTTCTTTCTGAAACCCAAAGAGAATAATTGAATGTGCCCTGTTACATGGTCATTAGACAAGAATTCAGCACATGTACAATCTGTAATGAAACCTAAGCTCATGGAGCATTGGGCTATGACAGTAATATTGATTTAACCATTCAGATGCGTGCCTCATTAAACAATCCATGAAACACAGTGCCCAGGTCTTGAAATGAAATGTGGACAGTATTTTGCACAGTTAAATACAGTTCAGTTTTTCCTTAACTGAATGTTATAACTTACTGAAGCAAAAAGAAGATTAAATTTCAAAAAAACTCCACAAAACCACTTCTTTCCCAGTAGCCTTCACCAGGTAAACCTTGCTGATACATGAGACTGGTCGGAATTCAGCCAGAGCAGCAGATGAGATGTTTGGCTTGGCAGAATCATCTTCACACAAAAAAAAAAAAAAAAAGGAATCAACCACTTGGAAGCTTCTGTAATTAATTAAGCTGGGAATTGAAAACAAACTAATTTCTCAGCTTGTGAATGCTAGAAGAGAACCATCAAACCTTTTTGGAGCCTTCTGCATAATAATACAAACCTTTTAGGGTTGAGTCTGAGAAGACTCAAGGGAAGACTCAAGTCAAGAAGACTTCTGTTGTTTTGGTTCCCTTCGTTCCTGCTTCAGTTGTTTGTTACAGGATGATTTGTAAATAAATGCTACTGAAAGTGTAAGGAGTTTGTACTCACATACAATACTTAAGTGGTACCATGATAACCTAGGGTGCAAGATTAATATAGCAGCTGTAAAAGCTGTGTAGTCTTCAGGGAAAAAGTATCCTCCCTGGTGTCTCTGAAAGTCCTGGATTCAGTTCAGTCTCTTGACAGTTGCATGTCATAACAAGTTTTCCAGAGGAAAGCACAGGCTCTAGTAATCAGCTGATGGCCTCTTTTCAGCTCCTTACCCCTGGACCACAAACAGAATGCTGTTTTCTTTGGTGACATCTATGAATCATCCTTTGCATTGTTGCAGTTCTGACTGACCCAGAATTTATCTGCATGGGTGCTGCTCAGTTTGATTAGAAATCAGCTCTTAAAAGGGTATGATAGTACATAAAAAGATTGTTGTTAACTTTAGTCTGATAAATACTCCATATCTCTAGCCACAAGTGAGGTGAATACACTCCATTAAATAGGGGAATAGAACTCACTTAGTGCTATTTGATTTCAGGTGACACAGCTCTGCCATGGAATCCTTCATCAATTGTTCTGGTTTTTGATGCTAGCCTCAATTAATTGTCCCAGTAATGTTTGCTAAAACTGTATAAGGGTATGGCCCTCATCTGGGTTTAAAATGAAGCATTGGAAAGTTTGACCTTAACAGGAGAATAAAGTTGGATTGTGGGTACACACTGCTAGAGGCAGTCCAGTTAACAGTGATAAAGCTGGTGTCATTTAGAGGCATCCTGAGTATGTTGCAGAGCAGTTCCATGTGCAGAACTTCTCTCCCACCTCAAGTTCCTGCGTGAGTATAAAGAAATTTGAGATACTGCACTGGTTTCTCCTTCCTTCTCCTCTTGTGTTTCCAGCACATGCTTGGCTTTTTATCCACGTTTCTGCCTGGTTTAAGGTGCTATTTAGGTGCTCTTGCAAACAGAGCTGGGTGCCTCATTCACTTCCATGTATCTGCAGGAATTAGGATAGGAGATTAGGAATTAGGAGGAAGAGAATAAGTTGAAACATCCCTATTTCCCTTCCCCTCACAGTGCCTTGAAAGTTGGTTGGTTTTTTAAAGGGGGTTGGGAGGTTGTGGAGGTGTGTGATGTCCCATTGCTGTATTTTGATTTTTTTCCGTGGACTTCGAACCTCATTGGTGTGAAATCCACTTGAAATGTCATTGATTTGGAAAAACCTTGTCCTATCAACCAAAAAAATAGTCTACTTAGTTTATTTTTCTGGCAGCTGAAGCCAGAAGCTGTTGAGCAGTCAAAGGGTGTTCAGAAAAATCATAACTTATTTTTACAGAGTTCACCCATAAAACTCAGTTTCTCTGTGTTTGTAGCTTTATTAGTCATCAAAAAAAAAGTATATCTTTGTATACATATACATGCATACATTAATATGTTTCGTTCTGTGTGGTGTACACACTTTGCTAAAATGAGGTTCTTATTTCTAACAGCGATTTCTGCATGTTACCACTTAGCAGACAAAGACTTGATTTAATACTTTTGACTCAGCAGATACTTCTAGTGACCTCAGCTGTGCTTCTTACCATTAACAATGTTTGGAAGAGCACCACAGATAGAATATTTTTTTTTAAATGTTGACTCAGATAATTTGGGAACATAATGGTCAATTTGTACATTGCTTTGCACTTGGAAAGAAATTTGCCCTCTCTTCCCAACCCCACCATCAACAAATTAGAGGATGATTTATGCCAGCAATTGAGCCTGTGCAACTGCATTTCTTGCATTACAGAAAATTTGCTTAGTGAGATCAGCACAAACCCCCAAACATTTGTTTATAACGGTCTTATTACAAGATTGTAGTTACAAGATCTTATTACAAGATCATTCTTGTGCGTTGTCTCAAGCATATGTGTGTTAAATCATTGTGATCACAAATATAAGATTAAATATATCACTCTGGAAAATTGACATAAGTAATAATTCACAGCTCTCCTGTTTCCTGCCATTCACATTCTCTTCCTCTCTCTGCCCTCCCCTGCAAAAAGAGGAAAAAGAACTTGTAAAAGTCCCAAACCATAAAATGGCAGATTCGCAACATTCACAGATATTTCCTGAGTCAAGGGAAAAACTGCCAACAAAATGACTGTGTTTCATAAAGTTACAATTTTTCAGCTTGGACTGGAAAGCTGGTGATCCTGCTGTGCTAAAGCATATGCTGCTTGATGAGTCACTGATGTTTGGGTTTTACCAGAAGATGAGAACACTCGGTTCAGTTGTACCTGTTTTGTGTGGGAAATCTGACCCCCCTTGGATATTAGATGAGCCTGTTATTCCTAAAATGAAGTTTAATAACTTTTTGTTAGTATCCCAAGTGTTAAATTTATTCTGAAAGTGTCTTCTTATAGTCAGTGCCCCAAAGTGCATTTTCTTCAAAAACTTGCCAATTTTACAAGCAATGTTTAATATGTTGCATCATCATCATTCTGAATCTACTGAAAAATGGCTGTTGTGGCATCATATAGAGATTTAAGTAATGCCTTATTTCCTTTCTATTCTGGTGTAAAGGCCAGGTTGCAGATAATTTTCTTTATAAGAAATAGACTTGTATTTTAATGTCCTTGTGTACATCTAAGATCCTCTTTAGACCAGAATTTAAAGTTGAGAACAGTTGTGCAGAGGAAATCATATTTACATTTTAATAACTCTGGTAATAATTTCTCCTGTCCTATTCATCCCCTGGCTCATGGATTTGCACACACATCCCCAAGCTGAACTCATGCTTTTCCAGGGTACAAAAACTTGTGTTGGGTGAAGGTCACCTTGTCCTCTTAACTCCTATGTTGTTGAACAGAGGCCCCAAGTTCAGCTCACAGGACAAGGAGATGCTATCTTTTAAGCAGAGACATTTCTTTGTCAGTAGAGATCAGATTCAGCTGACTTTCAAACAGCAGTATAATACTAATTCAGCAATTCATTGGAAGTCTTTTCAATGCATTTCTCCATATGCAGTTCAAAGGAAATAACTGTATTTTAATTAACCAAAACAGTCATCTGTGTGTGTAAAATTTTGCCTTGGTGTATGTCTACGTATGCTGTTCTATATTATTATAAAACATTATAGTGAGTTAAAATAGGATATGAATTACAGCTTTCTTAGATGTGAGTTTTGCCATTTGTTCTGCATGCATTTTGTAGGTGTCTGTAGTCCTCTCACCGCAGTTTAGGTGTGTAAAGTTACAAAGGGTGGAATTCATGGATCAAGTTAGCTGCCTTTGGGAAAATTCAGAAAGGTGTAGTAAACTCCAAGCTCTGAAATGATGTTTGCTTATGCAAAGCTCTTGCTAAGGGCCTGGTACTGCGGTTCTTTTCTGTTCCTCAGTGGTAAGGTTAACACGTTAAAAGCAGTTACTTAATGCTGTTGATTAACGCCCCGTGGGATTTCAGCATTTGCAGGGCAACTCAGTGGCATCACCTTGAACTTCCCAGATCTTCTGGGGCTTGCACATCCCAATGGCCTATTCCAGAGAGACACTTTGTCTGGGAAGGCTGCACTGAAAGGTGCAAAGTGGGGGTATGAGGTTACTTTGGTTCCAAAGTGCTTTCAGTGTTTTTAGATGATACTCAGTATCAACACCTTCTGGAGGTTTTCAAAGTGAGGTGTATGAAATGGTGAACATCTAAGAGATTATGGTGGTGTAAATTTTGTGTAATGCTGGAAGGTGCATTGCAAACTCTTCACTGACACTCTGAAAAGTGTCAGTAGTGCATGGGGAGTGAACAAGCTGACCTGTCATAAAAACTTGAGATTACTCTGTTTGTTTAAGTTTATGATCTTCACGTCTTTTTCTGTCTTAGATCCTTATCTTTTTTAGTTGATAGACTCCCTACTGTGCATTACTACAGTGTATTGTCCCCATTTTGAAATTATCAAATCAAGATAACGGCTTTTATACTGGTTTAATTTTTCCAGTTTAAGTTTAGCTGCGGTGGTATGGTTCTGTGCACGTAGGCAAACCACAAAGCAGATCTGTTCACCTGTGGTTTTAGCTCAGTACAGCAGATCGCAGGCAGGATGCAGATTTGTCTTCTGGCAGCAGTTAGCTTAGTTTATTTTAACTTTCATACATGTGTTAGAATTTATTGGATACATGCATTTATATACTCTGACAAGTAAATAAAATTAATTGATGGTGAATGTTTTTTGGCCTTTGATTGTTAATAAAGCAGCTAAGAGTGTATTTGGCTGCAGATAAGACAGGCGGACACCAAGTGACATGAGGAGAAAGGGATCTGTCCCAAATGAGTAATTGGCATAAGATTACTAAAGTAAACTTCAAATAATTTTTCCTAAAATAAGAAATTGTGCATGGTCTCTAAATCTTTGCTGGGCAGTTAGTAGAAAAACAACAGGCTTGCTGAACTTGGCATAATTTCAATGCAAAATTTTGTATAGGGCAAACTGGTTTTGACGTAATGAAGTACTAGAGTGCAAGTTTTGTAATATGAGATGTTTGTTCTCTTTCTAGGACTGAACAAATTATTAAAGTACAATTTTAACTTCACCTTCTGTGCGCAGATTTCTTTTGCGTTTCAAATAATGCCTGCTGGCTTTCACCCTCAGAACGGTACAGCTACACCTAAGGCCTTGTGTTTTCTAACTTTTCTGTTAGTACCTCAGTTTAAATTGGTTTTCCTCCCTCTGACATGGGAATAAGCCTAATTTTTCTCTGCTCAACATGAATCAGAGCTGACAGTCCAGATTCTGAAGATGGGGGTGAAAAGATAGAAGAAGGATGGCTGTGGTTCATGTGTGCTGTAATTCAGTTGCATGTTGATGGAACAGATGATAATGCTACATTCAGTAGTAGGGAGAATTTTTTTGGACCATACGGGTAGGTCATTTTGGTCTTTAATAATTTACTTCGGTTCCTAATGTTGATTTTGGCTAGATGGTTAAGTTAAATGTCAATATTTAGAAGTAGAGCTGACATCTAAAAATAATGTGATTGTCGTGGCAAAATTAGGTTTACAGAAGTTCAAGAGGAAACGTTAAAGTTTGAAGGCTAGATTTTGGCAATTAATTTCTCTGTTTAATAAAAGAAGATAAGGTTAATATGAGTGAAGTTGTTTTTTAAAGCTTAATTTGTTTTTTGGCTGCCACATCTGTTGCCTTTAAAAGAGTTGCAGTTTTTCACTGGAGTAGCACAAAATCAGTCACCTTTTTCTTCTAAAAGTTTTAACATTATTTCTTAAGCAGAAATTGAGACTTATATGAAAATGTCTAGTTTTGTCCTGATTTACCCCATGCAACGTTGAAACACAGCCAGTGTCAGCCAGATGTGGCTTTCAGGGAGTGTAATTTCATGGAAATGAGTGGGAAGCAGAGAGATGTTTCATAGTCCATTGCCACTCTATGGAAAACTTGGAGTGTAAGATCAGCCTTTATTAGACATCAAGTAACCCACAAATGTTTTAACTTAGACATTTATGTACATGAAATGAAACTAATTTGTGGCTATAAGTACCTATTTCCTTGTGCATACATGATGCAATTAGTTATTTAATATTTATTGTATTTTATTTATTTAATATACATTTCGGTGTTAAGAAAGTATTTTGCTCTTGATCAACACCCATTTATTTGAGGGAAATATGCAATATTTTCTTATCATAATTACCCTTTGTTTAATACTTTTTCTTCTAATACCAAGCTTTCAAACTCTTATCTCATTACTTGATGAAATGCTGCAAACTGTGCCCAGCTTTACACTTTTTTTATAGATGTAGAGGGATTTTCAGAGCAAAAGGACACTGATTAAACAAAGCAATACCTTACTTAATGTGTCTAAACTCCACAAGTATTTGATTTTAACCACAACGATTGAGAATGTATTAAACCTTTTTCTAGGATCTGGGGCATCGTGCCTGATCTGCTGGTGACTGCAATTGTCAGTTACCTTCCTCATTAAAAAATGTTTAGCCAATAAGACTGAATTTGTCTAGCTTGGGCATAATACCATGTACATCCTTTGGCTAACCTGAGGAACAAATTGTTCTCAGAAAACAAGGAATCAAATAAATAGCAGAGTGATGATGAGCAGTGGTGATCACAGTGCATTTTTCTAAACTATTGGTTATGAGTCAGGGATCAAAGCTGGTTTAATGCATTTATTAATTCAGCTGCTTTTATTGAAGAAGTTCATAAACTATGGATGCTGTTTGTTCAATTGGTTGGCTATTGTATATTTTAATTTACCTCATCATTTGAGGTCACAAATACGTTCAATGGATACTTCTATAAAAGAAGAAAGGCAAACAGCTGCAGTACATGCACTCATGCTCTCTCTAGTTCTGTTCTCTCATTTCTGTAAAAATTATTAAACTGATTACAGTGTTGTGCCAGGAGTTGTATATATATTTTTTACTGTAGATGTGGGTGTGAACATTTCTTAAAATACATGAAAACATTTTAGTTTAAATATATGTATTGCTGTGGTTTGAGTGTGCTGAACACACAAGCACATTTTTTTGGCCAGTCTCTTAAGAGGCCACTTTATAGCTATAAGCAAACAAGTTGAGCAAAATGAAATTGCATCCTATGTCCTTCAAAAGAAATTCCACCATTTTCCAAATGTGTTTATCATATATAATTAATGCAGAAAAAGAGGGGGAAAAAAAGAGGGCAAGTAAACAAATCAAACACTCTGCTGTAAAACCAGATAAGATTTTTCTGTTTAAACTTATGCTATATCCTCAGCCATGTTCTACCTATACAATAAATAATGACTTGTTTAATTGTATTTTAATTTTTCAAGAATGTAATGCTGTATATAGTTTTAAAATTGGTTATCTTAATTTTTCCTAGCCTTTTTTTTAATCTCATGTGACATAAATGTTAACATTCAATACTGTGATGTTGCATGTAAGTTTTCGTGATGGTTTGCAATATCTGGTAATTTTTTGGGGAAAACTGCTCTAAGGACATAAGTCAGCCACAGTTTACAGCTCTCTGCATTATATTCTACTTGTAACTTTAGAAACCAAGTCAGGATGCAGAAGAAAAGAGGATTCTGGGTTTGACAGGCAGGGAACAGGACCCTGATGGACTTCAGTCATGTCTAAGTACAAGGGACTAAATCTTTTAAGCATGGTGGAATCATGTATGACCACAGGTCATCATGCAATTCTTTGATAGTTAGATCAGTCTCAGTTACCTATTTTGTAGCCTATGGAAGAGTCTTTTTCAGGACTTTATTAATTGGATGTTAAAAAAGAAAAATCATTCATTTGCCGTCTCAAGGCACAGGTATTTCTGGATTAGATTTTAGACGTTTATGACCTGTTAAACTAAATGGATTGTGAAGGACTGGAGCACTGGTTTGCTCTCTAGTGGTACATTTTTCTAAATTCAGCTGTTTTCAAAGTCTGCTTATTTCAAAGAAATAAAAAGAGAAAAATGGGAAAAAAAGGAATCTCAGTATTAATTAACCAAGGCAAATTCAGTGAAGGGCAACAGAGCTGGTGAAGGGTCTGGAGCACAAGTCTGATGAGGAGCTGCTGAGGGAGCTGGGGGTGTTTAGCCTGGAGAAAAGGAGGCTCAGGGGAGACCTTATCACTCTCTACAACTCCCCAAAAGGAGGGTGTAGCTGAGGTCGGACTCTTCTCCCAGGCGACAAGTGACAGGACAAGAGGACACAGCCCCAAGTTCTGCCAGGGGAAGTTGAGGTTGGACATCAGGAGGAATTTCTCCGAAGAAAAGGTGATTAGACACTGGAGCAGACTGCCCAGGGAGGTGGTGGAGTCACCATCCCTGGAGGTGCTTGAGAAGAAACTGGACGTGACACTCCGTGCCATGGTCTGGTTGACACAGCGGTGTTCGGTCATAGGTTGGACTCAGTGATCTCAGAGGTCTTTTCCAACCTAAATGATTCTGTGGCCCTGTGATTCTGTAATTTAAATTCATCTTTCAGTCTGTGTATCCTTAGCAAGGCTTTCCATACCATCCATTTGTTCTCAGTTAAATTGTAAACTGAATGCTGCATATATAGAATAAAGAGTTATTGTAAAAAGCCCCCAACGTAACAAACTCTTCTATTTTGTTCTTTTTTATTAGAGAACACTTTTTCCTTAGATGAGAAAAGGGATAAAGAAAGATGAAACGTGCATGTGTCCAACCTAAAGTGTAAATAGAATCACATTTGTGGCTTTACTGCTTTGTAATTAGTATTGGTACAGAATGCTTATGCTGTTAATACCTTGCTTGGAAAATAGGTTAAAAGTCATGTGTTTGAAATGATTATCTACTTAGTCTCCTGACTCCTAATAATGTGCCTGTGTGCCTGTCAGAATGTTGAGCTGGGGAAGTAACACAGCAGTCACATTGCATTTTTCTGTAAATCTTCTATGAAGTAGGAGAGAATGGTTTGAGAGTGTAAATGCTTTATCAATCAGTATTGTGCTGCTATTGTGCCCTGAAAGCTTTAAATCTAATTATGAATTAATTCAGATCAAGGACTTGATCTGAAGTTGTGTGGATTTTATTAAAATGGTCTTGTATGGAATTCTCCTCCCTGCCTATGCACCCTGAGGTTTCATTATCTTAGTACCATGTGAATATGGAAGAGCTTCCATGCTCCCTTGCCTTTAGGAATGTGGAATGTGTTTTAATTTCATTTTTCCTAACGTCAGAGTCCACAATTCGTCAGATATCAAGAAACTGTTGTCTTTATGTCATAGTTTCTCTTTAGAATGGTTGATACCGTAAACATCTGCTGATAATTTAAAAATTTGGGGATTTAGGGGGGCAGGGGAGGGAACTGTAATTCCTGTAAAAGCTCTCCCTGTCAGCATTAAAATGGATGAAAATTAATGAACCTGTGTGGGACGTGTGACTATTGAGTTCTTGTGTGAAACATTTGAATTTGTGGACCACAGTTTTATCTTAGAAATGAGATGCAAACTCAACTAAGCACATACATTGCAAATTAATTGGTTGATTTAATGTATAAAGCCAAGTGTTTGCCCGTATTTGTGTACATATGTTGTTGTGCCAGCTGGTTTTATTTTGGTATGAAAGTGTTATACTGTATTAACCGAGCTATTCTGATTAAAACTGGAGTACTCTCTTTTTACATAATTTTTACTTGAATGCTGAATTATGGGTTAGCATTTGCCGAAAGAAACTGTACATTCTGAATTGAGGTTGTGAAATAAAGCTCATGAACTCGCAGCATTCCTGGCATTTAAGAGCATTTTTATCAGGTTTCGCCCATTTAGGAGAAATGTTGGATTTTTTTTTTTAAGAAACTGAAATGATGAGTAGCAACATGACAGAAATAGAAGGCAGTTATTTCATGTTGTCATATGAAAATGGAAGTAATTTTTCTCGTGTTCCTAATTAAGATAATATAGTGATTTTTGCTTGGAAGAATGCTTGGTCAGAGGAACAAATAAAAGAAATTTGGTGGGTGGTGCGGGGATGGAGAGAATTACATGCAGAAATTGGAAAGCAAGGACATTCTGTCATCTGAAAACTTAATTTGTCAAAGAATGTATGGAATTCTAGAAATGAAAATATTTAGTGACATCTTCGGTTTTGGCTATGAATAATAATAAACTATTTGTGACTGAGTAAGTTCTGGCAAGGAGTTCTTGCGCAATATCATGAACAACTGCAGGTTTATTTGCACTGGGCTGTTCTCTTCTTTTAACCTTAGTGGTTCCTAAGTGTGAGGGATTTTTTTTTTTTTTTGAGAAATCTGAATTAGTTTTCTTGTGAAGAAATTTCTTCAGATTCCAAATTCACTAGGTCAGGCTGGAGATGACATTACAGATAATTTCAGCTGTAATGTTAGTGGAAATTCTGTAAGAAATTGAATCATAGTCATATGAGGAAGACAACCAAACATTCTTTTGTGAAATGCATGATCTCTGTATTTGGAGAGATTGTAAATCAGCTAACACTTTGATATGGAAGGATCCTGTTCTATAATCCACTTCACTATCTAAAAGTGCAACAGGGAGTATTTAATGTGAAACAGTGTCCTGTTAAACTGCTGTCTCAGAGAACTCATTTAGGTACATTGGTGCATGACTTCCCAGATGAGTTTAATAAACTGAGTTGCATCTAGAAGCTCTAGGGAGTTCAGGCAACCACTGCAGTGTGCTCCTGTTACTTGGTTTTGTTACTAGTTTCAAAAAATGCAGTCTTTTCTGAAGCTCGTGAGAAATGTGAACTTTTGGTAAAAATGCTAACATTTTGTTTTGAGGTTTCTTCCTACTTATTAATTGAAGTGTTTCTGTTTTCAAGGGAACAAAAGAAATTGAAGGTGAAGAGGAGTCTGGTTTAATTCCGCCTGCAGAAGTATTTGCTCCCAAAAGTCTGGTGTTGGTATCCAGACTAGATTATCCAGAAATTTTCAGGGTAAAGTACTTGCAATTGCTATTTACAATATATCAGCAGAAAAATCTGGTTTTAAATGAGTAACAGTGACAGTACTTTTGATTTAAAATACCTCACTCAGGATTGATTTGGGAATTTAAAAGCAAAAGTAGCTTTAGATTGAACTAGATAAAATTCAACATCTGTGACAGTAAATAGCCCCCGTAGGTTAAAGCAGTTTTAAAACTACACAGAAGGCATGATAAACTTTTTTCTGGGCTCCATGAACTCTATAATGAAAGGAGTTATTAGGACAAAACCAGACAATATTTGACTAACTATATAGTTGGAAATTAATAGTGAAAATCTAGTTCTCCTCCATATATAAAGCAAAATTCCGAGCCTCTTCCAGACCAAATTAAGATGCATGACGGAGATTTAGGATTTTGGATTACTTTCAGCTGGTGAAATATGACTTATCTGAGATAAATGAAAAGCTTAAATTTCTCCTAAGCTAATACATATTAACAGAAACAAATAAAGTTCAGTTTACAGATCAAAGGAGGAAATCATTCAGCAGTTGTCTTTAGAGATTAAGGATGACTCTACCAAGTGAGATTAAAAGTCCACGTAGCCCAGTATTCTGTCTCTGAAAGTGGCCCATAGCAAATGCAAAGCAAAGTGTGTAAGAATAGGGCAGGCTGTAGAAATAATTCTGCAAAATGCTTTCCTAATTCAATGTGAATAATAGTTAAATGACATCCTGAACCAGAGGTGTTGGTTGTATGGGGTTTTTCTATACTTAGTTCACTTTCTTAACATTCATATTTTACAACAACCCACAGCATGGAGTTTCACTGTTTAACTATGTGTTATATGAAAAGTTACTGTTGGAATTACTTCTAAGAAGAGAATTACTGAAATACTTGCTGATTTATCAAAGTTACAGCAGTTAACAGGCAAAAGATGCTGTGGAGCAGTTATTTCCTTTTGTCTAAAGGCTTATAAGAAATGGCATGTTGATCTGCATTAAATGATTAGTAAAAATGCTAAAGCTGTATCTGTGATTTCTCAATTAAAATTGGATCCATTTAAAAAAAGATGCTGAAATATTAGTATACTATTAATATAAAATATATTTACATCAATATAATAAAATAAAGAATGTAAGTTAAATAACATATGGAATTGCTGGTCATCGATGCTAATCTTAAAATCAGCCTCAGAAGCTCGTGGATTAATCAGTGTTCTGCCCTGGAAATCAGTCAGGTTTAGGTCCATTAGAGTTCAAAGCACAGATGAAGCTGTGTTGATTTTTATCATTTTTAACAGTAACTTATAATAAAGCACTTCTTGTATAACAAGCAAAGCAAAAATATTATGCCTAGGATTTCTTTTAAAAAGAACATCTATCCCTTGTAAGTAGCCAAGCTAATTTTTTTTTAAAGGAATGATTGCCTCTGTGCAAATTACTTTGTCTTTGGTTGGAAAGTACTTCACTACACAAAAAACTATTAAGAGGAACTTATTAAAAAAAACCCTATATGCATAGATCTCTAAATAATTTGACATCTGCCTTCCTTGTATAGCAGTCTGAATTTTTTTGTCAACCTTTCTAGGCTTGCCTTGGTTTGATCTACACCGTGTATGTGGACAGCCTGAATGTGTCCCTGGAGACTCTCATTGCAAATCTGTGTTCATGCCTTGTCCCTGCTTCTGGAGGGTCTCAGGTAAATGGGGAGGGGGAAAGGGTATTTTTCCAGTTAATTTAATTTATGAAGAAAACAAAAAATAAATTCTTGAGATATTTTTGAAGAAATAAAGATCATAGTTCAGCTGAGTGCTTTCCCTGTGGCCTGTGAGTGCTTTCCCTGTAGCCTGTCTTCTAACGACAGCAAAAATTCCATTCCAGGTTAAGGTCAAAGGGTTAATTTTGTCACTGAGTTGGCTTTTACAGGGCACATTAACAAATTAAGCAGTTTGTATAAGTTTAGTTTTTAATAATAATGTGTTCAGGAATATTTCTGCTTGCTACAGAAATTTTTTTACAGGCTTTCTTTCTTTGCCATTTTCTAACATAACCTTCATACCAGTTCATTTATGCATGTTTTTTCCTTGATGGAGTTCAGGATTCCCCTGGTCTCTTCTTTGGTAACTCGTTTAAATTTCTATTTCCACAAATTTTTTTTAAATGCTAAAAAGTAACTCCAATGTGGTTTCCTCAGAGGAATTAAATATTGCAAATAGCCCATGCCTTAAAAAAAAAAAAAAGAAAAAAAAAAGTCTTCTAGTGAATAGACTTCTTTCAGCTTTTCCCCTGTGCTTTCTGTGAGCAGAAAGTCAGGTTCGTTTGTTGATTTACTTTATATAAATTATTCCAATACATTTGTGGGTTTTTGATAATCCAGTTGGGTCTTCTGTGCTTGGTTTTTGCTTTATGCTGTGACACTGATGGGAAGTTATGGTCCTTACTATGAAACAGACTTGGAAACTACATGTGCAAATGGCAACGTTTTACAGTCAATTACATACACAGCTTCCCACCCAACCTATGCATTATCAACCCTCTTGAAATCCTACAACTCCCTAATTCTGTTCTGGTTTTTCCATAGCCCTGGATGCTTTGGAGCTTCTCTTAGTGCTGAAAGTGTCAGAATGTCCTGTCAGCTTAGTCAAGATCTACCTTACTGCTCTCCAGACAGCCACTTCTCTGGTTTTGTATCTGAGGCTTTAGTTTTTGAAGGGGAGTAATTAGATTTTATCTCCGTGTCAGAAACCTTCTTTTCCAGTGGTATTTGAGCCTTGTATTTTTCGTTTTGGTGATCCACCTGAACTTCTGGCTCTGTTTCTATCCTCTCCTTTTTCTCCCTGCCCATAAATGCGGCTTTTCTCAGTGGCTGT
Source organism: Corvus moneduloides (assembly GCF_009650955.1). Classification (NCBI taxonomy): domain Eukaryota; kingdom Metazoa; phylum Chordata; class Aves; order Passeriformes; family Corvidae; genus Corvus; species Corvus moneduloides. The sequence goes on along the minus strand of NC_045481.1, from coordinate 52,726,944 downwards.
TTCCTCTGCTAGAAGAGGAAGGAAAAGTCAGGCTCCTTTGGTTGTTCCCTTCTGCTTTCTCTCTTCAAATGAAACGCTCACTCATTTCCAACTTAAATTTGCTAGTGTCAAACTGTCATTTAAATCAGAAATTAAGTGTTTCTCTTTCCTTTATAAAGCCTCGTGCTTCCAGGGCTGAATCTGAATTACATAACTTAGAGTGGGAGCACTCTTGTGACATTTATTTCCAGAAGTCCTTCAGGAGCCTCCCAGGTTATTCATGTTCCCACCATGGAAATCGTCAGCTGTGTAATGGGTTACTGACCTCCATCCAGGTCTGCTGCTGAAGTGCTGGGGCAGAGCATCTCTGCTACAGCTCACGGACTTGTTTGGGTTTCCTGGGGGGATTTTTGGTTTCAAATACCTGCTGTGCAGCAGCTAAAGCTTGCTGCCTTCATACATTTCCCGCCTTTGCTGTCATACAGAGTGAAGATTTACCACACAGAAATGCCCCCCAGCCCATGGGAGTTAGTGGTTAGAGGTAACTAACTGCTTGAAATCACTCATTGCTTGAATGCATGTGGATTTACTCAGAGGAAAGCAAGGGTATTTTGCAATTGCAATGTTGTTTGGGATGCGATGCTCAAATGCACTCCTTTCACTCCCATTTCCTGCCTCCCTCAAGGGAGGTATTTTCATGTGCTGGAAAGGTAGCTGAAGTTGTAACTCTACTTTAATGTGCAGAGCAGGAACACAGGAATAGCAGAAGTGTCCTCTTCAATACCCACATGTCACAAGTGTGTTCATACTTAATTCGTGCATGCAGACAGTAGATAGCAAAGAAAGCCAGTTAGAAATACTGTACATTTTTCTGATTTAAATGGATTTTAAACCTTTTCTTTTTCCCAGGAGGTTTTTTATTGTATTAACAGAAATGTACTTTTAACTGTCTTCAAAGCCATAACTATTTAACTAAGTGTAAGTGCAAGGGAGACACTGTCATGCTATACATTCAGGGAGACATATCACTGTCCTCAAATTGTATTTCAGACCTCTATTTGATTTTAAATTTCTGTATACAAAATAAATAATTTTTGCAGTATGAATCACTTATCTGCATGGCGACAGCTTGTTTATTCTATATAAATTAAATTTAAAAAATTCTTTCTACAGAAATTGTTTTCTTTGGGAGCTGGAGACCGACAGCTGATACAGACTCCTCTACATGATAGCCTTCCTGTTACAGGCACCAGTGTGGCTCTTCTCTTTCAGCAACTGGGTATGTCTAGGTCTGCTTTGAAAACGAAATTATTTTTCTAAATTATAAAATGAGGTATTTTCTGGTCTAATTCAATTCTAATCATGTGCTAAGACAGCTGCATGGTAAATATTAATTTCTTTCGAATGAAAGAATGACAAATTGTGCTTTTATCCCCTAATCAGACATTCATAGAACCCTTTTGTACATCCTGTCTGTGGTAAGTTATCTCCAGTATTAGAGAGTCATGGAATAGTTTGGGTTGGAAGGGACCTTTAAAGGTCATCTAGTCCAATCCCACCATGTAGTATCTATAAGTTACTGGGGGCAGAAGTGGGTGTGGCCCCTATTTAATCACAAAAACTTTCATGTAAAAAGATTCCCTGCTCCACTCCTCTTGGATATTGCACAAACTCCAAAGAAAACCAAGGAGGTTTTTAATGAAGCTGGTGTGACCAAAAAGTTTGTATAATTCTGTTGTTGTCTGTTACTCCCAATCTTCCAAGAAGATGCTCTAACACAATCCTCATCAAATGTTTACATGTTCATTACAATTACAACGTTGCATCACTGCTACCTGGGTGCCTCAGTACTGATCTCGTGTCTGCCATTAAATTCTAACGCTCTTAGTCTTCATTCCGTTGGTTTGTGGAGTGACTTTGAATCATAAACTTGTAGCAGCCATGGATAAAGGCACAATTAATTGTCTTTTCTGAACCTGTGAACCTCATATTTACTCCCAAGCAACCAAATGGCCTCAGGATATAGGTTGTCATCCATTCTTCTCTCACATACAGCGTAAGAATGAATGGAGATCAGAAAGACAATAGTGAAGAACAGTAAGGGCTCATGTCACAGACAGTATCAGATCTGATGAGTTCAATGCTATCTCCTACTAAGATGATTTAATTGTAGACTTCCAAAAAGAATATTATTCCAAAAAGAATATTATAGTTTTGTTTATGGTAATTTAAATTTAAAAAAAATTGTGGCTAACATGGTATATAGGTGCTACTTAACTTCACCCTGAGGTTTTACTTGGCTTTTTATGTCAAGATTCATTATGACTGCTCTGATCAGATAGCTGGCAATGTTTTGAACATGGACAGGCCCAACAGTTTTTCCCCTTTTCTGAAGACATAAAATGTGGTGTGAGGTACCATAAGTACAGCATGTTACACCATGTGGTCTGGTATGTTGTTCTGTAAGTATGGTGTGTGTGACACTTGAGGCAGTTATTTAGGCTGTTAAAGTGAAGGTTGCTATAAATTCACAGTTCAGAAAATGTCAAAGAAAGTGAGGCTTTCAGTTAGTTCTTAGGTAATTACCCTGTCTTCTGGCACCTGGCTTTTGTATGGCAAATTGGGATGGGAGTGTTTTGTCACAGGATCAGGCTGAGGAAAACAATGAAGACAATTCTGAAAAGTCATTGTGTGCATCAGATTTATAGAGGGAAGCCGTGAAGATGGAGTGGGAATGCAAATATATGGAAGAGAAAACTGAGGACCATCTTTTTCTCTTGTTGTCTTACTGAGAGCATATTTTGCAGGGCAAGTTTTTTAAATTCCTCTCATGTACAGAAAGGAATTATAAAACTTTTCAACTTTAAAATTCCTGTCACACACATAGGGTTTAATTTAATATCATTAACCACATGTTATTAGAGGGTTAATATATACAGATGGATGTCATGTAAATTCCTAAATCTACTGTAGCAGAGAACTGAAGAGTTTAGAATTTAACCAGGACTCCTAGATTGTTGTGCTAGCAGTCAAAAATCCTCTACCTTTATATTTTGAATTTGTATCATTCCTTATTAGCTCCTGCACACTTTCCAGTATCTATAACCTCAATTTACTCTTTGTCTACCATTTCATCTTTTGTTTCCTGTACTCCATTAGCCTTTTTGCTGTCTGATTTCTGTGGTTTTGCTGCTCTTCTGTCTTACTTTCTCCTCCCAACTTCCTATGAATTTGGAGGTTCTGTCTTTGTTGCTTTTTGGTGGCCTGTAAGAAGTATGAGTCAGTAAGCTTGTGCTTACCAGATGCCCTTTCTAGTCACAGTGCACACAAGGATATGAAGATCAGCAGAAGGAGGGGGAGAGAAAGGGAGATAAGGAATGAAAACTCATTGCTCAGTTTCCTAGTTAGTGATGCTTCAACTGGCCTGAAGAAGGGAGAGACTGAAGAAAGTGCATGGTTGTAAAACTTGGCAAATCTGGTCACGAGAAGCTTACAGGCATACATCCTGCTTCCCTGAAGGGGATCATGCAAGTTCATGGACAAAAGAAAGAGCTGTCTCCCTACTTTTCTGTTGTAGCAGGATTTTCTCTTTTACGAGGCTGTAAGAACTATCAGGAAGAGCTTGTCTAGTGGCCTTGTGTAGGTCCTCTTTTTGTGTCTCCCTATTCTTGGGTGTGACAAGGGTGGTGTAGTTGCCTGGGAATGGGCCTGGTAGTAGTTAAGGAATAGGCAACTAAGTGGGCAGGTAGATTTTTTTTAAAGTAAGTACTTGAACACTTTGTAGAAGGCTGCTTTTCCCACCTCCTATTTCTGACCACTGTTTTTTTTTGTTTCTTTGTGTTTTGGGGGCGTTGTTTGGAGTTTTTTCCCATATGTGCCTCAGTTGCCAGCTGATGTATCTAAGTATCTGGGGATACAGCACGATGGTAGAATTGTCTTGTGTCTCTAAGGACCTGAATTAGAAAATGTTTGTGTTTTCATAGTGTACCTCACTTTCCAGAACAGCACAAAATCCCATTCCCGTGTAGGTGGTGGGCTGTCATCATGTTCTTAGTACCAAGACTTGTTAATTCCAAGTTTTTGTTTGGATTTACTAAAAAAAGTTGTTAAGACAGCTACACGTGCCTGTTTGCAATGGTTCTTACCTGAAAAAAGAGGACCAGGAAATACGAACAGACTGTTTTAAATAAATTCTCATTTATTCTCACCTTTCATGTAGTCTTACAAAGAGTTAAAGGCAGCGAATCCAAAAGTATGGTAGAACCTACTGGCTCATCCCTTTGAGAAAGTTTATTTTCCCAAGATAAGGCCTAATCCTTTCCACTGGAGATCACAGCTGAACTTGTCAGAAGTTTTTGTGCTTCTTGGAACAATATTCACACTTGCTCTGTTTCTTTCGCCTGGTTGGAACAGGAGATTAACATGTGTTTGTCTCTACAACCTGGGCAAAAGCTTTCTACTGCTGTTCAGTACTTTAGTGACAGCTGTTATCCCATCCAGTCTCGTGTTCCAGACACAAATATTGATCAGACCATTTGTCAAATAACAACACGTTCAGTTACTTCTCTGCTGGTACAAGTCACTTCATCCTATCTCAATTATTAATAGAAAATTGAAGAGTAGCTAGAAAAATATTTGTCAAGTATGTAAATCACCTTTTTAAAAATAGCTCTTTCTTGGAGGAAGGTGGGCAGCAAGACAAAATTTATCACTATGAATAGACACAAAAGTAATTGCAATGTTTATTTTGAGAAATATTGTGCAATAGTAGCCTCATCATGCTTTTTCTGCTTGGCAGGATAATACTGTGTCAGCAGATGACCCTCCCTGTATTACCAAGTCCACAGCATATCTGGAAACAGACCTTATTTTTGCTTAGGCGTTAAACTACAGTTGGGAAAAATATCCCCAAAGGCTTTAAGCTTAGTAATAAGGAACAGCAGTGTTTGACATTTTAAATCATACCTTCTTTTTTTTTTTTATTAAAAGAAGCCTAATATATAGGAATAATGTGACAAAAACCAGGCCTGTAGCTGGATCACTAGAAATTATTTAATCAACAAAGGATTAGGTGGAAAAATAGGAATCATAAAGTTGCTTGAAAAAATTGACCATGGTAGCAAGAAGATTTCAGTACTCTTCTATTTCTTCTTGTCTTGTAGTAAGATGGTAGATATCTATAGAAGCTTCAAAATGCAGTAGCTTTCTTCAGGCTCAAAGGAGATTTAGGTTATATTTAGGTTATATTTCTCTCCTGTCTCACTGCATTAACTGTACATTCCTAAGTTTCTGCCTTAAGCTCTTTTCTCCAGACTCCAACCCTACTTGGCTTCTCCATACGGGCATTCAGCAGAGATGTATTCAGTCATTTGGGTCTGAGACATACATTTCCATTTCCCCAAGAGGCAGGTTTTTCTCAAAGGAAGCCAGGACGAAAAATTAGTGACCTAAGGAGCAAAACAAGAAGCTAAGGTTTAACCAGCACTTTTGATTTTTGCGTGTGTCAAGGACTGGTAGCATGAATCACACTGCTAAGCTGAGTAGAACAATTTTGAAAATTAATTTTTCTGAAGAATTTCTCTCTCCTTTCCAAATACTTAATCGAAGACAAAAGAGTTTTCCTTCCTTTCCTTCTTGTTTAGTCTCATATCCGGTCAGTTTTCCTATGTCCTTATTTCCCCTGTTCTGTTTTGTTTGCCTGTACTTGTTTTCCTCCTCATGTCTTAAATTCACCACTCAAGTATTTTCAGTAAAACTCATACTGACTTTGTGTTAAAAAGAAGTAATTTTTAAAGTGGCAAAAATGATACTTTGAAGTAATGATTCTTCTGGATGAAGACACAAGGTAAGGGTGCTTTGGAATCCAGGGCTGTGTAGAATAGAGATTAAACAGGTGAAAAGCATGAAGATAAATGGTAATGGTAGGTGGAGCCAGGTTGCTCGGCAAGCTTGTCTTTGATTTGTCCAAACTGTGCTGTAACTGAAAGTGCTAAATATCATTATCCTTCAGCCTTTTCATGTATTTTAAAATATTTTTAACTAGAAATCCTGTATGTACCATTAGGCAGTATATGAAGCCTGTACCATTAGGCAGTATATGAAGCCTGTAAAAGAAGTACTTAAAAGTAATACAATGTAGTCGAAGACTGCAGTGTCATTAAATATCTGTAATTCCAGATATCAAAAGTGATTGATTGATTAAACTTCTGGAGATTATTACAATTGCACAAAATATAAATACTAGGGCAGATGTTTGTGATGATGGCAGAGTTGCTAAGCAGGGAAGTACTTGAGTACAAGCACTTTAAAATGCTCCACTCCAGTATTGATGTATTTTCTTAATGTGACTATTCAATTCCAAATTTCAACATTGTGACTTGAGACTGAGAAGTTCGGAGTGTTCTCTGTCCTTTTGCCCTGCTTGCCTTTCTTTTGCATCAGAGCAGATACTTCTATGATACCACAGAGAGCTACTTAAAATTAAATAATTAATCAACAACAAGCAAGCAAAGAGAAGTGAATTATTTTCCATGGAGTGACACTGACAGAGATGATTTTTGTTAGTTTAAACAATCATGGAGCCAAACCCTGTTACTGTTATATGGTGATAAATCCAGTCAAAACATAATGATGGGATCATATATTAATTGTCATACCTGTTTAGAATTTTTTGAGTTGTGTAATAAAGTGTACAGACATAAAAAAAATGCTGTATTTACTAATTTTTCAGATTTGTTAGAAACTCATGAAGAATGCTGGAGGTTTGTTTTTTCCTTAATATAATGAAAATGCTGTAATTTGTTTGGAGGGAAGATCTTAACTGTGGCAGTTAAGAATTTTTTTTTTTTTAAATTATGGTATGCTTCTCCAACTCTGTTTGGAAGTAGATATTTGTACATGCAGAGGGATTTTAAACTGACAGACTTGCACTTTACAGCTTTGGTTAACTCGTGAAAACCACGTTTTTAGGATGTTTCTGTAGTTGTGCCAATGTCATTCAGCAGATGTTCTGCTCTCAGAAGAAATCTGTGCATAGGCTGAGAGTTGAGCAGGCTCTGTCCTTGGTTCTTACAAGTTCTATTTCCTTTGGAAGCTGATGTCAGGGCCCTGGGCAGCCCCCAAGGCCCTCCTGGCAGGGCTGGGCTGTGCTCAAGGCCAGCACTGCTGGGCACAGCTGCGCAACTTTGGCTCAGGGCGTCGAAACATGAGAAAAGGAGAGGCCTGTTGGCCTTGTCTTGGGTGCTGTCCTTAAGCTCAGCCCATGCCCCCATGGCCTGCCCAAGCCACAGTTGTTATGCTGGGCAATGACCTGTCTGACCGGGATCCTCACCCGTGGACTGCACATGCTGGCTTGGTCTCAGGTCATCCTCATGACCTGGGCTTGCCTTGTGGTCACTGTGACTGACCTGGCTGCCATCTCTGGCCCTCACCCTGACCTGGCCATTCTGACCTGGCTCCCTGACTTGACCTCAGAACCTCCTCATCTCTGTGGCCTTGTCTGGCTGACAGAACCAGACCTACCAAACTCATCTTCTCTGGGTACTGCACCCCTTGTTGGTGAGGGCACTGCCCCTTCCTGCCTTGCTCCATATTTGCCTTCTGTTATGGAGCTGTTGATCCCTGGCAGCTGGTGGTTCTTCAGTTTTCACTGCTTACCTTCTAAAAGTCTTGAGCTGGTACTTTGATATTAGTTCTTCACAGTAAGTTGCTAAAAATCAAGCTTTACAAGTCCTATAAGAGATGAAATCATGCACCATGACTTCCTGGTATAATTTGATTCTTGGGAAGAGAACAAGATTTTTAAGATTTTCTTGATCTTAAGACATGAACACTGATCAGTTTCTGTGTTCTGCACTAAAGCTGGCTTCATCTGTTAACAATCTTTCCAATGTTTTACCACTTCCCAACACCCTGCCTCAGAAATTATGATGTGAGCTACTGGGGCTATAAACAGTGAAAGTGCCTAGTCTATATAACAACATAAAATATAACCTTACTGTGATAATTAGAAAATACCTATCAAATCAAAAGGAGAAAAATTGCATTATGCTGTGCCTCAAATTAGTTTATTTTTGTGGTAGCTGATTTTTAGACTCACAATACTTGTAGGACATGCTAAGCTTTACTTTTTTATTCTGAATAAAAAAAATAAAAAGTAACAGTCTCCCCGCTGCTTAAAAAGTGTAGTCTCCTTTAGAAAACATAAATCCCAAAATAAGGTAGGGTCTTAAAGGACTGTTTAAATTGTTGGCCGTATTACAGCTCATACTGGCTTCTAGAGGCTGCTTTTTGAACAGTGTTGGAGTTTTCTGCTGTACTCTATCTTTTTAGTTTACTCCATGTCATAGACCATATGTATTTACCATTTGCTGCTTTTTACATCAGTATTGTTCAGGGAGAAGTCAAAAGTTACAGAAACAGGTGAGTACCAAGAACAGGCTCATATAAAAACATCATGAGTTATTTAAGGCTGGAAGTTAAAAGATGATTTCTAACTGTAGGACGAGAAACATCCTGAAACACTTTCTGTTGGGAATAGTGATGCAAAGCATTATCAGTACATTTAAGATGAAGCTTCATCAGTTTGGGGTTGTCTCATAAAGCCATGATGGAAAAAGGCTGGACTCTTTCACTGTTTATAGACCCTTCGGTCCCGTATTTCTAAATCCAGGATATATTAAAATACACAGAATTTTTGCTTTTGACTTCGTTTGTTGACACTTTGAGTAATGTTTTCTGTAATAAAATAACTTCTCATTATTTTAATTCTGGTTTAGGGGAGAAAAAATGTTCAACCTCTCATGTAATGTATTTTATGCCAAGAGATGACAATACCAAATTACTGTATAAATGGAAAAAGACATTCCTGATGAATATATATGTGTATTTGTATGGCTGGGAGACATTATGAAAGGGTCACTGCACAGTCAGCACGTGAGCTGGCTTATACTTGTTGACTAAGAAAATCCTAGTGTCTTTGACATAGAGCAAGAATATTTTAATATTTCATTATGTAGGGCAGCAAAGGAATGAGAGATTTAATTTGCAGAGCATATGAAGAGTCCAAATGCAGGCATTTTCAGTACAGTAATACCTGTAACAGGGAGTTGCACTAAGGGTTGATGTGGTGCCCTTTCCACATCTTACCTGTGTTATGAGATTTCAGTGATATGAACCAGAAGTTTCTTTACCTCTGTCAGGTTGTTCATACAAACTTCTTACCCAACTCACTCAATTTTGTTCCTTTCCACGAAACATCATGCATCATGTGGTGGGAACATATATAACCTTTGTCGATTTTTAGCAGCATGTGTGATTAAATTAAGACTGTTTTATTGAGGTATATACACTTCTAATCAGTCTTTGATCTTAATAAATTGTATACTCTCCAGCCTATGGGACCTGGCATCACATGAGTATATGCTGTTGGCTTATGTTCTAGTTTTAGGTTAAATCCACCCTGGCCAGTGAGTTGCAATTAGCTCCATAACTCAGCCAAAGAGAATTTACCATTCAAGCTTTCCAAGTAGATTTGTGTAGTTCATCAAAGAACAAATAGATTATGAAGGGATTTGATGTGGCATTTACTGCTAATGGGCCCTTACTGCTGCAACAGCAGAACAAAAGGAAAGTGTTCTTTTAGATGCTGGTGGAAATAAAGGGACATTGTCATAGTGAATTTTATACAGGGACTCTTCTGCACTTCCAAGTAAAGGCATTTTGTGGACAGTCACTGAGGCTTCATTTCCCCAGCAGCATACACTGCCAGGCAGATGGTCCTGTCTGGAATGTCCACTTCCAGTTGCACAGTGCTGCCACATCTCCTTTGCTTGACTCAGCTGTGCTGAACAGTTTTATCTCACCACGTTAACAGAAAATATTTGGAGGGTGGAAGGAGGGAGAGTCCCATCTGTCTTCTGTCAGCAGTCTCAGGTGGTTTGATGCTGTGGTTAAATCAGACCAATGGCCAAGTGCTGCGGTGAGAACAGACCAATCCCTCTGCCAGCTTGAACTTGCTCACTCTTGTGAGCTTTGCTGCAGGTGTAGGGAAGGCAGCAGCAGCAGCAGCAACCCTGTCAGAGAGAGCCATTAGGGCAGATTCCAGTCAGGGAATACCAAACTATTCCTTGAATACATCCTGCTCAGTGTTTCTGTTTGCTTGACACGTGGGATACACTGGGAACTTGGTCAGCGTCCCCTGAGATGCTGCTGCTGTGGTGACAGCTGGCAGAAAGCAGGAGTCTGGAATGACTTGGAGGCACTGTATTTCTTATATCCAATATTTCTTGCAGAGTACACTGTTTTTCAGCAGAGCAAAGCACACGACATAAGATGCTCATTTACTTTATATCCACTGTGAACTTGTAATTCTCTTTTAATGAGGCAAGCTGTGCCGTAGTTTATTTTAAGCAAATTATAAATCTGAGAAAGAAGAGTTATCTGACATAAGTAAATAAACTTGAAGCTGTGTATATGATAAAGTGCTGTAGTTAATGAGCTGTTTTTTTAAAAGGAAACATTTCAAATAAGAGAAAAAATAAAATTACAGTATGCTCTATAACGATTCAATGAAGTTTATTTAAACTATTGGGTGAAAATTTGTTTTGGGATATTTGAGAAGAGAGTAATTTCCTATTTACAGCAGGGCTTCAGAAAACACCTCTCAGAAGGTGTTTTCTCAGAAAGAGTGTAAATAAGTTATTGTTTTCCAGAGATGAGAAAAATGTAAATTCCAAAAAGCAAGTATCTAGTAATGGGCAAACAGATTTCAGAAAGGCAAAAGAAGTTTATTTCTGCTTATAGAAAATACTGAAATGGAGCCTACTGGGAACAGCTTGCTTTTCTTTCGATTTTTGCTGGTATGAGTGCAGGCAGAACTTTTTTCACTATTCCGAAGGAGGCTTGGTAGCTATTGAATCATAAGAGCTTGCAAAACTATAATTTCTGAACTTTAGTGTTAATACTTGTGGTGAGAGGAAAAGAAAAATGGTTCTATAGACATTTGCTTCCATATATTTGTTTTTGTAAATTAATATATAAAGTTTTGCTCTCTAATTGTAGTTTGGGCTGAAGTATCTCTATATTAGGAAGTCAGGAAAATCTCAGAGAATTTGACAAAGAATTACTTACTGTGTGTTCTTTATATCATATATACAATATTAACTATGCCACTGAAAATAATAGCAAACATTTGCGACAGTAATTCAATCAGCCTTGTAACAAAGCCTTCTGTCCTCAGTCGTCTCAAGCCTTTTGTTGTGTGGGTTCTTGGGACTCTTGGAGAATGGAGTTTGGAAGTACAAGCTGTTACGTTGTTGTTTGACTTGTTCATCCTAAGAATTGAGTCTTTATATCTTGACAAAGAATTGGTAAATGTTTTGAAGAGAATCCAGGCATGATCTTTAAAGAAAATAAAGTGATTTTTTATATTTTTCATGGTTACGGTGTTTCACCATATTCACTCAATTCTTCAATTGAATATTCGTCCTTTTATGCTCCATGAATATCAGCCAATGGTGGCTGAAGATTGCTCTAACAGAATATCCTGATCAACCACATCTGTTCTTGTTGTCTTTGCATTTATTTGGTTATGTTAAAATAATGTTTCTGTAGTTACATTCCTTGAGAAAGACTTTGTAGTCCTTAGACAGGAAACAGGTATGTTTGCAGTTTCTTGTGTATCCTTGACCATTTTTCCTGTGTACAGTTCAAGAATGACAATACTTTTCTCATTCTTAGCTATTTACTTTCTAAGGATCCTAATGGTATTACCCTCACTCTGAATTGTTTTGTTAAAAAACGTTTTCTTCTGCTTTAAGCGAATCCAGACAAATTATGAAATCTTAAAAACAAATCAGGTGGTTCAGAAATATTTAATGCTCCTTCTGAATTGTAAAATGTTTGTTGGTGGCTGAACAGAATCCTCCTTTACTTCCTACCATCTATGAATCAATTTGCAGAGATGGTAAACTTCTCTAGTTTTGATTACTTAAATACCTCAGCAGTTGCAAATAATTTCTCAAATCTCAATTTTAGTTTTGCTGTTAGAGTACAGAGAGATAATTTTGGCTAATCAAACTGCTATAAATAATTTTTATAACATGCACTTATTTTTTCAACATATCTTTTGATGTATGTGGGAAAAAAGGTTTTGCAAAATATTTGGTTCAAACAATAAAATCATCATTCTTGAAAGGGCAATTCTAAAGAATGAATGAAAGAAAGTCACCTATAAAAATTTCTAGAAACGTGGGAATATTTCAGTAGCACTCTCCCCCACCTCTACTCATGGAAACTGGGCAGCATTTCGATTCATTAATGTGTATCCATTATCCCAGTCCACTCAAAATTATTTTGCAGAATTTCGTTGAGTTTCTGTTAGTGTGGACCTGTGAGGGTTTCACAGAAATTCTGTATCCTGATATTAATAATTATATAGGTAATTAGCAATTAGTACTCAGATTACTTGTAATTATGAAGGATTACTGTTTGCCTTTATTTATTATTTTTTTCAGGGTTGGAATAGTAGGTATTTATGGGATAAATATCCAAAACCAAATAGCTTCCTATTTTAATTACCTTTCTAGATAACTAAACAAGTAAGCAGAAGATGAGATGTGAAATCAGACATGAAATTAAATCATATTTCAGCAGAATAGACTATTACTCAAATGATAACACCTGCACAGATATAAAGAACACACAGTAAGAGACCAAAACCTTCTGGTGTAATCTGGTAGTAAACAGTTCAATATTTAGAAATAGTGCTTGCCACCCTCCTTGTAGGAAAGGATGTTAGTCTCATATCTGATTTCTGTGAAGATTCTTCCCCTTAACTAAACTGACTTTTTGTAGCATCTATCAAACATAACCTGTTTATATGGCCCAGACATACAATCAGTAGCAAACTTTTAGCTGGTAATGCAGGTTATGTTTGTGTAATTCAACTTGCTGCCTTTATGTAAAACTGGCATTTACCTCCCTGCCACATGAATACTTTCTGTATATGAAAGGGTTATTTGTCTGGTTTACCTTTTTTTGTCTTTTCTGCTTTGTCAAGAAAATTCACATAACACAGTCATATTAATCTCGAGCTTATCAGTCTCCCTTTGGATATGTAAAGCTTAAAATATGCATAAGAAATGGTATTGCACTTCTCTTTTTCAGGGGTGAAAACCTTATTATCTAAATCTTCTCTTAATAATTGTCTTTAGCTTTATCAGTGTCTCTGAAAAAAAAATTACTGATCATGTTCTCTCAGTGTACTGGCAGGGTTGTATTTGGAGGCTCAAGAAAGCCAAATGGCTTTTGGTGCTTCTTTAAGTAGGTCTGCTGAGGGATTTAATGAAATTGGCAATAATGGAGTGATATCAACATGCAGATGACAGACAGACTGACTGTTTTCCTAAATAGATTGTATGCTGTGCTTAATCCCTGTTTCTTTGTGCCTGTGTAATTTATGGTTTGGAGCACAACCATCTGCTTGACTCCGTGTAGACAGAACAGAGTGGATACTGTCGAACTTTGGGGGAGTGATAGCTGTAGGAATATTTATCCATCAGCTGAAGACATCTTTTTTATAAATATCTCCTCATTGTCACAGTCTCTTTGATATGCTTTTAATGATCAGTTGTCTTTCATGGTGTTTATACCAGAATCTTTCTATATGTTTCCTCTTCCCACCCTCCCCCGACGCTGCTTTGCAGGGCAGTCTTCATTCCACCTTCTCAACAAAGAGCATGCAGAATTCATGGTTCAGATTCTGCATTGCCTTCAGTTCAGTTCCCAAATCAAAAGTGCATCTCTGAAAATGGAGGTTGGCTTCATTACTGCATGTCACACCCGTGTTTCCTTCTGTGGGCTCAGAAATGGGGATGAATTTGTGAAATGCTGGATTCTTTGAGGGCGTCTCAGCTGAAGGCTCCGTGCTGTAGGGATTGCTTCTCCTCCTCTTGAGTCTGACAAAGCCCAAATAAGTTAATCTCTTGGGGTACTCATCTGACTCATGTCCTCTGGTGCCCAGCCAAAAAGCAGGATAAATTAACCCTCCCAAAGCTCTCTGCTGGCACAGCCACATTGCTCCCCATTTGTGAGCAAGCTTGGCTATAGTTTAATCATGTAGTGTGCAGTCCTAAAAACCGACCTGCATACTTTCCTAAATGCAAATTGATCCTGAGCTGAGTGACGTAGCAATCTTTTGGGTATCACTCTGTGTAATTGATTTGAGATATTTGGGTGGACAAATGAATGTAATTTGGCAAGGATTACCTATGTGAGTATTGAGTACAGTTGTTGCCCCTTATTTACTAGTTAAGCTTGTGTTTTGGTCATTAGCAGAGCTATGCAGCCACATCTAAAAATAAATATGAAAAGAGTTTTGTTTTTCTCTACTCTTTTCTTAGTTATCTTTAGAGCTTGACACTGCCTGGCACAGAACCTGTACTATGCAGTCTCCAGTGGCCTTTCAGAAAGGCTTTTCAGGCTTTGTTGACCCATTTCCTGGATTAGTCTGGCTAAGTTATGGATTATTTTGTCTATTAAGCTTTTTCTTGTGTCCAGTAATTCAAGAATGGCGTATTGGCATAATAATGTATTCAACTAGTTGAGTTTCTGAATCCATGTTTGTAACTCTTTACAAAAGTCTGAAGAAGCAAGTGATAATATTTTGATTTCATGCAATATAGAAGACAGTAACTTGTCAAGTACACTTTGTGTTTGGTGGTTTTTTTTAATCATGCTTAAATAAGTACTTAAATTCTAGAACAACAGGAAGCAGGCAGAATGATACATTTGTTGATGGAGGATGTCAGATAATTTAGTACAAATTACAGATTCTTTAAATACTTGAAAACAGTGAAGGTCAGGAAGCCTCCATTCAAAATTTTCCAGCGTATGTATAATATTTTACAGGATGTCTGTCTGTAGACAGCAAAAGAATAATCTGTAAAAATCAACTTGTTTGTTGTTTTTCATGTTGTCTATTTATGCCCTGACAAATGAGCATCGGATGTAGTGTGGAGTCTGCAGACCAGCAGAGGGTTCAAGGTTACAGACAGACACGATTGTGTCTTGTAGCACGAGGAAACTGGGCTCAGGCTGTCATTTGGAATGGTTTGTTTTCAGTAAACAGCTTGTAAGGCTTGAAACAACACCTTGGTGGCTTCCTCAAATAATTTGATCAATGGCTCAAATGGTTTAGAAAAGGAAAGTGATCAAAAGTTGTACTATTTATAATTTATTTGATTCTATCAGACAAAGGTTTCCCTCACAGTCGTTATGCTGCTGATATTCCTGAAAAGATGTATTTCGAAGTGTGGAGCAATAATTTTGTATTGAGTTAGTGGCCATCATCTTGAAAATAAGACAATTCCAGATTAGGTGTCTGTATTGTACACTGAATTTTTTTATATTATGTATTTTATATTTTTCTGTATTGCATACAGAGCATTTAGGAAGAGAGAAAGAAAGAAGGAAAGAAAGAGGAAGAGAGAAAGAAGGAAGGAAAGAAAGAGGGAGAGAGAAGGAAAACGCTGGTACAAATAAACTGTGTGGGCTCTATAAGATTTCAGCCAGTGGAAGTGGTTAGCCTGGGTTTTATTGTCCAAGTGTGTTAGATTCTCTGAAATTTCGTCTCTTCCATAAGTTCTGCAAATAAAGCAACGTTTTCCTCTAGCTCAGCAAAGCTGAGGCTGAATCAGTTGCATTCATATCACAGTAAACATTTCAAATTCACCTTCCATGCCCAGTTAAAGTGTAGTGAACTTCTGGGAGACCAACTCTCAGATGTAATGTTTGAAGTATGTATTCCGCTGTGGGACATCAAGTTCTTCTGTGGGAAATAGTTGCTGAAAGTAGTCATCTTTAATTATATCCATGCTAATTAAGATGCACTGAGAAATGCCTCTGTGGAGTGCAAGCTGAAGCTTTATCTGTGACCACTACTATGCAGCAAAACCAGACTTAATTTCCCTAGTGAAACTACGAAAGCCTCACAAAATGTACCATCACTGCTTAGTAATTTAAACTTTGTGTTCCACTGACTGGACATCCAGAACTTCATGTAAACTGAAGATGCTGACAAAATCCATTTCTTACAGTGGTAAAAATAGATAATAATCAGAGATACAGTTTAACACTACACATGAAGATTACCTTTATTATTTATACAAAAGTGTGTCATTTTAGTAGTCCTTAAGAGACAGTGTGATCTATGTCCAGTGTGTTCAAATACTATGAAGTACTTGCAGGTGTCCTCTTTCTACATAAGCAAAATTCTGATTTCCCCTTCATTTTTTGCAAAAGTGTTCAGTTATTATGTGCTCTGGAAAATTGTGTGTTGTTTTGGTATCTGATGAGAAAGCCTGTATTCGGAAGAGATTTGAAATTAAAAATGCTGATACTGGGTAAGTTTTATGCCTTCTAAAGGTGTTAGAATTAAAATATTCTTGAATCATCATCATTCACAGGAAAATAATATCATATGGCTAAAAAGGCTGGGTTTTTTACACAGCTTGGTTTCAATTGAATCTTCTCAGTAGATGAATGTTCTAATTCCTTGCAAGACAAAGTTTAAAGTCAGTAAATCCAGAAAATATTTTAGAACTCTTACCTTTCAGAACTCAGGTTTGGGTTTTAAGATGTGCAGAATGGAAAACCATCTCTTTGAGGAATTTTCAATTATAGGTATTTTGATGACAGGAAGGGCTTTTTTAGAGCATTTCATTGTACCGAATGGTTTGAATATTTGTGAGGTTTTTTTGGTATTATTTTCCTTGGTAATACCTGCCAAAACATTATAGGTTTTTAGGGGCCTGTTTGAGAAGCTTTGTACTTGATTGTAGGAAAAAATTGTCAGATGTTTAAAAAATATGTATTTCTAAATGTCTTGAGACATTTGGCGTGGAGTGAAAGTGTGAGAAGCCCAGTTGTCATGAAAACAAAAACTCAGTTTAAAACAAAAAGTATGCTCCAAAATATTCTTTAGAATTTTCTGGGAAAAGAACAAGGGCAGTTTTGCATAAAAGGGTCAGTTTGAGTTTTTAAATTCTTACTGAGGTTTTTTTCAAGCAGGCAGCACTTTCTAACCTTGTGTTCAAAGAAGTACATACCCCTTGTGCATGCACACAAGAAAGGACACTATTTCCAGTTCCCTTCTAACCATTCACTGCTGGGTGCTGTTTCATTCACATGAGGAAACAAATTGGCCTTTTTATCATCATCTTTACCATGTGTATTACCAAGCAGTTTGTTTTCTACTAGCACAATATTAACTATGCCACTGAAAATAATAGCAAACATTTGCGACAGTAATTCACTCAGCCTTGTAACAAAGCCTTCTGTCCTCAGTCGTCTCAAGCCTGTCGTTGTGTGGGTTCTTAGGACTCTTGGAGAACGGAGTTTGGAAGTACAAGCTGTTACGTTGTTGTTTGACTTGTTCATCCTAAGAATTGAGTCTTCTTTTTGCAAACAGCACTCTCCGAATCCTTGTCCCCCTGTGTTTATGAACTGAGCTTTACTCCAGCCAAGACAATTTGCATACATCGTGGAAGAAAAGTGATTTGTCAAAACATGTAATAAAAATTACTTTAAAAACCCAAAGTGTTAATTATCATATGAATATAGTGGCTCTCCATAGTCACACTTCTTTTTGGAGGACATTATTGCAAGATAAGCAGTAGCTTTGGGAAGGTAATACAGGCTGTCTTACTGATAACACAAGCCATGTCCTCAGGGAAACATCATACATTCCAGCATATTTCAGGAAATTTCATAAATTTCAGCATATCTTACATGTGTCAGGCATGTCTGCTTCTCAGGATGGGACTTTTTTTTTAAAGGAAATATATTTTTGGTTTTCCCTGAAAGCACATGGCTTTGTCTCCTAGGTAAATTGTACTGTCTTAAAAAAGCCCAAAAACCATCCCATCATCTGATTCATGAGTCTTACCCTAAATCTAGTGGGACTTTTTAAAACATTCAGATCTTCCTTAAAGTATCTTTATAATGACACCTACTCTCTTACTGCCCTCTTTTAACCTCATGACTCCTGGAATGCTCTCCACGGATAAAGTATGAATATATTCACTAGGAATCTTGTAATTTTCTTTGGAACTTGGCAGTATGATTTTATTTTTTTTCCCCCTGCTTGGAGATACAAAGAGGTTTAGAAGTTAAGCCTGGATCAGTGACCGGGGTTGAGTACTGGATACACAGAAGGCTATGCAGAAGATGCACATAATACTGTTTGAAGACATTATTAAGCATTGCTAGGATTTGTGCTGAGAAGTGGAAGTCCTTTCAAGTGGTATTGAAAGAGAGATGTAATACAGTATATTTGCAGCATAGAAATACATTCAGATGGTATTTTAGCAACCTGAAAAACAGAAGGACAGTGCAGTAGTTAAATAAAAGGTAGAAAAACTTGGAACTTGGCAATTTATGCATTTATCATATGCTTTTTGAAAATCCCTCCAGAAAATGGTACATTTTAATGTTGTTTTTTTTTTTTTGGCATGTTGTTACAGTTTTTTCTTATTGTTTTATCTTTTTAAGGAATCCAAAATGTACTCAGCTTATTCTGTGCCGTGCTTACAGAAAATAAGGTTCTCTTTCACTCAGCAAGTTTTCAAAGGCTCAGTGATGCCTGTAGGGCTCTGGAGTCTTTGATGTTTCCCCTCAAATACAGGTGAGTTAAGTTTGGGTTCTTTGAACTCATTAACTAATTTTATAACTCATTTTGTAACTGATATTACATTGTCCCAAAGAAAAGGAGTTGTGCTGTATTTGTTCAAATAAGCAAAGCTATTCATGATCATGTATACAAGTCCTAGTCCGTACACATCATTAATAAAAATCTGTTTGCATCATGGCACTGGAAACAATTAAGGGAGAAACATCCCTCCTGCAAATGTAGGGTAGAAACACTACTCACAACCCTAAAGATTCTGTGGTGCAAAGATAGCAGCTTCAGTACTGTGTATCAGAGTTTTAAGTCGCTGACAAATGTCCACCAGAGAATGAATTTAAGTCCACAAACTGATCCTCTCCTATGAGCCACAGGTGGATCCAACATTATGCAATGGAAAGCTTCGTGTCAGTCGATTTGGTTTCTTTAGGAAGAAGACATCTAATTCTGACTCACGTTTCAGGCCATGCTTATATTTTAATAGCTTGTTTTATTTAAAATATTTCAGAGATAGGCTTCTTTTTAATATAGAATAAGAAGGAAAAACTGGAAGTTGAGTTTTGGAATATGTTTCTTAATGTTTAAATAGTAATGAATGTAAACTTGTAATAACTGTAAATTAGGTGTGGAAATGCATTGATCAATTTAGATCCAGCTCTTGATGTTGCTTTGATGAGCACGCTGAGTTTCTTAAATTATCAAACCAAGTAAACAATACTTGAAATAGTTTTCTATGCATAATGTTTAGTTGTCATTTCAATATGAAAGAAAAATATTTCCTTAAAAGCTTGATTATTAATGATATTTTATCAAAGGCTGAAATGTAGGTAAATGGCCAAAACCGAATCATGTTTTTTAAATGAAGGTATTATCCATAACTGTAGTGTCCCTGATTACCAACAGGAAGATTATAATTTTTTTTAAGAAAAAAGTTGCCCTGTGTGAAAGGATAGTCAGAAGCTTTTATTCTATTTTATTTGTTCTTTTCACAGTTATCCCTATATTCCAATTCTTCCTGCACAGCTACTGGAGGTTCTCAGCTCCCCAACACCTTTCATCATTGGTGTTCATTCTGTCTTTCGCAATGACATTCACGAGCTTGTGAGTATTTGTGCCCACCCACAGTCAGTGCCTGCTCTGGTGCTCAGCTGCAGAGAGCTCCTGAGTGCTTCAGAGATGTTTGTATGAATAATTCACATATGTTCAAAATATTACTGTAGAAAGCAAGGCTAGACAATCAGAAGAAAAAAGAGAAAAGACATCATTTTTTTTGTAAATACATTGAGACTATAAAGTAGAGGAGGGAAATGTTTGATTCTAGTACAGGAGGGGAAGGAATGGATCCATTTCCAGCTTTGTCATCTATTTGTCCTGAGTTTGAGCAATTCAGTTAGGATTTTCAAGTGTGTTCTCAATTGCTGTATTTTACCCTTTTTAAGCATGTCCTTGGAGAAACTGAACCAGGGTTACTTACTAAGAGGTGCTTAGAAACACAAGATTTTACTTATGGGTGCCCTCACTGTGTTCTTTTGCAAACAGCCAACATGTTAGGTATCTCAAACCTCTGAACACAGACCTGAAACACCGAGAAGCAAAAGTCACTTTTGAAAGTTTAGCCTAATTTCATTTTATTTGGTTTAATTTAATTTTTCATGGCTAGATTCAGTAATAGGAAGTATTTGGAGTATTTCCTGTATCATAAGCATTCTGTGCATTAAAGTTAGTACTGTTCTAATTAGTTTATTCTAACTTATTTGCAGATCATGGAATTTGAAGTGTTATGTTCTTAAGCTATGCTCACTGTGTGCAGTACCAATAATATATTTGTCCCTTGCAGTTAGATGTAATCATAGCAGACCTGGATGGAGGAACAATTAAAATTCCTGAATGTATTCATCTGTCCCAGCTGCCAGAGCCACTGCTACACCAGACTCAAATGGCACTTTCTCTGGTATGTTTGGATAAAATCCCCACTTTCCACCCTCTCACCTATTTGTAATGAATGAAAGATTTCAATATTAAGCTTCCAAACACACTGGAAGTGAGATTTCATAGAATGATTCATGCAACATTCCTGGTTTTAGAAGAGTTTATTCTCTGTAGTTCGAGTTAATCGGTAATTTAAATCTAAAATGTCTTTTCGCTGTTCAAGAGGTAGGGATTTTTCCTTTATAATGATTTTTAATAAGAGTATTTGAGCAGCGTTATTACTGTTTGGTTCTGCTGCCTTTCTGTGGTTATAAATTCATTTCAACTGTACATTTTCTTGAAATTTAACAGATTAATAACCCTTCAGCCTTAAAGTTTATTTGTGTGATGCCCCTATTTCACTATTCAGGAATGATGGATTCTACATTAGGGAATCGCCATAAAGAGTACTTCAGTTTGTCTTTTTGCTATCACTGTAATAAGTTAGAAATCACCTTATTTGGAGGCTTCTGAGCAAATCTTCTTATCTTGAAAAGAAGAATTTTTAGTCTGTTAATCTGTTTCAGCTGAATTGACTCTAAAATCCCTAATGGTATTGATCGGCTTCATGGACTGTGATAGGTTTTGAAAACTAGCTCACATGTAGAAACCTGAAGCTGAGAAGTTAATTCCACCTTTATTTCCATACAGTCTTCACAATTTAACTCAATGTATTACTTGAGGTAGTCCATATCAGTGGATATTAATTTGAGAAAGAAGAAGAAAAAAATTATCTTTTTCTCAGCAAAATGAAGGAAAAAGATTTTGTTTTCGAAATTCTCTAGGTTTTGCATCCTGATTTGGAAACAGCAGATTATGCATTCCCTCCCCCTCGAACGGCTTTGTCACACTCAAAAATGCTGGTAAGATTTCTGTGTTATTTTCTGCTTCTGACTTTCTTGAGTGGAAAACTGTTGAAATTTTAGACTAATGTTCTTTTAAGAATTTGTGTTTGCTTTTCCATGAACTTTATAGTATTATTGGTGGAGCAAAGAAATGCATTTTGCCCTCCAATAACATTCTAATGGGTTAGAGATTTCATAAAATCCAAAAGCCAGTTCACTTTAAGAACACACATTGGGGGGTTTTGTGCAGATCTATTTGAAAATGTTAAACTCTTAGGTGGTACAATGTATTTTTTGTACTTATTTCTTGCTTAAGATTGGGATTTTTAATTGCTGAAGGCAGGGAGTGTCATCCAGACGTCATCTAAACTAATGGTAGAATTCTGCTAAGATCTCACTTTGAATAGGGAAGTTATAAATTAATATCATTTTGTATCAAAATAAGAGTTATGTTGAAATCTGAAAGAAATTACCATGTTTTCAAGTAGTTCAAAAAGTCAGGGTACAGATGGACCTGTTAAAATCCTAGAGAGCAGCAGAAAATGAGCATATCTGTCAGTAAAGTGACCCATACAAAATTTAAGTTAAAAATAGAACAACACTGATCATTTTGCAATGAAGAATAAACAGACATCTAGTAAAATACTCCAGTAATATATTCCAGCTTTATATAATCTTCTATATACCTTTTCTCTTTAAAGTAAGTTACAGGCTGTATTTTGTAAGTTTATATTTGCTTGTTAGTTGGTTTTAGCTGGTTACCTGATAGTAAATACAATATTCTTTGCTGTTAAAATTAGAGTTTATTTAAAACATCTTTTGAGACACCATAAAACCTCAGGTCATAAAACAATTTTTGGGACCTCAGGTTTTTGACATGGCTGCTGAGATAAAATAATAGAGTGGCACAGGATTTGATGTCAGTCTTTAGTGGCATCTGGGCCCCATGGAGATGTCACTGCCCCAAGTCTGCCCCAGCTGTCCACATCAGTTCCATTAACGTGGTAGTGCATATGTAAGCACTCTCTTACTCAAATAAATAAACCAGAAGTTTAAAGACCTACTATTTTAAACTTTTTAAAGTAACTCTGGCTTATTTTGGCAGCAGAAGGTTGGCAAGTGAAGATGTGAGTTGGAAGAGTCCTAGACAAGTAGCTGGGCAAGCCTGGAGCAGTCTGCTCATCTGGCAGAGCTTCAGCTGGTGGCTGTGGTGGGATGCTCCAAGCCTGGCTCCTCCAAACAGCAGTGCCATCTTAGGCTCCTGTTATTCCTTGCTGCCCATGCTCACTCTGAAGACAATGTTTGTGTACTGCTGCAAAGCCACACTTGCTTTCGGGAATAAATCCAGGCTAAAATAGCCTCTTTCCTTTATTTCACATCAGGTCTCTTTCAAAGCAGTTGATTTGTGTGATTCACCACATGAGCACTCCCCCATTGCCCTGGCATTGCCCAGAGCCCGCGGTGCAGGCATGGGGAAGATCAGCAGGGGTGAGGGATGGCTGTGCACAGAACCTGTCATGGCCATCTGAGGATAGGGCAGGGGAACTTGGTGGTGTTTAAGGTCCCTTCCAGCCCTAACCATTCTATGAGACAACCTCAGACCTCTACGAGTATCTCTGCTTCATGTGCTGCACTGCTACACTGATGAATTTGTAGGCATTTCTCATTTAGTTCTATGCAAGTGTGGAGAAATTTAGGATACGAGGGTGTTTTGACAGCATATTCAATGACTGCTTTCAGGATAAAGAAGTGCGAGCAATCTTCCTTAGGCTGTTTGCACAGCTTTTCCAAGGATACCGGTCCTGTCTTCAGCTGATCAGAATTCATGCTGAGCCAGTCATTCACTTCCATAAGGTAAAGGAGGAGCAGTTATGTGTATTTACAGTATTCCTTTGTGCCATGTTATTCCCACAAGCCTGCCTTTTGAACAAGTGGTAAAGTTTAAAAACGTAAATAAAATTATCTACATGTGGTAAGCATATCATTTTGGCATAGCACGATATCAGCATGTTTTAGTGAGACTAATTACAGGGACAGCGATGAACTGTACAACAGAGTTAACATTTAAATTTAATACAAATAAACATTTGAGGAATCATTGTGGAATTTTGAAAACCTCTGTATGTAATAAGATGACATTGCTTGAAGGTACTAGTTTTTATTACCTGTGAGATTTAAAAAATGTGTGCTTCAACTTTCCATTTCTGAATTTAGGTATAAAAAGATACTGTGTATGGTAAAAGATTTAATTAGAAAGTGCCACTTACTAGTATAAGTGATACTGATAGGCTGGTGAAAATGTTTAACTGGTAGTTTGTAAAAGCTGTAGTTGCTTGTAATTTTGATGCTAATAAAAAAGTGCATTTTCTTTCTGTCTTTCTTGCAGGCAGCCTTCTTGGGCCAGCGAGGCTTAATTGAGAATGACTTTCTAACCAAAGTCCTCAATGGAATGGCATTTGCTGGCTTTGTGTCAGAGCGGGGTCCTCCTTTCAGGACCTGTGATCTTTTTGATGAGGTGAAAACCGTTTCTGTATTCCCAAGTAAATTACATTGTACCTGTGGTATTTCAGCATGGGAAAAACTACTGAAATGCTTCTGAATCCCCACTGTTTATTATGTCAAGTTTATACTAATCATCTCAGCTCTTATTTTCTGATAAGGAGATATTTCTAGCTTACTTCCATAAAATTATGCCCCCTCATATGTATGAAGTTAAATAGTTGTATAAACTTTGGTAATGCTGTTCCTATAGTCAGGTCTGCAGCTTCATAATACATAGCATGTGCTAGTACAGAATTATTTTGAGGAATTTAATTATATTCTATGAAATGTTACAAACTCATTGAGAAATATTACATTAAATACGTATCCAACAATGCAATGCCATAGTTTTTACTGTGTTGGCTTTGAGTTGAATGTAAAGTAAAAATGGAATTTGATACGAATTCTGTGTTGTAGTAGTAGTACCTATGAGAAATATGGATTGAGGTATAGAAGTGTGAAAAGACTGGTTTAGGTATGCAGGACTTTCTGTCTGGTAACAAACACTGCATATGAAACTGAAAATGTCTCATGTTCCAGAGCAGTGTGACATCACACACTTTTCAGCATTCAGCTTTCTTTCCTTGGTTTCAATTTAAGATTAACATTTCATAACTTAAATAGGAAACAATTTTTTTTAGTTGAATTATCAACATTTTTATTCTTTTTCTTTTAAAAAAAAGTTGGTAGCCTTTGAAGTTGAAAGAATTAAAGCTGAAGAGGGCAATCCACCAAAAATGATAAAGCATGTTAGAGAACTTGCAGAACAGCTCTTCAAAAATGTAAGTTGTCTGTACCTGCTGCATCTGTAGAGTTGAGATGGTAACGTTGAAAATTCTTATTTCTCAGATCCAGTCTCCAGAAAATGGAACTGCCTGCTTGTGGTAGTCATCATCTTCATTGTGGCAAAAAACCCTGGAACTTTTAACAATCTATAATTTTGTAGATGCAAAGGCAATTCAGTGTAGTAGTACTGATTTATTGATGCTAAATATTGATTTACACATACCTACAACTACTTATCTATTTTTAGTGTGTATGCACATAATGTCTATAAACTGCTGTTTTCTCTGCTGCAAGCTGTCCATGCCAAATACATCTCTTTTCTTGCCTCTCAACAGTTTTCCATATGAAAACCATACATCCAATTTGGCATAATGTGTACTTTCAGCAGTTCTTTCCTGCTATGTGACCCAGTCCCCCTGGTTTGCGTGCTCAGCAAGCACTATTTCATTTTTTACAGCCTGTTTCTTGTACTCTTTAGGTTTCCTACAGCACATTTCCAGTTTCATTTTTGCCTTCATATCATGTTTATTTTACATAGTGCTTTTATAAAATCTCTTACCGTATCTTTAGCTGGTTGTGGTGTGAGTTTTTTTGTTTGTGGGTTTGGGGTTTTTTGTTTGTTTTGGGGTTTGTGGGCTTTTTTGGCATAGGCTGATCTCCCTCCCCCTTACACTTGTGTGGTTATTCAGACTCCACAGAGCATTCATTATCTGTTACACCATCAGCTGACACCTTTGTCACCCTTTCTTTTCTTTGCCCCACTGCCCCAAAACTGTGGTTTACAACTACAGTTCTGTAAAAAACCCCACAAGAACTCCAAATACTGCTAAGTTCTGAGGTGTTTGGGGGTGTCTTTTGGGTTCTGTGTGTCTTTTCTGATGATGAGATTTATTTATACCATTGTGACTGACCTGCTCCTTCACTACCACCAAGTCAGTGGCTTCACTGGGGCACACACTGATAATCACTAAGTCAATGACTTTGTGCATTGAGAAGTCAGACTTCTAGTAGTTGTGCATGCACCTGTCTTTGACTAAATATAGGTGATGAGTAACACTGCTTCTTTAAGTTGTGCCTAGAGCTGTCTGATTTTAAACTGACTGCATGATGTATTTTGACATCTTGTTTCACAGTTTTAATAGTCGTAATATTGTAGCTTAGATACAAGGGAGAGACAAGATCTGTTGAGGAGAGCTAATGTTGGCATGAGCCTTGGTACAAGTGGAAAATCCAAGACATTAGACCTTTAATTAGCCTAATAGCATGTACATCTGACATTCATTTGTGATGTCCAAGATTCAAGTAACTTTTCCTGTGTATTTCCTCTGAATCTCTCCTCTCATTGAAATGAATTGTGGAAGTTATTCTCCTTTTCTAGCATTTTCTGCCCTCTGTCCTCTGTTACCCCCTCCTGAGACTGTGTTCCCTTTCTCTCCCTTGCTTCCCCTGGTATCTGTTGCTCTCATACCCCCCCCTGGGTTTTTGGCTGTTTCCATTAAATTTTCCTTTGCAGAGAATGCATGTGGCTAAGGAGCTGCTCTGTTTTGACTGCTGTTTCTCAAGTTGATGCATTTGATCTCCTTGTTGTCTTTTGCTCCTGTAAACAACAGTTTTAAGCTCCTGTTTACAAGTTTTCTTCCAAACTTACTGTGCATTTACAAGAGAAACCTCATTGATGGATAACACTCTTTGGCAGTGGTGTGTAGCCAGTAATGAGTAACAGCATAGAGTAAAATTGAACATCAGTGAATTCAGATGTGACTAGTGGTAACTCTGGTATGAATGAAGCGATGAAAATACCCCATTTTGTTTGATTACTACACCCCTGGAAATGTGAGGTGTGATCCTGTGCGTGGTGGTAGATAGTCTCTCTAATGAAGAGCTTGACTGTCACATTAATTTACATTCAATTTCTTAATATTCATTAAACTGCATAAAATCAACTTAAGTTAAGCAGTGATTTTCTTTTGCTCTCATTTTGAATTCTGCACATCGACAAAAATAATTTTATAAAAGCCTTTAACAAAGTTGGAAATGTTAAAGATAATGAGCCAAGAGTGATATGATCATGAAACATTTTATTAGTCATCTTCATTAGATACGTGACTTCTGAATCTTTCCGATAGGGGAGATTCTCCAAACATCAGTAAAATTAGATGAGACAGATGGTAACACTGCGTGATTCATTTTGTGTTTGACCTTTTACTTCTGACCTGCAGGAGAACCCCAATCCCCACATAGCATTCCAGAAAGTGCCACGGCCCACGGAGGGCTCCCACTTGCGGGTGCACATCCTGCCTTTCCCCCGGATCAACGAGGGCCGGGTGCAGGAGCTCCTCCAGGAAGGGCTGGCCAGGAGTCAGGGTGCCCCTCCTGCCACGCGGGGGGACAAGAAGTGCGTGGTTCCAGCGGGTCCCCCTGTGGGTATGTTCATTTGTTCCCTGCCTCACCTGGTTCTCATGGATAATTAGCATGACTGCAATGTGTTGCTCCCAATTTTATGTTAATGCTGTATTTTTAGTGATCATAGCAAACTCTGGTGCATAGATTTCAGTGTTTGCCTTTGCAGCTTTAAAAGCTATTTTTTATCTGCCTTTACTAAGAAGTCAAACATCCAGAGAGTGAGGGGCATAACTGCTAACTATATGATCTGAATTAGACTTTGCATTGAACAATTAAACTAGATACTGTCTACTCACCTAGGCCTGTTAAATATCACCATAGGACACTTGTAGGACTGGCTGAACCAAGCTTTGAACCATGTGAGTTTCTCCATTGATACCAGTGAGAGACATGTAAATTACTGGAAAAAGGCAAAGGGCAAAGATGGCATCTGTCTCAAAATAAATATACCTATATTTAAACATAAAGAGCAGATGTGGACATTGTAGGCCTGCAAATTTTCATTTTAATGCCACAAAGTTCTATTAGTTATAGTCATACTCACTGATGTGAATGATGGCATAAACCAGTATGGTTAGTAAACTTGCACATGAAGTTGGCAGAGCTTGTGAAACTTTTGAAGGATGGGATCAGAATTCAAATCCATCTTTAAAAATTAGATATCTAACCACAAGACTCCATTGAGTTTTGTTCTCCTCTGCTGCTTTTCTTCAAATAAGGGATTGCACTTGCATAGGCATGATCGGCTGACTAGGCAGCAGCTCTTCAGAAATTAATTTGGGAACGTTAATGACCATAGGGCAAACATGACCCAACTATATCAAGCTACTGCAAAAAGGACAAACATCTTAGTAGGATGTATAAACAGGAGCGCAGTCAGTGAACCCCATGGAGAAATCTTTTCATTGTGCTCAGTAAGACCTCAGCTGGAGTGTTTGTGTCCATTTTTAGACACTGAAAGACTGTCTCCATTTTTGGTTCTGTTGGAGGGAGTCCATAAGAAAGCAACAGGAATGACCAGTGGTCCAGAGAATGTGACCTACAAGGAAAGATGGGGAGTTGTTTAGACTGAAAAATAGGAGACTGAGGGCACACATAATAGCGGGCTTCAATTATACAAGAGACAGTTAGAAAAAGAAGGGGAATAATCTGTAATGATAAGAAATAATGGGTTTAATTGCAGCACAGAAATAGAGTTATTTGTCAGCAAGACATGGTAAAATGAGAATTGTGAGGCAGTTGAGTGGAGTTCTTGTGAAGCCGCAGAGTCTCTGTTATCACAGAACATTGGGAACATATTAGACAAACATGAGAAATAACATAAATAGTGTTGATCCTGTCTAGGGACAGCAGGGTGAACTAGATGGCCTCTTGAGGCCCTGCCTAGGCCTGTTTCTCTTTGGGTTTATGTAAGAAGAGGGTGCACTCTCTTCACCTGCCTTTGCTGTTGACTGTATCATTGAATCTGGTACTTAAAAAATTTAAAGGCGGTGTGGTTGTGTTCTGTTATCTTTCTTCAAAAGGCTATTTGCAAGAGAAGGGGTTTTTTAAGAAGTTTAATAAGTCAATTTCTGTGTCAAACAGGGGGTTTGCTGTTTTTTTCCTGAGGAACAGCTTTCACACTTACACTCTCTGCTGAACTGTATCTCAGAATCCTTGGATACAAGTAGCTCATTATCTACTAGAAAGGCATGTTCTGCATTTAGATACTATTTATTTGATATTACAGAGAAAAGGAGAATGTTAGTTCTTACATTCTGAATTTTCTTGAAAAATAAGAGCAAAACAGTGCATTAAGAAAATAAGATCTCAGCAATTTGGAATCTAGATAAAAGGTTTGTCAGGTTTTATTCCGTGTTGCAGAATTCTTGTCATGGCCATCTAAAAATTGTTGTCTACTGCTACAAAATATGCAAGGCTGTGTAGCTCACTGCAGAACACACACACACACATATTTATTATTAATTTGTGTTTATTTAGGTATTTCACCAGTATGTTAGAGGTTATAATCTCTTTGTGCCTGTATGAGACAAACAGAACAAATAGTTAAGAGAATCAACTAGTCCTGTTAAAATTCAGAGCACTCTCCTCTTCAGGTGGTATAGGAAAACCAAAGATTTAGGATCTTGTGATCCCATCTGCCTACTAAGGGTATTTGCTTAACAGAATAAAAGGGAGGACACAGTGATTATTTTTTTAAAGAAGTTTGTGGTATTCTTTGTGGTTCTTGCAGAAGTAATTTCACACATGTATATTCTTCTTTTTCTTTCTTTTCATAGTTTCCATAATGGAAAAAGGAAGCACAGTTTTCAACAGTGCTCAAAGGCTGGAAGTTGTTAGAAACTGCATCTCGTTCATTTTTGAAAACAAATTTTTGGAGACTGAAAAGGTAATAAAATGAAATTTTAATTCTCCCAAATAACTCTCTGTTCTGTTAATGAGCAAATGGAGACTGGCCTAATCACAAAGTACATTTTGAAGTCTTGTTTCAAATGCTAAGGATTATTTTGGCCACTTAAATGAATGAAGTAAGCAATAAAAATAATCATCTAAGTGCAATATTGTGTGTAATATGAGGCTAATGGATTTGAAAACCTGTTTCTAATACTACACGGGTGAGTTGAAAACCCTTTTTGCAAAATTTATTACTGTTATAAGTAGTATTGTCCACATAATTTTTTTTAAAAAGAGGTGGTGGGTGCATTTTGGTCTAGCAGCATTAATTAGAAGGAATGCAAACAAAAGGCATACATATATGCTTCAGTGTTTAACAGCCAATGCTCTTTGGAAATTTTCAGTACAGTCAACTACTGGTTTTAAAAATCAGTAATTTGATAGAACTCAGAGATGAATATAAATATTTGGCATGTCTGTCTTCACTGAAATGTGCTAGTGAGTTGTCGTCCTCGACATTCTTATTTTCTCTCCATTAAGAAGTTGCCGGGTTTTGTAGATTCTGTTCATAGAGTTTTCAGTTACTGATTCTAGAACAATCACTCAAACTTACAATCAAATCTAATCCTACATATGAAAATGACTGTAAAATTATTTTAAGAAATGTTTTGATTTCTCTGGGAAGTATCACCTGTATATCTCTGAGCCTGTGCAGATCAAGATAGAAAATGAGCTTTGCTTGAGTTATAGTGTCAAAATGCACATGGGAAAAGTCCTAATAAAGTCTATAACTCTTTAAGAGTTTTGATCCAAGCAGATCACAGTAGTTTTTAACCTCTTTCAATTTCCAGGCACTTGGGAAAGTTCAGTGGGTTTTTTGTCCCTATATATGGTAAATTTGTCCTTAGCCAATAGGCTGCCTCTTCTTTACTTACGTGTTACCTCCAGTCTAAAGGGCCACAGCTGATAAATACTGTTGTAGCATTTGCTGCATCTTTAAAACTTTGATATAAATATTCTGTTGGCACTGGTTTGGGATAAACTGCATGACAGTCCAGTGGCCTCGTTGCTATGAGAGGTATGACACCTCTAAACCCATTTGCCATTCATTGCTTATCAGAAAACGTGCTGGTCAGCCTCGATAGGCAAGCTCCAGTCCTGGCCTGGCTGTACAGAACAGAGCACTTGATTTCATCTACAGTAATCCATTTGTGATTTCACATCCATTCAATGCCTGTCCATATTAAATGGTTTCTATTTACAGATACAGGTGAGAAATGCTGTTTAATGCATTTGGAAAAGAAAAAGGGGGGAAATTTAGTACTTGGTAACTCAGGCTAAATCAACCATTTTGTGAAAGTTTGATATTCAAGCTAATGGGCAATTTTCAAAGTTGTTCTTTACTGTCATTTGCAGTTTCTTAATAGAAAATGAATGAATGCTGTTCAGTATGAGTAGTGCCATTTAATTTCATTTGCATAAAGTGAGATGTTCTTCTCTGCAGACCCTGCCTGCAGCTCTGAGAGCCCTGAAAGGCAAGGCAGCTCGGCACTGCCTGACCCAGGAGCTAGGCCAGCACGTTAAAGAAAACCGAGCAATCCTGGACCATCAGCAGTTTGACTACATTGTGAGAATGATGAACTGTGCTTTGCAGGTACAGTGTGTCAAGGCTTTGGCCTTGATTGTCTTTCTCTTGTTATTAGGATAAGCAAAATTGCTTAGAGGGCTGTGGGCAAGCAAAATAATTAAATTACTGGACCATGTCCTGCAGTGATGTAGCGGATACTACTTGATGGTGGATTTAAGATATTTGGTTGTTGAAAGAATAAAGGACAAAACACTCAGGTGTGTACAGTTCTTCCTGACAAGCAGAAAGAAAACTGTTCCCATTATTAATAATTTAGATACAATTTAGTTTTGGTAAGTATTGAAATGATATAACTTAATGGCTTGAAGTACTTTTTTTAATGAGTGGGTCTTGGCCTTTCCAAGTAATTTTCAACCCAGCATTCCTAAAAGTTCTATCACCCACTGTTCAGTTGAAAAGAACAAAGTTTGTCGTCTTTGTCATCACATAGTTTAAGAAGAAAGCATGTTTTCTGCTTCTGTAGCTCATGGTAGCAGTTCTGCTTGTCACAGTGACATTTTAGTTTGTCAGAGACTCACTGCAAGCGTTTGCAGTTCATCTCCAAAGTTAATTCTACTGACAAATTATCATATGCTGAATAAGCACCAACATATGGTGGCAGCTACATATGAAAGCAAAATATGTGGGTGACTTCTTTTGACTTTCATTTCAATAATTGGTCTGTTTTACCTTCACTTGTTCTCAATGCATCATCTGAAATATTTTATAGACTTACATGTTTTCAGTCTGCTGTCTGAGAGTGTAGTAGTATTTTTTCTTCATTTGTAATGTGATCACATTTGGTTTCTCTTTTGTTCACCCTGTCTGAGTTATTGTATCAAATTTTGGATTTGATTTTAGTCCCACTCTTCTCTAACCTAAAAACCACCTAAATTGTTTTGCAGCAGTTTGTTGATCCACATTTTTTAAAAGGTGGGTGCTAAATGCAGCTTTCACTGAAGTGTGGAAATAAATTAACACTGACTGAGCAAATGCTACCTCAGGTCACCATCAAATGCAAGTTTTGTTGTGTTGCATTTCTTGACTGTTCACAGTAAGATATTTTTCTACTGTTGTGAAAGAAGTTCA
Organism: Corvus moneduloides; assembly: GCF_009650955.1. Classification (NCBI taxonomy): domain Eukaryota; kingdom Metazoa; phylum Chordata; class Aves; order Passeriformes; family Corvidae; genus Corvus; species Corvus moneduloides. The sequence continues at coordinate 52,694,627 of NC_045481.1, read as the reverse complement.
TCTTTGTCTGAGCAGTGGTCTTAGGAGCAAATTACCTGCAGTCAGCAGATGAGAACTGAAGTTGACTGGCTAAAATTACACAGCACGTAGAATCTGCTTTTTGGCACAGGTCTTCACCTTTTCCAAGCCCTAAATTTAGCCTTAGAGTTGGAAGAAAAATTGAATTTGTCTATGAAACTCTATTTCTCTGTCCAAAATCATGACTAATGGAATATTGCACCTGCTGGGTATTCCAGAGTTAGAAATTTTCTTTCAAACCAGAAAGCAGGATTATCTAGATGTGTCACAGATTTGGCTTCTACTTTTTTTACCATTTCTGGGTTAAAAAAGTATCCAGATGTTTTTAGACAATAGGAACAAAATACAAATCCCCTTTACTTTTGTATCTTAGTAGAAAGCAGATATCAGAAGAGAATGAAATTTGACTTTCTGAGGAAAGAAATACTGATACCACCTTTTAATAAAATAATAAAAACCAATTTTGCCCTGGAAGAAAAAATTTTTTTCCATCCTGCTGATTTGAAGGCCAAGAAGGACCTTAAGTTCAAGGAAATCAATGTGTCTGAAGAGTTACTGAAATTAAAATAGGCTTTTGTTTTCTTAATCAAATTAGCAAATATAACTCAAATCAGGCAGGGGAAAGAGATCAAATAAGGAGGCACAGTTTCTATGCCTTCCCCTTCCTGTCTCCCCCAAGAATATTTTCATATCTTTGAAAATATGCAATGAAAGTTTTCATTTCTTAGGAATAAGCTTGGTCAGCATGAAAATATCTGAACTCCTGACACTGGGCAGTGAGTTAGAAACAAGTATTTTTAACATCTACTTTTATGACAGATGAAGTTATTTATTGAGATAAAAACATGATTTACAATTTGTCTGTGCACTTTGCTCAAGTGTGTTATTTGAAACAATGTGTAAATTTTGACATTTCGGAGCTTCCCCATATCAATTCAAGAAAAAAGCACATTATCAAGAACTTACTTAAGTTTGCCCTTGCTGCAGGGGGACTCAGTGAGGCAGCATTTTGCTGTAGACACATGAATTCTGTTAGCTGCAGGTCACAGACCAAGTAATTTAAGCAGTGTCTGTTAAAAGACACAAAAACCTAATTTAAGAAATGTGGTCTTAACTGGAGATGTAGTCAAGCTTTAGGGAAATACAGCATTAATTATTGATGGGGTTTTTGGGGAGAGTTAGGTTGCAGTACTCACTGAACTACTGGAATTGCAGGAACTTTTTTGTAGAAAATTGTAGAAACTGGAATTGTAGAATACCACCAGATTTTTCTGTTAATGTTACTGCATGTTCCCAGTGGCTTCTGCAAGATGCAAACTGAAATCCTGCTGTGTCTGGAGGCACAGAGAGGGTGATGCAACAGCTGAGAGGAAGGGAAGGGAATGCCCTGGCAGAGGTGACAGGGTGGGCAGAGCCCTGGCTTCCTGCTGGACACACTGGGCTGAATGGGGACGTGTGTGCAGCAAGCTCCAGTCCCATGGTTTGCCCTGGGACACACCAGTCTCACCTACTCCTCCAGGTGGGAAATCTGATGCTCTCCAGCCACTAAACCTCTGCTGTTGATGAAACAAGTTGTTGCAAACTGATATGGTGAATTGTTGCAAACTCAGCAAGTCAGCATTTTGCTGTAGACACGTGAATTCTCTTGGCTGCAGGTCGTAAGACCAAGTAATTTAAGCAGTGTCTGTTAAAAGACACAAAAATCTAAGAATTTCAAGAGATGCAGGATGGCCATTTCTGCGAAGTGTCTTTTGGACTGAATTCTTTGTCTTGCTATGAAGTGCTGTGCGTTAGAAAATCAGGAAGACTGCACTCTGCTAGTCTGATGCAGAGCCCTCCATTGCTAGTTAAGATTTTTCTGATTGTTTAGTGTCAGGTTTTTTCATTTAATAGAATCTATTCTCTCGTTTTACTGCAGTCCATGAAAGTAAAGGTCAGATCCTTTTTCAGAGCTTCTCTATATTCATTTTGTGCATGAAGAGCAGTATGTTAACAAAATGCTTGTAATCCCACCATGTGTATTATTGCTGGTCTCGTATCTTTCTGCTACCACAGGACTTGAGAAGAGATTAAGGAAGAGGAATAGAATATTCTTACTATTGTTTCAAGTGAATTGCTATTTTATTTTAGTGAACAATGACATAGGCTGTATTTCCCCAAGTATCTGATCGAGCCATTTTGCAATGGGGAGGAAGTGAGGGTGGTATTTTACACATTTCTGTAGAGATGGCAAAACTTGGGCTTGCCACATCTCTGGTGGTTGTCGCTTGAGTTCTCTCAGTCCAAGAGAGGCATTCTTTCAAACTGTTCTTCTTTCAACTGGTAACAGGCAGAACCTGCCAATTTTAACAGGCCTATGATCTGTGGAATAGTGTGTTAGAGTCTCATACTAATCTGTCTTATTTGGCAGCTGTGGTAGACTGTAGGAGGCCTTACAAATACAGTTAAAGTAAGGTAATGTGCAGCAAGTAAGTACTGAAATGTTAAAAACATGCTTTCCTGTGTTTGAGAAGTATTGACAATTACTGCTGCTGAAATGGAAATGGGAGAAGTATTTCTGATGGATTTTAGTAGTAAGGAAGATCAAAATTACATGGAGATTGTACTGGTCATTCATTAAAGCAGATATCTTCTGATGAGGGCAGTTAAATCCCCAGTTACTTGCTTTTATCTCTGCTCGGAGTTGTCACTGACCACTTGCTGAAAACTTTATTGTCATGCCCTGGGTAAGACTTTTTCCCTGATAAATCATGTACTGTGGCAAACATTTAAATCAGCCTGTCTTACAGTAGTGATTAATGCCTTTGATAGAGGAGCAGGAGCATTATGTTCTGTTCTGTATATGACTTAATTACTGTTAAAAACATCTGCAGTGTTGTGAAAGCTTGATATATTGATTGACAATTCAGTTCATTCAAACAGATACCAAACAGATAAAAGTGTGAAATTATAGTTCTAGACACACTTTCATTTATACTTGCTTTTCTCTGCTGTGGTTACCTCAAAAAAATTTGCAGTTACACATAAATTGCTATTTCAAACGTTTTACTTCCTGTTTTAATTTTCTATAATGACATTTGCTGACATCTCAGAGAAAAAATACCTAATTTTTTTTTGCAACTGAAGAGCCTTTTTTTTTAGCAGGGAAACACTTCTATGTAACTACGTTTTCAGCAACACACTGTATTTTTAGCACTTCTTTAGAAATCATGGCTCAATTTGCATACTTCTCCATTCATTTATTGCAATCATGATTTATCCAGAATTTCAGTTGTCTCTCTGACTTTCTTCTGGCAGCAGCAAGTGAACAGTGTATTTTGAAATGAAGTAGCACCTAATTTGATAAAGTGGTAGTAAAAAGCAAGAAGAGGCCTGAAGACACTGGGGGGGGGATGGTATTTGATAATCTGAAACAATTTTCATATTAAAAAGATACTAGAAACAATTTGCATAAAATATTTAACAGTAGCAATGAATCTTCCTTAAAACAATTATTTCTGGGAAAAGATTCTCTTCAGATAATGCAGGACTGTGGGACACCTTCCTTGGGTAGCTGGAACAGATAAAACTTTTCATCTCAAAGGAAGAGCTCCAGGATGTTGCGGTACAACACTGCATTTGTAGGATGTTGGTCAGTAATATTGCCTAACTGCATATTAATGCTTTTGTTTGGCAAATGTGAGTCAAATTGGAAAATACATCTGCCCCAGACATCTGGATTCTTAAGCTAGATGTGGTTAGATGGGAAAAATGTGCATAAAACTGATAAATACGTAAATACTCCCAAAATTCTGGTCTTTAGCTGCAGGAAAGGATTGAGGTCTTCCTGTGATGTCATTTAATTTGAGAGTTCCACAGGCGTTGATACTGGGTTTAGGACCTGCTCCAATGTCACATCTGTGTGAATAGACACATGTAGTACCACTATAACTAAGAGAATAATAGTAGACTAATTAGTAATTGTTTCAGAGCTTTAGGTAGTTTCTGATAGATCACTGTGGCTTTTCAAAGTGGCAATAACCAGATGTTTATCTTTATTTTCAAATAGATTGGATTGGATATTCTAAAAGTGTACTTGTAGTATACAGTATGAAACACAACTGTAGGAAATCTTAGTAGCAACCAAGACAAAATTAAAAATGTGACCTGTATTAGGTTACAACAAAGCCACATCTGGGCCATGATCTATTCTCCAACGTTGGCCAAAAGCAGATGGAAGATAATATTGATTTATTTTGCCTCTAGAACGTTGCTTGGGATTCTTCTGTATTGCTTTGGTGTAATAAGGGCCTCTTCATAGCGCTTACTATGCAGTCTGTCGTGAAAGAAACTTTGATAAGCAAAATTAAAGACAGTGGCATTCTATAAATAATATTAAATTTATTTTTCTTAAGCCAATAACTTTTGTGTTGTAATCTGTTATAATGTTATAATAAGATGAAGTTTAAAAACCTATCCGTGAGTTTTCAGAATTCAGAGGTTTGCAAATACTGTCCAATAACAAGAAAGATTTTATTATTCCTGAGAGAAAACCAGCTCGGAGTGTGTGTCATATGATTCAAATTCTTGGCAATATGAAGGTTACATGAACTAGCATTTCTCATATTTTATGTTGAAAACTATGTTGCTAAACATCTTTCTTTTGGAGGGTTACAGTAGATTTCTCTCCTTTTGGACTTTTATTTCATGACCTATCTTTTATTACTCAGTTTGACTTGCATTCCTGGAAGCAGAATATCAGAATTCATGTTTGAAAAACAGCCCTATTTGAAAATATTAAAAGATATTTTAAAACATAGAAAATCTGATATGAAGAGAAATCTTGGGAGTTTAACAGAGCCACACTTAATTCTATTAATTCATCAGTTATTACCAGTTTGATTTGATCTTTCTCATCATGTTAGTTGTAGTCATGGTATTGTTTAAGTGGAAAAAAAAAAGGAGATTCCAGTGTTTAAGGCTTTGGCTTCAAGCTTCCATATTTAATTCTGTATTGTGCTGAATATGATTTTGGTAGGGGTTTTTTAGATCACGTCATCTGATTTCTTTGATACATGATTCCCGAAAAAGTAGAAATAACAGCTTTATCATCCTGCTGACTTTTTAGGGGTCCACCTATAATATTCTGGACCTAATAAAAGAAGTTGCTATTCCTGAATCTTTCTGATAATGTCTTTTTCCCAAGAGATTGCACAGTACCAGAATATCGTGGCACTGATATTGAACTGATAGTACTCGCATACTTTCTCCAGAATAAGAAAGGAAATACACTGTAAAAGATTGTATTGTTGATCAGTTTTCATTTTTCCTTTCTTTGCTCTGAGGAGCATACTGTTCATTATACTCATCCCATGTCAGAGGATAGCCACAGAGTCCTGGAAAATTCCAGTCAAGGGTATCTCTTTGTGAAACCCAGAAAACAGAGTTTCTTTCTTTGCAGGGCTGCCTGTGTGTATCTGTATCATGGAGTAGGTGTGTGTGTGCTGCTGTCACAGCACTGCCTACCCCTGCTGGGAGGCCAGTCAGCATTGCCTACACTGCAGGTGTCAGGGGAGGTGACCCCTTTGGCATGGCAGTAACCATTCTTTGGGCCAGGACTCTCCCTGTGTAGGTGACAATGTCCAGGTAATTCCTTGTTGCATCCTTGGGGACATGAGTGTGCACAGTGGTGTCCCCAGCGAGGTGTCTGGCTGGTTCTGCATGTGTATCCATGCCCCAGGGGAGTTGTGTCCAGCTGTGCTAAACTGCCTCTGTGGTTTTAGCAAGGATGGGTTTTTGATGACCAGGCAATGGAAAACCATGTCTGCTTTTCACACTGGGGCTGTGCCAGCAGTGCTGTTCAGGAATGAGGTTCAGGAATGTGGCAGGGAAATTCCTAAATTGCTGTTGTCCTGCAGACTTCCGAGACCCTACTTTTGTTAATCTTGACTTCTGCATGGACCTACCCCACATAACTATTGCACAAGACAGTTACTTAAGGAAAGGAAAAGAGAGGGATTAGCAGAAATGAGAGTCCCATGGTGTGCTGTCCATTCCTGCATCTGCCTTCAAATTCGCTCCCTTCCCTCTTGGCTTCTCACCAAAACATGTGGTGTTCACATACTTCCTCCTCCCCTCGATGTATAACATGTGCATGTGCATGCATGAGCACAGGGGTGATCCAGAGATGCATGTCTGCTACAGAGAGACATATATGCTCTTAAATATAAACCCAGTAGGAAGCAGAAGTCAAAATAATCCCCAGGTCCTGCTCTGGTCAGAGCAGCCTGTTCAGAGTGTGAATGAATGTGTGTTTCCACCATGCATCTGGAGGGCTCTGGTTGCAGAGGATCCCCTGGTTTGCTCCAGGTCTCTTGCTGCTACCATGAAAAGGGATCAAAACTGCTGGAATAAAAATGTGCTAGCATCCTACTTTCTCTTGGTATAACTCGCTAGAGATACAACTTGATTTGTAGACCGCAGGGTGTGGGGATATTGTTTATGCCTTAGTTACAGTTCTGTGCAGTTACCAGAGCAGGTTCAGCCTTGTTTTAAGGGTCTTTGCTTAATATTTTATACAAATATCAAATGGTAGCGGGGTGTTGGTTTTAATACAAGAATAAGCAGAACTACATGTGAGCAGTGGCCCCAAAAGCTCCTCTGGCTGGAGGAGGAGCTTTGGGGCTCAAAGGGAAGTTTCCCTGAGCAGTTCTCTGGCATGGATGGGGAGGGTGGTACAAACCCACCCATCCCAGATGGGTCTCTGAGCTGTTGGGCAGCTGGAGTAGGCTTTACTCAGGCTTTACTCTTCATGGATGTCTCCTTGTTGCTGGCCTTTTGTTCAATCCTCTCACATTTGCTGGTGGTGCAGGATGTGCTCTGCTGTGTTTGCTCACATGCAGGTATCTCACTGAAACCATGTAGCTCCTTGGAGTGTTGACATGGTAAGCTCTGCCTGCTCTGAAGTGTTCATTACTGTTAATTGTGGCCTTGTGGTTGCCAAGTGTTCCTAATAACTCTGTTCTGAATATTTTTGGTCGTCATGATGAAAAGCAGACGTGTTTGTATGCTGCTCACTGCTGTAAATAAAACGAGTCTGGATTGGGAATTGTGTTATACTGCTGTTCAGCCTGGCTGGGAAGGAGGTGGACTGTTGAAAGGTAGTAAAAAACAAACCAAACCAAAAAGTCTTTCATGTTGGAAAGAATAGGCATTTTGCTAATATAATAAGCTATGTGAAATCGATGACTTCTCTTTTTACAGGTTTTATATCTATAAAACTAAGGAAGTGACACATGGAATTTTGGTTTTATCTTAGCTATTATGTATGTTTGTAAAGTGTATTACAGTACAGGTCCATAGTTCCCTCTAGATACGTGTATAACACTGTTGGGTATGTGTACATGGACTTCATCTGCTCTGAGTGCCATGTTACATGTACAGTAAGTGACAGAATACTGCATGATACTGATTTGCTGTACCCTGCAGTGACTGTACTGCTGTGGCCACACATGCACATGTGTATTTTTAGGAAAAGGAGTGCCTCTGTAATGTGGTCTCTGATCTTCCTTCTCCAGCACTTCACCCTTCAAGTGATAGGCCCAGGCAGAGCAAGGTGTGCTGGCTTGACCACCAGGAGACACATGACATATAGACAGCTGGTTTGTTGTTTCCATAAGGACTTTTATGAAGCTTCTAAGTGTTTGATTTTACAGGAATTTGCATAAAGATTACTAATGAGTGGCTGTAAGAGCCTCATTATTTTTTGCATATGGTCATTTCTAAAGCAGAGAGAAGATGGAATATCCAAAGTCTTCTAATAATTTGGTTGCTGTCATGTTTGCATAACCTTTGGTTTAAACAATTGAGATCTTGGCAGCTTGCATTCAAAAACTGAAGTGTGATGCTGAGATAAATACCATAAAACACAGGCCAGTTCTGGGTTTTGTCAGTATTTTGTGTAAACTTTGACAAATGCACTAATATGACAAACAAACAATAGTGAACTGTGTGACATTTTAGAATGATTTTTAAGGAAAAAAGCATAAGGATAGATTGCTTCACAGTAAAAGACCTACCTCTACTGTTACATTAAAAGTGTGTGCCATTATGGAACAGGAACTTAAGAACTTTTTTTAATAACTTAAAGGTGTAAACAAAAGAACATTTGACAATCTACATATGTTGTAAAAAATTCTTGCAGCTGTTGACATTATTTTTCAATATTACAGCCCAGAATTAGGACTTAAATTCATTGGCTGTTAGAATGCATGGAAAATGCCATGTAAACATGCTTTTATTTTTAGTAATTCCTTCCCTGTATGCACTCAAGGGGGTGAGCTTTGGTATCTAGTGGTCCAACAAAGTGTTTAAAAATTACTTTACCTAATGTCCATAGATAAAACAAACAAATCCCACAACCATCTTTTCCCACCTCTCCTCCAGTTCTTGAACTCTTAAGTCCAAAATTCCACTTGAGAGTTAGGAATTGGAACTGGAAATGCATCTTTAACAGTCTAAAGTCCCACAATGCTTGTAAATTAACTAAGTGATTCAATTTTCTATGTAGATTATTTGACTGTTGAGGACAAAAGCAACTTATTTTGATTAAGTCCTCTAGTCAGATGAACACCTTATAAAACCTTTACTTGGAATGTTAATTGATTAAACATCCCTTTGGAGAATACATATCCTTTGTTAGACCGAACTTCCATACAATTGGCATGTAATATTCTCTAGCCCTTCCAGGTGTATGGAATGAAATATCTTTCTACATCTTACTCTAATGGTGGTAATAATAATACACTTAAAATCAACTTGGATTATGAGGGTGCCATGATTTTCAGCACTTCTTCTGTAGAAACTTCATATTTTTCCTTGTCTGCATTATAATATTCTGGTTGTAATATTCTAATTTCAAATTCAAGATACAACCTGCATATGAAAACAACAGGCATCAGAACTGATTATTTCAAAATCAGTCCAGCAAACCATGGTTAATTATTCCAACCAATTTAATGATAAGGTATTTTCTAGAGATTTTCATCAAAACCAGGTATGTAGCACCTCTGTGTTATTGTTAAAGCAGTGGTGAATTTTGACTGCATCAGCACAGTCACGTCTCGTTCCACAAGTGGGCTCCCGCAGATGGCACGGTAGCATCATGCTTGTGCACCCAGCTCTCACCCTGTGTATTAATTTAGAAAACCCAGATCTTCATTCTTTTAGTTTCTGTGCATAGGAGAAGATTTTTGAATCTTGGAGGAGAAGGATGGTAAGTAAGAGTATTTGAAATTTTTAGTAAGTTGTTGACTAGCAGCATCTGGAAGGATGTCTCACAGGACTGAACCAAAATGTCCTTGTAAAACAGCAAAGAACAAGATCCAGAATTTTAGCAGCATAAGGAACTTGGACAAAATGTGGCCATCAGCACTAGCATGGTTTTGAAAGAGAAGGTAATGGATACTGTGGGATTCACGTCAACTCTGATAGTGAAGGTCTTCCTGAAAGCTTGAGGATTTCTTTGCTACTTAGAACTGCAGATAAGAAAAAAGGAATGAGAAGATGGTGAAATGCATCAGAATATCTACTCATACTTCTTCTTACGAAGAGACACAAATAAGAAATACTTACCATTTGAGTCATCCCCTTTATTGTACATGGCTGATAGTTCTTGCTGATACAGTGTGTTTCATTCAGTATGTACACTAAATAATGCCATGCTGTCCAGAAATTAGCTGTTGATCTTCAGAATTGTGTTCTGCACTCATTTGGTGATTTGCTGGTGTGTTCTCTGGAATTGGAGTCATGCTGGTGTTAGGATGCCAAAGCCATTGCTGATGCTTCAACTTCTGTTGAAGTTTTTGTTTTCATGGCCCGTTCTTTTTCATCCAGCCATTGCAATCTGGCTCATCCTTCTGAAAGCTCCAAACATGAATTGTGAGGAAAGAATTTCAAGCAGTATGACTATAGCTGGGACTTAGAACTTCACTAGTATTTTGCTGTACCCCAAGGTACAGAAGTTTTATTAAACTTCTCATTGCCATTTCCTGTGATTACATAGCAGAACTATCCTTTCTGCATTTTTTCTTAAAATGTCAGTAAGATAAGAACAAAACAGACAGGTGTTTGGAACAAAACCTTCTGGAAGGAAGATCAGATAGCCTAGGAGAAGATTTGTCAGGGTTTTAAAATGGATGAACTGGTGATCCAAAAGCTGGCAAAGGAGGCTTTCTCTGTGGCTAGTTAGCTGGATGCTGCTACTAGCAGTGATTTGGAAGGCTATGGGATAGAAAGGGATCATACCAAGATTTCCTAGAGTTTGTATCAAAGAAAGAATTTTGCTGGAAGACAGTGCTAGTACACTTCTGCTTCTTTGGTCCACACAGCGAGCTCAAGGATGTCTTTTTTCCTCTGGTTGTGGTTGCCCTGCCAAACTGTTTTTACAGAGAACAGGGATTTTTTTCAAGGACATCCAAACATGCCTCTTCAGCTAGATGACCAACTAGTATGTTTTGGGAGGTTACTTTTTTACTTTTACAACCAAAGTTACAGTTGCTTCATGGAATTCTAACCTTCTTACTTCCTGAAGCCATTTGAAAATCCCAGAGAGAAGTATCAATTCAGCAAACTTTAAGAGTGAAGAATTCTGAGGGTAGTTCTACAATTACCAGTTCAAAATTGGTTTACTGTTTCTTCCATTGTCTTTATCTCTTACAAAAAATGCTTTGTGCTTGTTTTCACTTGGATTCTTAGAAAAGCAAACATTTTATTAATAATCAAGACATTTATTTTTAATAAATGTTTCATAAGAAACTGTTCCTACCTCTCCCGTGCATTTATCATACTTTTATTATTGACCAGCCAAAAAATGTAAGATTTCAAATAAAGTCTGTATCTGTGAAAGAGGTGGTTGCTGTCCATGCACTGAAAAGTACAATCTGTCTAAAATACCTAACATGAAGTTAAATAAAAATATTCTATTTTCTATGTTTTGTTTTTTCATAGTTTAAATATTTGTATTAGAATATATATTTTGTTGACAGATGTTATCTCGGAGGGAGCACTTTACTAAATCAAGTAGGCTTGAAATCTCTGAATCTCTTGGGCTTTTCAGGATTTGTAGCAACATTCTTCCTTGATCACACAGATTTGATGTGTTAATCAAGGTGGACACTGCTCTAAATCATGCTACTTAATCGTGCACAACATATGTCTTTCAGTTGCCCAGATTTGCTTGAAGTATTCTTTTCTATGAACTGTTTATCCTTTAAATGACTTTATCACTGGAATTTTTTTTCTCCTGAAAAGTGGGGTATTTCTGATAATGGCTCTAGTAACATGGTTTTTTCATTATGTGCAGTGTGCCTAATTCTGGTTGTTGTTACAAGGTTGATTTTTGGGTTAAGCAACTTCTACAACAGCTTCCATTAATGCTGTTAAAAGTGCAACTGCTCTTTGAAACGTAACAGGAGATTTACATTCCAGTCTATTAAGGAACAGAGAGGTCTGGAAGCAGGGTTGGCAGCAAGGGATTTTAGGTCCTGTCAAGTTCACCAGCACAACTAATGCAGCGCGTCATCTGAGCATGTAAAAGCCCTTGCTGGATGAATGCAAGATTCACAACCTTATAATCAGAATTACCTCAGAAAAGCCCGCAAAACGCCCCTTGTCATCCTTGAAATTCTGCAGCCATTGCAGGTCATCCCAGAAATATCCTCTTCCAGCAGCTGACACTTGTTTCATGGATCCAGAAATGGAGCTGCACCAACAAAGCTGATCCAAGAAAACTTCTTCCAGGAGCAGCTGGTCATTGTTCATGCTGTCCTTTGGTGCAGCTGTACACAGACTATCCGGTGCCCCTGCCAAAACTGTAGCAAAGCTTTTCAATACTATCAAGGTTGGCTTAAAAAAGCTGTCCTGTAGCAAGATGTCAAATACATATTGAAAGAGACCCCACTTTCGGCAGCTTGTGGAAAATAAATCTGCCAGAGGCAGGGCTACAGCCATGCAAACATGGGCTTGGGTTCCCAGGAGCACCTGCCAGACCCTATGGATGCGTTGGACATAGGGTAGATATAGATATATAAAATTGACTTCAGCTTTCTTGCCAATAATTTCTGTCTGTGCTGGTTGAGCACACTGTTTTTTCTGTATGTATTTATTTAGGTTTTTTGGGATTCTTTCAGTTGTGCACTCTCCTGATAGTTTCAGTCTCTTGGTTCAGATCCATAAACTTTCTAATTGTTTTGTTCTTTTGCCCCTGCTATAACTCTTTGTGAGAGTAATGTTTTAGGATTTTTGACATGGTTTGACATGTATAGCACAGCCCATGGCTCTTGGTGCTGTTCATATGCAGTTTATGTTTCCACGTGGAGTTACCCTGTCCCTTGTGCAGAACTTTGTCTTTGCGAGGTTCAGGAGGCTCTTTCAGTCTGTGTCTGCCAGGCTGTGATGCCAGTTGGCAGCAGCCCTGCCCTCCAGTGTATTTACCACTCTCCCAAATTTGATGTCAGTCAGAAATGAGATGAAGATGCATTGCATTCCATTTTCCAGGTTGTCAGTGAAAACATTCACCTCAGTATCAGACCCCAAAAACATGATTCAGAGCCACCTGCCTGCTAAGCCTTGAGTCTAACACTGCAATCAGCTTTCCACTCTTTCATCCAGACTTCATCTCCCAGCTTGCCCACAAGGGTGCCGAAGGAGCCTGCAAAAGACAGGCTGCTCTTTCCTCAGATACAGAGCTCATTATTTCATTGAAGAAGATGATCCAGTTTCCTTGGTCAGCTGGTGCTTTGTGTTCTAAATCACTTTTGTGTTCTTCCTGTGTCTGAAAATGCTCTGTATGAAGACTTGTTCCCTGCAGTCCAGCCTGTAGCTCCCCCCAACCTGTTCCTTGCCTTCTTTGAGTTGTTGTCAAAGGTTTTATTTCTGGTTCCCCAGAAAATCAGTTGGTAAGAGACTGATTCTCCCAAGGGGAAAACTTTGGGAATTAGAAGTTCTCTTTCCTAAGATGATGTCATTGAGGAGTTTTAGCATAAATAAAAAATTATTTTGCTATCACGTGCTATTCAGTGGAAAATTTTCAGTGAGCCCTACTTCCAAGTTACATTTCATCAGACACTGCTCAGTTTCTCCATAGTGAACTAGACCCAAAATTTTTTGGTAACTGATTTGAACTGAGTGTCAACTCATTACATGACAGAAGATGGATGTAAAATTCCACTTCTATCCAAATGTTATTCTTCTAAAGTGAAATCCTAATTTTTTACCCATATAAATCTGATTTTTTTTTAGGAGTTCGTTCCTGTTAAGTTGTAAAAGTTGTATAGAATGTGCACTGATGATGTGGTGCATTTTTGTTAAAAGTATGTGAAACTGGAAAATCACATGAAACTCAGAGAAGAACAGTAAAATTAAGTTAAGCAAGATGAATGTATTTGTACATATTTGAAAGTTTATGACTTTGCTTATAATTTAGGAGAGGAGATGCTGCTGTGAGTAAGGATGTGTCCTGTGTACTTGTGAACTGATTTGCTAATATGTAACTGGACTATACTGTAATATGGCATCTATTTTAATAGTTCTTCCAATGTCTTAAGCATTTCTCTGTTGTTCCTTAATTAAACAGGCTGACTGTACAGCAGTTTACAGAGTTTCCTGTGTTAATGTTTTGCAGTGGCTGCAGAAGTGCTTTGGTCTACCAGGGCTCTAGGAGTACACTGCAGTTCATAGATATATTAGGAATTAATCACCCCCTCCAACTGAGCAGTTAATGGATATTGATCACTTTTTTGTCATGAATTGCAGTGTATTCTATCATTTGAGTGTTGTTTGTCAAAACTTTTTACAAATTGCTGTGCAGGACCTTGTATCACAGCTGGTGTAGTTTAAGGTTTGGACAGAGTCACTGTGAATGAAGCCCTGCTGTGAAATAAAAGTCAAAAGGCATCTTGGCATCCCAACCATTTCCTTGGGAGAAGATTACAGCCTGAGTATGTTGAACTTTATTGCCATGGGCCTCATGACAGTATTCAGAAACATGCATGGCATTTCTGTTAAAGAAACTCAGATGTGCTGAGACGCGAGGGATGGCATTCTTGTTTTTATCAGTATCTTGCAAAAAAAGTGAAATGTTTTTAGGCTTTTGGGGTACAGTAAAAATACAGTGACAAATGTGTAATTTATGCACATAAAAATTGAGGTTCCTGATTTCCTAAACATAATTTGTAACGAGGAGGAGGAAATGACTAAACTCAAGCCTAGACGGAAATGTATTTATTGAGAAAGAGTGGGGGTGGAGGGGGCTTGACAGCTCTTCTTTGAGTGAAATGTTGTTTCTTGTTTTCACTTGCTGTGAGATCAGGAGTAGGATGGAGCTGCATAGAGAAAATCTGTTGCATTTGCTAGCTTGTGAATGTGTGGAGTAAAGCAAAAGGAAACTTAAAGATCATAGAAGACTATGTGTTTGTGTAATTGCATCTAAACTGCATCGATTGAATTCTGTTCCTTATACCACTGTGCTTCAAGGGCAGGCAAACTTATGAGAATTCAGGGCCGGGTGAAGACAAACATGAAGTTCTTCAGGAAGTAAAATACCTCTAAAATAAAACTGGATCTCGTGCCTGGAATGGCAGCTCTGCAATACCAACATCCTGTTGCTGATAGAAAAGGTTCCTTAATTAAATGGTCATTGCAAAGGCTTCTAATCAGGCAGAAAGACCACAAAGTCAAAACAAATCAGTGACGATTCTCCTGGGTTGGGTGCTGTTCCTTTGTCTTCTGCACTGGCATCACTCTGTGGCATGATGGCCATAGAGGGTAAGGAAACTGTTACGTATGGCATAATTTCAGAGCTCAGGTCAAGTCTGTGATCTGGACTTTGTGTTCAATTATTGCTGTCAGACCAGGTAGCAGTGTGAGAAGCTGCTCATCAAAAGCCCATAGAGTGATTCTGATCAATGTTAAACCTGGAAACCATAGACAATAAGAGTGTACTTTCCTTGGTTTTACGAATTGTGAATCCCTGTAGCAGTGTTTAAGCAGAACAAAAATTAAATTAAAAGCTTGTGTTAATGAGTGACACATTGAATGTGTTAGGGTCATTTATGAAGAAAGAGTTGGTTTTTGTGAAATAATAATTTTGAAAAGCTCTATATATTCTTAGCAAAACAAGAAGTTTTAAAAGTAATGAGAATTATGTAAGGCAGTATCTTCCGAATTTTGAGTTTCTTCTAGTAGTTCTGCTAAGAGATAAGACAACAGGTAGTCAGCTCTGTGGACCTTCTCAGTATGTCTGCTTTTCATCCTGTTTCTCAGGTCCCAGAAGAGTTCCATTTAATAAAAATGTAACTGCTTCAATAAGGTTTGATTTCACCTTTGTCAACAAAAAAAAAGGGAAAAGCTTGATCTCACTAAAAATCAGAGCATCAGCTAGCATTGATTTGCCCAACTTCACTAGGCAAAGCTCTATATGACTGTTAGCAGGAAAGTAAATGCACATTAATTTTCACGGAAAAAAGCAATTTTGGTTATGATTCCAATAAGAAGATTTTAAACTTTCATGTTGAGTTAATTATGTGATGTTAGTAAAGATAGTATAAGTGATTATTGTCATGTTGGCATTTATTCCAACAAACTCTGTAATTTTAACTCTTGCTTTAGGTGATGGCTTTATCTGTGAGGTTAAAACTTGTGGTTTAAATACTTTTAAAAGTTACTTTGGAAATTCCAGATAGGTCTGTGTCTTTTCAGCTGTTTCAAGACAGCATTGAGTTATATTAGCTATAATTAGATATTGTGAAATTGTCAGTTTATTTACTTGGATTTTTAACTCTGCAAAGATTAGATATCAAGGACATTGATGGTAACATCAGTTAACATAGAATGGGTTTTCTTTGATCAAAACTATCATTTTTAATTGTTCAATTGCATTAATATTGTATTTGTAGACGAATGAATAAAATTTATGCAGCTTATCTAATGAAAATTAAAAATAACCTCATTAATATTATAGTTACTAATAACATTGCAGTTCTACCTGATTAATCCCTATTCCTTTTAGCAAAAAAAGCAGTTTTTCTAAACTGTTGAATTCTCTTACTGCTTTAGACAAAAATAGTAGTCCTGTGCATTAGGATTGACAGCTCATATTTCCAAAATATAAACTGCATCAATAATAAAAATTCTGTGGTTCAGTAAAACCCTGCCCACATAATATATCTGTAAGAATTAGGATTAAATCCTGACACCAGTGAAGTCATCTGTTGAATTTGTAACTAATGTTTCACCTGCAATTTGTAGCCAATGTTCTGCACATAGTTACACATGCTGACTTAACAGTTCTTAAAAACATGTATGACCCTAAAGTTTCTGGCACTTTTTTTCTGGATTCATTATGAGCTTAGTCCTGCAGGGTGATGAATGCTCTTGGTATGCCTGAAAATTGACTTCACTTATTCTCAAGAGGGACAGTGCAGTGTTGAGCATTACTTGAGCAGTATTTTTAATAGAGCATGCATGCATCCTACTGTGCTGCCAAAAAGGTATGGATCAAGTGCTGCCCTGTTCAGCTTTTTAGTTTGGATGCATTCACTGCATGCTGTGGTGACTTCATGCGATAGTCAGGCCTGTGGGGAATTCCATGTATTTATGGTGCTCCTGAATGTAAGGCAAAATTGGATCCCAAGTTTTTGGCATACTTGGATTTCTGGAGGTTATTAAAAATGTGGTGTCTGTTTGAAAAGCTTAGTGCCTAAAGCAGAATGGGTTTTAACACAGGAAGATCCTGTATCAGGTAGCAGTTAATGAGAGAGACTATCAAGATGAATTTTAGAAGAGAATTCCAGCCGAAATGTTATCTTGCTATTCCATACATGTCTTCTAGATTTTTATCATGTCACTAAGAAAGCAGAAATCCCTAAGTGTAAGTTATTGTTTAATGCAGGAAGAGAGGTAATTTTTGTGCACTGTCACTGTGCTTCACTGGCTTGGACTTGCTCTTGCGGGATATCAGAGGGGGCTTAAAGGCCTTCTTGAACCTGGGCCTGCATGTCCAGTAACAGATATGGGAATGATCCTGGGGTGACTTTGGCTGTTCATCACTAGGACCACGCTGCAGAGGGCATCTCAGCTTCATGATGATGTACAATGCCTTGTTTTGCTAGCAAGACTTCCACGCAGTACTTGTTCTGAAGTCAAGAGTGAAGAGCAGATTTGACTCTCTCCTCCAGCACCAGAAGCCTGAGCCACCTACCAGATTCCAAAAGCCATCAGTGCTTCCCCATATCAGCCCCATGTGTCCAGTCAAGTAGTCAGAATCTGTAACTTCCAAGCTCCCAGCTCTGCATTCTAATGGCAATATCGAAGCACCAAAGTTTTGCTGCATATTGAAACTGACTGGAATGTAAAAGTAAATCACATGCGTTGTCAAAGTAAGTGATGTAAGGAAAAATATTCTCCTTTTATTATTCACTTGTCAATTCAGTGGAGCAAAGCTATTTTAAGTGTACATGAATTCCTGTAAATCTTCCAATCTGCTATGGAGTTCAGCAACTGTCTGGATATATGATCAGTACGGCCAGAACAATGTGCCAGGTTTTCACTCAATTAGGCATGGATTCAAAGCAGTACTCTGCATATGTCATGGTGGAAGCCTGTATTTCACTGTCAAAGGACCTTGGTTTTTTGATGATTAATTTGCTGAAAATAGTTTTTGTTCCCCAGATGTGTTTCAGCTTCATTTTGTGCAAATTAGGTGGAACAGCTTTGATTATTTTATGGTATTTGATTTTTGTCTACTTCTGTAGCAGCAGTAAGAGATATTTTTCACAATTGGTAAAGACATTATATATAAGGCAGCTGGATTGCATTGTTTCAGGAGTCTAAATTAATTGCCTACAACACATATATGACATTTCCAGTACTTTGGTTTGTCTGTAAAATTGAGAAGCTGAGATTTCAGTGCAACATCTCTTTTACCTATGGCATTCTGTCTTGCAGCTACAAAGCAGGTGAGCAGTTAATTAGTTCCACTCATCTTAAAACAACAGTGTTATAATTTATTCCTAACTGAGATCACTTTATATGCCTTCTCATATACTGGAGAAGAAAAAAAAAAAAAGATAATACTTCCATACTACAAGTCCATGTACTGCTGACATAGAATATGTGGAGAATTTTGTACTTGAAGGAAGGAATGGAAAAATAATCTAATGTGTTGTTTATATGGTGATGATATATATCTCTGAGACATATGTTAGCTCTTGGAGTATTGAATGCTCTCTAGGTGAAGATACATTGCTCAGTTTTTATAAAGATATTTTTATGTATATTTTGGGTAAAAGCCCGAACTCTTTCAAATAATTTGAGCTAAGGGATTAAGTAGGTAACCTGAAAATGAGGATGGATTATTTTATACCTGCTTATAAATAATCATGTACAGAAATAAGATATGTATTTCTTTGAAAGATGTTGCATATTCCTAAAGATTGGAAAGTCAAATTTTAAATGGGAAGTGTTCTTGTTAAGTGAAAAAGTACTAAGAATATTTATCATATATTAAACTAAAAATACATGTGCTAAATTCCAAATGGGGATTAAGGATATGGATAACAATAGGAAATAATGGAGAAATGGAAAATTAAAAGCAGCTGAGGCTGTGTCCTTTAGCCTTATGCTCTGAGATCTTACAAACTAATTTGGGTTTGTTATATACGTATCACAATACTAAGAGGCATCATTGAAACATTTATTGAGTTTCTCAGTGTCCATTTTTGTTTGTTTTCCTCTACCAGACTGGGATGTGTTATGAAGTGTGAGCACTTGCCAAACTCTTGTCCGTGCATGGTTAGCATTCATGCATTTGTGCAGAGTTAGACACAGTTAAAACCCTCAGTAACTCTGGGCAGAAGTGAACCTTCACAATTGTGAACTTGTTGTATGCCTTTTCAGAATATATATGTAAGCAGTTTTCTAAATGCTGCTGTATTTAACTGTAATGGACATTGGTATTCTGTTTAGGTGAGCTGGATTAAAGTAATAGAAGATGAAGTATTTGTTACTGAAAAATCACAAAGGTTGAAATAAGCTTTAAAATGATGAGAAGTAAAATAGTCTTGTGATGAGTTCTTTGGTCTGTTGTTCTAAACCTGCAGTCCACAGTCACTCTGCAGCCATTTGAGAGCAAAGAGTGAGATGAATACAAATAACATCCTAATGATCCTTAACATGATTGCTTTTGTAATGTAGATTTAATATTTCTGCTATCACAATTGGCTCTTGCCAGGTTTTTGCTAGTTGTTCTGTTTTAGAGAACTCTGATATGAGATGAAGGCATAACTGTAAAGTCTGGCGGAGGAACGCTTGAGATATTTCAATTTTGGCACTTGGTCAGTTGTTACAGTTAATAGGAGTGGTTTGAGTTTCAGGGTGCCCCCTGTAACAGGGGTTGTTAAAAATATTAAAATGAATTGTTCCTCTGGAAATGTTGGTTGTCCATCCATCATCCAGCAGCACAATGGTGATACATTTGTCTAGTACAACTGTGCGCGTTATTGTGTTCTTTAGTGGTGGCAAAAAGAGCTGATGAAAAGAACCCACCTGATCACTTTCTTAGAAAGTATAATTTTTAACTTTTCTTGGGTATTTTTTGTTCTATTTTTTTATAGTCATAAAAATTCAAGTAGTTTGTTTTTTAAATATTAAGTTACATTCCAATTCTGCTTTCTTTTAAAAGACTTCCGTAATAAAATCATGACTTTCATCAGCACAATTACTAGTTGATTTACTTTGGCATACCCTTCTCTGCCTAGAGAGACATGAATGACACACTTGACTGTTGAATGAGGCATTCAAACACTTGAAGAGAATGGGTTTTCATCTTCTTTTGAAGTTAACCTTGTGCCAAACTTTTGTAGAGACTGTGGAGGTGATTATTTCATATTGCAAAAATGTCACTTCCTTCATGTAGACGTTTTGAAAGGGCATTCTTTGGTCATCACATCACTTCCATTTTAGTCAGGTTTGCTGTTGACCCAAATGGAAGCAAGCTACCTTTTCATTGTTTCCTAGATGAGGAGAACTTTCCTTATTATATGTAAACTATGTCAGTGAAATTGTATTTCAGACATATGAATGAGAAATTGGCTCATAAATTTCTAAAGTGGGAAGAATCACAGCAATGCCTGTCTAAGAGAAATCATGAGGAGATACACATATATGTATATATGTACCCACTCATAAATCGTGTTATTCTTACATGATATCAGATGATTGAAGATTACATTGTGTGTCAGAAGGATGCCAGAGGGACTCCATAAGGCAGGAATGAAATTATAGTGCATAAAAAGGTTTTGCTTATTTTCTTCTATGTTTTTTCTTGCAGGATTGTTCATCTTCAGAAGAATACAGCATTGCTGCAGCATTGCTGCCCCTGACGACTGCCTTCTATAGGGTAAGTGTCTATTGAAAACCACTGCTGTTTTGTATTTTTTTACACACACACTTTATTAAAATGGAGAAAGTGATGACAGGAGATACATGATGGATAGGAAGATTCATTCTAGAATTTATTGATGTCAATGGAAATCATCAAAAAGACTGGTATGGACATTACTCCAGAATGGCATTTATTGCTGTTGGATCATTATGATTATGAGACACACCCAGAATTAAATGCAGGCGTATATGATGGGTTACAGAATTATCACTGAATTATATTTAGTCACTAAAATAATAGAAAAGAGTAATTTCTGATGTTACTCTGTAAAAACTATTTATTGCAGTACTACTTTGTTTAATTTGGCATGTTAAACATATACTGGCCAATATAATACAATGGTCACTGTAGTAAAATTGGCCAGTAAAGTACTTGGCCAAAAGTACAAGTTTTCAGTCTGTGTAGTTGTTAATTTTGGAGAATATTATGAATCAGTTGTTTTAACTACATATTTGTTTTCAGTTTCTTGTTTTGGTTTCTTTTTGGGAGGGGAAGTGCATAATGTTTGATAGTGGCAAAATACAATGTAATAGTAAATACGAAAACACAAATAATGCAAGTTTTGTAAGTAATTCTTTCAGAAGCAGAACTCTTGTAGTATGACTATATTTGTTTCAGTGTCCCAATACAGTACTGTTTTCACCAGTTCTGGGTAGCTCCAGTCCTGCTTTTTAGGATGTACATACCTGAGGAGATAAGTTCAGAATGTGGACTTGCTTGCAATATTAAATAGACTTTGTTTAATGTGAATGTTGTTATACAACCCAGTTTGGGAAAGAAGTGTTTAGTCGTTGGTAATTGGTACACTGTGATATTGCAAAACAGTAGTTGCTGTGACAGCTTATCTAGACATTAATAATACAGAAATTGAAAAATACAACCTTCCACGTTTCAGATTGTTTATGAGGCATTAATGAGTAGCCATAAGTAAAATGCAGAACGTTTCTTGTTTCAGCTGAATGGAAACCAAGATTTCCGCAACAAAAAGCTGAGAAATAAGTCAGTCATTTTTAGTTCAAATCATACATTCTAATCAATTTCTGGGGTTTTTTTAAACTAGAAATAGATTCTGTCATGTTGTTCTTAGAATAAAAAATGTTGAACTTTACCAGTCATAGAAAACAGAATCATCTGTTGAACACAAGACCAATTTTGACAAAGTTAGTTGTGTAGATTTCTTGACTTTTTTATTTAAACTAGTGCTTAACAACATGTAGGGAGCATAAAATGGCAGAGTTTTTTCCTCTTCTAATTATTTGAACTGTAAAAAAGTTTTATTTAAATGGGTTTTATTTCATAGCTGTACATAATACCCCACAACTGCTTTTGGGAAAGCAGTAGAGAGTATTTTCATTCTCTTATGTAAGGTAGCATGGTGAGATGTTAAATTTTTTGATCCCAGCAAATAGACTTCTCCCGTCTTTAGTTCCAAGTTTATCTTTCTCTGTTCACTCTGAGTCCTTGAGTAGCAGAATTGTTGTTTCACATTTGTTGCTGCCACAAATACTTAACTTGAGGGAAGACCTAATGAGCCGTAGAAATTTCCCTCTTCCTTATTTTATTCTTACTACTGCATACATTCTACATTTTGAAGAAACTTCTGTTTTCTTTTATTTTCTGGTTTTTAGTTTTTCTTATAAAAATATCCAACAGAGTCCACATAGCTCTTCACCTTGAGAGGTACAGGGAGTATTTTGGGGTGTTGTAGCAGTTCTGTTAGATTCCTACCTTGGTAAAGTTTTATCAAGTAGGGGAAAAAAAAAATAAGACAGTAAAAAGAGATTTCTAAAAAATCTAGTATCAGGAGTGTTGAAATAAACTTGAAGTTTTGATTTCACCATCAAGCAGAGCAAAAGTCTGGATTGAATGTAGAATACATTTTAGTTGCATATATACACTTGTATTTTTTGGTAGGGGTACCAAGATCTCACACCATTTCTCTCACAGAAAGTTCTCTGAAATCTTTTATTAATAGCCTAGACTATTTAACTCTAAAAATACACTCAGGAAACTCTGAGTCCCTGGATGGAAGAAGCATGATGAGTTTTTTAATGTTCTTGACCTGAATTAAAAATTAAAGTAACCTGACTGTTAACTTGCAAAAGCCAGCTGTTAGTGCATAATAGAAAAAGAATTTTGTTTTTCCCAGATCTAATCCTCAGGTTCAGTGATGGTCCCCTTTGGTATGTCCCATTAGATACAATTCTTTGGCAAAAGTACTTATTTTGGTATAAAACTATTCATACTAAACACAAACTGACATGCTGTTCAGAACATAAGACTATTAGACTAACTTTGCAGTGATTAGTTAAAATTTAGATTAACAGTTTAAGGTTCAGTTTGGAATTTGAGTAAAAAATTACACTTTTTGGAGGATTTTTCAGCCTGTCTAGAGGTTTTCAAAATTCTATCATAGACTAGAGTGAATATGTTCTACCTGGCATGAACCTGTGCTTCAACATGAAGAATTATCTGACCTATGCCATATGATTGTGTTGATGCTTCCCAGGCATGAAGCAGTGCTTGGCAGAGTGCAGTTGTTTTATTGGTGTTTCTGTCCTCAGAATACCGTGTTTAATGCCAGCAGCATATTAAATCTCCTTTCACCCACCCCTGTGGAGACTGAACAATGTTCGTGGTAGCCAGGAATATACAGGAATTGTGCATGTGGCAGTGACACGGGGTTTCATTTGTGTGTGCATTGGTGTAATTGCACAGGCAGTGCTCCAAATCAAGTTATCAGTGACAAAATTTGTAGTAAATCTAAAAATGTAGTAGACTTTTACCAGTCTGATATTTTACCATCTATGTTTGCTGTAGCATTTTGATGGGAAATTGTGGTGGGATTTTGTGTCACGGCATTTCATTGTTAGTGTAATTCCTGTTGCTTCAAATGAAGTAGTGAAAAGAAGTTACACAATATCACAGTTCACGTTATGGAAGGACTGTTGTGTACATGAAATGTTAGGTTTCACAAAGCAGAGCACTAATGAAACAATTACCTGTTCTTCCTAAACAACTTTACTGTATTTTACTGCACATAGCGCAGCCACCAAGTGTTTGAGTTGTATAAATAATGAGAAAGATGTGGTTTTGTTTGAGTTCAGCAGATGAGCTAAGAAACTGAGCAGTAAGACTACAGCTTGGAGGTGATGTTGGTAAGATTCTGGAATGGTTATGTCATGCATTAGCCTCAAGGGATTTTCTAAATATCTTTGGAAAAACAGCAGAAAATTTGAAGAAAGGAACAAGCTGGCATGATGTAACCCATCTTGTCTTAATGTCTTTGCTTATTTAAAAACTAGTCTAGCGTATTTCTACACAGATCCAATTAAAATTACAAGAAACATCACACTGTGTACAGCGTGCTAGGAGCTCTTGGGATGTCTGGTGAAATTTCAGAATTCTCCCTGAAGTCTGGTGACTGATCTATTGTGAAACTTGATCAGGCAGGATTTGATCGCACTCTAAGTCAGAGCTGATGGGATTAAAGTCATAGACAGGAAGTCAGCACTGGTTGCATATTTGTGGCCTGGAGTAATAATTGAATTTTTCTAGAAAAAATAGTCCCAATGCTTTTTAAAAATTTTAAATATTGGACACAAGCTGTTAGCGAAATGTGACTCATCAGTGACAGTGGACTTTGGTGTGTACTGTTAATGTCACAAAAACAAACAAATTTTTGCTTCTGGGTTAGAAAAAGGTTTTAGTTTACCCTTAGTAATACTGCTGGAATTTTGTTTAAAATTGAAACAATATAAATAAAATGTATTTATACGTGAAGATAAAAGAATTTTTCCATGTTTTCACGGTACGGGTGACCCATGCGTATTCGGTATGTGGTCACTTCTGTGTGTGAAGTGGAAATGTAGTGTTCCTTGGTGCTGTGGAAAAGAGCTCTTGTTCTACGTGCGGGAAGGCAGGACAAGAGGAAAGGCACGTATTTTAATTGTGTTTTCCTTTTATTAACTCATCAAGGAGGACAATTTGACGATTGCATAACTGGCATTGTCCAACTCACAGGGTTTGGATTCCCTGTTTCATCCTGGGCCCCTGCCAAGGTGGCAGGATGTGGTGAACGCCACGCTGCATTTCTGGGAGGCTCAGAGTGCAGCCAGGCAGGATCAGTGGCAGGCACCAGTTCCAGCCTGTCCTGGACAACACCACATGGAGCAAAAGCTGGTCCCCACTGCTGCCCCAGGCAGAGGCCACCTCTCCATCTGCCCTCTCTTTGCAGCGAAGCTGATGTTTGACACTGATCAGACATTCTTTCTTGCATCCCTCAACCACTGAATGTTAGACAAAGTTACATTCCCCTCTGAACCTGATTGTGCCGGTTGTACTACAATTTTCTACCTCTCAGGGATCTTTTCCAAAATTTTGTAACTCAAACTTTTTGGTTAAACTGCATATAATCATCTTTGTTTCCATACCTTTCTGAGTATATTCTACCACATTGCATAGTCCACAGTAACACACTTGCAAATTTTTTGTTGTTTGGCATTCAGAAGTGTTTGAATAAAGGAAGTGGCACAATAAAAATACGCTATTCTGAGAGTAAAGTTTTCTCTGTGTAGATATTATGAGTGGGCTTCCACATTTATGGACAAACATTTCTTTACATTGCAGTATCCAGAGCAGTATTATTTTTCAGAGTCACAGGTGTTTAATTTAAATTTCTGAGTCAGTTGTTTTTAATGGCTTGATGTACACTTGGGGAGTGCTGATCTCTCTTAGGCAAAAATAACCCAAATGCAGCAAAATGTCTCACAGTTTGGATGTATTACATTCAAATTGACATTTGTCTTTAAGCAAAATGTACTGGAGACTGCTTTATAATTTTTATGTGACTAAATTATGTAATTCTTGGGAGGGACAGAGGGAAAAACTGATTTTTTTATTATTATTGTTTTATTTTAATGCTCTAAGCCACAAAATTTCAAATAAAATTTCAGTTGGATACTGATGCTAATTTTTTTTGTAGCGCTTGAAATGGAATGAGAGAAATGAGTCTGCAGTTTTACGGGCTGGGGCTGACTGAAATCCTTACAGTATGGCATAATTGGGCTGTTCATCTTCATGGCTGCCCATTTTTCATTTGTAATCCATGTTCCTGTACCTTTACTGAGAACGGAACAGAATTACATAAAATAGGAGACTTTATTCAGGGTTTTTAAAAGAGCAAAATCTGGTGTAAATCATTTAACTTAAAACCTTTGAATATAGCACAGAACATTTATTCAGGTCATCTTAAGAATTATCCTGGCAGCATTTTTGTGATGAAAAGGATTTTAGTCCAGGGGTTTTTTTTTACAATATTCAAGGTGAATACAAAAATCGTAATTTAAGTAAAAAGTTGAATTAATAATAAAATGTGATACAGAAGTATTTCATGTTAATACACCAATAGAAGTAATTCTAATGTTTTCCATAGTGAGATATATATGCTCTTTCATATGGCATAATGACATGAAAGTAATTTGTGTACTTTCATAGCAGAAATGGATTCAGTAACAGTTATGGCAGATGTTCTATGGAAGAAAGTCTTTATTCCTTGAAATACCTGAATAAATGACCACTCTGCTCCAGAGCCTGTTTGGTGTAGGAGAGATTCCCAGTTACAAGGATAAGGGCTTTCTCCGAAGATCGCAGGCAGTACTAGAGAAATTCAGAATAGTTTATAATACTTTAATTATTATCATGAACTGCCCTTCCAAGAGAGACCCAATTCAAGGTTAGTTATGTAACAAAAGCTTCATAATTTGAAATGTACTCTCTGTTGTGTAGCAGCAGCTACAAAGTCACAGGGAAGTTACCCAATGAAAGGCCAGTGTGGAAAATCTGTGATGGTGGGTGAAGAGTTGTTTCCATGTTTATGTCTTTATCAGGCAAATTTTACAGTTAGTATCAGCTGGAATCAGTAGAATATTGGTCCACTTCTGCTGTGGAAAAGTGGGAAAATTTGATACTACCATTGCCTCTGTTACTTTATAACAATATTATATGTTTATTTTAGAATTTGTGTAAATACCAGAGAATCGCATAAAGCTATTGGATGATGCAGTTAATTTAGAAAAGCATAATTAGTGGGGTTTTTTACAATTAATATGAGTTTTGATTCTTAACTTCAATTTCTGCACAACTGTGATTGTCCCAAGTGATTCTCATTATCATCAGCATGCTTTTAGACTCCTGGGAGGCTAGGAAGACTTTCTGTAATGTGTTGGCTTTCTACACTGAAATGTTTTCATTCTTGCACCTAGTTAATATACTTCCTTCTAAAACTTTCTGTCCTGCTCTGGTGTGCTCGGGTTAAAATCACTTCTACTTTAAAATTCTCCACTCTTGAATTGCTAGCTTTAGTTTAGGAAACTCCCATCGTGAAAGACTTCCTTTATTGTCTTGGCAAGGAGTTTTGTCTGCTTCCATTAATTTTCTTTTTGTATCTCTATCCTGCCAGTTCTGATACTATCTTAGTCTATGGAAATGTTTTTGTGACTAAGTAGTATTAAGTAACATTATTTTTAGTACTAAAATTATTTTTATTTATCCGTTCTCAGAATGCTAATCCCTTTAATACAGAAATACATTAAGTTGCCTGCTTAAAAAGAACATGGCTGTGTCATGTAATAGAAAATATGGAAGAAGCTGAAGCACAAAAGAATATTTACAACATTATCTAGTGTGTATATGAGCATTATTTGCATTCCTGGAAAATCCAGGAGCCTTAATTGTGGACAGAACTGTTGGTGTTGCTTTTGTACAAAAGAACAGAAAAATGAAATAAGTAATAATATCTGAACCCAGGCAGTTTGAGGCATTGGAAGGAAGCTGTGGAGTCATCGTTATTGTTCATAATTCATGACAGTCATCATTATTCATAATAGTCATCATTACTGTTGGTGACTGTGTCCACCAGAAGGTTAATTAATGCTGAAGTTTTTATGGACATGACCTAAAAGCAGTTTTATTGACTTTTGAGAGAGGATAATGTGGTTACTTGGCAGGTGCTTATGAATATAAGTGGGGTCATGGAAGAGCATTTTTAAGGCAATGGTCAAAGTTCTGTCAATATTTCCAAGCACTCCTCCAGTCAAAAGTTTTTATTACATGCATTAAAAGTTCTTTTCATACAAATATTATAGTTCAGTAAATTATTTTTGTAAAAGCAAACATACTTTTCAAGTTAAAACAGGAATCTGAGGATTCTTGTTAGCTGTGATCGAGTGGTTTTGCAGTATCCTTTGCAAACACAGGCACCAAAATGTCATCTCTGATCCTTAAGATTTTAACTTGTGCACTTTGGTTCTGAATGGATACATAATACATGCCAGTAGAATACATTTTATGTCTTTGCAGTAGAGAATATCTGACTTCCAAACCCATTTTTAGGTGGTGGAAAAGGAAATTAGGAAAGTATAATACAACAGGTTAGCATATTAGTAGGAGAGACTAACTAGAGAATGTTTTTAACATACCTTTACAAGGAATTTAGGAAATTAATTACTGTGGTAACTTTGCTCTGTTGAAGAAGCTGGCTTTCCCAGAATGATAACATCATGGGAAACATGGAAGAGAACTTGGCAATCTGTAGTTCCTGTCCTTACTGGTTTGTGGGAGGAAGTACTTGGTCAGGAAGAAGAAAAAGGAAATTCCCCCCAATTAAAATAAGATGTAAAGATAAAATTTTGTAGTAAATTTCTGTAACTGAGGAACTGACCCAGTATCTTCTAGAATAAGGAGAAAGCTTTCTGTTTCATTTCCACTAGTACTGGATCACATCATTCGTAACTGATTTCACTTGAGCTTGTTTTCTAGAAATGATACGTAACGCTGGTTTAACAATTTTAATTTGGTTGTAGCCCCTCTCTTTACATTGTTATTTCTAGGGGGGATTACAGTGTTACAGAAATTCTGATTCACTTAGAATTTTCACCGTGAAAGAATTTCTGGTGGTTTAATTAAAATTCTCCTAAAGCTTCTGACCTTAAAGCGAAGGAATGTAAATGAAGTAACTCAGTCTCCCATGCATTTTCCATATGTGCAAGTTCCACTTTGCCTCCTCATCACTATGTCCTTATCCCAGTAGAATGGAACTTTCTGCATGAAAACACAATTTCCTTCATTGAGTTCTGTTTCATTGTAGCATTATTATCCGTCATGGTTCGAGCAGCATTTTTTTATGTTTCCACGGGAGGGCAAATGCTTACAGATGGTAAGGGAGAGAAATTGCTGATATATTTGTATGTATTGCCTGCTTCTGTGTGAATGTCTGTTGATATCCTTGATATCTCATCAGTTTTAGCTGAGTGTGACCAAAGAACTGAGGTGTCACAAATGTTTTTCTTCCTTACACATCCAAGTGATTTAAGCCCATAATTGAAGTTTCTATCTCCTACTCTTGTTTTCACCCATATCCGTGCATTTTTTCCATTTGCTGCTTCTATACGCTTCATGACAGTACCTGCAGTTGGAATTCTTGGTGGGATGCTCTTCTTGGCTTCCTCTGATTCATCACAGCCCTTTCAGTTTGGGAATGCCACATCAGCTCGTTGTCATGAGTTCATAACACTGTGCCAGTTAGAATTCACAGGGCAGGTATGTGGCTTTCCTCTTCCTCGTGCACTGCACGTGCCAAAACTGCATCTTACCATGTGGCAGAACTGTATCCTTACAGTATCCTGCTCTGTAAGGCCCTTCCATTCAGCACCTCCACAATCACTTTCTTTGTTGATCAGACTGGATATTGTTTAATCTGTCAAATGGCCTGGTTCAGAGTGCAACAAGTTCAGTTTTCTTGTCCTTACTTTCAGAATTCTTCATAATAAATGCGGTTTCCGATTTTGCCCATCCTCTTTCTTTCACCTGAACCACGTAGTATACGTGTCACTTGTATTGCCAAGATGAGTTCTACTACTCTTAAAATTTTATGAATTTGCAATTCATATTCTGTATTGTAGCCATACATCTTTCAGATTTGCTCATCCTGCTCTTGAGGGTACTTGAGGACTATTGTTTTAATAGTTTCTTCAGATGAGGAAATGCTGTATATTGAGAGAACTTCACAAGGATTTTGACCACTGAAGACAGAGAAAGCTGCCATAGAAGAAGAAAAATAGTAATTAAAGAACTACTAGATTGAAGTGACAGAAGAACTTAAAAGTAGTTACTTTATTACCCCTTGGGGGTTACTTAGTTGCTCTATTTAGCTAGGCTTTAAGTGACATATCAGGTCATCAATAATTCTAAGAACCAGTATTTGACTACAGATAAAAGCCATAAACTTGGGACATTTACAGGGTTTATTTGTCTCTGAGCACAGACCTGGGTACCAACTTTGTTGCTGTTGGTTATTTTTGTGGGTAGAGCCAGTGCCACTATTCAAATGCACTCACAGGTGCACACTCACTGCTGAACCACCTGATCCAAAGGGATTCAGTGACTTTGTAGGAGACTTTCAAAATAACCATGTCAAAGTTAGAAAAACTCTTCAGATGGATTCAACACCTCAACGGAGAATTTGTGAAATCTGTATCTTAACTAATTGATTTAACCCGCCAAAACTTCATTGTGCTGTATAGAGGGAGAAAAATCAAACTGTTTCTCATCCACTTCTTGGAGTTTAACCTTATTTAGGACTGCAAAGTTCTGGTATGAAAATGTCTTCTCTCTTTTTTTGTGGGATCTGAACATACTTCGTTTTAGATGATTTTAGTTTCCTTTCTTTCTTTGTATAACAGAACTATTTAAATCTGTTTTTATCTCTTTGGAGAAAGAAGTGTGTTGTTATGTGTATTATTTAATGTTACAGGGAACTTTGTATTAGCAAATATCTATCTTGATACATCTTGGTAGAAATCTGAGGTATTCTTTATGGCTTTAAGTAATGTCTAGTAAATTACACATGATCTTCAGGAATCTAGGATTAGAGACCATGAGTAATTAGATGTTTAAGTGACTTTTGCCAGAAAATGTATACAGTAAATAAAGTTCCATCCAGAATTACATCCCATTTTTGCAAAATTCTAGAATTCTATTGCCCTCTGCTGGTTTAGTGTACCTGTCTGTGATTTGGTAGCACTGAATTAGGAGTGAATTGACCTTCTTTTTATTTTTCATAGTGAAATAATAGTAGATAAACAGTGTAATGGACCACTTTACTACTCATTTTATTTTAAAATTGAAGTCAATCTTGAGTCTGGTTTGATGGCTTTCTGAAGGCAAGGAGAGGTGGCAGATTGTTTTTTTGTTGGCGAGATATTCAGATTGGAGACAAACCTCCATTTAGTATTTCATGTTTTTTCTCTAGAGCAGTAAAATAGAAATTTACAGAAGCTTTGCAGTTCTTCCTTCATGCTTTAATGACCTTTCCCCACATTTGTGTGCACAATACATGTGGGCGTAATTTTATACTTTAGACCAAATAGGAAAACCATTCAATGAATGGAATTTTTTGCCTTGTGTTATCCATGCAGCACACAGTCAGACTTGGAAACATATACATGCACAATTACCCTTGTGCGTGTAATGGCTTTAAAGAGAAAGAGGGTAGATTTAAAACAGATAATAGGAATAAATTGTTTATTGTAGGGGTGATGAGACAAGAGAAGGTTGCCCAGAGAAGCTGTGGATGCCCCAGGTGTTCAAGGCCAGGTTGGATGGGGCTCTGAACAGCCTGGTCTAGTGGAAGGTGTCCCTGCCCATGGCAGGGGTGTTGAAGCTGGATGATCTTCAAGGTGCCTCCCAACACAGGCCATTCAGTGATTCTGTGATGTGTTATCTGCAAGTAGTACGTAGGTAAGGCTCAGTCCTGCTCGTCAGTCAATGAGGGTTGATGCTGGGGGACAACTTTGAAGTCTTTTTGGATTTACCAGGATCTGTGTGGGCATAGCATAGATGTGGTTGCAGGACTGGCTTGTAGGACATGTTCACTTGCAGAATTAATTTGCATCACTTGGCCAGGGGCAGCTGTTGCCTGCAGGAAGTGGTACCTACTCATGATGTGCAGTCGGTGGTGGCTGACTGGATGTTTATCTGAGCAGCTCAGAGACAGGGAGTAGCTCTTTAAACTAGCAATGCCACTGTGTCCTGATGATCTCTAAGCCTGCACTGCAGATTTCAGGGATAACTGTATCCAATACAGGAGAGGAAGAGCTTTGGCATGCAAAGGTGCTGTAGTAGCTTCCTCACAGGGGCCAGAGAGATAACCCACAGCCAGTGATTCCTCGAGGAGCTGAGGAGGAAGCTACTCTTTGCATTCAGCAACACCCTCCTTCTCACTTGTTTTGCTTCATTTTCTCACCAAATATATCCAAACCAGTAACTCAGGCTGTCACTTGGAGACAGAAATACACTTTATTTCTGAAGTAAACTGGATTTCTCTAAAAAACAGAGCACTGTTGAGTTTGCCCCTTCACTTCCTTAACTGAGAGACGTGTAGCAAAATCCTGTGAGAAAAGAGCAGTCGTAGGAATATTCATATTCTGGTTTTTATTCTTTTTGTTTTGAAAATCATTTTCCAACCTTACAATCAATAGCTGGATCCTTTGCTTTGCTGTAATGAATTTGCTTCCTTCTTTTAAGCTTTTGTGGTGTAAAGGCTAGTAACTGCTGAGTGATCAACACAACAAGCAAGTTGTGAGTGATCAGAAACAAGCAATCTAGATAATATAATGTTATAGAGAAGCTCTTTGAGGACCTGCACCTCACAGCAAGTTTGGGAGTCTTGGAACTGGTGCACATTTCTTACTGAGCTGCAAGTATCATTTTCACAATCAGAACTATCCAGTGTTGGGAAACACGGAAAAAATTCTAGGCAGGTGTTATCCAGTACCCCTCAAGGTGGAAATAATGGAAAGACAATTCTTGAATTCAAGAAGTTGCCTGTGTAGTCATACAAAGCAAGTCCCAAGCCTACCTTGTGTTTTCACAAACTGTAGCATGTAGTTAATTATTCTGAGAGGGGTAGGGTCTGTTTCATAGGGGATTTGGGAGAGGAGTGTTCAGGGGTTTTTAAGTTTCGTTAATCAATTTAAAGGACTCAGTGTCCTTTGCAGCAATTAACTGATGGTTAATTAACTGTTGGTTGTTACAATTTACACCTCAATGCTCTTTTTGTCATACTGAGAGCTTTAGAATAAGGACTTAATGAGTTCAGAACTATTTTTATTATGTTCTT
This sequence comes from Corvus moneduloides, assembly GCF_009650955.1. Classification (NCBI taxonomy): domain Eukaryota; kingdom Metazoa; phylum Chordata; class Aves; order Passeriformes; family Corvidae; genus Corvus; species Corvus moneduloides. The sequence goes on along the minus strand of NC_045481.1, from coordinate 52,661,952 downwards.
CAGGGGTCTCTTTTAAGCTATCAGTCTCTAAATCCTCCCTTATAAGTAGGAAATTCTTTTGCTGCCTCCTGTGTTCATTCTGTCTGGCAGGAGTGAGTTATTGGGACAGAGGGAAAGAGCACAAATATCAGTGTAGTTTAGCTGCCCTGTGGAGAGCTAGGTGAAGATACGTTTTTTGCATGCAGTATTGCTTGATGTAAAACCCACAAAACTACTGTTGTCCTTAAATTGGGGAAATTCTGAGCAAATTCTTTTGAATGTAGCAGTAAACATTGGGGCCCTTTTGATGTGTTAGATGAGTTTCCATTCTAGGGAAATGGGCTGACTAAGCACTCTCAGGGTAGAGAATATAGACACTGCAAACTTCATGGAACGCTTATATTTGTACCAAGAGTATTTTTAGTCCGTGGATTTAGACTGCCTAGGAACAAGAGTGTGCTTCTTGAGGTTGGTATTCTTGCCTTTTTTGCAAACAAACTAACCCAAACAAGCAGAGAATCCAAGTAACTGGCAGAGCCAGGAACTGCAAGTCCTGATTTTAATTCTGTGCTCTGGCCACTGTGAGGTTTTGCCATTTGTTTTAACACATGCAGGTGACGAGAAGGATAATGTTTATGATCACTAAGCTTTTTTGATGTGTTTTCTTTCATGCTTTTGTAAATAAACCTTTTTTATTTGGTCTAGGAATTGTTGTCAGCGTTGATTTATGTTGTTGTATTTGAACATAAATCTCCAATGTTTAAAAATTATGTTTTGTACATGGTTGTTCATGCCAAATTATGGGCACAGGAAGAGCATCTAAAAGCCCCTCAGCTTTCCTGTCATGTTTGATTCCATGTGAAAATCATGTATCTCATTTTTATTTCTTTAGACACAGGGTTAGGAGCTTAAACTTCCTTTTGAGTTTGTGTCAAAGATCACCCCCTTTTCACCCAGTTTACACAATGGCAATGGAAGAGGTTGATAGTCAATTCACTCATCACGTGGCATTTGCTGCACAAATTGACGTGAGTTAACCCTACCGACTAGCTAGGCTTGAACAGACTTTTTGTTTCCTTTTTCCTTTTGTTTTTCCTTTCCCCTTTTTCTTTCCCCCTGTTCTTGGCATTCCTACTCCCTCTTTGCAGATCTGTTGTGACTGGGAATTCAGTGCCAGTGGGAAAAAAAAGTTAATCCAAGTAAAAGTCATGATATGGCTTTAGCACTGATCTTTGCTTTTGAGATATGTTGTCCATATTTTTATTCCATGATTTATTCATCATCCCTGTTCCTCTGCAACAGAGGTTTTGTGCATCTGGGTTTTGATGTAGGTCAATGATTGGGCCAGATCAGTTTGTGGGCCCTGTGGTGTATCTTTTGTGTGATTAGGTGTTTTCAAGGGATGTCCAGCAGTCCCCACAAAGATCAGTAGGACACTCTTTGTGCTGTCCTGTTCTGTGATTTAACAGCTGCATCAGGGGTGGGAGATCAGTTATCATTTCCTGTGATCTGCCATAAACTGCACCACAACTGAAACTTGGGTGTCTGTTAAAACAAGCAGCTATCTGCCCTCTCAGTCTGTATGGAGTAAACAAAGTCACATTTAACATTATTTGAACAGATGTAGATTTCTTAATAGGTTACCAAGAATTTTTGATGAAATTCTGCATGAGCGAATCAAAATCATACTGCTCACTTTTAGATGGCTAAGCACAAAAAGACACTTCAATTGGGTACATTTTATTAGCGTGCCACATACCATTTCCTCAGATACAGAATTTTCAAGGACCTTTGATAGGGAATAAGTACATGGCACATGATCAGGACTCTCAGTTCATGCTGTACTTGGAAGAGCATAGTGAGGAAAACACAGTTTGAAGAATTGCAAAACTAGAAATCTGTAAACCAGACTTCAAAAATTTTGGTTGTAATTTCCTACCCTTCCATTTGAATGCCCAAGTGCCAGCTAGGGAAGTATTGTAAGTACTGGCTGTTCTGTACAAGTCTACAATTACAAATATTGAGTGGTATTCATGCTCTCCAGGAAAGTGGTTTAGAACACAATCACTAAAATAAAATCTAAATTCTAGATATGATGTGTGTTTCAGGTATGGGTAGTATTGTGAGTGATAGTCATTAAATGAGGCACCCAGTAATGTACTTTATTCTTCCGTTCTGCTGCAGAAATAATCCTGAGCACATATTTAGATTACCTGCTTCTTTGCAACATGCAGTATACAACACAGGTTTTTTGTGGCCTTCTTTTATCAAAAAGTAAGAACATGATAAAGGATTTAATTCTTCATAATTCAGGTCATTGAAATAAATTTCCTTTCTTTGTATGTGGTTATCAAGAATATTAAACAACTCCCTGGGAGACTTGTGCAACCTAAATAAATAGATATACTTGAAAAAAATGGTTCATTCATAATGACTAATGCTGTAACAATTCTGGGTTTGTTTGAGACTTTACAGTGATCCAGACCCTTGTGACTTCAAAGAAATACCCAAATTAGCACTCTTTCAGGAACTGAATTTGGGTCATACAGTTCAGTAAATAACTCTGAAGATAACAATTTATCTAATCTTCTGCTGTTGCAACAAATGTAGTTTATTGGAAGGACTCAGTTGACACTTAGTATTACTTTGAATTTCATTACTGCGGTTCTCACTTCTAAATAAAATGAGAAGTAATTTGCATCTGTTTGAATACTGATTTCTGTGTTGTACAGCTAGGTTATTAAAAATACTGTGGTTTGTTGGCAAGGAAGATGTTTTATATTACAAATGTGTTCTGTATTGTTATCACAAAATTCTTATCTTGATTCTCATTTTTCTACTCTAAATCAAGAAAACCATCCCTTGCACTGGCATTAGACTTGTATACAGCCTCCCTGTATGTTAATTTCTTGAATGGCACAAAACTGGAGATAATTTCTCTTTCCCATGTTGCAGTACTAAAGTTGATACATTTCATATTTCAGGCTGTAAAACTAATCATATTTATACATATATATATGTGTGTGTGTGTTTCAGTTCTGAAGTCATAGCCTTTAAAAGAAATTGTATAATAGGACTGATTTGTTGACTCTGCACACTTTTTGCTTTCAGAAATTAGCACCTGGAGTTAGTCAGTTTGCTTACACCTGTGTACAAGATCATCCTATCTGGACTAACCAACAGTTCTGGGAAACAACCTTCTATAGCAACGTGCAGAATCAAGTTCGTTCCCTCTACCTTACAGCCAAAGATGACAACCATGCAGTACAGTTAAAACAAAAGGTAGGAAAATATAATAAATATTAAAGCAGTATTTTTATTCACATTTTAATGTCTCCTAAGTTACAGAAAGTTATGAGTTTTTTCAATTTTATGTGTTTTTCTTACATTTTTTCCCATATTACACAGTATTCAATAACATGAGAAATAATAGGAATTTACATTTATCTACAAAGCATTATAACTTGATGTTAGCTCAACTTAGTGTGGAAAAAGCATTTGCAAGACACCTAGTCATTCATTAGTTTAGCATCAGGCTTTAGGTCACTAATGTCAGCTGCCAGATTTCTTTATTCTACTTTGACTGTGGGCCATCTACCTCGTTTGCTTCAAGTTAATGCTAGAATTGGACTCCAACATATAAAAACATGAATATTTCAGCTGGTCTGGAACTATTTATATAAAAGCTTCCCTCACCTGAACATCCTAGGAATTTGGAGAATATTGCCAGGGTCGAGCCATGAGCTGCATGTTATTTCTCAATCTGATTTATGCTTTTTCTTATGTGAGCTAAGTGGATAAGCTGAGGAGAGCAGCTATGTTAAAAGCAGTAAACCACTCTGAAGAAACACGGAAGATTGAATGGCATAAAAAAGATCTTAAAAGAAATGATATTATTTAGATCTGCCTATGTTGTGCTGCTGGTGCATTTCAGTAAACTGCTCTCAAAGCTCAGTTCCCATAATCATAACTTTCCTTAAACCCTACTAAGGGTAGTTATTTGCTCATTCTTTTTAAATGAATATGTACGTTAAATAACTGAAGAGGTTTATTTAGCAATTTAATAAAGAAAGTTTTGGCTAAGCATTGGTTTTTAAGTTCTAGCTTTATAATTTTCTATGTCTTTATATTTCTTCCGCTGTGTCTTCTAGGAGAAAAGTCCTGCAGACCAGGATAAGACAGCAATGGACCTGGCTGCTGAGCAGCTGAGGTTATGGCCAACTCTTAATAAACAGACACAGCAGGAGCTAGTCCAGAATGAGGAAAGCACAGTTTTCAGCCAGGCCATTCATTTTGCCAACCTCATGGTCTACCTGCTGGTACCACTGGATACAAGTAAGAACAAGCTGCTGAGAGCATCAGCCACTGGGGACTGGGAGAGTGGAAGCAACAGCATTGTCACAAACAGGTGGGTGTCCGAGTCTGGTGCTCACCCGTCAGGATGGGCCATGGCTTGCAAAATGGCTTTACTCTAAATACCAGATTATTTCAGTATCTTCACTTCCTTTCCAGTTCAGTAGTTAAGGAGAGCAGAAGTCTAACATGTTTCCTCTCAAATAACAGAACTTTGTCTGGAGTGATTTACCTGCATTTAAAGGAGCATTGTATTGTCCCATTAAGAGTCTTTACTCTAGTAATGCAGATGTTGAAGACAAGCATGTGGTTTGGTGAGAAAGAAAACAGCAGCCCCAAACCCAGTCTGTTAATTTTTATATAACTTGAAAAAAATGGTGTATGAACCTAAAATCAAGAAAGCATTTGTATAGCATCTATAAAATCAGCATTTCTGTGCAACAGCTGTAAGGAAGAAAAGGCACTGAGGTCACAAAAAGCAAGAGGGCTAAACCACAATGGCAAAGGTTAAATTACTAAGAAAGCAGTAGGAGTGTAACACCAGTTACATTCATTCCCTAGCATGCAAATCCAGGACATTTCATAACAAGCCTTCCTCCCTCTTTGTTTATTGTCTTCATTATCACCTCTCTGTACAAATTCCCACTTGATAATTATAGAACACTATGTGAGAACACTGACATCAAGTAAAAGACAGGCTATCAGGATGAAACTCCCCATGGAGTTACTAATTTCTGCTGACTAAACATCTCTAATCTCAGGCATTAGGACGTGCTCAGTAGACTGGTAGCGGTGTATGTTGCAATCTATGAATTTGGCCCCTAAGATTATTATGGGAGGCATTTTTAGACATTCAAAGTACATCTCCCACTGACTTGCTTGCTTATCTAATGCACAAAAAATTTTTCTTATGATCTTTTTAGCTTTTGATTGGTTTGTTCTGTAACCGAAATACACATTTAATGTAACTTTCTCTAAATAACTGGATATTTGTTTATCATGGGTTGCAAATACTTTACTTGACTTTATGAAGAGAAGACATAGAACTCACTTCTAAAAAGCTGTTTTTTCTCTTGTGGCCCTATCTGTGCATGGAGAGAAAATTGTCCTATGTCATCATTCATGAAGTTTTAGCAGTGCAAGTACAATATAATTGTGGTACCACCATATGCTTTTAGCAAGGTTTGCAAATTTTAATGAGGAAAAAACCCCACAGCTTGTCTGTCTATCCAGGTATCATATGTGCATCACCAGCTGAATTGTTCACACTTGTTACTGCTTTTATTTCTGCCTTTAGCATTGCAGGCAGCGTTGCAGAGAGTTATGACACCGAGAGTGGGTTTGAGGACTCAGAGAACAATGATGTTGCAAACGCAGTCGTGCGCTTCATCACCAGATTTATTGACAAGGTTTGCACAGAAAGTGGGGTCACACAGGATCACATCAAGGGTCTGCACTGCATGATACCAGGTAGGAATTGTCACAAAAAGGTGCTTTGTAGTCTTTCTTTTTTCTTTTCCTAATTAAACAAGTGCACTTTATAATTTTAGTTACTTTCATCTAAGTTAGAATGTTAGATTTCTTTTCCAGACTGTAATTGCTGTTGGAGCTCAGATAATTATTTCTATGAGAATGTCAGAATTATCAGAGTTTTAATTACAGGGCAGCTTTCTCTTTCACATTGTGTGAGACTTCATTTATGGTATTACTGCTTTCCAGGCATTGTAGCAATGCACATAGAGACTCTGGAGGCTGTCCATCGTGAGAGTAGGAGGCTTCCACCAATACAGAAGGCAAGTGTTATGAAACATATTTGTATTCTTTACAAGTATTAGAATCATCAAATTTTTTCCTCTCGTAATGTTATGAGGAAACATCAAAACATGAAAAGAAAATTTCCACCAGTGATAAATAAAGTGCTTGGCTTTGGTCTCATGAAATATGAACTTATGAAACTAGTAGAGCCAGACTTCTGATCATAAACAAGCTGTTGCATGCCCACTGCTTTCTGAGACCCATTTCTCTTCTCTGAGTCCAAACTCCATCTCTCTTCTTTGGACTCAGTGTCATAACAATTTTGTTTTGAAGCTTTTAAAACCAAATATTATTACTAGCCTGAGGTATAACACTGATTTACATTTACACTTCCATTTATTTGCATCAGCCCAAAATTCTACGGCCAACTTTACTGCCAGGAGAAGAATTTGTTTGTGAAGGTCTCCGTGTGCTACTGGATCCTGATGGCAGAGAGGAAGCCACAGGAGGACTGCTTGGAGGTCCTCATATCCTCCCTGCTGAAGGAGCTTTGTTCCTTACCACTTACAGAATTATATTTAAAGGCACTCCTCATGATCAGCTGGGTAAGAAATCCAAATAGTGAGAACTGTGGTCCTTCAGATAGGCAGTATTTTGAGCTTCAACCCATTCAAGCATCAACATCATTGAACAGTTTTTTTCAGACACTGGAAACAACTGAAAGGAAAAATATTCATGAGTTGGTATTCTACCTAAAATTACTGCTTGTAAATTCAGTATTTTCTTAATACGTCAGCTCTTCTGAATGATGAATTTTCATGATTTAACATGTGCCATTTCTAAGCAGATTGTCATTCAGAAGTATGAATTTGTTGTGGAAAGTTCATGGTCATATGTAAATATATAGATAGGTAGATAATTTCTGTTTATGAGTTATATATTGCATTATGAAATCTGAATAAACTGGAAATTGTTTCTTACCCTCTACCGACCTAGATTTTTGGGGGTGCTTTCCATTATGTAGAAAGACTCAGAAGGAAGGAGAATATTTTTCTAATAATCACAGCTGAAATAAAACAGACATTCAGATTCCAAATGATGCTTTAGGAATTTACCAACTTTTCAGGTATCTTGCCTGAAATGAATCCTGTACCAATGTGTTCACGTTGCTTTGTACTTACTCATTCTTGTCTATTCCAATAGCAGTGTGAGCAGAGCAGACCTGATTCTGTGATCTAACGTGTGTCTGTGTGTTGTATCCTCAGTTGGGGAGCAGACCGTGATCCGGAGCTTTCCTATCGCCTCTGTTACCAAGGAGAAGAAGATCAGTATCCAGAACCAGCTGCAGCAGAGTATGCAGGAAGGGCTGCAGATCAGTTCAGCCACCTTTCAGGTAAAAGGAAGTTTTGTGAAAATTTATGTGGCTACAGTCAGCTCAAAATATTTACAAGCAGCACTTTGCCCTGATATTTGTGAAGAGTCCAGTTTTCTGCCCTGTAAGGTCAACAGACAGCGCAGAACTCATAGAAACCCTGGCATTTCTTGGCCCACTTGATATTTACAGAGGGTTGCTATTTTCATACTGGATTTCTTTCACTGCTTTCCTCACCTATTTTGGATCCAGCAAAGGGCTGTTTTGGGTCCAGAATCCCTTCATGTAGGTAGGGGCCTAGGCAGGCTAGTGGGAACCTACTTTCTCTTTCCTCCAGCTACATGGAATCAATATGGAAAAGCTTTAAGTATTGCATTCTTCTCAAGGTTTGTCACTTTACCAGCTTTCTGTTAAAATCCATGCCAGAAAGTCATAGTATGTTGCACATGGAAGCTGCACTTCAGGAATCTTCAGGGTAGAACCAATGAGCCTCTATATGATGGGCACATATCCTGGAATTTTCTCTAGGATTCCCATCAGTGTGTTCAACAGAAATATGTATTGCAGGGCAATTGACAGAGATGGACTTGTAAAAATTAGGAATCCTGAAGTCTCTGAAGTCTTCCCTGAATTTTCCTTCTTGGTTTTGATCTTAACTATGGTCAAACCCTAAGAGATCGAAAGTTCCAAGCAAAGAATTTTATATCAAGGACTGAAAGCAGACTGCAGTACTTAAGATATTAAATACTTTGCTGGGCTGACTGGCTGCAGAAGCATATTTTCATTGAGAACAATAACTAATATTTGAAAACACAACAAAACACATAACAGAATAGCATTTTACTAATTCCTTACAATAATGGACATTATTTAGCTAATCATCCTTCAGCATCCTATTCAAGAGCACAAAATTAGGAATGCAAGTGAGTAAAACAAGCAAAAAGAAGTTGTTCTTGCAGACTTTTGAGGGAACTTTTATTTTCCAGAAATCTTTTTACCAGAATACTTATCATGCTTCAATGATGTGATAAATACAGACACAGCTCAGTGTTTTCAGAGCTGGATTCAGGTCAAACATCATCTTTGCTTTTGTTTAGCATAGTTTTGTATTAGGTTATGAGAACAAAAACAATCAGCAAACAGTTTATTCCCTGTCCCCTATGTAACAGCCAGGGTTCAATACAGTATGAAATAGCCCCTCCCCTTTGTTTATTAATTATGATTTTCAGATGGGTCTGTGTGCAGTTATGCTGTTTCATGTCTTTAAAACTTCGGATCAGTGTAACCCCGAAAGATTGAAGAGCTCCTTTCAAGGAGGTCCTAGAACAACAGAGTCATTAGTCATTTGGAAAGTATTTACAAAACAAGTGAAATTGGAAAAGCAAGGATGAAATCCACCTCTTAGATGGCAAGCAAAGGAATTTAAAAGGTGCCTAGGTATGCGCTCAGAAATAGAGCTCTGGGATAGTTCTTTGTTTGCTTTCTCCACATTCTTAGAGTTCTTTTGGGCCTTTTTATGGATTCAGTATTTTCTCTTATTTGTTTTCCCGAATTGTTGACTTCCTTTCAGCTGAGGCGATTGGATGGGATTTTTTTTCCCCCCGGAACCTTTCAAGAAAGCATTTTTAGTCTAGTGGATGGATCAGTGTTGAATAGCACAAGGTTATTTCCTTTTTAAGGAGCAGATTTCACTATCACGTTTTTGTTATTAGCAGTTTTCTGTACTTTGCAAGGTGAGGTCAAAATTGGAATGTCTAAGTAATAGAAATATAATGGTTGTGACATATGAATGCTGAAATTGCTGGCTTGGCCAGAGTCTTTGAAGTGCATTACCAACCTCAGTTCCCAGTATAGGGGCAGAGCTGGCAGACTGTTTCCCAGCTAAGCTGTCCCATGTGACCAGAATTTGAGCTGTTGTAGATGTCTTAGTGCCAGCACTCTGACTTGGATTGACCAAAATATTTTGTATTTGATCTTACGAGAATTCCAGATGCTTCCTAGTGAAGATACCTTAGTATTAGGGCATAAATTTAAAATAGGAAATGAAAAATTACTAAAATATTTAATAGGCCTCAAAATAAATAAGGTGTATGTACATATATTTGTATTTTCTGATGAGCACAGTACTGAGAAAATATTGGAATTCTCCTAATGCATTTTAGAATCTTTCAATTTCTGAAGTTCTCAGATTTTTTTTCCGTTTCTAATGTGTCATGTCTTTAATACACAGTTAATTAAAGTAGCATTTGATGAAGAAGTAAGTCCCGAAGTGGTGGAAATATTTAAGAAACAGTTGATGAAGTTCCGCTATCCTCAGTCTATCTTCAGCACTTTTGCCTTTGCAGCTGGGCAGACAGCACCACAGATAATTCTACCAAAACAGAAAGAAAAGAACACTTCATTCCGGTACAGTCTTTCCTCTTTTTTTTTCTTACTGATGTTCTTGTCTTGGATTAGCCAAATACATTAAACAGTCTGAAAGCTCTGCACAAGGGCAGATCATTCAAGCAGTTTTCAGGAATGTCAAAATAAGTGATTGCTATTGTGCATCTCTTTGTATTTCCTGAGTAAGAGATAGATTAGTAGGATACAGATGTTTATTTGGGATAGGAGTTGTATTATTTGAATAAATTTCTGGCTGCAGTAGATTTGAACAAGCACCTTATTAGATTTTGAAACACACAAAATAGAAGCAGCATCTTGAGCTGTGCAACCTATGCCAACACGGGGAACAAGATTAATTGTGCATTACTTTATCATTAGTAGCCTACCCACTTACAGCCTGGTGTGGATTAGGATTAATTTTACCCTGTGCATTTGCCCTGCTGGTTTTTAATTTAGAGTTTGAGCTTTGGGTCCTCTTTTGAGTTTTGTGTTACACATTAATTTTTACTGGACCAGCTGCATCATTAGTCTATTCCAGAGTGGTAGCTCCTGTGATTCTCTGTTGATTATTGTGTTGTTGACACAGGAGAGTAGAATCCCAAGATAGTCATGAAATCCTAAAACTTAAAGGTAATTTCTGTATTTCCTGCCTTTACTTTGGCAACTTTTTAGATTTATCACGTTACTAGCAAAATAAAAAAACCTGAAGAAAGGTGATATCTGCTTATTCATTACCAACAGACAAAAAAGACACAAATGTATCGCAAAGTAGTACAATTTTTTGTTTAAAAATTAATGTAAGTTATTTTTCTGACATGTAGAATTGTTTTTATTAAGTGAAAAATTATTTAATCCATTTTATTTATGTTGGTCGTAGAAATCTGTAAATGCTATTAGGCAGAATCGCAGGAATCTTTCTAAATATTCTCATTGTTTTGGATTTTTAGCACCTTCTCCAAAAGCATTGTGAAGGGAGCAAAACGTGCTGGGAAGATGACAATTGGGCGCCAGTATTTATTGAAGAAGAAGACAGGCACAATAGTGGAGGAAAGAGGGAATCGCCCTGGCTGGAATGAAGATGATGATATCTCTGGTAAGAGTGTGACTTTTTTTTCCCATGTTGGTTAATAAGTCTATCCTATTATGCTTCCATTCTGGTGTATTGAATGAGAAATGCCTTCAACAAGAAATTGGAGGGTCTTCCTAGACAGGAAAGAGAAGGGTTTCAAATCTGTACTTTTAGTGAGTGTTTTCTTTTGCAATGACGAGGCAGAGGAGGAAGCTGACTTAATTCAGTGGTACAGCAAAGTACTAGATTATTTTTTAATTATCAAACTATTTAGATATGATATCTTTTAGATCATTTTTACCTCATGCTAGTGGAGATGAAACAGCACAGAAGCATGCTGCAGCTTTCATTTATCTCTAGACATCTGACATCTGCAATTAGTCTGTGATGAGAAGGCAGTAACTGGTGAGGTGCAAGAATGAGCAAATTGGAAACTTTGTGGATGCGGAACTGACAAAAGATGCCTGAAAGCAGCAGAACTCTTTACTGCTGAAAATACCACTTCCCAAATTTTTGGTTGAGGTGATTTTGGAGTAGAAGGTAGAAAGGGGTTTGGGCACTTTGTGCAGTTTGTGTGATGGTGTGGAGCTTGACTTTCCCCAAAAAGCCTCTTTTCCTCCCATAGGCTGCTGTGTGTATATCCTTATCTGGACCACTGCTAATTTATAATAAACCACTAGAGGGAACCAGATTCTCCTGTACATAGACAGGTGTTGTTTTGTCGTACCATTCTCTAAAATAAACATAGGCATCTCAGATAATGAAGAGTGTTCTTCAGACATTGATAATTTCTTCCAAACATCAAACAAGCTGAATTTTCCTGTTGAATATTTGGTCACTGAGCAAGGCAACTTATGTGACTTATGAGCAGATGCATGAAAGTTGTCTAAAGCAGGACTGAAGCCTCTGTTCTCTTTGAAATGGAGGAAAGCTATTTCAGGCAAGCTAAAAAATACTGTTTGTCTTTTTTCATTCCAGACAAGGTGATGAGAAATAGGCAAAAATAAAGGTTTGAAAAATACAGAATATCTTTAGAGTGTGTTCTTCAGAGTGAAAAATTACATTCTTAATTGAATTTCCAGCATCTTCCTGAAGTGCTGAGTTAGCATGTGTTCTGATGTTCATGTTCTTTGGGTCAGAAGCAATTCTGCAGGCTGTACCTGGGTGATTTTGGGGTGATTTTGTGTCCTTCACCTGGAGACACCAAGCACAGTCGTACCTGTGAGACTTGTATTCTCTTCATATTCTCTTGATGATGATGTTTTAAGAGTTTTTCCATTGCTGGTATACAAAACAACTGAATTCTTCCATGAACACAGGTGCTATAGAAGATTAGCAATAGTCACTTTTTTCCTTCCCTGAAAAAAAAATCATAACTTGTGAGTCTTCAGGCCTGCTGCTTTCCAGGTGTCTTGGCTGGGAGCACGTTAAGGTGACCAGAGGCTGAGTTTGTTTTATTCTCATGCAGCACTGGCACATCAGGGGCAGTGAGCTGTCAACAGCAGTGACTCTGCTTCAGACAGAGTGCAGAGAGCCACAGGGATTAATCCCTGCAATTCCTTTTATATTGACTGCTGTGGCTGTGGCTTTGGCTTTGTTTTTGCCTTGTTTGCAAGTCTCAAAAACGGATATATAGGAAACTATGCAGCTCCACCAACAATGAACTATCTACAGCAGGTGATGCACTGTCTTAAGAAAGAAATGTTAAAGATAGGGCTGGAAGGAACTTGAAGAAATCAAGTAGTCCACCTCTCTGCCCCAAGGCAAGATCAACGTACTTCATCTGTTCCTCAGGTGTTTGCCTAACTTCTTCTTAAAAGCTTTCAAAGGTGAAGGTTCCACAACTCTAGGCAGCTCATACTAATACTTTAACCATCCTTAATGCTGGAGAAAACCATTAATTTTCCGAGATTCAGGACTAAACATCATCATCAATTTAAACCATTCACTTTTACTCTGCCACTATATACATCTAGAAGAGAGGATTCCCCTCATTCTGATTGCAATGCATAATATATTTATGATCTGTTGTAATATTTCTCTGTTATTTTCTGGATGTTAAATATCTGCAGTTCTTTCCGTTCTTTGTTTATTAGTCTTGACAGACTTCTGATCATCTTCATTGCTCTTTTCTCAGACTTCTTTAGCTGGCCCACATATAACTTGTAAGGTGATTACCAAAACTGGGCACAGTACTGTAGTTATTAGTTGTTACCAATGAACACCTAATCACCCTCAAATTCCTCCTCATCTCTTTGTTTTCAGAGTTCAGAATCTCTCAGTCATTAGTAAATTCTTTTTCTTATAGTGGTCATATTGGTATGTTCAACAAAACAAGAGACTGTGAAACCTTCTTTTGCAAATAGTCATATCTCAAGAACAGCAAAACAGAGGGATTATTCCTTGTTTTTTCAAAATCAAATAAATCGTGTTAATCTTGAGACAGCAAAGTGTCTTCATCTCCCTCTTCAGGTTAAGGACATGGATAGGAGCTCTCATCTCTAGCTGTTTATGCACAGGAGAATGGTTTTGCAAAGTCTGATCACCAATATACCTGCTTTCATGGGAGAAAAATCCATTTAGAAAAAAATATTTCACAAAATGCACCTTCATCTTAACTGAGCCAGTTACAGCTTTCCATTCAAAACTGTTAAATACCAAATTCTTGTATGACCCAAAAAAATTATTTCTAAAACACAATTAAATTCATTTCCCATTAGTGCACTTTATACTTAAGATGTTGTGTGACTTCTTTCTTTCTTGTTGTGTGATTCTTAGGATAAAAGAGGAAAAAAAGGAGAGATTTAGAGTGTTCAGCTTTATTATTTAGATCAAATAGAGAAATTTTTTTTCTTTAGCTGAAAGGGCAAAGAAAATTATTCATTTAGCTTTTGTACTAAGATGCACAGAAAAAAAATCGTAGAGGTATTTCTCCTGTAAATTCTGAATGTTGTGTACTGCCAGAAGAGTTTTAATTATATCATAATTCTTATTTTTATAAATACTTTGGAATTCCAGTTTTGTAAAGTCCTGCTTTAAGTTTAAATCCTTTTATTCTTTTCAGTGCCTCATTCATAAAGGAATACTTCTCATATGCCCATATTTCAATGCTTGAGGTGGTAGCAAGTAACTGATACATGCTGTGAGCAGTAAATCTGCTCTCAGAAGTATTTGGAAATGGTTGAAAGTGTCACTTATGGGCAGGTGGCAGATTTTGTACAAAGACCCTGCTTGACTTGAATTTCAGAGTAGTTTGAACTTGTGACAGTTTTTTATCTTTCATGGCTGAAGTTTTTTCTGCTTTGGAAAGGGCAGCTGATATGCACGACTGAAGAAAGCTGCTGTCTGACATTGAGACATTCAGAACCCAGCAGTCATCTGTTGTGAAATTACCACACTGAAACATTTTGTAGGCTGAACCAAGCCTTAAAGACATTGTTACCTCTTCTGAAGATAGTTAAAAAAAAAAAGTAATCATGCTGTTGATTTTTATCTTGAATGGGTAATGGATTTGTAAAGAATTTGTAAATTGGTAAAGAAAGATTATCTGTCTTCAGTTCAAGTGAGTATGTGAGATAATTTTCTCCAGGATTCTAGCCAGAGATGTCAGCCATGCCAGTCACAAGCACAGTAGGTAACTGCATGCTATAGTCAGGTTTGCTGACTAAAATACTATTTTAGTGTTTATAGATTCGATAAACTGTGGTTTGCATGTCCTGGATCTTGCCATTCATCACTCAGAGTAGGACAAACTTGTTTAGAAGAAAGTAGCATTGTTTGCTGTGTAACTGCTGAGCTCCCCAATAAGATTTTTACCTTTAGTTTCAGATGACAGCGAGCTGCACACCAGTGGTACCCTGAAAGCATCAGAAAAATCAACCATGGAGCAATTAGTAGAAAGAGCCTGTTTCAGGGACTATCAGCGTTTGGGGCTGGGGACCATCAGCGCTAATTCTTCTCGCTCAAAAACAGAATACTTGAGAATAACTGCCTTGAACAGGATGTATTCCCTTTGCAGGAGGTGAGTTTACCAATTCACTTAAGTAGTTGAAAGTAGAGACACATGTATATATGTCTGCATTATATATTTGCATTTAAAATCTCTTCTGTTCCTAAATTAAAGCGAGCTTCAGAAGCAATTGTGAATAATTACTTTCTCCAAATTAAAAAGTATGTGTTAGAATTGACTTCATGAAAGTACCTACTTTAGAAGTTTGTCATGTGCTGAAAGTCACATGCTGTGTTTTAACACATCAGCGTTACTAAGTCCTTTTTTTTTGTTGTGAAAGCTGATGTAGTTTATTACCACTGCCCACAAAAATTCCTTTTAATACAAAAGCCTATCTACATGAGTCATATCAGAAGACTTTTCCATTCTCTAGAGCCAGTTTGGGCTGGTCATTGCTTTCATTATGGACAATGGAATTGCCAGGAAGAAGGGCACAGAAAAAAAATATTAGATCCTTTCTTGTTTTCTGACTTGTCTAGAGTACTGGTTTTGTTTAGTCACCATGGAGTACAATGCAGATGAAGGCATGGCATCTGTCTGTTTTCGTTATGCTTTGAACATTATGCAGACAACTCTTTCCTCCCCTGAACCCACAAGTTTTTAACGTTCTCTAGGGTTTTTTGGGAAATATAATTAATATCTGAATGAATTACAAATCTCAGGATATAAATGCTTACCTACTGCTATATTACTGTGGTTACTGTGTGGCCTGTAAATACCATGTGTATTTATTTTGTCTGAGGGCAGTTCAATAAATGTCCAAGAACTGAATTTGCAGAAACAGTGTATATTGTAGAGGGAGTAAAAGTTATTTAGTAAGCAGTGTTTCCTGTTCCTCATCTTAGTTTCTTCTTAACATATGAAATTGGCACTTAGGTTGATTTTTTTATTTTTTGGAGAAGATAGAAAATCATATTTCATATTGCTTGAATCCTTCTTTTGCTAACGTGAGCACAACTACCATCTTGTTATGTTTTCTATCTTTAAAGGTATTATATCAGTGAATTTCCTAATCTCTAAGTGTATTCTTTTCAAAAGAATGCAAAAATCCAGTTTCAAGCACTCTTTTTCGGGGAATCTGACTGTAAAATTTAAATGTACTTTTTTGTAAACCAGAAACTATTGTTTTCATTGTGATACTTTAGGGAATCTAACATGCTTTCCTTTCAATTCTCATGTTTCATATGCAGTTGTCAAATCTACTGCATCATTTGCATACCTCAAAATTATGTTTTCTGTCATGCTTAAAAATACAGCTTCATTATAGCGACAGATAAGAGATGTGCAAAGAAGAAAAATACTACCAAATAAAATGTAATCTTAAATGGAAAGTGATTAGTAGTGATAGTCTTACAAATTTTTCGTAATTCCATTTCTATTGAAAATGCAGTTTGCTTAAATTCATGTATTTGCTAGGCTTGGACTAAAAATTACTTAAAAAATAAAAGCAATTCACTTAAGGTGTACTTTCATTAAGTCGTATTTTCAGCTTGTAATTTCCGGGTTTTTTTTTCATTGCTGCTGAGCATTTTGAAAGCAATTTTAATTGTTCAATTTTTTTTTTTCTTCACCTTCTTGTCAATGCAGTTATCCTGGGCTGCTGGTGGTCCCTCAGTCTGTTCAGGACAGCAGCCTGCAGAGAGTGGCTCGCTGTTACCGCCACAATCGCCTGCCCGTTGTCTGCTGGAAGAACACTAAAAACAGCACTCTGCTGCTGAGGTCTGGGGGCTTTCATGGAAAAAGTGTGGTGGGCCTCTTCAAATCCCAAAACACACATCCCACGGGTGAGTTGATGCAGCCAGGCTTTCTGTAGAAGGAGTTTCACATAGAAATGCTTAGTTTGCTGGGGGAAAATCAGTGATCTGGTTGAATCAAAAGTCTCAGGATAGAAATGGTTATCTAATACTATTACTTATTGGATGTCAAAATCCTGAATGGTATGAAAGCAGTTCAAAAAATATGAATGAATAACTTTGGACCAACACAAGATTTACCAGAATGGTTAGTTTTTCAGAAGAATATAATATTAGGGCAACACTAATTTTGGAAATAACATTAGTTGACTTCCATCATTCACAGTCAGTGTTTAGGATACTTATGACTGCCTGGATTTCCATCTCTTATGCTGATAGCTTTTTCAGAGTTAATTTCATGCCAAGAATGAAGGAGTCAGTATTTTCTTTAATCAAAGTTATTTAGAAATTATTCCAGAATTAGGCCATAATTTTTCTTTTTGGAGAAAAAGGAAATGTGAGGTCGAATTGGAATACCAGAAACTCATTAAGGTAGCAAAGAAATTCCTTTGTTCTGTGTATGTTTGCAATTCTCCCTAGTAATGACTAAAATGAAACTAAAAGGTTTGACTCTACTCCAGTGTATTTTATAGAATGTTTCAAAGTCTGTAACAAGCATACTGTACACTTGTGTACAAGTGGTATGAAAGTAGTTTGAAGATTACATGATTTAAATCTTTTCTACATAGTCCTCCATAATTTTTCCTTCACAGAGTATCTTTATGAAAACCACATTTTTCTTACTTTTTAAGAGCAATTTTTAGCAGACATTATGAGGTTTTGTGTGTTTCAAATGCACCTTTAAAATATCATTATTTCAGAGATATTAGAAAAAATTTTTTGATGTTAGACAGTGTCTGGACTGGGTAACTTGTAATTATCTGCTGAATATTCATTGCTATAGCCCTGATTCAGTGTATCTCTTCTGAGTTTTGTGGGAGCTTTTTTTTTAGTTGGAATGATGAGCAATGAAGGCAATGAATTGAAATTTTTACAATGTGTTTTTGTTGAAAGGATTAACAAAATGAATCAGTGAAGTATTGCCAATAGTTGACACCACAGCTGCCAAAGCTAATGGCTACAACCAGTTCTTCCACGTGCTTATGATGTGAATCCTAGGCATGGCTATTCCAATGTTAGTCTTCAATTGATTTAATACTGATTGTCCTGGCTGAAATACGGATGAGGCATCTTTAACCTGGTACAAATAGAAAAAATTGGAAGAAATCTGCAGGAATAGTCTCGAAATTATATAAGGACAGACTCTTTGATATTTTCTGTAGCAGCTATCATTTCTTTGTGCATGGGAGTTGGAGAGCCTTCCAAATCAAGACCTACAAAGTCTGACCCATGAACACATGTTTCTTGTGTGTAACTGTAATGCTTTTGTAGGTGGTTTCTTTTCTTAATTTTATATTCTTAATTTTATATTAAATTTATATTCTTAATTTTGTATTCCCATTGCCATACATCCAGCAGAATATTATGCCATAAATAAACTGATCGACACTAACTGTATCTGACAGATACTCCCTTCTGGAGTCATTGTTTCTTTTAAAATGTGAAGAAAATGGAGACTTTCCTCATGAAGGTACAGCAAGGAAAATGGAGAATTTTTATAGGGTATTTTTCTTATTCATAATGAAGTTGAAGCTTGGTGAAACAAAACCGATGAACAAAGGTAGTTATACACAGCTGCCTCAGCAGGAGTTGTGTACAGTGAAGGAAAGTCTTCATCAAAAAATGCAAACTAAGAGGGCAAAGATAATCTGAAGTTAAATTCAAATGGACAGATTCATTCTTTCCTAAGCAGAGATTTCATAGCAGTAGATTTTTATTGGTCAGCTCTGGATTGATACAGGGAAACAGAGAGGACCTGCTGGAACTTAATGAACATTTTTGTGATTTCGTGTTACGTGGTGTGTTACGCAAGTTTTTAAAGCATAGTTGGAGGTCAATATGTTATATAAGAAGAACAGAAGATATTTTTAAAAGAAATTGTGCGCAGTACTTAATTTCTGTGTGGAACCAAACTGTATGTGCGACAGAATTGTATTTCTCTAACGTCTGTCCAAAAAAGGATTATTAACAGATGTTTGAATATGAGCTGGAGAGTATAGAAGTCTTTTGAAATGTTCTTTGAAACCTGCAAGTTGGTTTCTGAATTACACTTTGACCTCTCTGGGAATTTTGTTGCAGGGCATTGTAGTTCTAAATATGACATTCTACACCTAAATTAGCATTTATTGGTCAGCTACCCTGTGGGAAGAACATTTCTGTTTCTTGGATGTAGTAACACTATCCAAGAGAGCAATTATCTTGGTACAGGCTGGACTATTGATTGTATTAGGACTTGTAAGATGAAGTTGGAGCAACCCATGACCAGGCATATAAAGCACATATTAGCCTTGTATGACTAAGCAATGCATTTCTTTCCTGAGATAAAAGGAAAAATAAATGGGATAAAATTGCTACTGGGATCTCCATCCCCATCTTTTGTTTAGATCCATGGTGCTGTGGTGACCTTCATGTGTGACAGAGCACTTGAAAGATGAGTCATTTCATAGAAATCCCAGTTCACCTGTGCAGGCAGGGGGCAATGCTTTGAGTTACCACTTTATGCTGCTGTGTTGGGATGATGTGTGGTAAGGATGAAGGGCAAATTTTCCATCTCTCATCCTTCACAAGGACATTTTTGCCTTCACTCTTTAATTCTGGTATCTGCTTGGTTCAATGACAGACTTTGATGTAAGTCAAGCTGTTTTCTAAAACACACACAATACTCTGTACAAAATAAAACTTCATAAATGCAAGTGGTATAGACATTATCCTTTCATTTAGACAATTCATTTCTTTTCATTTAGCTAAATTGTTAAGACCTAAATTGACTTTTTGTGGCATTATTTCAAGGACTAGGGGACCTAGAGATCATTCCAGTGGAATTTCAGGATGTGTAAATCCTGCTTAGGAGTTGAGGAGAAAATAATGTTCCTCCTCAGGCTTTTTCCACTTGGTCAGATAGAAGCAGCATGATGTTTCCTGCAGGAAATATCATCACTTCCTAATTGTACTTTCAATTCAGACACTAATTTCTATCTTGAAATTTCGTTTGCCCCTCCATCTAATTAGCTTACTGTCTATTAGTCTCCAGCATAGAATCTGATTGGATCATCATTGGAGAAAACTATTTACAAATTACCATTGTGTTTTGTCAAAATGTGCTCAGTCAAATTCTTTGACTCTGTCTCTTATTCCAAATCTTGGCTCTTGTGATCAAGATACCAAATCCTGGTTTAAGCAGCTATGAAACTTTTGTCTTATAGTAAGTCCAGAGGGGGCTGCAATAAACTGGAATGCCAAACATTTTGTTTGGCATTTGAAAAAAAATAAACTGACTCATTGATACTGAACATGACTTTGTCATCATGTCATCATCATATTATGGCCCAGGACCTGAGCTTCATCTCCTTTCCTTAAGTCCTTGCACCTGGACACAATGGTTGGATGTTTTCTGGTTGAGATTATTTTTTTAATTATTATTTTTGAGGGGTTTTTCCCTTGCTTCTGTGTTTCGTTAACGGTTTCTTAACTTTTTTAATGGGCACTGTATCCCAAGGAACCTTCAAGTACAGGTAAGTAACCTTCCTTTTCTGGAATGAGGGAGACCTGGTTGAGTATGGTTTTAACTTACTTTTGTTGAAGAAACAGTTTTGTCTGTTCTCTGCACATTTTGCTGACAAGTAGCATAAACTTAGAAATGTTACCTTTTGTTTGGAGAGTGAAGGGAAGGCTGCGTTATCTTCACTCTGTTCTGATCACATAATGGCTGATGATGAATATTTTAAGTAGTGACCATGAAGTAACAGTTTCAGAAGTTCAGCTTTGTGTGGAGTGCAAGAGAACATTGCTGCATCCTGCTGTGCAGCCAGGTAATGAACAGCTTGTCATCAAAGGAAAGGCTTTTTGAACCTTTCATAGGCTAACTAGGACATCTTCAGTGCTCTGCTTTACACAATACACCACTTACTCTATGTATTTACAAATTGTATGTTTCTTTTTTAATGTATTCCATTCTTCTTGTGACTCTAGCTCCCGCTTCTTTAGAATCTTCAAGCAGTATAGAACAGGAGAAGTACCTACAAGCCTTACTGAATGTGATCTCCGTCCACTGCAAAATGAATGGCAGCAATACTCTCACGGTTAGCCCAACAATTGCTCTGTCTCCAGGTAAAATTGGTTTGTACAGTGCTTGTCTCTAGTTAAGCTGACAAGTGACTTTTCTCTGATTTGGTGCTAGTTCAATCTTCCATATGAATTCTGTTGTTTCTTTATTGTTAGACTTTCCAGGTAGCCTATTCACTCTTAGGTTCACTGAATGTGTTTTCTGTAGCTAAAGAATGTTTATGATCTTCCCAAAATAGTTTTCAGTATTAATCTGACAGTAAAGTCTTTTATAACAAATTAACAGTAAACTGCATATTGAATAAAAGATTAGCAAATTTAAAAGAATGCAAAATCTGCTCCATTTTATATAATGAGGAAGTATGAGGTTGCAAGGTGAGAACAGATAACACTATTTAGCTGCAGCAGCAATGGAAGGCATATAGGCCTCTTTATGCATTACATACTCATAATGGTTTCTACAAATGTAATTTCCAAAATTTTCTGCAGTGTAAACTCTTTCAAAATACACTCTTTGAGTTATGCCTAGGTGGAACCATGAAGAAATTATTCCATGTTTTATTTCAGTTATTTTATGATGAAACCTGGTAAGGTTTAGGTGAAGGTAACCCCAACATGTCAGGAAGGACTATGTGACTTGAAATTGTGTCTGTCTTGTCTTACTCAGTTGGTTTTAATTGGCCTAATACTGCCAAACAGTGGCTTTTCTTGTAAAGTAACACCATCCCAAAGTGTGTGCGCTTTGCTTCATTTATTGTAAAATATGTTGATTGCTTAGCTGTATCTAACACCTTCATACTGTTGCCAATGTACGCATTTGTCTTAAAAAATAAATCTAAAGTACAAAATTGGCAAGAATGAGCTGTACTGGGTGAAAAGGGGCATTTTATCAGTCATATTAAGTGTTAGTCTGATTAACACTGTAGCTTTTTTAATCTTCTATTCTTTTTTTGGCTGACTTTAGGCACTGAAACGAGGGCTTCAAGAATGTCTACTGTGTTTAAGCAGGTAGTGCCAGGACATTTGGATGTAAATCTATCCAATAGCTTTGCTCGAGGAGGTTAGTAAGACTAGCTCAAAGTCTATTATTTGAAGTAATAAATTATGAAAAAATGTTAGTGAAATAAAAATAATTATACTCTTTCTTGATTCATTGTTCTGTGAAACAACAAAACAGAAATTAGATTGGCCTCAGTCTGTAACATTATCTAAGTATCTAATTTCTGTTCAAATCCTTTACTCACCATTGAAATAAAATTGGTTTCATGTTGGAATTAGTGAAAAATTAAGCACTCAAATAGGGATTATGTTTCTAAATAAACTGGGATTCATCCATATTTCTGATTTGTTTGTGTATGGCCTCAAAATGCATATTTTTATATAAGCATTTAATAGACTTTAGAATCTGCAATTACAGATCATTCCAATGTGTGTCTGAAGCTTAGCTGATGCTTCATAACATTACAAATAATCTGTGAATAATTTTACTCAAAGTAGCAGGGAGTTACACAGCCAGGTGTTGTAAGTAGGGAGATACAGTGCATTCTTTGGAAATAGTTGTGCCTAGTTACAGGGGCTCACCAGTGTCATTTCTACAAGAACCTTTCATTCTGTTAAGGAGATTCCAACTACTTCTACACTTCTAGTCTGATGAAATTGTTATGATTTTTTTGTGTGCAACGTGCATAAATTAGTGCACCAAATTCCTTAAATATAGGTTTGTTAAAATAAGGATGAATCTATTCCGTAAAAGGAAGCATTTTATATTTGATTTATTACCTTCTAGCCATGAAGGCTCCCTTTACAATTATTTCTAATATCTATATTGTTATATCTAAAAGTTGTGTTTCTTCTCTTTTGATACCTCATCTAAAATTAGTTAGATTTACATTGACCTGCTGAGACCCATTCCAGCCTAAATCTTCTTGTGTGATACAAAACCTATAGCTTCATATGGGGAAGGATAAAAGTACTTCATAGAGAAGAACTTCCAGAAGAGGTGGGATGGGATTAAGGAAATGAAAGAAGGAAGAGCATGAAAAGGAGGGAGAAAGGAAAATGCTCAGAGATGTATGGGGAAGTGATGTGAGAACTGTAGCAGAAGGGAAGAGAGGAAGGGCAGGAGAGGACATGGGGATTGCCAAAGAATGGAGAATTCTGTGTATTTTCATTAATCGTAGTAAATGCATATTTCTTATCTAGGAGTTTCGTTTATGTTCTGTGCTCACTGTGTTGCTACTGTGTTGTGTTGTAGCTGGAGATGAGTAAAGGTGGTGATTTTAATTGGCTGGGTGAAATAGCTGGGGCTGAAGAGAGCAGGAGGGAATAGTGGCTGCAGTTGTTGGATAGGTGGTGGCTGTGCCCAGCCTGGCTGAGCACTGGAGCAGTGGCAGTGCTGGGTGGCTGACAGCAGAGGTTTGGTTGTGTTCCATCCCCTCGTGCCAGCACAAAAGCACCAACAGGCAAGTGGTGCTGAGGGGCAGCAAGGGTGCTCCAGATAAGTCAGGGAAAACTCACTGGTTGCTGTGTGGAAGTTGTCTTTTGAAGATAAAGGGATTACTGAAATAACTGCTGCTGGTTTCTAGGATTAGAGGTCGTGGTAAGTGTGATAGGATGAGTTTGTTGCTACTCAGAGAAGAAAAAAGGAGCCTGAAGGCAGTATTGGGTCACAGACATGTTGTTTTGTTGGACATTGAAATCCCTTGGCTAAATTTCAGCAGTAATCAGGAAGAGGGCAGGAAAGTTATCTTGTGTCTTGCTGGATGGCTGCCACACCTGCCCTGGTATCTGAAAGGTGTCTGTTCACAGCTCAGCAGGATACGTGAGGACTTTGCTGAAACATAAGAATGTTTGACAAGTACAATGGGAGCCCAAGTGAAGGTGAGAAGTTGACAGGGGAAGAGGGAACAGAGAAAGGGAATATCTCCCTGGAGAGAAGTAAACAATAGGCTTTTTAGATCAGCTGATACAATTGTTTTAAAAGAAATTCTAAAATACATAGAGTATATAAAGTCTCTAAAGTTGTTCTCAAATCCATTATCACAAAGTTCTCACTGCTTTTTCACAGCTAGATACATTTCACATGTGAAACAGCAAGCAGCTATGGATTATATCCTACACTGTGCAAAATACAATAGCTGTATTTTTGTGGTTTGGATTCTGGATCACTCTTTCTTTCCTTGTGTTTATTATCACACACACCAGGGCTGAAAAGCCAGGTTCAGCTACGATACACCAGTTGAAAATTACATTTTCTAATTTTTGTGCCAGACAATACATTTGTAATACATACATTTTAAAATACAAGTTAGAATAGTGCGTGAATAGTGTTTCTCGTTTTTTAAAACCATCATTTTTCTGAACAGTCATCAGTTGTCCTGAATATTTGTGTCTGTGTCAAGTATGATTTTTTACTTTATCTGGAACATTGTCACGAAGCATCTGCCCAAAGCTCAGTCAAGTTGGTTTTGATCTGAAATGTTTGGTCAAATACTTATGTTTCATAATATATTTTCATTCTTTGACTTTTTTTGGTTGATATTTTTCATGAGAATTTTAAGTTCACACAAAAGCCATAGCTTTTCCTCTTGTATTACTTTGTAAGTATAGTGTGGTTCTGCAGAGCAGCACTTCTTACCTGGCATTGCTGTGTAATTTAGCAGAATAAAGAGTTTTCTTAGTATGTTCTGCTGCTATTGGAAAAATACTAGGATATTTATAATTAATAAATACAGGCCCAGCTCAGAGAATTTTTTTCAAAGCAGAAAACATTAACATTTTGAGTATGATTTAATAGAATATTTGTATTAAAAGGACTTGGTTGTGTTGATGTGGGTTTTGAGCCAAAGATATATACACTGATAAACATATAAGGGTCCCACTGAAAATGAGGATTTTTGCAAGGGAAGAGGAAATCTTTTTGTGTGGTAGATATTACATGTTTGCTTAATTATATACTTTTGCACAGTCCTTTAAAAATGTTTGTAGGTGTATAGAACTAATATGCATTCTGCTTTCATTTTGAGGTCCATCAGATTATGTACTTCATGTCCCTAGACTAAACCAGTTTTTTATAAAAGGCATTTATGTTGGGATTTTTAATTAAACTAGCTTTCAGCTGGATGGAAGCTTTCAATAAAGTATTCATCAGAATGATTTAATCATTACATTTCCTCTGATATTATAATTATGGAAAAGCACATGATGGCTGTGCTACGTTTGAAGCTATTGCAATGACAATGGAAATTATTCCTGTTTGATAAATGGATACCTCCTTCCCGTTTTTATATTGGTTTTGTGGCTTGTTTGATGTTTTGTCTTGTGATGGCTAAGATTTTTCTGTCTGATAAATCATGTACTATAAAGAAATGCAATATATACTTGATCTTTGGAAATTAATAAGTAACCCTTTTCTTCTTTCCTGCAATGTGTTTCGCTGCAATGTGCATTCCATTCCTCCTCCTTCTGTCTTAACTGTTATCTGCCAGTGCTTGGGTACAGAGATAAATGTTTCACTCATTCAAATTCCAAATCAGCAACTAAGGAAAGAGTCCATCAAGGTACTGTATTCTGTGTCCTGAAAGCCCATTCTTTTCTACCATCTTCTGCTGCAGTGTCCTAATTAATTCTAAAGTGATACTGACAGAAAGCCTTGTTTCTGCATTAACAAAATTCTGGGGGTTTTAGTTCAGCGTTGTGGTTTTGTTATGTTCTGGAGGTTTTTTGCCCATCGAATGTATATGCAGTGACAGTGATTTAACACAGAGTGGTATGTAGAAAGTTTTCTCTGTGGAAGTTTTAAACAGCTAAAAATCAGTTCTGGAAAAGAGTAGTATTCCTACTGCTTTAGTAAAATAGCTAAGAAATACCACTATCTAGTCAATGAATTTCTTTCCATAATTACTGTTAATGAACAGGGGAAGGTTGATTACTGTCAAATCAGAAAGTCATGATACAGTGTATGCCAAATAACGAAAGCAAACAAACTACTAGGCAAAATTACAATAGAAACATAATTGTGCCTTTTAATCACTGCTGTCCATGCTGGTAAACATGTTCATCTGCATGTATTTGTAGCCAGTTTTGTTGCTTTTGATGTGCCACAAGTGCTAATGATAGGTGCATTTGTGAAATGCTCCAAAGTGTCACTGTGTATTTTTGTACACTTCATCTCTGAGGACAGCAATCTGGTGTTGGAGCTTGCATTTTTCAAACCAAATGAGCGAGAGCTTATTTCTCTTACTAAGTGTTTGCCATGGTTTCTGCTTGCTAAAGTCTTTATTGTTTCATGTGTAGTAGCTGAGGTGTGGAACAAAAGTTTGTGCTAAACACACTGCTTTACTGCATGAGGTGTTTTATGAAAGTGGCTGGCTGTGAAGTGGGAGCTGTTGAGAGCTGTCACTGACTCAGAGCTCCTTGCCAGCCATTCTCAGTTGCTGCAGTTCATCTGCTCACGTCTCAGACTAGCAGCCAGACGGGCAGAGAAGCTAAGCTGTACAGACAAGTCCCTGTTGAGGGTTATCACACAGAATTATTTTTTAATAGAAACCTAATCCTGCTTCTAAAAAATAGAATAAAATTATTTTGCTGGTTGAGCTATCTCAGTGGAATTTACTGTTATCTGCATCTTTTTTTCTTCCATGCAAGAAATGTTAACTATGCACATTATTGGATTTTCCTGAAGAGGGGTGGGTGTTGGTCCTATTGTACCTAAATTTCTAGTACTATGAGGTATTTATGGTGCCTCTTTTGGATATCTTGCCTCACAGATTTATGGACAAGCGTCTTTTCTGATAATCTGATTTACTGCATATTGGGATAAAGAATTTCACACTGCCATTTGGATGCCAAATTTAGTGTACTTTAAGGGATTTTATTTTCAAGTAGTGCTATTCATACTCTGAGAATCCAATACCTTTCACATGCCTCATATTGCACACACAAAAACAATCTCACGAGATCCTGGTTATTAATTGAGGTACAAGAAACAGAAAAATATTTACTGCCTATCTTTTCTTCTAGCACTAAACAGGCCGTGGCAATCTGGTTTATCACTGCTTTATCTTACACTGAAATCACCAAAACTCTCTCAAGCATGATGAGATTAGAGCATGTCTGTGTGCTGTAGGAATTTCCTCCCCTGGCAGTGCCAACAGAGCTGCAGCAGCAAGGTGTACAACATGCAAACTCAAAGTGCTGTTGGGATGTTGGTGTGATGCCATTCAAAAATTGCTGCTTTTCAGGTGCAGTCTGTGGTTCCACATCACACTGCACTGTTTCAAGCTCATGTTGTTGCTAGCTTTGGGATTTCTGTACTTTTCTGATTTCTGTCCCTCTACAAATTTCATTTCCATGCACTTACATGGACATTACTATTTGCAAATTGTGATTTATCACCGCCATTACTGATATCATAGCAACTATTTCCTCTACAGTAGAAAGCTCTGGACAGAGTTAGATGAGTGTCTTAAGTTAAACAACAATGCAGTAGGATGGTTTTGATAATTTTTGTTACAAACCAATTTTTTTCCAGTACTTGCTGTTAATTATGTCCTGTGAGGGATGCATGTGACATGTTTAAGCATACGTCTTAGTAATTCTGATCTCCAGTGCCTCACACAAAGAGGTTTTTAAATATTCTTCATCCTTATGAAGGTGTATGGGCGAGTCTTCGTTCAAGCAACCGATTTATCAACACTCAGACTCCATTCATTGATGTTGGTGCAAGACTTGCAGGGAAAGATAACACCCCTCCCTACAGCAGCAGCTCTTTTCTACAAAGTCAGCTTTTGAGAAGACAAGCAGCCCTCTATATATTTGGAGAAAAGTCTCAGTTACGGGTAATGGCAGTCTTTTTCTATGTGTAACATAGTTTTATTTGGTTGAGTTTAATTACTCTCATGTTGTTAGAAACAGTAAATAATATTCTAGATAAGCTGCATGGGTAACTGTCCTAAAGGTGTAAAGTCTAATGGGAATTATTTCTATATGGAGAATAACAATTAATGTTGTATTACTAAGTGGGGCCTGGGCTGGGTGAAAATCAAGCTCTGTGGTTATATAATGCAACGAAGTTAACCCAAATTAAAATATTAAATATTACTATCAACAATAAATATTTAATATTTAATATTAAAATAGTACATATTTAATATTAAATTAACTAAATTACCTTGAAGAGCGGTTAAAGATCAGGCTCAAACTCAACAAAAATTTTGTGCACAGAGCTCTATTTGCCACTTTTGGTGAAGTGCTGATGTGTAGTTGAGCTGAGAGATCCAAATGGGCAGCAGATGGCCAGAGAGAAGTGGAGCTCTGCATTTGGAAGTTCTTGCTTTCAGAGCCACACTTAATGACACCTAAATACACACTGCTGTCCTCTGACCCTGCTGGCTGCTCATCTCATGTTCAGCTGAGTCCTAAGCTCAGTGGTTTCTGTTTTGGGAAACATGAAACAGGCTAATTCGGTAATTTAAAGTGCAATTTTATTTTTCCTGATGTGTTGAAATACATTATGAAGGAGACAGAATGTTGTTAGTCAGGGAAGCAATTATCAGAGAAGGAAACCTTCATTACTGTGGGCAGGACTAAACTCACCCAAAGCCAAACTGATGAGAGTAAGACCAGCCCAGAACTTCTGATTTAAATACATGAAGAGGACCATGATGTCTGCAGTTTTGTACATATTTTTTCATAGATTTTAATGTTTTAGATTCAGTTGCTTGAAAAACAGATGTCCTCTAATTCTTAGTAGTTTTGCTTGTTTTCTGAAAATGTTTTCAGATTTTTTTTTTAAATCTCTGTGTTCAAAGATTAAAAAATCAGTTGTTTTCTACTTTCTTATTCAAAATGTGAGCATACAAAAAATATTACATATTTTTTGAAATACAAAATGCCCAAAAACCATTATTGGTAGTAGGAAAATACATCACTATTCATTTTTTTCTGAAATTATATTCCATCAGGAGGTGGAGGCATCATGCTGTACATAGAATTAAATTGCTATAATCCAAAAATAATGACCATTTTTGTTTGTTTGATTTCTTAATGAATGATAAGTGAAGAGTTCAATCACGCATCTAAAGTTGTGTAGCAGAAACTACTGCTTTATTCTGCTAAATACCATGTCACCTAAATTGATGAGGAAAACAGAAATATACAACATTTTAAAGAAATGGTGCTATTTTCCTCAATTGCTTTTGTCATGCATTATTACAACTTACCATTGTTGAGTTATTGAATTTATTTTTGAACCATGCCAAAATATAAACGGAATTAAAGCCGGGCTTTCACTTTCCTATATTTTTGCTTGGCATTCTATGGAGGAGCTTAATGAAGATTATTTGCAGGCCAGCTTTAATTCAATGAAAGCAATTTCTGAAGAAAACTCAAGAAGTTTGGCATGAACCTCTTCAGTGATGCTCTTCATACTTGAGAATTGTTTTTCCTAATAATGTTCTCCATATTATGCTTTTCATCATAATCCGTTGGGTTTTGGTGGGGTTTTTGTTAGTCAGCTAACTTGTTCTCTTAATTCAGTCCTCCTCTCTTACTGCTCCTTTGCTAAATGCAGTAAGTTAAGTAAAACATGAGGAATTCTGCTAGGAAAACCATCCAGCTGCTGCTCTGTGCTGAACCAGGTACTTCAGTCAAACAACTCCCTCAATGTCCAGTGTCTCCTTAGATGAGTCAGCTGGTTTGCAGTTATGGGGGTTCTTTTTGGGTGTGGGGGTTACTTTTTTCTGCTTTATTGAACTCCCAAGATGTGTCCTGCACTGTTCATATGTCATCTGTACAGATATTTTCATTTTTATTTGTTTATTGTTGATTTGCTTTAAAAATGTTAAAGACAGCACATTATGTTGTATATAAACAACTGAACAGATTGTCACTCAACTTTTTCACTACTATTACTGCTAGAATTATTATTATTATTATTATTATTATTATTATTATTATTATTGAAAATATGACTGCTGTGCACTACATTCTGCTGTTCTGGTTATAGCTGGGTACTTTAGTATGGTACATATTGCAAGGATTTTTATTATATTTTTTATTATCCTGGGCAGGTGTTTAGCTGCACAGATTTTTCATGAGGAATTAATTATTTAGCAATAAAGCAGGCAAGACTTTAGGATTTAAGGAGTCTGTCAGTGAAAAATATGCTTCCCTTTTAAATTACATCTGCTGTTGTCCTTTTCATACAGGGGTTCAAACTTGATTTTGCTTTGAATTGTGAATTTGTTCCTGTTGAATTCAGTGACATCCGACAGACAAAGGCGAGCTTTAAAAAGCTGATGAGAGCTTGTGTTCCCAGCACTATTCCTACTGATTCTGAGGCAACATTCCTCAAAGCACTTGGGGAGTCAGAGTGGTTCCCACAGGTAATTTATCTGACAGGTACTTCTGATAATCTATACACAGTGCTGCTCACACAAAATAAATTCCAAGCTCTTGTGACAGAGGACTATTGTGTTCTAACCAGATGTTCATTGCTCGTTGTGATCACTTTGCTTGTTATCAATTCTGGCATTACCTAAGCATTATTATTTTAACACAATCATAACATTTACAAATATGGGAGGCATTTTTATAACAAAATTTATGTTTTATAACATGGAACACACAAAGGAGAGATGACTGGGTTTTCTATCTAAATAAATTCATGGTCTTGGTTTTCAATTATTTTTCTTATTTTATATATTTTAAAAATTAGAAAAAAGTGTGGAACAGTAAATGAGCTTTTTGATTTTAGAACCAGTATTTGACTCTTCCTATGTATTCCCACCCTGAATTTTGATATGCACAAGTTAAAAAATAAGCAAACATCTGTTGTGGGATATGGGGAAGTGTTTGTGGGGAAGAGAGGATTCTATGTGTGTTGAGCTCTTCTCCCTGAATCTATACCTTTATTTCCCTATCTCATATTCCTTTACATAAATATTAACCAAACCAAGGCAAGACTGGAGCAAACTTGCAAGATGCAAATTAAGAAGGATGTGGGAAAGCCAGCTCTTTGTAAATCTAAAACCACTTTAATTACAGTGAATGTTTTTTAACAGCTGCTTGTTATGTTTGGAATCTGCTGCTGAATATACTTTTCTCGAATGCCATTAATCACAGAAAGCAGAATAGAAACTTATGCTGATCTCTTAAGGAGGAAATACTTGGGAGAAACATGTCAGTTATTACACATCAGAAAATGCACTCTTGGTTGAAAATGTCCTGCAAGGGGTGGCTTAACTTCTTCCCTGAGGTGTGAGCAGAGCTGGTCATGGCTGGGTCTGGCCACCGAGCTTTTCAGGAAGGGGAGAAGTGAGGGAGAGCATGAAAAGGATTTGATTTCCTCATCATGTGAACATTTTCAATCACAGAGTGTTTGACCAAGTTGGTAAGTGTAGATAAATGAATTTAATTTCATTTCATCATTGAATTGATGAAATAAAACATAGCAGCCCAGGGATGAAGGGCAGATAACACTGGAGTTACTCTCTTTTGGCATATTGGAGGGGATCATTCTTTGCTTTGAGTTCATCACTCTGCTGAGGACTAGGACATAATGTGGCACACCAGCTTTGTTACATTGAAACCACATTTCTGTGGTTTAAATCATGTCATATCTGACTTATGTGGTAAAGCTAATTTATGACTGATAAAGTTAAATTATGACTGATTTGGCACATTTTCTACTATTCCCCTGAAAGAACATAGATCTGTCATCTCAGAAATGTTTTTATTGTATTATGCTTTCCTCTTCTGGGCAATAGAAGTTTAACATTACTGATTTTAACACTGTATGGACTAACTATCTATAAGGATGTGAATGCATAGAAGAAAATTGAAGTGCTGCCCTATATTCTGAACACAAATTACAAAAATAGTGGTTTGCATTTTTAACAATGAATCTGTAAAACCAGATTGCATACCAGTTTCCTCATTAAAGATGGAAAAAACAGCCTGCCTTCTATTCTATTGCCCAAGAAAGTGTAGAAGAATAAACAAGCTTGGTTTTAAAAGTGATTCTCTTTTCAATCTGTTCCTATAAAAATTGCAGGAAAATTAGTCTGTCTGGGTTGGGTTTTTTCTAAATAATGGCTCTGTGAATGCTCAGAGGAGTCAAGGATTTTCTATCACAATTGCTGTAGCAATATTTGGCAGTTTTTGTAAGAGGGAAAAAAACAGACTGCCCTGAATATGGATGAATTTTCTAGGGTTTAGCTGTTGTTTGGTTGATCTTTTTTCCTCTTATTTTCTTCAATTTAATTTTCTTCTTACTTTCCTGTGCCTTTTGTACTTTCTGAACTTATTTTTTTCCTTGCCTAAATGATCTTACATGATTCTTGCCATCTTTTATTTATTTTCCTATACTGTTTTCTTCCTTCTTTCAGGCTTTCATCTTTCCTATTGCTTCTGTTGGTTGGATTATATTCAGTGCTGCAAAAGAACAGTTTCACTCTGCTGTAAAAAACTGAATTGCTTATGTATTACCTATTATGTTGTTTACCAAGAGTGCTGTCATAGTGTACAAAAATGGTAAAATCATCATATAGATTTTTCTTTTTAGTAATAATAATGTGAAGTCTCATAGTAAGATAAAATCGCTCAGATTCACCTGAATTTCTTTAACCTGCTTATTTTAGCATCATTGTGTAATGAGTATTAAAGTGCAAATAATTAAAGTGTCATCTTTTCATACATTTTTGCTTGTCTGCCCAACTATCTAAACTATTTCTCAGTTTGTTTTTACATTTGTGGTTTGATTATTCGTGGTGTTGTTGTTATTTTATTGTTCAATTCATTAATTTCCAACTTCCATGGGATTGAATATTAGTAATATTATCTTGTAAATATCTTACATGGGTTCTCCCATCAAAGTACTTAGAGACTTTATGGAACATTAACATTTCACAGGAAATTATATTAGTATTAAGCCCAGGATGGAATTTCTCTCCAGTAAATCTGTCGGCTGTGTTGTTCCCATTCTCCTTTTTATGACAGCTATTTTATTACAGTACTCATTGGCTTTAATACATTTAGTTCCTATCTTCAAAACTTCCCTTATTTTTGTTGTAGTTCAGGTGGAAATCCTTAGACTCTTACATTTCACTGTTGCCTAATCAGTTGCATCAATGTATTTTTCTGTACTATATGTAGATCCAGGAATACATTTTTAAATATTAAATATTAAAAGATTCTCTTTATTTATATTTTCTAAAGATTTATCTAGAGTGTGTTACTCATTCATAATACTTTATAGCTTCACAGGATAATGCAACTGGGTGTGATCATCTCTGAACTCCTGGAAAATGGTTCTTCTGTTATGGTTTGTTTGGAAGATGGCTGGGATATTACTGCTCAAGTAAGCTGCTATAAAAACCTTGAAATAGTTAAATATTAAGAAAAAACACAGGCAATGCCTTTTTACACAAGTGACAGATAATTCGGTATGACGTGAATAAATTTGTGTTGTGGCAGAAACCAGAATGCATAGATCCTTGCAATCATGTGCAATTTACATCATGAAATAGTTCCTTAAAATGAATTCATCTGCGTTCCTGCACCTGACCATGTGTAAGAATGAAAGCTAAACACTGCCACAACTGTTAATTTATCATTTTAAACATAGCACAGTTTAAACACGGGAGGGATTTGTTCTCTTCCATTCACTTTCCATAAGTGATCTTAGGAGACCACACAGGAAGAACACTAAATTTGTGCCAAAGTGCCTGTAATACCTGCTGCAAGGACAGATCACCTCAAACTATAAATTAGGTGAATCAAGATCTGCTGCCTGATTTAATAGATGCATTGTGTCCATGCTGCTGCTTCATAATTCAGAAGAGAAACACAGATATCCATAATTCCAGTAAATAAAACCTTCATGTGCAGCCAGCATCATAATACCAGGTAAACAAACACACAAAAGAATGTGACCATAATTATTGGAATCATTGCCAAACAATGAAGAGTAGAGAGGGGAGATACTTAGCTGGAAGTGCAAGAAGGCTGTGCTGCATTTTAAAGTCTCCTGGGATGCTGTTTATAAAAACAGACTGCAGTTGGCAGGTGCAAAAACTCTGAAGTAGCCCTCAGGACCAATTCTTTCATGCTTTATTTGCTGAGGTAGCAGATACTATCTTTTAAATGTTTATTGTAAAAGGGGTTTTATTTCAAACAATTTGAATGTAGTAAGCATTGTAGTCACCTCCCAAGTCTGTAGCTGCTTAGGTTTTACTTCTACAGATACCATGAAGTCTCAATGTAACTGAAACTTTTTCATGTGAAATATTATTTGGTTTGTTTTATAAAAGTACTTAATGTATGTGATAAAATACTTGTCATTGAGTTTATATGAAAGCTTTTGTTTTCTTGAACAATAAACAGGTCATTGAATGTTTATATTCATTTACTAAAGGTTTTTCCTAACTTCTGGGACTCATAACACAGAATATCCTGTCTTGTGATCTAGGTGGTATCTCTGGTGCAGTTACTCAGTGATCCCTTCTACAGGACACTTGAAGGCTTCCGAATGCTGGTGGAGAAAGAATGGCTCTCTTTTGGTCATAAATTCAGTCAACGCAGTAATCTGACCCTCAATTGTCAGGGTAGTGGATTTGCTCCTGTTTTCTTACAGTTCTTAGACTGTGTGCATCAGGTAAGCCAGCCTCTAACTTTCATTTACAAGAAGGTTTCATAAAGAAATGTCATTTCGGATGTTATAGATACAGGTTTGAGAGAAGACTAGTAACATCATTCCCTAGGTTTTATTAAAATGAATGGATCTCACCTCAAGAAGTGCTGGAATGGTTGTCTAGAGGAGACTGACCCATCCATACACAGCAGACTCAGAGGGATGCTTGGTAGTAAGGATCTATTAAGGTCATTTGTGTAGAGGTTTCAAAGAGAGGTTTTTTAAGTTATGACTGGCTTTTAGAGTCTTTTATTCAGAAGGAGGAATGGTGTGATTTGTAGTACCTTGACTAGACAGTTCTTCATTCCTTGTGCCTGATGATGAGCCTTGAAGAGGCCTTGTACTGCCCCAGTTCTGGGAGCAATGCCAGCTATAAACCAGGGGTTCTGAGATGTTCTGATTTTTATGTCTAGTACATGTGCAGAAGAAGATGGACACCACCAACTGCGTTGTGTAGGAAGAAGTTGGGTTAAGAAGATTATACTCATTTCGGGTTAATTCTGAAGTCTGTCCTTTTCTTCATGTCAAACCACTAAACGAAAATTCTTTGCAGAGTTTCTGTGTATGCAAATACAGGAGGGGTGCTTGCGTAGTTCACCTTGTACATGTGTCCTTCTTTTCCCACTTCTCTGATTTTTCTCACTGAAAAAGCTGAAAGTTTCCTTGACATTATTAACCTGTGTTAAAATGTATGGATGACTGTGTACCACAGAAAATAACTGTTAAAGCACCAATGTTTTTACTGGGAACACACTTTCATAGGGAATATTTGCGTGAAAGAGGAGTCTGTGAGTAGCCTTACTCTGCTACCTGAAGAAAACTCCACAAATTAAATAACTTGCAAAAGCAATGGAGAACATTCTTCAGATATATCTATGTCAGACTGATAAGGAATGAGCTTATGAGTGAAGACTTACTGAAAAATATGTTATGGAAAAAATCCCCAACTTTCTTTGTGTCCCAATGTTAAACACCAACAGCCATCATTATTGCTGTCTCAGAAGTTAATAAATCATAACCTTGGAATTTGCATTGATTCCTACAGCATTCCCCTTATGAAAACCTTAGAAATTTTTGTCACATCTTCCGTTTCATCCATTTCCCAGTGGTTGTGGTCGTAAGGTTGGTTTTTATTTGAAACTGGGAGATTTCTCTAGAGAGAATCAGTACTGCATTTTTCGTTCAAAGAGGTCAATCTGCCCAAGTGTCACACTTCTTCTTACAGGAGGCTTAGGGTTATTGCTCCTTTTCTGAAGTAGAATAAAACCATGTCCTTGGTTGCAGTGGCTACAACAGGACAAAATTGCCATGTGCTGTAATACTGATACCCATCTGCCTGGTGGTTCATTCAATTCCGTGAATTAAATCATTTGTCTTCGTCATGGTGCTGTATTCTCTCTGCTCTCAGTGTCTAAGCTTAAACTGGCTGATTGGATAACAGCATCCATTAGCAGAATGGAGTAAACCTATATCTGATTTAAAGCAGTAGTGTAAATTTGGAGTGAATCTTTCCAGCATCTCCCCTTACCATTTTTTGATGCTGGTCTGCTGCATATGTACTAGGTTTTTCTGGGAAGAATTTAAACCCAAAATTTCTGCTTCAGGTGTGTACTAAACACTAGCTCTTAGAAGGTCTGAGCCAGTGATTTGTCACTTAGCTTAAAACCACTGGGGACATCAGTGTATAGTGGAGTCATCCACTCAACCAGACTAGGTTAGTCTGGGTAAAACCACAAATGTGTAGTATGGCTGCAGGAACCTCAGCTCCAGCTGCTGAGTTCGGTCTGTTTGTCTACTCTGGGTTGCTTCTAATTACTTGCTAATGTAGACGTAGCCTACATCCTGTTTCTGACCCTGGAAACACTTTGCTTCAGTTTTACTGTAATAAATCTTAAAAAGTTGTCATTAAGAAAGGCAAGGAAATTATCCATGCAGTATTTCTTTCTCAAGTGATTCAGAGATGACACAAATTTTGGAAGACAAATGGGTTATCCAGAAGAAAGTTAAAAATTAAATTCGAGGATTTGGGTTTATTGTCATGAAGTAGAATGGACTGTGTTTTCTTCATGGCAGAATTCTTGGTTTTACTTTGAATAAAGGTTAACACAGTCTGCAGTTCTAAGGACATGGAATAGTGGATTATAGTCATCCCACCTTGGAAAGTTAGGATGAAATGCAAAGTGGGATGAATCCCTGCTGTTAACAACTGTCAGGTACGATTTTGCCTCAGGCTGCGCTCATGTGAATGTGTCGAGGAAATATAAGAACATTTCCTTTGTAATTCACCTCAGGTAGCAGCTTTGGTGCATATCACTCAGCAGGCATCTGACTATCTCATGAAGTATACAGGTTATTAACAGATACATTTTACAGAGAGATCTGTATTTTCTGCTTTGTGAGTTGAAGCTGTGTGCATATCCCCTGGCTGCAGCTGCGTCAGCAGGACGAGTACCTCCTGCAGCCCATCAAGAGCTATGCACTGCTGCTCTGGTGGAGATGCCACCCTTCCAGTCTCTTAGCTCAGGGGTTCTTGGGCACCTGCCTGCTTTTCCCAGCCAAAATGTTGAGAAGATTTGGTAGAAAAGACCATTACAAGCAGTTTAGCTTGTCAATCTGAAGAAGACAGTAATTTCTTATGAGGAAAGATAAAGCTGTGTAGGGGTTATAATCTTTTTGAAGTGTTATCTTCATCCAAGACAGGGCATGGGAGACATAATCAGTGTAATATAGATAATATAGACTTCTCTGGTTTTAGAAAAAAATCTGTAAGCTAAATGACTTACAGTCCCATGGAGAATGCAATTCTGACTAACTTTTCTAGCACTAGAGTTAGATTATTCTTCTAACTCATGATGATGGCACAGTATTGAGTTACCAAATTCTAACTGCGTGGTTGTAAATTCTAGGGGAATTGCTTTTGAAGTCAAATTATTGATTGAAATTTTGTATGGATTTACCATAAAAAATAAGTTTTCTTAACATCTGTGCTTGAAATTTTTTGTGAAGTTCCATTGGTTTCTGTGCAAATTGTTACACAATTACAGAATCCAATTAGGTTGCAACTTGACCCTGAAGTGATATATATTATGATCAGTTTTTAAAAATTACCCATTAACTGGAAGCAAACATTTGGTCCTTTCAAAGTATTTTTAACCTTTAGAAATATACTAGGTGCAGTAAGAAAATTACCACAGAGCCAGTACATGCATTAAATGTCATTGGTTAAACTAAAGATACAGAGAAAACAAATGAAGCAGTGATTCCTAAATTAGAACTGCATCATCTTATAAAAAGTCATTGTTTATGCCAATATCTCCAGGTGTCAGCTGAATTATTAATGCAAAATCAGTCTTTCACAATAGCAGCATCTGGCAGATACTTTCTCTGCTTCTAAGGAGACTAAGTTTATGCAAGTGATGTCAGTGAGGAAGCTTTTCTTATTTTTCTTCTGAATCTATTTGGTAATTTATTAAATATAATCAAAACAGGATGATTTTCTAGAGCTGACTTCTTTTAAGCTCAGTAAGGAGTTCTGTTACAGCGCCCTGTGTAAGAGGAGGTGAGTGCTGCTCCCCCGGGAGATGTGTTCAGTTATTCCAGTGTTTGCAGGAGTAGCCTCCTAGTGATTACCAGCACAGGGCATTGGGAGTACTGTATTGCTCATTCATGCTAAGTAAAAATTGATATTTAATGCAACTAAAATACCAAAATGTATTGGAAAACTAAGGGAGGCTGATAGATCGATAAGATTATTAAATACATTCAGGAGATACTTCAGTGGGAACATGGTAATTTTAAAAAGGACTCTAAAATGCTGAGTTTCTCTAATCATAATATTAGAAACACATACAGGTTTAATCAGGTTTTGAATGTTCATATATTATGGAGATTAAGACAACAGCAATTACTGCATTGTTTACCTCTATCAAAGAAATGTTTTATAGTTGTTTTCTCTTTAAAAGTAAATTATATTATAATAACTTCTAGTTATTACGATATTTGTGCATCCAGAAATCTCAAAAATGGAATCACCCACAACTTTAAGATCCATGATAAGATTTTATCAGCAGCTTGTTCTTGTAACTCTTAAATGTATTAAAATAATTATTGGACCATAAGCAGAAGTTAAGACCCTGTATATAATTCATGTCAAATAGAAGAATGTTGCCTTTCCTTCTTACAGTATATTAAAGAAAACCTTCTCCTTGAAAAAAAATCTTTTTTATTAAGAGGGCTAAATATTTAATTCATCTATGAAATTGAAGTCCTGAATTTATCATAGAAAAAAAATGCTTAGCTTTATTTTACAAATCAGTGCAGGAATGTAGTATTTGTATCAGGGGGAAAATGGGGATTAAATAGGAGCGGATATATTGAACTAACATATCTTAAAGTATTTTAGCATTTTAAATACCCAGCCCCAAGATAATGAGATATGATAACAACAAATTCTCTGTCTGAAATGCTGTGTGGGTGTTTATAGGTCCTTTCAAGGGATTTTCCTGTCATTGTTGTATATTCAGTAGAAAACACTTGCTGAACACTTTTTTCCCCCCTTTATTTAGCTGCTCTGTATGGAAATCTAAATATAAGGAGCTTCAAGTAGTCTTAATAGCAGTTCCCATCAGTACTGAAAAAAACCCCACTGAGTAACTGATAAGTTAAGAGAGAAACTGATAAGAGATTAGAGAGAAAATATGGAACAGGAAAATGAGTGGTGGGAATGCTAAATACAAGGCATGGGAAGATTGCAGAACTAAAGGTATATTACAGGTTTGATGTGAAGCTAGGCAAAGCACAGTGGGACATACTTCAAATGTGAAATTCAGTCAGCAATTTCTTTTTTGATTGCAAGCTGTACTTTTTTCCACTGCAGTTAGGAGTTTTCAGTTAATTGCCATGTTTATTCTGAAAATAAAGATCATGAGTCAAACTTATTTGAAGAGTAAATTTTAAATTAACGCATGAAATTTCTCCAGGCACTCTCTCATCAAGATTTTTAGAATCTTTCATTTTATATGGATATCAAGTATAAATATCAGTAACTAATGCTAAATTCTTTTTGCCATGAATATTAAACTTCATGCTTAAAATCTTACACCAGCTGTGAAGAACCAGCCATTTCACAGTGCTGTATTCTGATAATCTTGTATAGTTTTCTTAAATAAATATCAGCTCCTGAGTCATATTGGAGACATTTCACTGAGTTAGAGCTATAGCCTAATGAGGGTAACAATTCAAGGAATTACATAGTTTTTAACTGTTTTAGAAGAATAATGGCAAGACATTTCCTCAGTGTGGGTTTTTTTTCATACTGCAGTATTTTGGGTCGTGTTTTGAAAAGGAAGAAATATCTGTGGACTAGCAAGTACTTGAGAAATTGGCTGTTTCAGGAGTGGTAGATGGAATGTCATTTGCAGCACTGTCTCTCTACGTGTCTGCCCCGTGGAGTTCTGAGCAATAGCAAGGAATCCACTGTGAAACCTTCCAGTTAAGGTTTGAATTCCAGCCACATCCAGGAGTAGCATCTTTACCTGTGAAGTTACATGGTGACTCAAGAGTTATCAAAGAAGATTTATATCCAGTTGGATTTCCTGAAAGAATCATGGGCTTTGTGCAGAGTATAATACTGCTTACTATACAGTTCACTCTATCTGCTCTGAAATGTTTCTGCAGCATAGACACTACATTAATTTATTTAGCCAAAAAATATTCTAGGACAAAATGTTAGAAGGATTTGTGTGACACTTGCCATTTGTTTTCAGCATTCATGGGGGAATTGTTTTGCTGTCATTTCACTTTATTATTTCTTACATATCTATTTGTATTATACCTCAATATCCACTTTTTTCCTTCTTTTTTTTTTAAATTTTATTTTTTAGATTCATAACCAATACCCGACAGAGTTTGAGTTCAATCAATATTATCTGAAGTTTCTGGCTTTTCATCACATATCAAATCGATTTAAAACATTTCTTCTGGATTCAGATTATGAAAGACTAGAACATGGTATGTGTGATCTTTGTGTATTGCATATTGCTTTTATAGTTGTTGATATTTTTCTCCTCAATATTTGATCTACAAAAGGTTTGCCTGGGTTACAATGGTCCAATAACTGCATGGTGACCATGTAATGAATTACATTTCAGGTCTAAAAAGCAAAAAGGAGGTCAAGAACATGTAGTATTTTCCACATCAGTGATTCCTGAGCCATGCCCCTGATGGCATTAAGAGAAAGTGGAAGAAATTAGTGTCATGCCTCAGGGGTTTTTAGCCATTCATC
Organism: Corvus moneduloides; assembly: GCF_009650955.1. Classification (NCBI taxonomy): domain Eukaryota; kingdom Metazoa; phylum Chordata; class Aves; order Passeriformes; family Corvidae; genus Corvus; species Corvus moneduloides. Next base: position 52,621,079 of record NC_045481.1, on the reverse strand, counting down.
CACATAGTTCCATTTTCCCTACTAAATACCTTCTTTTAACAGAAACAGTCTCTGGGAATCCATCAGAGAGTGCATAAAGTTTCAAGAAAGAAAAACCTTTCCGTCTATTACCTCCCACTTCTTTCTCTTGCATTATCTTCAGTGTTTCTCTTTTTATATTTTCTTTTTTACTCCATCTGTCATGTGCAACCTTACTGGTTCCAAGGCCTTACCTGCCCTCAGAGCCCTCTTACTGAGGCTACATAACCACAGCTGAGGCTGTTCTTGGGACTTGTCCACTAAAACCTGCTCCAAAATTCTCTGCTTTGTGGGTCGGTTCTCATGGCATACGGTCAATTCTAATGCTTTTCTTAAAAGCTGGTGTAGCTGTGGGGCAGATTAGACTTGAGCAACCATTTTATTTCCAAAAAAAGTTAATTTCTGTTATATATCTTCTTTATTTATTTCCTGTTGCAGTGGCATTTGATAGTAGACTTTGCTGTACCTTCAATCTGTGAAGTTCCTTTAGGCTGTGCTTTAGCATTTGTTATGCATTGATATAAAGCTATCTTTTTGCTGCTCTTCTTTTCCCCAGGGACATTGTTTGAAGATAAAGGAGATAAACATGCCAAGAAAGGAATTTGTATTTGGGATTGTATTGAAAAGATGCACAAAAGGAGCCCTATTTTCTTCAATTACCTCTATGCCCCTACTGAAATAGAGGTATGATTTTTTTTTTTTTAAATACAGGTGTTTGGTTATTCTGAGTGATTCCTTGAGTACATTTTCATATCTTAATTGTTCTTAACTGATTTAAGTATTTGGTGGACAAGACTGACCCTACCTGATTGATTGAAGCAGTATCTCAAAGTCATGGAAATGTAATTTAAAGGGCCAAATTCTGGAATGTGTATTCTTGCATCCTGGTGAAGTAAATGAGGTTCCTTGTTTGATTTCATGAAATTATATGAATTGTTATTAAAATTTTCTTTAAAGGGGAACTGAGTTTAGAGTCATAGTGGGATACATTTCATAACAATCTGATTGAATCACATTATATATATCTCTGTCTTGTATGATAATGTATGTCCCCTAGGTCGGGCTGTGTCTTGAATAATTTTAGAAAATTCACGGTACACTCCCCATTGTAGAATTCAATTTAGAATAATCTGGAAAATACATTGTATTGTGTTGTAAGTCTGAAATTCAAAGGCTTCCTTCATGTTACAACACTTTGTTTCAAACAGGCACTGAAGCCAAATGTAAATATGTCCAGCCTCAAAAAGTGGGATTATTATGTAGAAGAGATTTTGGCTACAGGTCCTTCCTATGATTGGACCATGGTACCTGCAAAATGCAGTGTTTCAGAAGAAAACGACCAAACAGATGGTTCAGTCTCTCAGACTAAGAGGAAAATAGTGTGGCCATGTTATGATGATGTAAAAAAAATACAGCCTGATGCCATCACCAGCCTTTTAAATGTAAGTACTTGTGTTGCACGGAACAGTAAGTTCTCTAGTGCTCATGAAATTCATATTTCCTTTCTATTGAAGTTATTGCCTTACAGATGTGCTGTTACTAAAAGGATCGTGACAGATGTCAAAGCAGGTCTTTAGCAAGACTGACTGGTTGATCTGGAGATACGGTGGTGGTTCTGGGAGTCAATCAGACTTCCTGCAAAGCTGATGTTGTCCTGAATGAGCACTTCCCTGGGAGTACGCTGTAACTGTAGTTAATAACTACTCATGGATTTTTTTTTTCACTGTCTGTTTTAAAAAATAAATAAAATTTTAGTTTGCCTTTTCTAGGAAATGCAGGAAGGGCTATTTTCATTTGGGCAAATGGTGAATCTTGCTTTCTTGACCTCCTTCTACTCATTTTAAAGTAGGTGTGTGGTAAAATAACAACCCAGATTTTTGGACAGATCCGAAGATAGAATCTGACACTTGTTGATTTTAACAATTGGGACACAGATACACAAACATAAACACAACATCTTGGCCCAAATTGCTCCAAAAAGCTTTCTATGATGATTGCTCTTAGTTTATTCATGTTTACTAGAACCAAACTGATAAATTTAGATTCTTCAAAATATTTTGGTGCCTGAAATAGATGCTTGATTTTGGCTTTTTCTTGTTTGGGCTCACTTAGGCTGCTTAGGTTTTGTCCTTTCTTCATTAAAGGATGAAAAATGATCCCATTATCATATTTGTTGTAGTTATTTAGAGTGATTTAACATCTGTCTTGTCTTAAAAATGAAGATGTTTGTTGATTATAATTAATTAACAGCCTAACATTTGATTGTTGTCATAACTGATAGCACAGGAAAACGACAAGGGCATTCTTCACTTCCATTGTTTCAAGCCACAGGTATGTCCAAAACCACATCACTATGTGCAGTGTTTTATTTTGAAAACACTTTGCAGACTTTACCTTACATTAAAGCTGGGGTTATGGAGCCCAATATTGCAATGCTTGGAAAATTGGGATATGCTGTGGGCCCCCAATTCCCCTGAATCAAAGATGATTTTAGCAAGTCTTAATGTAGGAAGCTTCTGAAAGGATGTGAGTCCTTGAAGATTTTGATAGAGAGTTAGCTTTATTCTGGCACATTCCTCAAATTCCTTTTGGTCTGCTCCTTCCAATCATAATTGATCGAACACAGGAACAATGCCCAATTTAAAAAAAATTTAAAGAATCTCCTGTAAGACCCCCCTTGACTCAAAACAAGACAGTCAGGACTTCTCAGAGCTTGTAACTTCCCAAAAGAAAAGGAAGAGCAGCCTGTCAGCAGGGGTCATTTCAGGGATTCTTCAACAAAGTACAGAGAGCTTTGGTGTCAGGTACCCAGAGGCCAGAAGCACATCAGGAATACAACGATGTTCCCCTGCATTTCTTCCTGGGGTAGATGCCAGACTATCCATATCCACAACTGTGAGAAACTGCCATATAATAGGGAAATTAGCCATATTATAGGCTAAAGATAAGTGGGTCAGGTTTTATAGAGTTTAAATGTTATTTGTGAATTAGATTATAGTAATAAAAGATAGCAATGGAGAGAACATTTGGAAGACTTTGGAGAGGTTGTATAAAGGTTACAAAAATATTCTTCTAAGTTTAAAAAGCAAAGTGAACGTTCTTTTAAAACAAGTTGTTAATTTAGGGCTATTGCTGATGTAGGAGAAAGACCTCTCTTTAATCATAAATCCACTGAGAATGTGTTGGTATCCAAAAAATGTTTCAGCTGAGACCATATTTAGCATCGGAAATTACTGGGGAAGATAGATTCTTGGTTAGTTTATAATGATAAGCCCAAATTTGTTTGTTCTAAAGATATTTTTCAATTGAAAACTAAATAGTGCACTTCAGGATGTAAAGCTGAAACAGAGAAGTTACTGAGTGCCTTAATTCAGAATTTTCATGGTGGTGCTCTTCTTTTAAGACTGGATCAGATTCTGGTACTTCTAAGAATTGTGAGAGATGAAGCTGTGTGCATTCACAGACACATTGTGGATGCAAAGGAGGTGATCAGTCTCCAGAGTTCTGGAGCTGCTGCAGATTTAACTCCTGTCTCTACCATTCAGATATTCCAAAGCAGGTTATTTAGCAGATCTTCTGATAATGCTAATTGCTTGTAACTGCTAATTGCAGGAAGTGGATATTCTCACAATTGAATTTGTTGTAACCTTTCTTTTTATACATACATGTTTCTGTCCCTGTAAGCCTGGACAGCAGGAGATGAACCAGAGATATAAATTTAAGGATTTTTTTTCTTTCAAGGAAATGCATTTACTCATAGTCCCTTCCACACATGGAAGGGAAAAAAAAAAAATCTGCTGCTTTCCATAAAATTTAAAACTGAAGGGGCAAGAGTAAGCCTTGGTGATTTATTGCCATGTATGTTTTTTACATGGGGTCTATTAAAGGAGAATTTAGTCCTAACTTTTCAAGTTATATACAGGAGATTGTTGAAAGTTTTTCATGTAAGTTTTTCATTTTAAGTTCTGGAATCACTACTCACTATGGAGCCAAAAAAGAAGGAATGTGACCCAGTTGCTAAGTTACAAGTTTCAGTTACTTCCAGATTCTGCAGGGAAGGATTCATACTCAGAAGTCAAGACTAGGGCAGAAAGAGAATGATCAGATTAAAACCTGACTAACTGACAGCAATAAAGAGCTTATATCCTTCTGCAGCAATTTGGAAAAGATTTTACTTTAAAAAGTGTGTGGTAAATTGATTCAGTTTTATGTCTCCCTTCCAGAAGTGTTTTCCGTTCAGCACTTGGAAAGAGAAACAAGTAATCTAGAGAAGTCTTTAGTCTGGCTTGTGTTCATCATTCCTTTTTTTTTTATCTACCTGTGACAATACTCCAAACAAAGATATTCTGGTTTTATTTCTTAGCAGAAAGAGAGCATATGTGACTTTCAGCTACCTTCAGTATTTACAACTTCTGGTTTGATTCTTGCTGTTAAGCCACATTTCTTACATTTAGTTTCACTCTGGAGTTTCTAATTTAGCTTCAGCAAGGAGAAGTTTGTAGAAATATTTTGTTCCTGTTACATTTTAAAATGCTAGCTTTCTTATTTTCACCTAAGAGTTCAAAATTCAGTTCAGAAGTTAATTTCCTGATCAAAATGTTTTCTTACTTTAAAAGTGTAATGATTTTCTGTCTTTCAATTAATAGCAATTTCTTGAAGAATTTTTCAGTCAAAATGCCAATAGGAATTGGACAAAATTATGAAATCTACTTTAATTATTAGGTAGAGTAGAAGTAAATAGAGACTTACTTTGTCTACTTGGAAAATAAATGTCTTGGTGTTTAGTTGGCTTCTATATAGCATGAGGGGCCTATGTCCTGTGGCAATTTTTTATTCTATCATTAATTCTTAATTGAATTTGCAAAATAGAGGTTTTAGTTTTATTTCATGAATAATCAGATTTTCATAATGAGTAGTTGCTGAAAGTAAAAATGCAGGAAGGAAGAATGGCAAGTGATATGGACCATACATCAACGTCTTGACAAATATATCAATGAGTGTTCACAAGTAAACATAAACTAATAAAATTGCCTCTTTTTACTTAACTTTTCACTGTCTTATTAACAGGAAATAACCCTAACTGGAGGTTATCAACATAGGTCATATTCCCAAGTTCCACAACAAGAACATGTTGTTACGGTTTGGCATCCAAATTGAATAAATCTTTCTGTTTCATTTCCTTCTTTTATTACAGCTTTGTATCACATTTTATAAACCAGGGTAAATGTTAATATTGGCAATGTACAGTGTTGGTGTCACAGCACAGAATTTGTTCTTTGTAAATATTTTTATAAAATACAGCCTGTCCTTATCAGTGTTGTGTTTCTGTTATGGCAGTTGGTGTTGAATTTTGTGTGTTCAGGAGAACTGGGGGAGAATTGGAAGCCTGATGGCTCCTCCAGCCTGGGACATGCAGGAAGAACAATGTGGCTGATGCAGTCCTTGGGTGCCTTTGACTTCTGATTCTGATGGATCTCAGTTTATAGCTCATATGACAAAGGCTTTTGAGCTTTGCTGGGCAACACAGCCTGAAGGTTCACTGTGTGAAAACATTGATGAGAGAATGGTTGTATAAAAATGGTTGCCAGGGATTGATCAGCTAGAAATGTTTATTCTTAAGGAAACCCTTGTTACTTGTTTCAGGAAATCGAAAGGTTGGAAAGTAAATTAAATCAGAGCCCAGAGAGGTGGCAGCTTTTGTGGGAAAGGGTCAAAATGAATCTAAAGGATGACACCAGACAAGACAATGTAAGTAGAAAAGAACTTGTCCAATAGAATAATTCCATTCCTTCTGTATAGGCTACCTGGGGCACTGACAAAATCACTGTATTTCTTGGAGTAAAATATTGCTTTTGAAAAACTGAATATGTTGTTCTGACCCATGATATTGGCTTTTTATTTCTTCATGTTGAAAAATATATTTTTACTTGTGCTATTCATATAATTGCTTTTCCAGAGTAGATTAAGACACACAGATAAAATGAGCATTTTACTAATGCACAATTGTATGATTTTAGATATGTAAAAGATTCTTGAAGTACAAAAAAAAGCTCAGTTCCTGAAAGCAGCCAAAAGGATATCACAGGTTTTCAGGGATAAATAAAGGTATTTCCATGGCTAAATGGAGTTATAGTTTCTAAGTAGAGATAGGAAATACTCATGCTTCTGTTTCCAATTCCTGACTGTGGTAACAAGAATAGCTGACAATATAGATACTTTCTAAGTCAGGGTCTGCCTCTCTGCTCTCTGTGTGCACCTCTAATAATGCTAGATACTGCTTTTTGTGAGCTTGGCTTTTGAGCTACTGTATCTGTAGAGTGTTGTCATTTAGATTAGGACCAAATTCAGGATCCTTCTTGTTCCAGGTTATCAAGATTCTACTAAAATGACATGGATCTGTAAAGTAGCTCTTGGAAGCTGTAGTTTTTCCTTTCCCCACCTTCCTTCCCTTTGAAATCAGGAAAATTTATTGTATCCAAATGTCTGTTTAGTTTTAGATGCTTCTGAGAAAGCAAGGCAAGCACTGTTCAACAGTATGTCACTGGAATAGATTGAAGCTTTTCTGAAATACTGATTTCTTACACCTTGTGAACCCTTCTGCTTAAGAAATGCAGGGAATTGCCATCCCTCTGGCTTCTTCTCTGAGGCAGCACTGACTTGTATTAGGAAGACTTTTTTTGGCCTCACAGTAGTTCCCAACTTACATGTTGTACCATGTACTTATTATCAGTATGGCACTGAGACAGTCTCACAATGCAAGACACATTGCATTACCTTTTTTCTTCTATTTCCCTCTTTTTCAGCTCCGGAGACATCCTTCTGGCTCCTCAGGGATGATGTCACCTAATCTACATTCCTATCAAAAGAGGTCTTTGTTGGAAATACCTGACAGTGGGCTGGGTGAGGAGCAGAGTTCAAGCATCTCTCCCTCTAATGGAGTAGACAGAAGAACAACGACGCTGTACAATCATTTCACATCAAAGAATGATGAAAATAGGTAAACTGAATAATCAGACAGTATTTATGAATATTTTATTAGATTGATGCAAGTCTGTGCCTTAGGAAGAAATGAAATTTTCCAGTGCACAGGATGTTTTGTGGCTACCTTATTTCTTCTTTTTGAATTTGATTACATTTAGTTGTCTCAGTGGCTGGGCCTCTGTCTCCTACCAGCATCCTTCACCCTTCCCTTTCATTAGATATGCAAGCAAATTGTAGTTGTACATTTAATGCATCCAAAGTACTAAAAGGGTGTTTTATTGGTGTATCACAGTTACCAATAGCTAAACTATTGGTTTAAATCTTACTAGTTTTCCTGCAGGAAAATAAGTGTTTAATATGTGTGTAGTCATTTTGGGGCTTTTAGTTGTCAGCAGTATCCATATTATGGAATCACATGCTATCTGTATTTTCTGTCCCTCTCAGATCTTTTGAAGGTACGCTGTACAAAAGAGGAGCCTTACTAAAAGGTTGGAAGCCTCGCTGGTTTGTGCTGGATGTGACAAAACACCAGGTAAAACCTTTTCAGATAATGGACTTTTTTTCTTATTACATTGCTCCTTTTTTATTTACTAGGTTTGTATAGATTGGTCTTACAAGCAATATTAGTAATGATGATTTTCAGATGTGATGTGTGCTGCATCATGCTAGACCTATCTATGTTTATCTTGGGTATCTATCTTGTAGCTGATACAGAATTCTGAGCAGACACAGGGGGTTTAGTAGTTTCCCTTTTATTTTTTAGAAAAAAAAACATTTAAGAGTATTTTATAAAAATATATGAGAGTATTTTAAAATATGTAAGAGTATTTTAGGTTAGTCATAGTCATGTAGTAATTTAGTAGCAAAATTATTCATAAGTGTTCTACCTAATCATTGTACAAAAAGGAGCACCAAAAATAGACATATGCTGATCTAAACTTTTTATCCAATTTACAATGTATGCCAGAATTCTGCAGTAGAAATTTATGGTCTCATGTACTTCAAATAACGTTGGGTCATCAGGCAGTAAAATATTCTGAGCCAAATATTCCACCCAGTGGGGGTTGTAACTTCTCAGACTCATGTATGCTTTTGTTTAAAAAATACTAATTTATTATAGTCAATACACTTAACAATATGTAATATAGATAAAGACTGGCATCTCTTGAAATGCTAATTGAGTACTTCGAGATCACTATGGTAAATACCAATAAATGTGCTGTTTGTAATTATTTTTCCTAATATATCCTGTATATCTTATATATAGGAGAAGATATTCATTTTGCAGGAGAAAAAAATACTTTAAATTTTTTGTATAACCAAATATCCTTCTGAGTATGATAGATGCACAAGTAATACAGATCAATCCTAGCTGGAATTCTGTTCTTTGACCTTTGCTGTAAAGTTTTGTTTTACTGCTTTGCATTGGTTTGTGGGAAGTTGTTGGGGTTTTGTTGCGGGGGCTTTTTTTTTGGAACTTGTTTGCATGTTGAAACCCAGTTTAAAGAGTGATTAATATTCATACCAGAGTATCTTTGCAAGGAGGAAAAAAAAAGCACAGACTTCATTCAACCACTATGTGCAGTATAGGAAAATGTGAGCTTTCTATGTGGTATATAATTACCTAAAATTACACTTAAATTTTTGCTGATCACTTTAAATTCTTGAAATACAGAGAATAAATGTTCTGTCAACACCTTGGTGAAGTAAAGCTTTTGTGTTAGTTTTATGTAGTGCCCAGTGAAGAAATGCTTCTCCTTTCCTGCCTCACATGTCCTCTGCCCAGAGCAGTCCATGACTATTTGCTTCTCTGCTCTGGAGCTCTGGTGACAAAATACTCTTTCCCCACCTCCTCAGCTCCTAGTAATATTTGTGCCTCCCGATCTTACCACTCCATGCCCCCAGGCTGTATCCAGGAAGAGGGAATTAAACTGAAAGGTCCATCTAAAAGCATGTCTGGATGTTTTTGTTCTCTTGTGGTCCAGCTGCGATACTATGACTCTGGTGAGGATACGAGCTGTAAGGGACACATAGACCTTGCAGAAGTGGAAACTGTGATTCCTGCTTCTCCAACAATTGGAGCCCCAAAACATGCCAGTGAAAAGGCATTTTTTGATGTAAGTATATCTGGTCTTTACTTGATCTTTATGTGAAACTTTTTTCCCTTGATGTGTTTAAGCTACTGTTTCCAGTCCTGCTGGAAGGTGTGAGCTAGGAAGGAGCTGTTGTGCCATCCCAAGACAAAAAAATTTTATGTAGCTGGCATCACTCTCAACAGCAGTAGTTCAAAAATTGTTCATTCAGACCCAATTAGCACATTAAGTATTACAGTTTAAAGTTTGCAGGTTTTCTTTTCCATGTGCTGACATCTGTCTATGTATCCTTGTTTTTCCTTTGCAGCTAAAGACAAATAAACGTGTATATAATTTTTGTGCCCAAGATGCACAGAGTGCTCAACAATGGATGGACAGAATCCAGAGTTGCATTTCAGATGCCTAGAAAGGAGAAAAATGTTCCATGATAAAGTCCTGTTAAAGCACCTCTTCCTGGAAGAAACTGAGTTCTGGAATGTTACTGACACACAACCCACCTTCCTTACATTTCAGCCATGAAAGTTCATAATAAGTTCTTTTCTGTTTAATAATTATAACCACTGTAACTGCTATTTTTTTCTCTCCAGGGAGGACTTGGAAAAATAATAATCTATTTATCCTGAATTTCCTCTTTCTTCAGTACAATTCCTAGCTATAAAAGTGGGCTGTATTTGCACTATCATTTAATCCTGGTTTTCTCATTTCAGAGCTATTCTGTTAGGAAACCTGTCCAAAGGAAAGTGTAGAAATTTTCCCTTCAGCAAGAAGTGTATTTCCACTTTATTTAGATTTTTAAGCAGAATGTTCTTATTTCCAAGCTAGTCATGAATAAGAGGGAACATGTCTACAATTCCTAAAAACAAATAAATAAATGAAGCTTGTGAGTCCAGTGACATACACACCAGGTTGCCAATGTTTATAGACAGTTGATATTTTTAAAGACCAAAAAAGTGAAATTGGCTGATGCCAGACTTTCAAGTGTCTTCTCAGTGTGCAGGTCATTCTCTAATCTCGTGCTCTGCTGAGTGCTTCTGCAATGTTGTTAATGGAATTTCAAATTCTAGGGATTACCTGAAGACTTTTATTTTAGATTCTGTTTGCAATTCCAATGGGATAAATGAAAGAAAACTGGCTGGAGAAAGAAAACTATCCTGGAGCAATGGAAAACAACAAACTAGGAATTCAGTAGAAGAAGGATCTCTTGTGTGTGAGTTGTATGTGTTAATTTATATGCTGTTCTGCTCACTGTAAAATAAAGAATAACGAACATGATAATGCACTAAACAATGAAGCAAGCACTTGCACTGAAATCTTTACAATGCAGACATTTTGCAGGACAGAGGTAAGTTATTTATAGCAGAACAAAACAAAACTAGCTAGTTAACAGCATTTACAGGTATTAAATATGTACATAATCAAGTTTGAGGTGTCGTGATTTGATACTTTTTAAACATTTTTTTGCACATTAATTGGAAGACTGTTTATAGATTTTTACTTTTGATGAACTTGTGTTTGTTCTGCTTAAAATCCTGGCAAAACATTTTTAATAGCCCCAAATTAGTAGAAATTTTACAGTCTACGAATAGTGAGGACTTTGAGTAGAATATATAGGTAATTAAGCCATTGTTTTTACTTTGAAATGTTAATATGTTAAATAGCACACTAATACTACAAAGGGTCTGTATATATGATTCACTATTTTCTCATTTTTCCAGATGTTCTGCTTGTAATTTAATGTCAGCCTAACCAAACTGACTATACTTACAAGATTTTTCAGTTATTAAACTTTGCGGGTTTTTTTATAACTAATGTATTTTGTCAGAAAGGAACACAGATTTCTCACCACACACAATAGGAAATGCAGCTGTTTTTAATGCATTTGCAATTTCAAAACAAAAATATGAAGGATTTTTCTAGCATTTTTCAATTGACAAATTTCCACCTGTGACAATGGTGTTTGCACATTTGTATTTTTCTTTGTATATGAAGTACTTTTATATGTACTTTGTAAAATACTGATCCTGTTCTTAGGTTATATGAAGATATACATACCACTGCTTATTTTGTAACTAGTTAATTTTAACTCTTGTATGTTATGTGATATATGTATGCTAACCATCTTGGAATAAATACACTCCTTAAGGAAAAGTAAAACCTTTCCTTTTACTGTAAAAGAGAAAAAAGCAAGACCCACCTGTTGAAATATTCCACGGGCACAAGAAAAATCCTTATTTACTCTGTATTAAGAATAGTGGGTGTATTAAAAACTATGTGGTCTTTTGTATACTTGTAAATATTCATACCTAAAAGTTGCACTTGGGCATCCCTAACGCAAACCCTTGTCAACAGTAACACTAAAGAAATCAGAATTTAAAGCAAAATTATCATTCTAACAAGTCTCAGTGTATAGCCTTTACCCAAAGGCTAAATATGTGTAATGTTCATACTAAAGTCTTTGAATAATGATGTTAAATATATTTTTTAAAAAAAAATTCTATATGGTATTGCAACGTAAGTCAACTGCATACTTTCACCCTGAGACGTGTCTCACTCATATCACCTTATGCAAAAATGATCTAGTTCCTTAAAAAGAAACTATCAAAAAATGGCAAGGTCTTACTTGAGACTGTGCATTGAAATGGAATTCCTGGGTGTTGTGTGGGATAGCAGAGTCCAAACGGAAAGGGAACGTGTGACGGAGGTAGGGGACCTGTGGCAGTTCTGGGATGCTGTGGTGCTTACATGACGTGGTTTGCATATTGAGCTTGGCATGGATGCTAATGTTGCCTTAAATGTTGATGTCAGTTTTTAGTGTCTGTATTGATGGAAAATGGACTTGAGCAACTTAACTTAAAAATACCCAAATAAAAGCTGAAATGAGAGATGTGATATTTGTGGTGTCTGTGTAAGGAATATCCAAGGGAATGGTAGGAAACAGGCTCTTGGTGTGAAGATACGACGTTTGCAGTGTCCCTGAGGGTCTCTCCTCTGCAAAATAAAGATTCCAACAGAGACTTGGAGAAAATGTGGAGAAGTCAGCATAGCTTAAGCTACAGGGTTTGCCAGTATGTTTGAGTTGTGCCAGCAGCAGCAGAAAATTAGGAGCCAAGAATTTGTTTGGGAGAAGTTCTGTGTACAAAAGGATTCAACTTCATATTCCATGAAGATTTTCCAGAAGAAGGAACGCATGCAGGAGTTGGGGATGAGGCAGACGTGCTCCCTCTGCTGTGTCCCATCGCTATTCCCATACTGTGTATCACAACATTCCCACTGTAGAAAAGAGAATTGCAACAGGTCTTACATAAGGGGGGAGGATTGTTTGCCCTTCTCTGCCTTCAGTAACAAAACATCCACAGCGTAGGTGGAGGAATGAAGCGAGCTGAAGCTTTGAAGAGTTGATACTGGGGTATTATATCAGTGATTTCTCTTTCTTATCTAACAAGTGTTTTCTATAAAAACCCTTACTTTTGATGGAGCCTTAGAATTACTACACTAAAAAATAAAATACTTAGCATGCCACACGTGTGGATCACTGGTTATGTAATGGTACACAAACAGCTAACAGACCCAAGAACAAATGTTCAAAATTTTGTGTCACATCCCACACACATGATTTGTATCTGCTATTTTGTGAATTTCAGACATAACAAAAATGTGGTGATGTTATCCAAATGCTGTCATTTTGCCTTTTCATCCTGTAATATTCTTGGAGTATGTCGAAGTGGCTGCACCACATTTTTCATTTTTCATATTTGTGATCATCCAAATATTTTGTCTGTTCATGATTATCCTGTGGTTGCTTTGGAGAGTCAGAAAACTGAAATTAATCTACCCATTCCCCAGTTATGCTGAAGTTCGTGCTGTGTATCACTGTCACACCTACTTTCTGGGGGTTTGTCTGTATTTGATCAGTTTCTTCCCCAGTTTTGGCTGCTGTGCAAGCCAAGGGCAGTAGTAGCATCCACATTCTCATTTAGGAAATTCTCATCTTTGATTTTTTTTCCCACCCAATTTATCATTAATTGACTGTCAATAAGGATGCTGCAAGTTCACTATTGTTTCCTCTCTTCACTTACCAGTCAACATCCAGTGGGAAATTACATTTTATCCAGTTTCAGCTTGCATCATATAGTTCAAGATTCTTCCTTTCTCTGCAAATTTTGCTTAGGTGTCAGAATTTGCACATTTATGAATAGGAAATGTGGCTTAATTTTGTCATGTTTTCAGTTTTTCCTTGTCTACTGTTTGGTGAAGATGTTGTGTTTTAAGTGTCTTTTAGGAGATTCATAGAGAGCTGATACTTTTATCTGTAAAACAGGCAATAGTAGGAGATGTAAATAGTTGGGCTGAAAGGACCACAATGCCATCCTGGAAAGAGATACAAAGGGAGCCGTTGTTTCAGGTATTAAATAGTGCTCCTTCCTGCCCCTGTACTCACCCAGAAGAAACTGAGGCATTGTCTTGATTTAATTTAAGGTTAATGAATGTCCTGTTTATCAGTGTGTGTTGAGTAAATACCAATGAATACATTGTTGTTAAATGAATTTCTCTCACTGTTCTACTCAGAATTCTTGTAATTCAAGCCTGTCACCAGACAGGACCTCCAAAACTTGGTAGTGTCCATTTGTGTTAAAAGTCTCTATTAATTGTCCAAGATTTATACAAGGTGCAACATCCCTGTTCACGTCAACACCTCCAGTAAGTCCGAAATGATAATGTCATAAAATTGTGTATAAATATGAATGAAGCTCAGTATAGTAAGCAATGGTGCAGGTAAAATCACTCTCAGGTTTAAATAATTGCATGCACAGGCTTTGCTTATATTGCAGAGGTTTTGTGCCATCACTATAGTTAAAACTTCCTTCTTCTTCTGCTGTGCTCACACTATCCCTCATGTTAAATATTTTAATGCACTAGTTGAAGAAAGTGCTTGCACTAACTTTTCAATCAAAACCACGCTGACTTAGTAGAAAGCATTCAAATCTTCGTAGTGTTCCGTGCAGGCAAATGATTTAGGATTGGAATTTGAAACAAAAATTACCACTGAAATTGCCATTGATTTCTGATGAAGTTGGGCAGCCTGTTTCTCTGAGATGCCTGTAAGATTCTTTTTATATTCTCTTTAAATTTTCAAACAGCTCTCATTTTCAGTGCCTTCTGAATTAGTGTAATTCATATATTTACTTTGAAGTAAAATGAAATTAAGTTCAAAAATCTTTTCGCCTTTTCTTACTTAAAACAACTGTTTTTCTTCATCTTTAGAACTGTTTCTGACCAAAAACCAGCCAAAATTTAAGTCAAAATTAACTTGGTTTCTTCCACTTCAGGCCCCAGACTGAAAAGGAAAGCTTGCAGTAAGTCTGTATCTGGTATGAGTATGTACGAAAAGCTGGAAAATATCCCATCAAGTGATAATGAACCAGAGCCAGGAATAAATTGGGGAGCTGGTTTTGGTCTGTGGGATGGTGTCATTGACCACTCTGTGTGTGTGATGTATGTTAGCAGTGTCAGGACAGGCTGTAGGTCTTCTGACAGTCTCAGAAAGTATCATTCTGTTGCTACAGCAATCAGACATCTGGTTTTAACCAGAAATATCTATGCTTTGCATGCCCTTATTCATGCATAGGCCTTTGAGACTTTGTTTCTTCAGTGACACAAATTTCTGGAGAGAAAATAATTTTTTAGATAAACTGATGTTATCAGTTATTGTTTCAGTTGTTAAAACCACACGGCTGACCCCACAGCGGCAGATGTACCAAGTTTCTCAGCCTAGGAACAAAACCCAAACAGGTAGCTATTTCCTGTGATGCTGAATGTGTTTTAGTTCAAAGACTACTGCACACAGGTTTTTGTCATGCAAGCAGATTTTCCATTTTTGCTATCTAAACTAAACATTGCTGTCAATAAGGTCCTGTATACCCTAGCAGCTTGCTATGGGCTACCACTAAATGCTTTTAGCTGTTGTCCAAAAGGCCTCAATTTTAAAATACTTCTCCCCTGGCCTAGGTCACTGCATGCTTGTTGCCTTATGGTGTTCAGCTATTGCCTGGAAACACGGTTCTGTGCAACTTCCCCACTCTAGCTTTTCTCAGACCTGCTCACCATTTCACAGTGAAACATTATGCATATTTAATTCTTTTAAATGAAATTCATATAATACTTGAGATAAGGACAACTTTCTTATTTCATGTAATATCTCAAGAAAGCTGATAACTTTATTTGAAAAATACACATGTGCAACCCAAACAGACAGAGATCCTTCAATTTGTATTGGGATTGCAGCCCAGTGATTTCTGTTAATTTTCATTGTAAGTTTGAGTTACATGAGCATGCAATGAGGCCTCCAGTGACACTCAAAATTGCAAGTGACTGTGTTACTGCTCTCATTGGAGGGTATTAGAAGTTAGGATTTTAGGTCAAACTCTTCTCACCAAGCCAGGATGAAGAGAGATTATGAAAACTATGGATGTCAGGAAGTAGAGAAGGGCAGGGGAAAACCAAGCCCTGGCTGGTTGCTGGTGCCTGACACAGCAGTGAGTTGATGCCAGTGTAAAGCAGAGATGGAAACAGCAGATGTGAGCAGCTCAGTGCATATTCAGCTGTTAGATAGGGGATCAGAGCATTAGACAGGAAAAAGGCAGTGCCTGTGGCCGAGTGGAGTTTAGGAGAGCTCGCAGTGCAAATGGGAAGAGCTGCAGGTAAGCAGACCCTGGAAGTGGATTCCATACACCCACACCTCCAGCAGCAAAGGAAGACCTCCCATCTCCTTCGCTTTCTACTGGGCTGTTGCTTTATCTGTTCCCCAAAACATCTCTCCACGCTTGTCTCACTCCCTGTTTTGTTTTTGACCTTTACTTGTCTGATCACATCTAAATTTAGCTGAGAAGTTTTTGAGAAGCAAAGATGATCCGTGTTAACTCGTTCCCCAGGGGTGCCTAGAATACTTGCAGGTGCTCTGATATGCTGCAAGCCAAAAGGGAAAAGCCCTTTGTTTTTCCAAGTGCTCTGAAACTAGTGGCTAGTTCAAGCTGTACATCTATATTTTGGAATTCTGGGGAGCAGGGAAACGGGGTTGGTGACTGAGTGTGGTCTGTTGGGTTGCCATAAGGGATAACACTGGATCTGAGCCTGGATTTCAAACACCCTCAGCATTTGACATGTGATTATCACTCTTTGGAATTAGATTTAACAGCACTGGGGAAAGAGGTTAATGTGAAGCCAGCATCAAGTATGTTGAACTCTGGTCTTTGGAAATACCATTGCTAATGTTGCTATCAGTGTATTTCCACGAGAACATCAGAGCTTTGTTTGTCAAGTGCCGACTCGGCCAAATTATTATCAGCTGCTGGAGATGGGTACAAAGGATGCACTGTCAAGTCTCTACTTCAATTTCCAAATTTGGGCCATTCTTTCCATGATGTAACATACTTATCTGCTATATGGGTATTCTCAAACATGGAATAAATAATAATACAGAGTTTTTGCTTTAACCAAAACAATTTGATTATAAATTTTCTTGGCTTTCTTCAGTGTAGCTGAGCATGAGCTACTGTCAGAGACAGTACAGAAGACAAAATGGACCAGTGGTCTGACCAAAAATTGCTGTTACACTGCTGTGTCCTATTACTAATTATTGCTGATGTTATTTTGAGATATTATGTAATTAATATTGTTATTTCCTGTAGGACAGAATTCCTAGCAGTTTGAAACACAAATAGCACACCTAAAACAAAATCTCCCTTGGTACATCCACTGAATGTTTCTTCCACGCGAAGCCACATAGCAAACATGCCTGTTCCATTTCATAGGGAAAAGCAAAATATATGATCTGGCAGTAAAAGTGGGCTCAAATATCAGTGCTAATAAATACTTGAGGAAAGTAATGATACTTAGAACTGTTACCTTTGCTGTTCTTAAAGGAACTTGGTAGGTAACGCAAACACTTAATTTTTGGACTGCTAATATGTGGTTAAAACAAACCTGAGCTTCTGCTGCATTAGGTGAAGCTGTTCCTTTTAAAGACAAAAGCCCAGTGACACTGTGCACTTCAACAAGAAATAGTTATACGGCCCTTGAAAAAGAGGACTGTTAATATACAGGATTTCTTGCAAAATCAGAAATTAGTGTTATCAAAATTTGGTTTCCAAGGCTTGAAGAGAATGGGAGAGAGAAACCTGTAGTCCTTTTTTGAGAAGAAACATGGATAGTAGTTACAAAAGGGAGATGAGTGCTTGGGAAACAAACCCTCAGAGCAGCCAACATCTGAATTAGTTACTGCTGAATTAATACTTATGTGGTACAAAATACTTTTAAATTATGAGTGTTATCCTGCATTTCTATATAAAATGCAAAGTCCAGGCCTTTAGGAGAAGGCATTTACAAATACAACACATGCAAAACAAGAAAAATGTAAAGTAGATCCTAAAACCCTTTGCCCTTGCCTTGGTAGCATTGAATGAGGAGGAGAGGGGCAGAGGAGAGGGGCCGAGGAGTGGGGAGGGCAGCAGCCAGGCAAAGGGAGGAAATGGGAAATTGTTCTTTACTTACAGAACTTGAAAAAGGCTGCCACGCTGCTTGGAATTGCACAGGTTGGCAGAGACCCTGGGAGAATGAAACACTAAACATCTCAAACCCAGGAAGGACAGAAATTAGAAACTGTTTTTATCTGGGGTCAGTGCATTTGAATTACGTTTCAGGAGCATGGCAACATTTTCTTCTGAAGGAAAAGACAGAGAACAAAATTGGGGTAGAAAAACGTGATTTGCATTAATTTTACCATTTCAGTATATGTTATTTAAATTGGTATTTTGTTACTCTGAGGGGGAAAAGAGGATTGCCGTGAGATCCACAGGTGATTAACACCCTTGCCAGAAGCACATTCTGGATAGATGAAATGGCAGAAGCCACCATGTTGCCAGAGCTTTAAGCAGGATTCTGCCAAAGGAGGTTCCAAAAGGTAAGTTTTGACAGATGCTGCAATTCCAGGAATTGTTTTCATCAAGAAACTGCTAAAATATGGGAGGCTTTTGAACAGTAGTAGCTCAGTTTGCAGCAGTCTTTTAGCGTGGTATTTTGGGAATATGATGTTGCTGTGCTTGAGGGCATGTTCTGCTCTGGGCAGTTTGTTGCAGCCTGCACTGGGAAGGCATTAGCAAATGTCCCTTGTGTTAAAGGACGTATATGTGGAATGAGGAATTCCCTGGTGATTTTTTGGTGTGCCATTTAGCATGTCACCTTCAGCCTGCTTCCTAGGGAGTGCTGAAGTGTGTGGGGTAAGACTGAAATGACACGCTCCAAGTGATGAACTTGGCCCTGGGACTGGAAGTTTGCATTTATTAGTCAAATAATTGTCCCAAGACCTGCTGCTGGACTCGATGGAGTGTTTGGGATGTGTTGCACTGGTCTCTCACAGTAATTTTTATGCAGAGTTTGTGGATAGTGCATCCTGCTGGAGCTGATCTCTGTCAACTCTGAGGTAAATTCAGAGGTGTTTTCCCTTCCCTTTAAGTGGTAACACCTGCAGCTTTGCCAAGTCCTAGCAAAAGCTGCTAATATGCTACAGAAATAGAAACAAGCCAAAAGGTGGCTGCAGCTGTTGTTTACTACATTATTGCACAGTTTGGTTCCATATGTGCCTCTGTGGAAAAGAAGTGCTCCAGAATAAGCAAATAAAAATGAAACAAACTGGAGAAGGTAAGTGAAGCTAACCCACCTTCAGCATCTAATCCCTACATTACACCAGAGTCTTTCTGTATCCAATCTCAACTTCCCAAAGGATTTAATGTAGATCAGAAATACCTCTGAGCCTAATCATGTCAGTGGAATCCTTCCACATTAAAATAAAATACCAAATACTCACATATGCTAAACATGTTGAAGTTGTGTAGAATAACAGACAGTTTGGACATTTCTGTTAATGTGATGGAGAATATTTTGATGTTGTAATTTGCTTTAAAAGCATGTGTAAGTAATTGCTGCATGAGGCACTGAAGTCAGACTGACTGTTCACAGATGCAAACGTTTCCATCTCCCAGCCAAGGAGAGTCGACTCATTTTGCATTACAGTGTCTTAGAAAGCACTGATGGGTACTCAGCTTTTTCCTCTGGTTAACTATGTCTTATGTTTTATCTGAAAAAATTACATGCTTCTGTTGTCTCTGAAAAGATTTTATTTTTTTTTAAATTCTGTTACCATTATGAGCAGCAAGAAATCTCCTGTGCTTGGAAGAAGAGATAAGATATTCCTCTGTTCTGATCCAGGGAGTGTATATGAGCATATTTTGCATTTTGTGCATTTCATATGTCTTTGACATGTGTGTGACATGCCAACTGAGGCAGAACCTTTTACATGATGCTGTCCATCCAAACAGCTCATGCTAGAAACCATGATAAAACTTAGTGTGTGGCAAACTGGAGAAGTTACCTATAAATGGCAGGTGAATTCCATTTAGATGGCTGGTTTGGGAGGCATGGAATAGGATTGAACCTGCAGTCAGCCCTCTTTCTCTGTGCAATAGGATGGATGTATCATCTTAAAACACTTTTTAAATATCCCTCAGCTACTGTGTTTTAATGGCTGTAGCAGTAATTTCAGATAAGCCAAGCACCTTCCGCGAGATGGATCTTTCCTTGCTTTACTGCAGCACTTTGGATGTAGCTGACTCTCAGAAGGGATCAATTGCTCTGCTCTTAAGTGATACTGTGGCCAACTAGAGCATTTCTCTGTGATTACATGAATATAAACAGCATATATTGGATACTGCAGCACTTAGTTTGACTTATAAGTAACTTCCTGAATAGCATTGTCAACGATAAAAATATTTGGAGCTCTCCATTTTCTTGGCACATTGTTTGACAGGCCCATTTCTTTGCTGTCATAGGTAGCAAAATTCAGGAAAGCGTGCAGCTGAACAGCTGTCATATATGTGGGACCAGGAAAAGGGCTATTCTTAGTTCCTTTGTTTTTTTGCTGTTATTCCTGAAGTCTTTTTCAGGGGGTGAAATTATGGCCTGCTTAACTATTTGGCAAAGCTTGCCCTGAGTTCAGCAAAGCAGAGGTTCCATCCCTCACAAAGGTTATCGTATCTGTTAAATTGAGTTTGAGCTCTGGTCACATGGAAACCAGTATTTGCTGTTATTATTAAAGTTGCTTTTCTTTCAGCAGAGTACTTTGGAGCAAAGTTTCTGTCCTCTCTGGATTTACCATCATAATTTCCAAAATACCGTGTTCTGGAAAATGAACAAAAATAATACATGTTAATAACCATGGGATGCTGGGAAACTTCAGATGGGTTTGGACGTGACACCATAAATTGCTTTTAATTCGGTGGATTTATGATTTCATAAAAGAAATGATGAGATTGTTTGTTACAAGCAGTAATCAAGATGAATGTATGATGCAGAAATTATTTTATTGCAGAGTCAGCTGGTTGGATTGTGGCTCTTCAGTAATGCAGCAACTACAGAAACTGGTTAGTGCTTCCTATGCAGTGTGATCTGGTTATCTGTAAAATATTGCAAAACTTTCATGTCACAGCATTCAGCAGTCTGAGAGCACAGCCCAAGGAGACATCTCCCTCAGGTTGGTTATGTTTGCTGTGTTAAATGTGACTCAGTCCTTCAACACTTACCTATAGAGACATGGCTCAAAATAAACTGGTGTAGAGCCATAATTTATAGTATTGGCTGCAAAATTTTTCCCAGTTATCTCTGGAACTATTCATAAGTAAAGCATATATTCCTAGCTGTCAGGTATGGTATGAGGTGTACAAAATTCATTACTATGTGTAATGAGCAATTGCCCCTGGGTCAGCAGAGCCCTGAAGCTGCCTGCAGACATCTAATTCTTCCTCTTTATTTCTCATGCTGCATGTGCATGCACAGGCACGTAAAGGAGACGTCCAGTGGTGCTGACTTCCTGCAAAAAGCACCACGGTGTGCTGGTGTTGCTCTCAGTGCCACTGCACACTTTAGGATGGACAGCTCCAGTACTGGAAAATGGAGGTTGGCCCAGGGCATAGGACAGGGCCCTGTTCCTGAAGTGAAGGGCAGGGCAGCTCTCTTGTTCCTGTAAAGCCTCTTAGATGAGTGCAATTATTCAAAGCTAAAAAGGAACTTCAGCAGGGCTGTTTGCTCTCCATGCTGTGAGAGATCCACCTGGAAAAGTAACTCAGAGACATTTCCTTGTGTCATGATTCAAGGTGGGGCCAAACTTGATGGATCCCTCCTGTCAAGCTGCAGGCCAACTGCACAGTTCAAATCCAAAGAATTCTTTAAAAGTGCAGGAAAGCTCAGATCTGTTGCTCTGCTTCAAACCAAACTTCAGTGAAGTCACGTGTTGTAACTTACACTGTTTTATGGCAAAGAAAATCAGCATTCCAAATATTTTGTGGAGCTGGTTGGTGTTTACATAAGCTTGAAGGGCTGTGCCATGTGACGTAGGCCCTGTTCCCTCTTGGTTGCCAACAGGGTTTGCCAGCGATGTTTTTACTGTGGGAGCAGGACATGCAATACTTTCAGTGTTGCCAGTGTTTCTCTACCTCAGAGCCTTCAGATGGACGTTTTTCATATGGTTTGCATTGAAAAATTATTTGCATTGCATTTCATATGGTTTGCAATGCACATCCTGCGTTGCTGTCTCTTTAGACATGGCTTTGTATTGGTCGGTGCTGGGGTTCCATTCAAGTTTTCTGGGCTATTGTTACGTGTGTCACAAATAAAATTGCTTTGTCAAGACACCACAAAAATGCTTCTGTGTCTTTGGCATCCATGCTCAGCATGCTGGAACCATTTATTTAATTTACTTTTTTTTCCTTTTGAATATCCACTGTTTAGAATGTAGAAACAGTAGCACATCTTCCTTTTAACTCTGGTTTTGGTAAAGTTATAAACATTCCTTCTCAGGGGTCTGTGGCTCTGTTCACTGGAAAGAGCCCTAGAATGGTTTGGGTTGGGAGGGACCTTAAATACCATCCAGTTCCATCCCCTCTACTGTAGACAGGACATCTTCCACTAGACCAGGTTGCTTAAAGCTCCATCCAAGCTGGCTTTGAATGCTTCCAGGGATGGAGCATCCACAACTTCTCTGGGCAACCTCTGCCAGTGCCTCACCACCCTCACAGTAAAGAATTTCTTCCTAATATCTGATTTAACCCTGCCCTCCCTCGGTTTGAAGGCATTCCCCCTTGTCTTGTCACTACATGCACTTCTAAAAACTCCCTTTACAGCTCTCTTGTAGCCCCTTTAGGCACTAGAAGGTGCTGTAAGGTCTCCCCAGAGCCTTCTTTTCTCCAAGGCTGAAGAGCCCCACCTTTCAGGTTTGTTCTTTCTTTCATTTTTCCAAAGACACAGAGACATCATGAAGTTCAGCTTCCTGATTTAAAACCAAACCAAACCCCACATACATAGCAAAATAATAACTTTATCTTATGTAAAGAATTTGCTCAAGCCTTTACGACCTCGAGCTGAATATGAATTATTTGTGTATTTAACCCATAGAGAACAGAACCAGTTCTGGAAGCGCTATCTGAAACCACTTTTTGTAGAGGGACAAATGGAGGATCTTGTGAATTGAGAAGCAGAAACAGCAGAGAATTGTACTGTATCTTTTTTCCTGTCCTCTTTATCTGCTTTTTATCTTAGCAGTCAATTATCTCAGGAAGCAACCACGTGTGTATCCCACCATGAGATTTGAGGAAGCTGAAACATTGCAGTGGATTCTGTAAGTGAGGAACATGATATGAGGGCCTGCAACTGTTCATGGATACGGAGGAATCTCAAGAGGAAGCATACCACGCCTGCTGCTCAGCAATAGGGACAAATACTCTGTCCTTCTGCCTTTTCCATAACAAAATACTGTTGTCCATAATACCAGAGAGCATTTGCAGTCCCTAATGTCCTACAAAATTATGCACCAGGGTCAGGCTTTCACTCTTGCAATGTAATAGTTTACTCCTACATTTTTTTCGTAGTTATCCAGATGTTCTACTTGTTCTGATTATCCTGAGTTTCTCATCTTGTTGTCATTATCTAGGGAAGTTCTTGGCTTGACTAAAGCAAAAATTTACACTCTGTGTAGTTTTTCTGGGTGGGCATTTCCAAAGTTTTGGCATATTTCAAAATTATTTATGTCCCCTTGTTCTAGATCTTCTAGTGCTTTGTGCAGTAAGACCAAGACAACAAACAATGCAGTATATTTTTTCACTCTGTGCAGTTATCTTTTTGTATGCTGTAGTTTAAAGTACAGAGGAGGTCTCCTAATTTACAGTGAAGGTGACTGCCACTTTGGGGTTGTGATTACTTTTCTTCTTGAGACTTCTTTTCCCTTCTAAGTATGGAACAACTTTTGCACTGCAAATGTGACCTTATAGGAGCTGAGTGCTTGGATGAGAGGGATTTGGGTGTAATTTTTGCTTGTTTTCATTGATGTGAGGTTTTTTGTCTTTAGGAATCTTATTGGAGAGACACTCTTGACCTAAAAATTCCTTTTGCTGTTAATAATATCTCTGCTGTAATAAAATTTCTGCTATAGAGCATTTATGGCAGTGCTGCAATATTTGGTTTGCAACCAAACTCCTGCTCTTCGGAAGACGAACATTCTACTTAAATACCACTGGAAGTTTTTGTTTTACTACACTGCCCTGGAGTGTAACAAACACTGTTTAGATGGCAAGTTAAAAGCAAAAGGTTTGAGAGGTTAGCTTTATGAATGTCTTCCTACATGAATCCTAGGGCTGCAGAGTATGTTTCTTAAGGCTTTCAAGAGAATTCCTAGAAATTACTTTGGATTTTTAGACAAGGTCCTTCAGAAACTTTTGCAAAATATTCAGACACAATGTAACTTTCGTACTCATGAGTGGAATTCACTGCATGCCGTTCAACAGGAACAACTAATCCTAAATTCTACCTCTGTAATTCCTAAAAAACATAGGTTTTCTGAAGACTAAAACCAATTCCTATTAACTTGCTCCTCAAGTCTCCCAGATGTCTTATTCCAGATGACAACTATTTGTTTTTATGCCAAACCTTTAGGTACCTGTAAGACTGGATTCCAAAATGTCAGTGCTATTGTAGAGTATACATCAAATTTGGGCAGGGGGGAGAGAGGGAAAGAGGGAAAGAGAGACTGCATGAACCTAGTTTGTTTGTGAAGGACTTCACACACTCACATGGCCTTTGGTAATAGATTCAGTTTAGCTCTCACTGATGATATTAAATAGTGCTGATCTAACCTCGTCTGGACCTGTGAGGGGTTTTTTCTCCCCACTCCATGCCCCACCCCCAAAGATGAATGTATTGTTACACTGGGTATGGATATTTATGCTTCAGCAGTGCCTTGTGAAATCTTCCACAGTGAAGTTTATTCAGGAGAAGATCATCTGAACCTAATTCAGTTTCTTGTTTTCAATTTGTTCAGGAGCTATTATTCTAAACTCTTCAATGTGGAAATAGTCATTGGGTCTTGCAGTGTTCTAACCTTGTCCTCTTTTTGCCTCTTTTAGTAACCTCATTTAATGAACTATGATTCTTTCTGGGGTATGTAATCACACCAGTGCTTATCCATGCCAATTCCCTCAAGGTTCATGACAGAAACAATCTTCTTGTAGAGCCTCTACCCGCAGCCCAGCTTCCTCTCTCAGCTCTGTGGGCAGCTGGCATCCACTCTGCTCAAAAGCAGGAGGGACAGGAGCACAGCCATGCTCCACTTCCTTCCCCCTATTTTTGGGACTCAATGACTCTTGTGGGTCCTTTCCAACTCTGCACATTCTGGGTGAGGCAGCCTTTAAATTTCAAACACCCTGCATATATTCCTATTTTGATTTGTATGGCTCCTTCCTATGTTGGTCAGCCAGAACAAGCAGAACCCTAAGATGTACCATCTCCCAGCAGAGTTCTCCAGAGTAATCCAGGGTGTTACAAAGCTGTTCCTGCACAATACTGCAGGGCTTGCTATCAATCCCAACTTTAACCGGGCCTCCCCAAGTGTTACTTTTCTTTGAAGGCTGCTAAGCAGTAAAAAAGGACATCGAATTAATCATGTTGGTACAGGACTACCTAGACATGTGGAAAGTCTTCAGGCACTGTCTTGGTTGGTTTTGATCAGCACACAGTTCCATGCTGACCTCCTGAGCCACTTGTGCTCCTGCCCTCGGCCGCACCCCTCATTTGGGGCTCAGTTGTACCTCGATGTCTGAACAGGACTGATCTTGTGAGTTGGTACCAGGGTTTGTAATGCCTTCCAAAATAGCTTACCCAATGTAGCCTGGTGGTTTTCAAGAACATTTTTTACTACAATCTGAAATGCAGCTCCAGTGCAGAGTTTGCTTCTAGTTTTATTCTGATATCTTTTTTTCTAGGGTAAGCCTCAGATAGCTTGTGGTTGATTGAGCATAAATGCCTTGGCCATATCAACACAGAGAAGTGCTGCTCCAATTTATTTATACTTTGATAGCGAGTTTGGAATTGTTTTTAGCTCTCCATGGGGCCCTAATTGTAAGAATAGATGAAAATGCAAATGTTCCCATTCAAAACAGCAGTAAATATGTTTTTGACTTGTTAACTCGAATGGAACTTAATTATGGCAGACATGTATTTACTGCTGTCCTGGACTGAGGTCAGTGAGACCTGGCACTGTTTAGTTTTTGATTGGGTTGCTACAAAATGATTTATATAAGTGAAAGAAAAACTTGTTTTTGTCTGGAGTCCTAGGCCTGCTGATGCTCTGTGATTAGTATCTTGGGAGCGTAGTTTTCAGTACATTCTACAGGATTTGATTATAAATCTCTGTCCTTGTACACTTCTTCAAACTACCCCGATAGGTATAAACTTCTGCTTATGCACACTCTCTGTTTGAGAGAGTTCATGACTGCTCTTAATTGATTGAATTTAAGTGAACGCTGGAGATGTGCCCCACATGCACCCAAGCTTTTTCAAAGTACAGGAATACTCCTGAACACATCTGGGACTTCACGGGCAAGAACCTGTGAAGTTCAGGTTCAGACCAAAATGCTTGGAAAGAGCAGACACTGGTTGAGAGCCCCGTAATAAATACTGGGGACAAGCAGATTCCCAGTCAGAGCCTTGTGGGTTTCACTGGTAAAGGCTGTAGTTGTTCATCAGGCTGCTCCAATATGTAGGAATCCCACCTTGATTTGTGAAACAGAACATTTGCTTTCAGGAAAGGAAGCCTGTGAGGGGAAAGCAGAGTCTGGCTGTGCCCTTGATGAGGGAGCTGATCTTGTTACGCTGTGGTTTGTCCAGAGGAGCTCAAGCCTTGTTCTCCGAGGGTGGCATTTTCCTTATTTATTTGTTCCTTGTTTAGCCCTGCATTTTTACGTGCTGGCTGCAGGTCAGCCCCTGCTCAGCCAGCAGCTGCATTGGCCAATTCAGAGCCACTAAGCTCAACTAAAATGTTAGCTTGTCTCTTCGTCCCTAGGTTTCCCAGGATTTTCAGCAGTAAATCTGGAAAACGCATCTAATCCCGCTGAAGCATTCCCCAGCCTTTCTGACATGAAGGATTGTGTGGTGGCCATTGTGATTTGTGTGCAGCAGTGGAGTCTCTGGGACACAGACCAGTGATTAGGAGCTGTGTGATTTGGGGGGAAAAGGGAGAGGCTGTTTGCTATTTCTGGGTTAAGGAAGGAAGGCAGTTAAACTTTATATTAATGAACTGACTAGAGGAAACAGACCCAAATCCAAAAATCCTGCCAAATATTAACTTTTTGTTGACGGTAGAATTTGTTCAGTTTATACACCTGCTATAGAAGTACTTTTTATCAGAAGCTGGCTCATTTCCAGAAATGAATGTAAGCCTCTGGCCAATAGTAGACAGAATAATAGAGAAACAAAAACAAAATCACAAGCAAGTCTGCCTGTAATGATTTATTCGCATTTTCACCCACATGGAAAGCAAATGTTTTGATTAATTTGCTGCAAGTTTACTTCTCTTGTTTTCCTTAACATTTTTCTTTATTATTGGATTTACATCTTAATACAAATAGTCTGCTATATATTTAGATATATTGTTTAGTTTATAACAGTATAATTGGAAAGGAAGATGAAATTGAAGATAGCTACTGAGATGCAGTAAATTAAAGTTTATCAGATTTGTTTTCAGATCCCTGCTGCCTCTTAACTATGAAACATGGAAAATCAAGATTTCATCTTAATTTTGGTTTCTTTGTCATAGAGATGGAGGTGCTTACAGAAAGGTTGATGATAGCTGAGTAAACTTAAAAAAAAAGAGAAAGGGAGAAATACTGGTGATTCCTTAAGATGGAAGGAAAGGAGATCTCTCCTGGTGTTGTACAATACCTTTCTGTCCATTGATATGGTACAGGATGGAAGAATTTGGCTCCAGAATGGTCTTGCCAAATAAACCCAAAGGGCATTTGTAGTGTTTGCTGTGACTCCTTGTGACATTGGACTCCCTTGCAGAGCTGGCGCAGAAAACTGGGAAGGTTCTGTGCAGAAGAAAATGGATAGATATTCCTTGCTAGGCTTTTTTAGTTCTTGTGCTCTGTACTGTTGGATCTACTTTGGGACACAGGAAGATCTTGAAGTGGTATTACCTGTGATCTTATGAGCTGTTTCCACAAAATCTGTACAGCTGTGTGTTTCCTATACCGGACTGAGTGCGTTGACCATCGGGTGCTTGCCTTTGGGAAGAGGCACAAGGCATCCAGGCTTACCTCTGCTGTCCAGGACAGGCTGAGCAATCCCCACCACCTGCTGCCATCCACCGGAAGTAGCTCTAATTTATTTAAATGAATGGCGCATCTGACTCCCCTGTTTGCTGTTGGAAAAGCTGGATCCTATTTTCCATGGCTTCACCCCTCCTTCCACCCCCACTCTCTCCTCCTTCCCCCAGAGGAGGACAGCGCTGCCATACGGCATAGCAATCACTGCAAGTGGCCAGTTCAGGACAACTGGAAAGGAATTTGAGCCATTACTGGAATTCTAATCTCAGACTCTTCTAGAAGAGAGCTTAACAGCTTTTTGCTTGTCCTCTTGGGTCTGATGTTTGACAGGAAATGAGTTTGAAGGGTTCAGGAGCAGGTCACAGAACTCGCCTTGCTGCCAGCTGCTCTGCCGACCTTAACAGTGTGTTTGCAGAAATCTGATACACTTGCTTATTATTAAAGCCTTTTCTCTGAGAAAAGTTACTTCCAAAGCCAGGTCCTACCAGACGTATTTCTAGAATATTGCATCCTCACCTCTCTGAATTCTTCTCCACTGACACTTGCTATGACCTAAGACTCCAGCCATGTGAAAAATGCTGTTTTGTAATTCGAGGCAGAGTGAACAATTGTGTTTGCAGGCATGTTTATGTTTGTCTTTTGCAGCACTTACTTTGTTTGTCCTTTATGTGCCCATGTGTGGGATCTCAAAGAAACTCAGCTAGTTTCCCGATCTTGCATAATTAATAAAATACCTCATATACTTCGTAACGTACCTCAAATCTGGTCTCAAGAAAACAATTGTAATGGATGGGCTGACTGCTTCCTGTGTAGCAGCTGAGAAGCATATTCCCAAGCAAATTTAAAAACAAAGCAGCCTCCATGCTTTCTTGGAATCCTATTGGCAAGTCAGTGTTGTTCAGACTAGTACGAAGTTCAAACAGGCCATGGAGACTGATGGCATGTCCCTCTTTCTTCACTATGTTTCTGATTTAGCAATCACTTTCCAGATTAAAAATATCAGAGCAGACAGACCAGATCAGGACAGCGGGGAAGTTCAGTAATGGGGCTGTGCTGGCAGGAATATTGCAAATAAAAAGCTATACCAGAAGTACTCTTGATCACCTGCTTTGAGAGTGCTGCATCTTCCCAAGAGAACAGTTCTGCAACTTTGTGTGTTTTCTTGTAGGAGGACATGCCTGGGGAATAATCTTTGCACAGAGTCTCTACTTCCAACCCAGCAGGCTTGTTTTTCCCCTCCTCTTCCTCCTGCCCAAGAAGGTTACACATTCCTGCAAAAATACTTAAGGATATGCAACTAAAACAACCCAAAATAGGTAAGACTAACTGCCTATATCACTGCATTTTTTAGCCTCTTTTTATTTCTCTCTTATGTCTTCACTTTTGTAGGAATTTGGCTCCTCTGCAGCTTCTGCTGCTTTAATCTATTGGTCAGTTTGCACTTCAGTTCAGCCTTCTCAAATGTCTGCTGTCTCTCCAGAATCAGTGTGTCCTGGAAAATGAAATGTGTGCAAGTACACTGACAAAAACTAGACACATGGAATACACAAATGTACCATTATTTTGACTCCTTAGTTCAACTGGTGAAAAGTCTTCCAGAAATCTTGAACAATAACTGAAAATGGTCTTGGAAGATCAGAAGACCTATCATTCATGTATAACAACTACTTCTGCCCTAGTCATTTGTGGTTTCTGCCCCAGTTTGAAAATTATTTTGCAGGCCAGCCCACCATTAATGCAGAGCTAATAGTAAACCTCTGATTCAATGGTGTGATTGCAAGACTTGGTAGCCCTGAGCAAAAAGAAGATATACTGCTCCAGCACTACATATGTACAGCACTCTCCAGAATGGAAAAGCCAGGAATTAATAACAAGTAGGATTCTGACTCAAAATGTTTCTGGTTTCCTTGTCTTCCTTGGGGGCTCTTAAGAGTCCTGCTGCCTATCCTTACCTGCACTATTTAAGAGGAGCTACTTCTGTCTTAACAGGAGCTCTCACTTAAATAAAAAGAAAGGGTGGAAACACAGCAAAATTTTATATTATTTTCTAGTGCAGTGATTGCTGTGAGTATGGGTAAATAGAATGGGTCATGAATGCACAAATAATGCTAGTTGAAGGAATTGAAACTTATGGTTCAGGACCTCCATCTCATAGGATACAGTCAGGGTTTTCTGGATAAGAGCTGAAAAGGGGCAGGGGGGAAGAAACCCACCGTGCTAAAGCAGCATCCACCACGCTAAAGCACCCATCAAAACTCCAACACTCTGGTCCTTTTCCTAGTTCATCCTTCCCTAAAAACACAGCCAGTTCCCTTGCTGGCAGTGGAGGAGATACAAGTGCACAGCTTTCCATAAGAGTACTTGGACTCAGAAACAGGGCAGAATCACCTTAGCAGGAACACTCTGTGCCCCTCCCTCCCTGCTCCCGGATGGGACAGCAGGCCATGGCTGCATCCCCCCTCAGGTTAAACCTCCACACTGCCAGCAGTATAAAGTGGCAGCTCAAACTCCCATGGGATCCAAGCACTCACTTCCATGCCACAACTGAGCTTTCAGAGTAGAGGACATGTGGGCACAAAGAATCCAAAGAATCACTTGGGGTTTAGATATTTATGAGCTTCTATCCTTTTCTGTGGTGTAACAATAGTTTGGGATGCTGTCAGTGCATCAGGAGAGGTGTGTTTAGGACATGCAAGATGAGAAGGTTTTGGGCAGTGTGGGTAGGGATTAGGCACCCTGATAGTGGAGTAAGTGTACACATGACATGCCTCAAGAAACCAGCTCTGTTAGTTGTTTTTCTGGAGGAGATGAAACCTGAGACCAACCTTAGCAGCAGGAGTCAGTGCTAACTTTAGAGTCAGAACAGAACATGAATTTTTCTAGGTTTTTTTCTAATTGCTGAAAGATACCTTGTTGAGATAGGCATAATTAAATTATTTCCTTCCATAAGCATCACTGTTTCTAAGACCTGTTTTGAGTACAGACATAGGAGGCAGTTTGTGCTCCACATACATTATGAATGTTTTAGGTTATGAAGAAATGAACATGTCTGTTAGTTCAGCAATGATGGAGATGTACAATATCTCTGTCATAGGACTGGCTATATCTGAAAGACCATCTGTTCCAAAGAGGATAAATGTTTATTTTCCAAAATAACAAAATCTTCAAAATTATCTTAATTAATTTTGATAACAACAAGAATTTAATTCAGTCCTGGAAAGGTTAAAGCCAGGAATGTTTGTCGAGGACCTTCAGAACACAGGCAGCTACTGACCCAGTGAAGTCACCTGCATGAACTGCTGAACATTTCTTCACTGTGCACAGTGTATCTCTGGGGGATTCTTTTGCTTATGTTTTTGTGAGTTTGTTTTCTTAAAGAAGAACATTCCCTTTTACCATAATGGAAGCTGAGAAACCAGTATTTTTCTTGACTCGGCCTTTGTTTCAGAAGGTTTGTATCAGGAAAAAAACCCAACAAAACAAACCAAAAACATTACCCAAAAGATAATGTTTGCAAGAACCATTAGTTTTCCCCTTCTGGACAGAGGCCTGAAAAAAAACTTGCTTGTAAAGGCAGAATTTCAGGGGAAACTCCAACTTAAAGAGTCATCATTGACTCACAAGCCAAACAACTGTAAATGTTGAATTAAGAGCAGTTTAAGTCAAATCTGCACATGGATTCTCCTATTTTTGTCATGTGCTATCAGCTTTTCACATTTGCAGGTTTTCCTCACTGTTTTAAAGGAAATAACACAAAATTTCAAGGAAAGAATGAGCCTGACTGCACACAGTGAAAGTTCAAATGTGCAGGTTCACTGGGCTGGAGAGAAGGAGCAGAAAGCAGCACTATTTTCTTTTATCACCTCTGATCATCCTGGGCATGTCAGCAGTAAATGGGTGGAAAAAATGTTGAAAACAAATGTTGTTTTCCTAAATTGATGCTTTTCACAGCAATTCACCTTTGAGTGCTGTGGCTAGATGCATTGAGTTTCAACTGCCTCGTGGGGTCTGTGATTACCTTAAGAGAAAGTGCTAATTAAATATATTTTTCTGAAACAAACTTGATCCTTCCTGCACAGCCGCTTTAGGAATCATCTCATGCGGCCTGATCGAAAAAGTCCAGTGGACCTGGAGTGGGATTCATTTAATTGACTTCAATAAGCTCTGGATCAGACTCATGGGGAATGAAGAATGATTTTCCCCTAATCTCTTAAATTCTTCTCCTCTCCCGTTCCAAAGCAATTACAAAACTGGTGAAATGGAAGGAATGGTTTCTCTCGGTCTCGTGTTCTTCATCAATCGCCAGGTTTATTTTAGGCTATAAATTGCCCTAATCATGGATGCTTTCTTGTTTTTGTCTTACAGTGTTTAGCTGCAGAAGGCCATGTTTACTGTCTTTCTGCAGCTGCTGTTGTGCTGAGATTGTTTATCTGCATAGTGCCTGTCTGCTGTGGCTTTTTAGGTATTTCACAATCTGAGAAGCTCCAAACTCTTCAGTAGTTGATAAGAGAACTGAAGCATAATGTTCTCAGAAACAAAATCTATCAGACTGAAAATGCTGGGTTTTTTTTTTTCTCCTTTTGCAAAAGCATCGCTGAGGGCCAGCATAATAAAAGCCATTTTTTGTGTCTGTGCTCTCTTGTGGTGCTGCATATACCACTTCATTGCTGCCAGAGCACAGCTGTGTGTAGCCAACATTCTGCTGAAGGGTTTGCATGAGGCTGGTAACAAGATACCCACAATGGTTTTGTAGAGTTGACTTGTACATCCACAAACATTGTGCAGGGAATGCTGCCATTCTGCAGCCAGAGAAGATCTCTTAGCTGCAGATCACCACAACCATCCAGTGTTGCAGTGTGACTAAAGAAGTATTGGGCTCTTGAGCCAGGCTTCCCCAGATGCGTTGCCACTGCTGTGTATAAAATCCTGGGACTTTACATACTGTGTGTTGTGGCATCCAACTGGAAGAAGATGGAATTTTGAGGCTTGGAGTGAAATTTAAATTCTCATGATTCTTCTTATCCTCACATCCATCTTGTTTTTTGCAACCCAGCCAGCACCAGTTTAAAAACATTGGCAAGCATCGAGATGTTCGTGGTGATGAATATAAACAGGCTGTTGCAAGCATGTCTGAAGACATGCAAAGTTGTCAGGACCAGGACAATAAGGGCAGCCAAGGAGGAGTCTGGCACCAGGCATGTGGGATGTCACCTCTGCCCCTACCAGACAGCCTTGCTCTGTGGAGCGTGGTCTGCCTGGACTCTACCTGGTGACTGGCAGCAGGTTAGTTTTGTAGATCTGGGACTGCAAACGGGTAAAATCCCTGGTGACCAAAGCCCTCTACAGGGCTGAACAATCCACAATTGGTACTTGCAAGTCTGTGCATTTGGGAGCCCCCAGGTTGTTTGATTTGCATGGTTCTGTTGCTTATGCTTGGAGCCTCTGGAATAATTCCATAAAGAAGGGCCCACAAAGCCTGCCCAGCTGAAGGTTCACCTGTATTAAGGCATGAGGGTCTTGAAAAGCCCCTTGTATCAGGATTCCCACAACCACGCTTGCGACTCTTGGCCTTGCAGCCTCTGGCGCTGCAGAGGAGACACACAATTGTGTCCCTGTTGTCTCCATGTCAGGCACATCACCACCGAGCTCCAGTGTGACTGCAGGAGCTCTTCTGCACAACTTGTCATGAAAGGAAGGGCTGCAGCCTCATGGGACAGGCGGGGGGAAGAGGCTGATAACCTTGAAGGCAGACTTGCCCTTATTCCAACCACTAAACAAATGCTGCCAAGGCTGGGCTGTAGTCATTCATGCTCCTGCTTTGAGGATTAGGACTGCTTATGGAAAAATGTATGTTGTGCTTTGTTTGGAACTCATCCCGCATGTTAAGGTTGTGATGTATAGCCCCCATCCTCCCCTGAAGTGTGTGGCTGGAGTGGTGAACATGCAGAAATGCTTTATATGGGGGAGAGTTCAGGCTTTGTACCAAAAGAGGAGATTTCTAACAATAAACACATTTTGTGTGGGAGTGTGGTGAGTTGTTTGTTTGCTTGATTGTTCACAGGTTTTTAAAACAATTTTTGGTGAAAGAGCTTAAGTATGTGTCCTCAGTGCACACTGGTCATTGAATGCTTGAGATAAGCTGTCCTACTGGTAGGATTCAGGAAAAGGGGCTCTCCCAGTGCTCAGAATAGTTTTTGCCACCACTTCATGCAGAAATGAATGCTGATGGGTGTGGTGTGCCCCAGAAAACGTGGTTGCAGAAGCAGGGCCTTGCAGAGGATGACAGCAGTCTGGCATCTGTGGTGACTCTTAGAGCCTGAGTCCCTGTCTGGGTCAAGCAGTCTGACTCTTCAACCTCTGCAGCAGCTGCATCTGCAAGGCCACTTCTCTGTCCCCTGTTTTTGCTTCAGGAACCCTTTCCTCCACTGCTCTGTCTCTTTATTTGCCTCCTGGGATGCCCTTGCAAGCATTTTGAGCATTTTGAACATGTCGTCATCTCTGGAGCTCTTCTTTTTCCTACGTAGATTGGACAAGTATTTGCTTAACGACAATAGCAGCCCTGTCCTTAGTTGCCATGAGTTGTCAGCTGTTGGGGGGAAGGAGAAAATAAGTTATTGTAAGAATGATTCTTTCATGCCAACTGGAACAAAGAACTTGGGTTGCTCCCCCTTCCCCCTTTGTTTTAGCTTTCTGGTTCTTCCCAGTCTTGGAGACAGCAAGGCATTTTCAAAATGCTTTTGCCTTTAAAGAAAGAGGGGCATTGGTCTACCTTGAGGAGAGGAGTTTAGTAAAATTCAGTGCAAATCAGACTAATGTCTGCATCTGTTCTTACAGAGCTTGTTGTGGCAAAGGAGAAACAATTTTGCCTGCAGAGTAGTGCTTGTTTGCACATTGGTACTGGCTGTCCTCACTTAAGCAGGTATCTCTTTTCCAAAAGGCATCGGACAAACAGAGCTTTTGCACCGGAGTGAAAGGACACCACTGGCTCAGAATGGTACTGCCTGCCATGAGTCACTTCGAGAGAACTGCACTGCTGTGCAATTCTCTTCCCTAAACTAGATTTCCTTAAGGTTACTCCTATTGTTTGGTTCTCTTACCTTTCCCAACAACTACAGTCAGCACGAATTGCACAACAGTTAATTGACCCAGCAGCCCAGAAAGAGGTATGAGAAACCCTACTCGTGCCTTGAATCATTTGTATTTTTGCAAACTCTGGCTGGTTTTCTTCTGATCCTCAGCTGCTGCTTTGCCACTGCAGTTAGAGCTTGTTTCTTTGCTTGGTTACTGCAGTGCTGCAACCTTCGTTTAGGTGGCCATGGAGGGTGGGCGGCAGAGGAAGTGTTAAAAGGAGGGTGGTGTAAGCAGCTGGATCGCACTGGATCTAAGTGAAGGGGTCATTCTCATCGTAAGGAGGAATCCAGAGAACCTGTACTTTTTCCAGCCTGGCCTCTAGTTGGAGCAAGTTAGAGATACCACCTTTAGTTAAAACAGAGGGTGGGGATGGTGTAGATGAATACCCTTGTAGGCTACCTGCCACCAGGATGCCTTAATGATACAGCTGGTAAGGCAAGAGGAGCTCTGACACAGTAGAAACATTCTCACCTTCAGCTCTGTGTGCATCCTGTTCCACTGATCAGCCCCTCTACCTCGGCTGAACGTATTGAGCCTGAGGGTTTCACTGTTACATTGGTCCTGTTTGGCTCCCTAATCACCTGCAGCAGGGACAGATTTCTTCTGTGGCACCCGCAAAGGGCTGTGATGTGAGGGGTTTTACTGGAGGTGTATCCCAGTTCAGGGAGCAGGAAGGTTTGGGTTTCTGTGAGCACATGGGTCACCTGGGGCTCTGTTTTGTCCTGCTGGCACTGTCATCAGGGTATCTGCTTTTGTGCATTTTTTCCTCACAGTGGCTGGTGCCTGGCAAAAACCACTCAGGTTTTTGGGGTGGGAACCCGCCTCCAGCTTCACTGCAAGAAAACTGAACTCCCATCTCCTTCTGCACAACTGCTAGAAAGCTCATCAGTAGCAGCAACAAAATTTGAATTCACAAACAGCTTTTGGATGTTTGATGTATTTGTTATATATCTTTGGTGTTTGTTTTTATCTAAAGAGAAAGTGCATGGTAAGTTACAACTACAGGTTAAGTCCTAACACATGACACAATGTAGGTCATATGATAGAATGTTGATCAAATCCAGGCATGGGGCTATGCTGAGGATTTGTCAGAGGCTCATCATAGTTTAGATTATATCCACTACAGGTTTAGGTCTGATTCCTAAAACTGTAGTTCGTACATGTCATCCTTTCCCTCCCAGAAGCCTCATTAAATGTATATTTTAGTAAATTGCTTTATGTTTCTGATACAGTTGACTGACCCCTAGTGCTTAATGGAATTTAACAGGAGTGCTGGAGCTGCAGTGGGTGATGGATATCATCAAAGTGTAGGACAGCTTGTGAACTGCATCAAATGTGAACTCAAAATGTGTGCACATATGAGGCACAAATGGACTCCAGCAATAAAAATAGCTCCCTAGTGCCATATGAGTTAGTATGTCACAAGAGCATTAATCAATAGGTTTACTCCAGGAATTATTCTGAGGCTGAAGGGCAATCCAATCATCAGCAGAAGGATATTGGTGCTGCCAGAAACAAAGCTGCAAACGGCATAGGAATTTGAGAAAATGCAGTCAGTGCTGTATTTGTAATGGATTTACATATCTGTGTAACTGCAGAGTGAATTAATTTTATTCCCACTGCTTAAACTACAAGGAAATCTGGGAAGATAATATTTTCCACTGATGGTGATAATAAATGTGATCTGTATTAAGCAGTTAAAAATTATTTGAGCCAAAATTCTGTAAAAATTGACAAGTAATGTATGGGCAGTTTTTCCTGAAAACTGGCAAGAAAGTGAGCTCAAGGAGTGTTGATGGAAATCTGCATGTTTATCTATGCTTCTAATGCTGTTGGAAAAAGCCAAGAGGCTTTATACTGGCTTATGCAAAAATATGTAAAATGATGAAACCCTACAGGAAACTGAAATTATTTCCCCACCACCTTTACGTTGCTCAATGCAGCTGCTGTGCCACCCACCTCATTACTGGGGCCAAGGGGCACTGCTGCTTTGTCACCCCCGGGTTCCTCTGTGCCAGGGCAGAGCCAGGGGGGCTCTGGTTGCCTCTGCTCTGCACTGCCAGCTCCTGGCACCTGGGAATACCTCCTCAAGGGCTCTCTGAATGCTTTTGAGTCGGGACACAGAGATATTTCTTCCAGACTCCTGTGGGAAATTTTGGTATGTCCAAAACAAGGTATTTTTCTCTCGTTGTTTGAGAGGGGAAGCTTTCAAAACCTTGTGTGTACTTATGTAGATATATAAACAGAAGTATCTCTTAATATATATATATATTTAGAGCTATACGCATCTGTAAAATAAAGGTATCTCTGACCATACATATTTAAAGATGAGACTGAGGCCAAATCTACCTTTTAAGCCCCAGATTGCCCTTGTCCCTTTGCAGTCAGCAGACAGGCAGCAGAGCCAGCTGCACAGATAAGAGCCAGTCTCCCTTTGGCAGGGTGATTAAACCCTCCTGATCTGAACTCCCACCTACTCCAAGCACTTCTGCTCCAGATCTGAGCCTGGTGGCACAGGCCAGTTTGTAGCACCAGTGCAGATAGCTGAACCATTCCAGCAATCACAGCTGAGCCCTGGAAAATGGAAGGGGTGAGTCACATGAAGGAGATGAAAGCCAACACTAAGTGCTGTGATTACTCTATCAAAACGAGTGCTATAAACACGCAGTTAAAAAAAAATACCCCTAGCTAAACAATGCCATCAGGTGACATTAACTGGTGACACTTTCTAATCTGGGATTCTGAACTAGCTGCTTTGTGTAAGCTTTGCTTTGCTTCGCAGCAAATGGGAGCAGAGGAATAGCTGCACTCGCCACGCTGGGCCCACTGAGGTTCAGAGCCCAAAAGAGGATGGTTTTGGGACCTTGACGGGCTCGTTGCTGTGCTGCTTGGGACGGTAGCTTGAAACTTTTTAGTGCATTTCTGCACACACACTGCATGCCCATGGCTTGACCCATGCTGTGGCTATAACAGGCAAAGCTACACTTGGGCAAATTCAGGGGCCTGCCACGGTTTGGGTCAGCACCCGTGGCTCGCACAGTTGCAGCCACTACACAGCCAAAAAGCCCAGGTACTGCAGTGCTTTGATGGGTGGAGGAAAGCCACTCCTTTGCTGTGGTGGCTGCACTTGCAGCTGCTGTGTGGCTCTCCTGGCAGCTTCTGCAGCTGGAGCCCTCCTCTGCAGGAAAAGCCTCTGTTCGTAACCAGAGACACCGGCTGTTCCTTTCAAAGAGCTCCAGAAGACGAAAGGAGAGGTTTTTCTCACACCACTGACTCTCTTCATGAGACCAGGAGAGTTAAACTCTAAAAAGCCCTTTTAAATGTCAGGATGATGTAAGGTACCTGTGTCCCACCCTTCGTGGGTGTTCTTGGCTCCACTGTCCTTGACCCCAGTAATTTCAGTACTATTTGTTTTGAGTAATTTTGGTTTTGCTGCTGCATGTCCCTGTGAATAAGAAACAATGTTTCTATTGGCAGCAGTCAGTTCTCCATCCACCCATGTCTCCTCCTCAAGTATGATAAAAGTGCAGAACAGACTCTCAGTCTCTGACCTTTCCAATGAGTGTGCACTTTGTCACCCAAGAGGACCGAGAGCGTCATTCCATCCTTTGACTGTTTATGTGTCCATGCCAATGGCAGAAGGCACAAGCTTTGTGTCTAGGCTTTGAAGGTACCCCAGGATCTGGATTTGGAGGTTTGGTTGATGCCACTTGTAAATCCAGCTCCAACTTCTGTAACTTGAGAGCTGACTGTGTGAAGTCACTGGGAGCTCTGCCATGCTTGTTTGGGCATGACAGCTTCACACTCATAATTTCCTGGGTTTGAGATTCAGTGTTTCTATCCCAACCAACTTCAAGTTGGGAGAAGCGGATTATTAATAAGGTTAGCTCTCCAGGGCTTGGTGTTTTTTCTTCGCATGTTGCCATTTCTGGGAACTCCGCACTGCAAAGCTTTGGACCAAAGGTCTTCTCAGGTTTTAAAAAGCTAGAAGGGTTCCTGCAAGTCTGTGGGAGGCATCTTTCTGGCATCCTCATGTGCTTGGCTGAAGTCTTCAAGACTCCAGGGAAATGAGTGAGAATCCAGCCTTCTGCATGCAGTGTCAGAATGCCTGCTAGCTTTAAAGTTAAGAGGTTTTTAAATGGCTAAAATGTTTTCTGCTTAAGAAGAATGAATCTCCCAAGAAGTACATCTGCTGCAAATGAGAGGACTGCACTTCCCATAAGCTTCTACAATGTTTGATGGAAGCTCCCTGCTAGGTCTGTAAGCACACCCTATCAAGTTCTGAGTTACAGAAAATATCTCTGAGTTCAGATTTCAAGACCATTTGTTCACTATAATTTGTTTACGCTTCACTGAAATGTTGGATTGCTAAATTCATAACATCTGCTGACGCCACTGACTGCAAAAGGTAGAAGCTGTCACTTACTAAGACTGTGAAGAGACATGTTGGGAATAGACATGTTACTCAAAACAAATAGACTTTTTGGGATGCCTAGTTTATTATTCTTTAGTACTGCTAAACCGACATGGTTTTTATCTTGCAACGTTCCTAGAACCAAAATCAGGACCAGCCCTTGCATCCTCCTCACTCCACCATGGCCTAGAAAGGGAAGTGTAGTGCTACTGTTCATAGGGGAGCACAGCTCTGTGCACTAAAGGGGACTAAATGTCCTTCTGGGACTGGGTGTCTGCCCCATGGCATCTTCAATTCCAAGCTCTGGTTTCCTAGATGGGATACTCCCACTCCATGCT
Organism: Corvus moneduloides; assembly: GCF_009650955.1. Taxonomy (NCBI): domain Eukaryota; kingdom Metazoa; phylum Chordata; class Aves; order Passeriformes; family Corvidae; genus Corvus; species Corvus moneduloides. The sequence continues at coordinate 52,581,406 of NC_045481.1, read as the reverse complement.
GGAGTAGCTGCTTCTTGGTGCATGACTGTAGCAAGATAATTATCTTGTATTGTGAGATTCTTGCTTGGGCTGTGCCCTGAACATAAATTATTATTGTTCCAGAACACAAAAGTATGTATGAAGTTTATACCTACACAGTGTATGTAAAAAGTATATGTAGCTGACCAGAAAAGTACTGATGCTGTTTGCAAGGGAAGTGTAGTGAGGCTGGAGGGATTGCTTTGTTGTTATATGCTTACCTGGGTCTTGTTTCCTTTTTTTTCCTCCCCTTAAGAAAGGCAATTAGAGCCTACACTAGAGAAAAGAACCCTCTGAACTTCTTGTCAGGGTCACATAGTGGTTACATGATAAAAAAGGAATGTATATCCTTGAGCAGACTGTGACTTGCTTGACCTGATGAAATGTTAGGGCCTGTGATCCCATGGGAATTAGACAAATTCTGAAGTGGGGTTTGGACTTTTTCCTATGCATCCGCATTACTTTGGTCAGATGCTCCCTTCACGTGCTGTTGCTTCGATGTGATCCTGCACAAATCCCTAAATTTCTCCAGTTCTTCAATCTTCCGCTCAGTGAAATACAGAAGATGTTCATTTACTCCTGCCTGGCAGGGTTAACGTGTGGCTGGTTTGTACGGTGTGGTGTGATGCCCTGATGAAGACTATCGTGTAAACTCCGATAGTGCAGCATGCCCACACTGAAAAGCATACAGACTGGAGAGTTAGACATACTTTCTTCTCACTTGCAGAGAAGACAAGTCTTTCAACATGTTTTGTTTTCAAATTTTGATCTTTAACCTTGATACTTATGATGGTTGGAAAAGGGAGAGGTTTGGCAAGTGTCTTTCTGGTAGAGATTAACCAGACCAAGAGCAGTGGAGCAGCTGGGGGGGATCCCAGCTCTTTCCTGCACAGCACACCTAACCCAAGAGTAAAGCCTGTGTCATGTCAACAAGAAAAGATTTGCCTCCACTTGGCAACAAGTCTGTAACACTAAATTTGCTTTCTTGCTGTTCTTTCTTCAGTACTGCTGGTATTTTCTTCGCCTTCCCATGACAGCTCTCTTCTCCAGGCACAAGGGGGGTGACCACTGTGTTCTCTTAACAAACTGGAGATGAGGAAGTGATGCTAAAAGTTCATCCTTTAACAGCACTTAAGAATCTTTCTTTACCCCCTGGTGAGAGGGGAGAAAATGATGTGGAGACATTTTGGGGTTTTGTTTTGACCTTGATTTGCCAAGGTGTAGAAACTACATGAAGCAGCCCAGGGTTTTAGTATCATTTGTTCTGTCCTCTGGTTTCGTCATTTTGGAAATGTAAACAATGCACAGAGTATCTTGTTGCAACATCTTCCAATAAGAGCAGCATAAAATCGCCCTGGCTACGTGACTCTCTTAGATCCCTGCTGCCCGTAATATTCCTTCTGATGAAGTAATTCAAAAGTATATGTCCAAATCGAGAGGTTCTTCATCTCTCCCGATGCCATAGTGGCATCTACCGTAGAAAAGACTAAGCCTTGGCCCCCTTTCTGCAGTGGTCACCTGCACTCCTGCAGCTGGAATGTCAGCACAGTATTTTGAAAGCAGCTGATACCTTTGTAACACTGGGGGAAGGGCTGCTCTGCTCCTTGGCTTGCCCCAGGATAGAGGCAGGGTGCACAGGCAGGGTCCATCCCTCCCGAGCTGGCTCCTGGATGTGCAGAGGAATGCTCCCCAGGCACGTTGTGAATTATTCACACCTACATCCCCCAAAGGCTCTTTTTTGGTGAGGTTTTGCATGTGTCTGAGCAATTTCCTGGGCAAAGCCCTTCAACTGTAAATCTGGTATGTTTGCTTTGTACCAGCAGTGCTACAGTCATAAACAAGTGACAGGTCTCACAATTAATGCCATCACATGACTGTCCTCCTTCAGTCTAAAATAAGTAATTCCACGGTCTTGTGAGGGCGACTATGAGGGAAGATATTCTGAAATACTAAGTACTTGAGGGGATTAGCAAAAAATGCAAACGTTTGTCTTTCAGGTTAATAGCCCGTGTGGATGCTGTCATTCTGCCCCTGGGAACCTGTGGGTTGGCATCAACGCTGTCTCTGAGCATGTTGAGAGAAGTTAAAGTATTATTAATATGGGCCACATTCCATGGATGTGCAGCTCCGAGGTGCTGAGGACACCCTTGTTAAAATCTTGGCAAATCATCACAAGCATCTTCAGTGCTTTTGGCCTGAGGGAGGTGTTCCTTTATGAGCTGCATTAGTCAGGAAAAAAAGGGGAAGGTTTCAAAACAAAACCAAAGTTCAAACTTGGGAAAAAAAAACCCAAAACTTTTTAAACTAGGATATTATTCTGGGGCATGTAGTTGCAGGCATGTGCAGAGGCACAGTGAGTGTTGAGGAAGGTGTAAGGTTTGCTGAGAAGGGAGTTCTCGAGCTTCCTGCATGGTTGACAAGTACTGACTCCTCTGTTAAAGACCTGCTCTCTGCCAGGAAGTTTTCCAGCTGAAGTGGACATGTTCCTACCACTGAGATGAAACAGCTTACTGAACTTCAATGAACTTGCAGAAAGTATCTGAAATTTTTTTGCTCTAAAAACCTTTTCACCATGCAAGTAAATGGAATGCGTAGGACTTACGACTAATGGTGAGAAACTTCAGAGCAAAATGAGGGCATCACACAGTCACAAGTCTGTTCCTTAGCACCTGGCCTGCCCAGAAGGCTGCTCGGGGGGCATCCTCTTTCCTCTTTGGTTGCAGCTGCATGAGGAACCTGCTGAGAAGTGTTCATGTAACGGGTACCAGTGCTGCCTACTCTTCAGTGGGGAGCCTCAGAGGCTGGGTGAACACAACAGGAGCAGCGTCCCATGCAGTCCTACCCTGCCAGTCCCCCTCCTGCCAGCACAGGTTAAACATTCATACAGGTGGATGTTAATCCTCTGGAAAGAGAACAGGCAGGACAGCAATTTAAAAACATTGTCCTGTTACACTAAAACTTTATCTCTATTGTGTATTTGTTTTGAGCAAGAGTGATAGAGGCTGGTTTAAATAAGAGCGTGCTTTAAGTTCCTCTGTGCTTTGTAATAAGTGTTTTCAGCCCCTGCTCTCGTGTACAGAAAGAGAAGTCCAAATAAAATGTAATTATAGCATGGAGTTAGCTTTTCTCCCCAGTTCAAAGCTTGGAATCTGGTTGTTTTTACAGTTTGTAAAAACTCATGACGTTGTCAGGCTTGGTGAAGCAATAGCTACTTCAGTGTAGCTGAGGACCTTCATTCCCCACTCTTTTCTTCAGAGGAGGGAATTCCTGACTCCTGTCAGGACTGTAAAGGCTCAAGTGGTCCCTAGAGTGGCCACCAGTTCAGGCAGGGCTGAAGTTTGAATATTGCTGCAGGTTTTATGCCAAAACTTCCCCGTGGTGCCTGGGACAGCAGCTGAACCTGTGGCTCTGCTCTGTGTTGGTGACAGCCCTGCTTCAAGCAGGAGGCTGGGCTCAGTGACACCCACTGGACCTGTGTTTTGTGGTAGCTCATGGAGGTGACTCTGAGGTCCAGCAAAATGCAAAGCCAAGCAGGCAGGGTGCAGAAACAGAAGGAATAATTACAACAGCATCAGGCCACGGAGGGGTGCTGAGGGGTGGCACTTGGGTTCACGTGCCTGTACAAATGCTGGGGTTTGCCTGCTTCCGCCATGTTAAGCTGGAAGTGAAAAAGATGTAATGCTCCATCTCAAGAGATATCCAGCCTCCTTGAAATATTTATAGCAGTTAAAGTTTCTCTGTTCAGAACAAGCCAAAAATATTGGTGTGCTTTGGAAGAGTGCATCCCTATTCATATTTCAAAAAATGCCTACCTCATAAATGACCTTCTGCAGGCTGCTAGGAAGTGCCAGACAAGGTCCTTTATACATTTGTCTAAATTACATATTATATATATGTAATAGAAATGCATTGCTGATGTTGTATCTGCCATCTGACTTTGAAAAAACTCAGCACAAACAGAGGAGAAAATGTTTCCTATTTTAAATCTCTTTGATTACTCGCCTGTGAACAGTTTATGAATCCAGTTGGCCTGCTGTAAATCTGGGAGGGATTCTTTGGACAAAGTACCTAGTGTATTTTGTACTGTTATAGCTGAAAACAAGACATCTTTTAAATTATCCACTTTGAAAAGATGTCCGCTGGCTAAATTCAGCAAAATTTTACATGCATGTTGGGAGGTGTTAAGAGTGGCCTGAAAACATTATTTGCTCTCAAGAGAAAACTTTCATCAGGGTAAAGGGAAATTATTTGGGATTTATATTGAACTGTTAGTTATTTCTGGAGGGCAGATAAAGTGGGGAAAAATCAATTCTGCCCCACAGCCTATATTGGTGAGTAGGGGTTGATCATGCTCAGCTCACTGCACAGAAAAGGGGAACTACAGAACAAGGGCTCCCCTGTTCTCTCTGATGCATTTGCAGGGGAACTTGGTGATTCACCACGTGAAGTCTGAAAAGCTTGGTCATCACCCCCATTCTCTTCCCTGGGCCTCCAGATGGATATAATGCTGTGCTCCCAACCATTGTCCAGCACCCCCCAAACATCGTGGGCCTGGGGGAAGGTAGGAGCTCCCCTGCATAGGAAGCAGTGCCACATTTGCAGCTTTCCAGCCTGCTGGAGCAGTTGGTGGCAGCACAAGGGTGTCCCCAGCAGCTGTGCTGGGCTGCAAGCCACCACTTTGGCAGGGCAGTAAGCCACAGCTCAGCCAAGCCCAGCAGAGGGGAAGATCCAGCCCAGGGGAGGGAGGATGATGGTGCGCTGGGGTAGCAGGAAGGGATGTGCAAGGAGCAGTTGTCCAACCAAGGCAGTGTCCCACAGGAAACCTAGGGCACACTCAGAGTGGATTTGCTCAGCCTCTGCCACAGGCAGGCCCAGGGACCTCGCTGTGTCCCCTGGGACCCTGCTGAGACAGTGGAACGGATATTCAGGGCTATGCTGGAGCAGAGCTAAGCCCAACAACACACAGCTGTTTGACCATCGTAGAAAGTCTAACTACGGAGAGGAATTTTTCCTTGTTGATTTGTATGATTTTCTTTGGAGAGTGATGGTCCTTTGGGCTCTCTGCTTTTTCACTCATCTGTTTAAAAAGCCCCATTTTGGGACATCCCAATTCTTTCAGCCAAGAAAAGCTGGATTCTGCTCCTGGCTTGCTCAGAAATGGTTGCTCAAGAGCAAAATGAAGCATTCCTGTCAGGAATTGGATGCACAACATGCAGTGTGCTCCTGGGGTCAGAGGAATAGGTCTCAGGCTCGCAGAGAAATCCTCCTCATGGCAGTGCATTACGTCAGTGCAGAAAGGGCCCATCCAACTCTGCATTCCGACAGCAAACACAGCAGCCAGGTGATATGTCCAGAAACAGGCGAGCTTAATAAACTTCCTGCTCAGCTTGAGGACAGAATAAATAGTTCCATGGTGTCTGCTGAACAAAGCCAAATTGCACACCTCTGTGTGCTGCAGACGTGCTCTGGTTAAGGGACTGTCAACATTTTCCATCTGGATGGATGATTTAGCTGCCTTCCCTCACATCAGGGCGTTTGACTTACCCAGTGCTGCCACAAGACTCTGTTTTGACGGAATATAATTTTCATCCACTGGCTATGTCATCCTTGGGCTTGAAAAAGGAATTTTAAGCAGTATTAGAGTAGAAAGATAATGAATATTTAAACACATAATTTTGCAAATCCCTGGAGAATAAGAAGAAGCTTTGAGATGGACACACACGGAGTCTGGAGATGGTAAACATTCTCCCCTCCTTGCCTTTAGTTTTAAAAGGATCCATGGGATTGAGCTATTACTCATTAGAGTCTGCCCCCCCAGCTTTCCGTTCCGCACGGGATGCGCAGTGTTTGCATAGAAAGCAAACTTATTGCACTGTGTAATAAGATTTGAATGCAAACATTTTAACTAACATTATCTGTTCAGAGGCATTGTCTAAACAACAGTTAACCTTTCTGTGCCAAAGCTGAATGAAACTTTGAAACTGGAGGTTGGGTTTTTCGTTCTGCTGACCAGTGCCATGGATTGATGTGCTGTTGATACAACCGCTTTCTCAGGTTTCATGTATGGAAGTCTGTGATGGAGCAGTAACTTCATTAATTTGGCCCATACTGATTCAGTTGAATGCTAATATTTTGACCTTATTCCCTAGGAAATGTTCTTCCTGCTGCACAGACTTGGAAAGCGTGGCCATCCCTGCATTGTGAGCCACATTTATGACAAGCTTTCAGAAAGATAATATTTCACACATAAATACATGAGTGTTGGTTGTTAACACTTTCTGTATGACCAGAAAAAGGTATGAGTCCTCACTGCTCTGTAGCTTTTGAGTATTTCTTTGTATTTTCCAGCACCCTGAGCTGTACAGTTCTGCCTGCCCTGTAACCCAGGAGGAACAAGGATGTGAGTTCTGTGTGCAGCTGACCTCACCTGGGCTTGACATGGTCATGAACCTCGCACCCCAGCACAGAGGATAAAGATACAGAGGTAGTTACAAAAAAAAACCCCTTAAATGCAAAGGTGTTTAAGCAAACAGCTCCTTTAATGGCTTTGTGTGTCTAAAGCCCCGTGGTGGATCCAGCAGGCTCTGTTACGTAGGAGTGTGGAGAAGCTGAACATTGGTTACGTGTTGACTGACCCACATAGTCTAACTCAGTGGTCACTGAGGTGGAGTCTGCCTGGTTATCTCGAGGAGGAGGAAGAAACTGGGCTAGGAATTATGTTTTGTGAAAATACAATACAAATTCCTAACCCAGTTTTCAGCTGGGAGAACATGTTATTGTTGAACAATTGATACCACTTCATGGAAGCTTATTTTCTGCGCCTTAAGGGAAATTCAATTAAGTGAACTCCTATTTTAGAACACTGCTCTTTCCTGTCACTGATGAAGCAATAACAATTGCAGAACATGGGATTTTCTGGGAGTGTTGGTTGTTTGCTCTCATTTATATTAATTTTTCAGCCTCTCTTTGAATCTTATCTATAATACCCTCTGAGAGAGCCCCCTAGAGACCTAACTGGTTTCACTGGTGACTCCAGGCTGCTGTATGCTTGCTGCCACAAGGCACGGAGAAACACATGTCCCACAGCTGCGGGAGGTAGTGCTAGAGGTGCTGTGGCCCCAGTGAATAGCCATGACAGCAGCTGAGGTTTGTGGTATACTCTACCCATAGGCTCTTGCTGACATCCAGAGGAGCCTGTTCCTCCACATAGTGAACTGCTTCTGTCACTAACCAGCCCAGAAACCTAAATGTTCACAAGTGGTGCAAGTCCATTGTGTAGTTTCTGCCTTTCCATGCTCATCACAGCTTGGCAAATGCAGAGATTTGAATCTCACATGACAAGAAGTGACGGAATTGGGGATTAATTCTCTGTGAAATAATTTTGGTGATGGGATGCTGCCAGGACGCTTGACTCTGCATTCCTTGGACACCCCAGATTCCCACAAACTCTGAGGAGAGGACTGTGTGGGCAAGGAATGCAGCATGAACTTGTAATCTTTTCAGAGAGAGATATCTTAGCACCTTAGTGGGATGCTCTCTAGAGCCAGCTGTGCCAAAAGGTGACCCTTCTAGGACTGGCACCATTTATAGAACGCTGGGTTTTAGTGCAGGGCACATTTTTATGAACTCCTATAAAAGGCTAAATACCAGGTTAATTAGGCTTGACAGTGCTGACAGAGTCTTAATTAAATCATTTTTAACAATATCAGTCTTGCATAACTCTATTTCTATCAAAATCATCAGAAATTATGATATTTTCGTTGGTCCTTGTAAGAGATGAAGGTCTGACAGCTTGTTCCCATTTCCAGTACTGCTGGTTCATTAATTTGTCCATAATTCTGAGCTTTCTACTCCATTCCCATCTCTCTCTGGTTATCTGTTCTGCTTGCTTAGCCCTGACATTTTGGCTTATTCCCTACCATGCTGGATTGTGCCTTTTCCTGTAACCCTTCTGTCCCTCCATCCAAACACAGAGGTACAAACGTGCAGTCCATCAGCAAGGATGGATCTTGCAAAACACCACCCACCAAGAGCTTAGATCTGGTGTATCTGGTGTTCAGCACCTGTTTTGGGGGGATTTTTGTTGGAGACTGAGTCCCTGGGCAGAACTCATTTAAGCACAGTGGAAATCCAGCCTAAGCCAGGGATGCTGGCAATCCATGTGACTCCTGGGTGCTGATTAATTGCTGGGTCTGTAAGAGTTAAAGGGAATGCAATGCCTGGTCTTGCTGCCAGAGTCTCCTGCCTGTCTGCCTGGAAAAGGGGGGCCACTCCATGCCAGCCTTTGAGTCATGCCATGAGCACAAGCCAGGGCAAAGCCCTCTGCTTGCCACACAAATCCTGGTAGCATCCCACTTCTTTCCCCTTTTCAATACCTGTGTTTCCAGGCACACTGAGACAGCTCTTAGCAGAGGTGAAGGCAGGAAACGTTTTGGAACCTCAGCCTGCTGGGCTCCTAGCCAGGGGACCACAACAGTGGACGCCTGTTGTCCCCTCCTGTCACCAGAAGCTGGGGAGCCCCCATTTTTTCTCAGGGGGGAGCAGGCAGCACAAGTCTGGGTTCGTCTGGCCTTATGCTACCCATGGGTCACCTCAGGAACAGGAAATTCCCAGCTGCTCCCCAGGACAGCCCAAATCGGAAATGGTGCAAGGGGAACTTAACCTGGACATGATAGCTGGGATCTGGCCTGAAATCTTCTCTTCAACTCGAGAAACAGTTTGCTGTCTCTATCTAAAGGTTTTTGTCTGTCTCTGCTTAAAAGCTCTAAATAATGTCACAAAACCACTCACACATCCCACACTGCAAAGCAGATAAGCAGTGAGAGGAACTGAGAGTCTTTAATAAGCTGGAACACAACCAAAAAAGACTTAAAGCCTGTGATCAACTTGGTAGCACACAGGAGCCACCAGAGGGTGATCACAAGGATTGACTCAAGGTCTGCTCCCTCTTCTGCTTTCTTAGCCCGTTGTACATCCTTGATCTCCAAGTTAATCATTCTCTGACGACTTAGGCTTGATCAAGCCTTCAGCTCTCTTTGTTGCCATTTCAGGGAACATGTGGATCAAGTTCTCAGGATCTTGAAAGAGCCACCATGTCCTGAAATCCCATTTCTTCGGCTGCAGTTCATCTTGTCTGTTCTCCATTACTGCCCTCTTGCCCTCTTGCTTTGTGTTGGTAGGCAGCCCTTGTGATGTAGAATGCAAATGAAGAGGTTTTGTGGGAGACTACCAGGAGATTGTAATCTTCTTCTCTTATCTCTCATTCCAGACATATCCTGAAATGACTCATTCTTTCTTCTCTTTTTATTTCACAATATAAGCATTTTGCAGAGGAGGTGACATCTTTCAGTGCTTTAGTATTTCATCTCCCTATGTCTTCACATTTTTTTCCACTTTCTCATCTGCATGTTACGAACTTAATTATGCTGCACAATAACTTTAGAAAGGCAAACTCTAACAAAGGCTAACGAGGATGTTTCTTGGCAGCTGGTCACTGTTTTGCCTTGGGCTCATAACTTCGCTTGCCACTCTCCACTGGGCACTGAAGCTGTTCTTGTGTTTAAAGATAATTGCTCCGAGCAAGATTATATCATATTTTCTGTCTATGCTTTCAGGAGGGTTTAATGCTGTATAATCTGCCCATTATAACCACATCTCCAGACAATAGAGGCTGCAGAATAGAGTGTGATAAAGTGTTAGCAAATCTTGGTCGTGCTCATTCCTTGTCATTATATTTAGGTTTTAATGGTTTAAGAGCACACAGAAATTTAAAAAATGGGGCTCAAATTAATGGCTGCAGATGTACCCAGTTTTCTTCGCCCACAGCCAAAGATGATATGGACTTTAGGTGAGGTGCATGATATTTTTCTGCATCTGTCTGTCAAAGCAGCATAAGCTTAAGTAAGATCTTGCTATCTAATGATGCATATTGACTAATCACATTGTTGTGACTGAACCAACCTTCAGTAAAGGCACTGGAGAATAACTGCAGCAGCTACCATCTTCTCTGGGGAATTCCAGGTAAATTTGTGCAGCCCAATGTGTCCTGTCTTTTTATGACCCATTTTCCACAAGAAGTACCATGATGCTCATTTCTTTTATAACAGAGCAATTTCTCATCATTTACTTTTCTTCTCTGAGCATAATTGGTAGCTGAAGTAGCCAAATTCCATTCAAGACTGAGCAGAAATGACTTTGCCTCAGTTTCCTATATCTTGTTAGAGATATAACCAATCTTTAAAAACTTGGGAAGTTGTGTTTCTTGAGAGACCAGTTCCTTTAAATTCCTGCACATATATTTAATTTCTGAGCATCACGTGTCAGTTAAGTCCTGAAAACGTGGTGAAGACACATTATTTCCACATGGGTCAGAACCATCTTTTGCAAGACTAGAAAGAATCTGATCTTGTCTCAAATTGTACTCCTGGTTCCTAGAAATACTCTTGCTAGGAGATAAGGAATATGATGTAACCATGGATGTCCACTGGGTATTCTGGATTGAATGAAATCCTCCTTTTCTACCATGAGAGTGGTCATAGAATAAAATTTCCAGATGGGCTAATCATAACACAAACATTTACTGAGGCTTCAAGCTGGGACATTTGGGAGAACAACTATGGAGCAAAATGCTAAAAAGAAAAGGTGCACTCATCCTAAGTGGGACAGCTTTTACCTCGGAGTGGCCAGGGGAAGTGCTGTCTTCTTTTGGCCAGCATTAATTAATGGCAGGAATTCCCAGCCAGTCCACTCTTGGACTTGAAGTTGAGCTCATGAAGGCACTTACTGGGGATGAGGAGGGGTCTCTTGGGGAGCCTTGTCCCTGGAGAAGGGCACTCTGGAAATCTCTGGTGCTTGGGTGAGGCTTTACAATGATATTCCCTGTTTGTCTCCATTAATGTTTAAATTTATCGTGTGGAGAGCAGAGCCGACCTTGAGTTTGCTCTATGTGCCATCTACAGGTACCGGGATGAGAGAGGCTTCTCCTCCTGCTAAAACCATCCTCTTGCTTTGTGTTTAATGTAAACAGTGTGTTTAGAAATGTATTGTCTGTGGCAGACCTGACATCACAACCAAATTCTTTAAAATAAAATGTTTAGTGGGAATCGTGTGTCAGCTGCCTAGCGCTGAAATGTATGGAATGGAAGTAAGCAAACCTTTTCTTAATTTAAAAAATGAAAATGGATTCTGAACTTTATCTAAGGGTCACTTTGGGATGATTTTTAGACAGAAAAAATCTTGGCTTTCTGGCAGGACAGCTGTGAGGGAGTGTTCTATTCATTAGACCACAATTTGTCCAAGAAAATACGTTCCAAGTCCTAATCAATTTAGATGAAAACTTGCTGGACAGGGTTCAAGCAGGCTAGTTATGGAGTCTTAAAAAGCCAAACCCACATGTCTCAATGGGCAAGAGGCAAGATAATCTTAGCTTACAATGGAATGTTTAAATTCATACAGCTAAGACACTGACATAGGCACAAAGGTTGGTTCTTTTGTGCTGGGTTTTTTTAACCAGAAACATGTGAAGAATTGGAATTTTTAAAGAGAGGGAATATCCCTTTAAGATATAATCACTCATGGTGAATGGACTGTGGCCAGATCCATCCTTGCTTTAGTATCTATAGAAAGATTTTTGGAAAAGACCAGCTTCCAAAGCACTAGAAACGGAGGTGTGCCTCCAAACAAAGGTCCTCGGCGTCACAGGCTCTTGTAGAGTTTTATAATTCCCAGCTGTATGAGGATTTTTTTTTAATGAGCTGCTTCAGCAGTGGAAATGGAGAAGTTTGGAGAAGCTGTTGCACAGTGAGCCCCTGGGAAGTTGACACCATGCACAGCATTGTTCTGCTATTGAATGTAGGCTCTTTATGATGACACATCGCTACCGAGCACAGAAAACCACAGCTCAACACACCCCCAGCCCTCCTGGGGTTAATGGTAACTATTTTAGGGGTTTTTTCTGTCATTCAGTTCATTTCTCCATTATTGCAGCTGGTAGCTTTAAAACAATGCATTTGCAGATCCATGCAAATTCCCATAGGGATGAGATATATAACCTGAGCAGTCTTTAACCTTAGCTAAGACTCTGCAAGTCAGAAAACCATTTCAGAAATTAAATATTCCCCAGGCTAATCTCCACCACAGACATGAACCAAGGGTACCTTTCACAGTAATTTTCAATGCCTGGTAGAAAGCCACAGCAACAAGCCGGTCTCTGAAGTGCCAGTTCACATTCACCTCTTCACTAGTGGATCCTCTGCTCTCCTGCACCCGTTGCTGGGAAGTGACAAATGCACCATTTCTCTTCTGTCATGACTCTCTTCTGGCACTGGAAGGCCTTCGCTGACTTCAGGCGGAAAAACAATTCTTTCTAGCTGTAAGTGGCTCTGTCTACACCACAGGGCAGTCCCTGCGTCCCAAACTTGTTACTCACTAGCCTTCTCCTATCCAGGGACTGAGACCTGAGCCAGGAGCTCATCATTTCTCATCATGACTCCTGTTATTTCAGGTGGCAGTGAAACACCCTTTCTGCCAGTCCTCCTGCTTTGTCCAACCCCACCACCCTGAAACTGCATCCCCCCTCTTGACTCGGAGAGGGATTTACTGGCATGGCTGGGGCTGGATGTGAAGGAGAACGAGCATACAGTATTGTTAAGTAACTTGTGGTTAAAGTCACAGACTCTGGAGACTTCTTGACTACTGTAAACGCCAGCAGTTCGTTGTCCCACAGCCTCTTCCTTCCTTCACGCCCCACTCTGCCAAGTCAGCCACCTGAGACCCTGCTTATTGCTCTTGTTTTCCCTGGCTCTTCTCACTTGTTTACTTAAAAATCTCTTTTCCTTCCCTTGCCTTCATTTGAATTTCTTGCAGGAGGGTCCTGTAAGGACACCTACTTTAATCAGAATTTCCTCTGAGTTAATAGGCAGCTTTTTTTGAGTTTTACATGTTTTGAATTAAAAATGTGATCATTTCTTCATTTCCCCTTCCTCGAACTCTGCTTTCAACAAACTCTTTTCTTACGGAAAGTCGTGGTTTTAAAAGGCAGGCTCTGTCCCGCAGAGAAGGAGGAGGAGGGGTTCTTTGGATGCAGCAGGACAGCCTGTCACCCAAGGGAAAGCAGCCGACATGCTGCTGAGGCTGGCTGCATATTTTCATTTCAAAAAGCACTCCAGACTAAAACCACCTGTGAGTGAGTCTGGCTGGCTGATTTAGTAGGGCCTAGTGCAGGGTGTCCTGTCAAAAGCCACACTTATTTTCACAAAGGCAAATGGATCAGGTTTTATGTGGCAGGGTGACAGCTCACTGGGACAGGCTCATTAAAACTTTGTAAAACAAACTGTAAGCGAGAGGTGCAACATTTCCTTATCCAAACCCGGAGAATAGACAGGCGTCCTATGGAAAAGTGAGTCATATTCTCTGTAGTACATTCTGTTCATTCTGTTATAATAAACATGAGTGTTTGTTTGCTGAGTCCATCAGCATCCAGATCTAAACTTGATTAGGAGGACAAGCTCCTCGGCCGCTGCCAGGCTCGCGTGTGCACTGCTGTTTGGTCGCTGTGTTGTATAACAGCACCAGTCATGTCAGGCTGCCATTCCAAAAGGAAATAACAGCACTTCCCTCGTTGCTTTCAAATCCATCCCAAATTTCTATTAAAGACATCAAAGCAATTACTGTGATACTTCCCGTGCTTTCCAAATGACTCATCTTTGAAAGAAACTGCTGGAAAATAAGGCGCAACCAAGGTCCCTTCATTCCAGCTTGAGACTTTTAAGAATCTCATGGAAACAAGTCAAAATAAGAAGCCACAAACCCACCGTCTCATAAAGCCCTTCTCCATGTTTTCTATGCTTCTGTGCTACCAGTTGGAGTTGGTTTTACAAGCTACAGTGCCAGAAGATATGGCAGGTTGTTGGTCCAGCTCCGTGACTGCAGAAGGTGAATTAGCTGGCCAAATGTGTTTATTGCTACCGCTGTTGGAAGAGGGCTTTTAAATAGGATGATGCTTGGCTGCATCTAGAACTAGTAGTGAAATAAGGGATGGTCTGCTGGAGACAAGGGAACTTCTGGGAAGGAAGTGTCTCTGCAGCAGGAGTAGCATTATGGAAATCTGACTCTTGCCCAGTTATAAGAATGGGCACGGTCTTCAAAATTTTAAATGCTCACTGCATTTCTAAGAACTGTAGATGGGGCAGGAGGGATTTCTTCTGACTTCGGTGGGAAGAGAGTTGGAGATTAGCCATGGGTTAGAAATTTGTTGGGCTATAGCTTGAAGTGTTTCAGCTACTTCCATAGAATCACTTGCTAACTACAATTACTTGTCTAATGCAGCACTCCAGGAAGTGGGATTACTGTCCTGCAAAACCTGAAAGGAAGGGCTGAGGACAATGAGCATCCTGACAGGTAGGCATTCCCAGCTTCTCGGGTGCATGATGATACCCCTAAGGCTGCTCATTTTGCTGACATTTTTCTTCCACCTTTATCCTCATGTGGAAGGAGCAGTGGCATTGCCTTTGCAGACTCTCTCATGCAAGAGGACCACACACACCAACAAGCTTTGGGGTACCAAACAGCATAATACTGCAGGTAAAATGGCTACTTCACTCCTCAAACTAAACCTACCATAGGGCACTCATGTAGAAAATAAAGACTCCTTTGCCTTTTTGCTCTGGCAAATATCTGGTGATACTTTTTGGGGAGTTTTTTGCCCCAATAACAATTTTTTGTTTTAATTTTTCCTCAAGTTATCTAATCACTGAAGTCCATTTGTCCTTTTCAGTCCTGTATTACAGGTATTTTTAGCCATTGAGGAAAACCCTGTATTGTCCCTCCTCAAAGTCTCTTCATGCCATTCTGTTTTGAGGTGGAGCTTCAGAGCCATGTAAAATGCTCTCAGCATGCACAAGCCAGCTCCAGGAGCCAGTCCAGATTACCAGAAAGAACCCAGAAAGGTCTCCCACCCTGCAGGGAAGCAGCAGCCAAAGGCTCTCCTCACCCACTGCAGTGTCCCAGCTTCCCTCTGTGAGTCATGCGTCACAGGGGGCTTCTCTTGACCATAAGTGGGATGTTTAATAAACCTGAGGTTTTTAATCTTTAGATGTTCACAGCTGTTCACAGAAACATAAAATACACAGTCCAGCATGGGCAGCGACATGCTGAGACAAAAAATGCATAGCATTGTACTTGAGCAGGGCCAGGATCTCTCCGAGGTTCTCTGGCAGGAATGAATGGTTGGCATCATTATTTTTCTAGGTAAAAAACAAGAGGTTTATCCAGTAATAGAGCCTGTTGAATCTAGAGCAGCCTGACTTCTTGTAACACCCCCTGCGTGCCCATGCCTGTGTTGCTGGTGGAAACACCACATTTAAGAAGTGAGGAATGACTTAGAGGTTTCTGCAACCTAAACTATTCTGTGATTCTAAGATCACTGAATTTAATTGACTTGATTTCTGCTTTTTATCCCTATCAGTGACTGTCTTCTTTCCTTTGTGGAAATTGTCACCCTGTGATCACATCGTTGAAGTGGTTACTTTTTATTTTTTTCTAACCTGCTGGTTATGGTTTTTAAACCATACTTTTTAATATTTTGTGTGTGTGTGTGATTAGACAAAAGCTGGGGGTGTTGGAAGCTGCAAGTCCCAGTCTTTGCTGTGCTGGTTCCTGGTGAGGGATGGATGCATAAACCTGTTTGGTATGTGCTGCTGCAAGAAATACATGTGCAAGCACGACGAGGTGTCTGTGGGTGCAGGAACATCTCCCGGGGAACTCTAACGTTTGGCTTGCTGGCAGTATCGTTCCACTGAAGCAGCTTTCAGTTGCTTTCACCTCAGCTTGTTTATCTGTAAAATGGAAATAGGGAACTTCCTAGAGAACCCAGAGCCATATTTTTAATTACTCATGGCTTTTGCATACCCTTGAGGAGAGTATAAGCTGTAAATCTCTGAAGCTGCATACCAGCATTTCTGTGGTTTAAGCATCAGGGGAGCCCCTTTCCCAAAGACACTGCTGTATTCTCCTGGCTGTGTATTTCATGACAAGCCTGTGCTCAGCCCTTGGCTTGCAGACCAAGCCCTGGGACCCCTGACACCTTTCTGTGTGCAGAGCCAGGTGTTTTCCTGCAGAGCCTGTCCTGCTGGGGCTGTGGGCTGGGGCTTGTAAGGTGCCTGTCGTGTGCCCTGTGTGTTTGAGGTGCCGAAAGCGGCATGTGGCAGACCCGGGCTCCGCAGTCTGTGGGGGCACGGGGCAGTGGCCCCCTCCCAGCACCAGCACGGCCCTTCCCCAAGCCCAGCCACACTCTGCACCCAGGACCAAACCCTGCCAGGGCTATGGGCACACACGGTGCATCCTAAACAGGATGGGAGGTCGCTCAGGTCACCCTGTGCCTCTTGGTACGTGGCCCCGTGCTTTACCATCAGCTCCCTGGAGGCTGTGACATTTGAGCTTGCACTGGCTGCCCCAGCACAGGGAGGTCAAACAAATTGAATTTCTCTTCAAATTAGCTGTCTATGGCTTTGATCCCCGTCCATTGGAGACCTTGTGTGTTTTAGCTGGAAGAATGCACGCCACGTTCCAGCCCCCTCCCGCAGCCGGGGGAGCCGCGATGCCCTTGGCAGCGGCGGAGCGGTGCTCAGCTGGAGAGCCATCACTGGAGCGTGGCCTCTGTCGAGAAGGATCCCAGCTTCCCTGGGCCTCTCTCTTACAGATGTTAATCCCTTCCTATTGTCTTTGCAAGTTCTAACAGAATAGTAAACTGCAGTAAAGAGAGGGGATATGTTCAATTTAAGCAACGAGATTACGATGTTCCGAATAAAGCTGTATTTATTAATAATTACCTCTCTGCCATGACTTTAAATTCAAACAGCTGGACAGCCTCTGCTCTTTATTAATTTCCTTGGATCCTTGGCACGAAGCCCTCAATTCCTGTGATGTAATGGTATAAAAAGTTGGCTCCTGACCGAGCTTCCACCCACAAGTTCTAAATTTGGAGCATGGCAAATTTCTGCAGATTCCAGAGACAGGCTATGCTCAAGATGTGCTGATGCCTTCAGTCCCATCCTATTGCACCAAAAAACAAGGTTGTGTGCTTTTTATAACGGGGATCATAAATATGACTCAGATGCACATGTTGTCTATGTAAGCACTTGGGGCTGGCTATCACTTTATGGCACTGGGAAGAAGCCAAGCCAAATAAAAATTGTTTTGAGTAAATATTACATTTCTGGAGCATGAATAACTTTTCTCTGCAGCCAGCGTGTCACTAATGGGAATAAGGAAGAAGACGGGGTGGGGGGAAAGCAGTAACTAGATCATCCCTCTAAACACAGACAGTCTGCAGCAAGACCTGTTGTTTGGACTTGTCTGGGGTGTGATATCCCAGATAATTCATAGCAGGGCTCAGCAAGGCCACAAGAGATGGAAATAAAAATAGCTGTGTAGCTCAGCGCCATCCTGCTGCGCAGCTCTCTTTTGGGTGGGATCTCCAGGAGTGGTATGTAAAACAGGCAACCAGAGAACCCAGTGTCCTCCTCTCCCCTGCTCCCAAATGTGCAGAGGCTCAAGCGTGCGGATTGCTCCATGGAGATCAGTGTTGCTACTCACATGCTCAGCACTAAGCATGTGCACATGTCTGTCCAGGATCCAGGCCAGAAGGAAGGATGACTTTTTCATCCTGCAGTTCTGGGACCCCGGGGGACGTCTGCGCTGCAGAACGGGGGAAGCAGAAAATGTGGCCACGTGCAGCTCTGCATTCAGAAGGAAGCAGCTCACTGGCAGGTCTGTGGGGCAGGGATGTACCATCCCACCACCAGCACAGGGCTGGTTCATCACAGCTGTTGGCTCTGCTCCAGCAGCTCCAGCAAGCTGATAAGTCTCAGCATTCCCTAAAATCCCAATTACTCCTGTGCTTGAGCAGTACTTATGAAGTGCTTCATCTACCTGAAATGCAAAGGGATTTAAAAAAAAAAAAGAAGCTCTTTCTGCAAGAACTTTTCCAGAAACATTCCCTGATAAAAGGAATCCTCAAGTCTTTCAAAAATAATAGCCAGAGAGAAATAACAAGTGAGAATCTAGCTCTGAAAATCGTTAATGCCTTTCCCATTTTCCTGATGGGCATGTGCATCCCTTCCTGTTGCACCTGTGAGCTTTTACATGTCAGATAAGTGCTTTCCTGAGCTTTGCTGTCTTCTCCTTTATTATAGGCTTCTTTCGGATAGCAGGCAGAAAATGTGGCTTTAAAAGAGGAGCTCGGACAGGAAGCAGCAAAGTTCCAGGAGGATTTCTGTGTCAAGCAGGAGAACAGCTGGCTTCTTGAAGTGTGAGCTTCAGAGATCCCTAAAACCCTCAGCTGCACAGTTGGAGCAGGTGAGTGGGGAGGCGTCAAGGGCCCTCGACAGTCGCAGCCACCCCTATCAGAAACTTCTGAAGAGCTTCTCTGTGCAGTGGGCTGGACTGGGGCTTGCAGATAGAATGTTAGAAGGGCTGTGAGCCCTGCAATAACCACAGCAGGCTTGACGTCAGCAGACCTGTACCTCCAGGGATTAGTTCTGAGAAATCAGTGCCGGTTTGCCCAGCTAAGGCGGTTTTGACTGTTTGAAGGATCTGGGTGATAAGTTATTTTTCCATGCCTTGCACACTGCCAGCTGTCATTTTCTGCCAGAAGAGCAGCCCAGACAGTGTACATGGGGCTGGCTCCCTCCCCTTTGTAACGCATTTTACAATTTGGAGAAATTTTTGTAACACAAGAAAGTGTTTTTACATATTAGAGCATCTAAATTGTTAGAACAGTTGGAAAATCCTAATTGCCTTTAAAAGTCAGGGAAAAAAAACAGCAAAGAAAACATTTTGGATTGCAGAATTAACAAAACTGGGAGCTGAAGCTCAGTTTCCTGGACCAAAAATTTATTCAGGGAGTCCTCTTGTACTTGTAACTTTAAAACAAATACCTGAACCTTCAACAAGGGATTTGCACCTACCCC
The DNA here is from genome assembly GCF_009650955.1 of Corvus moneduloides. Taxonomy (NCBI): domain Eukaryota; kingdom Metazoa; phylum Chordata; class Aves; order Passeriformes; family Corvidae; genus Corvus; species Corvus moneduloides. The sequence goes on along the minus strand of NC_045481.1, from coordinate 52,562,420 downwards.
CAAACTTACTCTGAGTTGCAGAGCTTAAGCTCTGAAAACTCTCCAGAGATGCACTGTTGAGGTTGGTCATGTTTAGATTTACCCCAGAGTGTTTTCAGGGTTCCACATGCACAGGGGAGGGGGAAATGTACCAGCAGCTTGAATGAGATATGAGAGATGAAAAAAGAGGACTTGGCTGGAGTGTTGGCCTAATTTCCATGAAACTTTGGGGGTAGCTATGTGGTGATTTAACTCCAGTTAATTAGAGGCTAAAGGCTGCTTCAACTTGTGGTTGTTACCCAAAAGCGCAGATGAGGTTTTCTGGTGGCCAGGGATCAGGAATAAAGGTGGAGGAGCTGGAGGTGACTCTACAAGGGGCTGGCAGGGGCTGGTGCCAGGGGCTCTGGTCATGCCCTGGTACAAGTGGCTCTTTCCAAGGCCTCACTCAACAATCTCTGATTTGCACCTTGTGGACACAGCTTTAGGGTATCACTTAAAGAGCCCTCTTTTTAGAGACGAATTATGATTTTGTAGATGTCTCTGTGCTTTATTAGTGGATAAAAATCACCCACCTTTCATCAATGCCCAGCTGAGGCATAAGGAGGTTAAGGGACCTGACGAAGGTGATAGCAAGTCAAATTGTTTGGAATTTTGTAGCTCCGAAATATCATCTTTCTAAAACAGGAAACCCTCTCAGGAGTAGTAGGTTTTCATTAAAACAACAGTTCAAACCTGTCGATCTTGATCTATCAGGAAAAAGAGGAATGCAGAAAATGTGAGAGTTAGCTTAGCCTCCCTTAAACTAAACCACCAGGTTCACGTTCCAATGGAGAAACAAATACCCTACAGGCATCGTGGTGTCTTTGATTTATTTTTGGAAGTTGAAAACTCCCCCTCTTGGTGTCTGAGCTAAGAAAAAAACGAGGATTTTGTGAGCCAACAAAAGGTTTCTGGAGGAAAAACTCTCCAGTCCCACTTCTCAAGGGCTTATGGCATGAGCAGTTGAGCTAAGGTAATCTAGTTTAGCCTCCCCTACATTTCAAAATTGGGTTAAAGTTCCTAAGTCATTGAGGGAAAATGTTACCCAACAGAGTAATGACTCTCTAATTGGCGTGTCAGGCCTTGGCAGCGGCGGGTGCAGACCCTGGTTTCAGTCACTTGAACAGCTCAGGGTGACAACGTGCCCACAGGAGGGAGCGAGGGCATCGCGGCTGCACAGCCTTGGGTGAAGCCCCCGAGCTGTGCTGGCAGCCTTGGTCATCCTCTTCCCGGTCCTCTCCCTCCTTCCTTTGGAGGTCAGGCAGCCCCGGGCAGAGGTTTTGGCCGCTGCTGGGTGTGGGTTCGTCCCGCAGCAGCAGCAGTGTGGTGCTGCACGTACACGAGTGACGCGGCTCCGAGCGTGGGACCGGCTCAGCCGCGAAACCTCCGCGCGGTGCCGCATCCCCGGCCCTGCCTCCCCGGGCGGGAGCCGCAGATGTGATTCATTAGGAGCCTGCCGAGCAGGGCCGAGCTCCCCGGGCTCTCCGGGGCTGTGCGACGGTGTCCGGCTGCCATCTGGTGTCCGGCGCCCGGGGGGGGCCCGCGCATCCCCCGCGCATCCCCCGCGCATCCCCCGCGCATCCCCCGCCACCGCGGCCGGCGACAGCGCGGCCTGAGTAGCATCCCCTGGGCTGCGGCCAAGCCGTGAGCAAATCCTGCCCAGACTCTCAGGGCCCCCCGCCACGGTATCTCCCGCATTCCTGCGGCAGATCTGGTATTTCTTATTGTTCTCCCCGTCTCTGGGGGAGCAGCTGCCGCTGCCTGGCCGGCCTGCCGGGGCAGGAGCTGGCGGAGCCCTGGGCTGCGGGTCCCACGACTCGCCGGGGGCTTTGGAAAAATCGTGTCAGTCTTCTCATCCTGCTTCGGCACGTAGGGACTTGGGGCTCATCAGGAGGGGCGAGATGAAAATGAGAAAAGAATGGAAAACTGGAAGAACAGAGCGTGGTTGTGCAGCTCTGCTCTCCTGGAGGTGGTGTGGGCTCAGCAGACGCTCCCCTGGACCCGGCACAGGCTGCCCCGGGCTCAGCGCTCATCGGGAGCTTTCTGCCGCAAGATCTGTGCCAGCCTGCAGCACAGAGCACCTCAGATTTGCTGGCAGCCCCAGGGACGCCAGGGGCAGGGACTGGTCAGAACAGGGCGAGGGCGGAGGCAGAGACAGAGCTGCCTTCGAAGCTGTGCAGGACTGCTCCCTGCTCTGCGCTCACAGCAGCCTGGCCCAGCACGGGTGTTCAGCGCCTGGCAGTGTTTTCTTGTCCCCTTTCCCTCTGACAGGCTGGTTCTCCTACCACACCCCATGCCTGTGCTGTTCCTTGAAGCATGATTTCAAGGAATATAGGCTCTGGATTTTCTCCTGCTGGTGGGAAGGATTTGCTGGCTGGAGGTGCAGTGAGAGCAGCTGTTGGCTTGACTCTTGCCATCTGTCATGGTGACAGTGAGGAGAGTGTGCTGGAGCACGGGCAGGTGGCTTTCTTTGCCAGAGGGACCACGTGCAGCTATTCTGTGAGACCAGGCTTGAGGTGTTGGTTGTTTTGGGCTAGCCATCTCCCCAGGAAGCTCCATCAGCCAGCAGAGACCCCCTTGGACATCGTGCAACCCTCACAGGCAGGCAGTGGCCATGCTAAAGCAAACCAGCAAACACAGAAGGTGGCACCTCCATCCCCACAGGGAGCAGTGCCACACCACTCAGATTTTGGTGGGGCCCAGGTGTGAGCAGGCTGTACCCTGCTCCTGTCATTTCCCACCTCCTGTCTGGGAAAAAGCAGCCCATGGCCACACAATCTTTCTGGCTGGGAGGAAAGCCTGGGTGAAAAAGGGGCACCTCACAGAGAGATGTGGTGGTTGACTCTATGGCTCGGAGAGAGTAAAATGGCCCAAAGCATCACTGGCAAAGGAAATGGTTCAGAGAACACAACCTTGCACTGCTACAAATGCAAAACTTCAGTTCCAGTATGAGAGGGACTTTCTGAAAATGGCTAAGAAAAGTCTGACCATAAAAAAGTTTTTAAAGTGTGGTTTGTTGAGTTTCTTTTCTTTTTTAGTCAGGACTGAGGAACCAGAACCCCAGCACTTGCACTTCGAGTCAGGGCTGAGCTGCACAAGCCTCTTCAGAGTGGGAAGAGAAATCTCTATGCTCAGGTAGGCATTGAAACAGATAATTTGTGTCAACACCAAGTCCAGGCTGCTTTTGAAACTGTCTCATGACTATGCCTGAGCTTTTAATCCCATCTGAGATATCAATGTGTGCTCAGAAAAAATATAACAACAAGAATAACAGCAGGTGAGTGTTTGCATGAAGACATCGTTAGGCCCAGATCCTGTTAAAGCCTTTTGTGTGCTGCAGCCATGGCAAGAAGCTCTATTAATTAGCAATGATATTAATAACAATGTGTAAAGCTGGTGCTAGATCAAGACCCTTTGGCAGGCAGAAGAGTGATGTGAGCTATGACCAGGCTGAGTAGGGTAGAAGGGGTTATTTTTTTGGTGGTTTTATTCATTAAGGAATTTAAAGTAATGTTTGATGGGGGAAAGTGAGTGCAATTGTGCTGGAGATCATGTTTTCTTTTTTTCTTTTTATCAACATTCTGCCCAGTCTGCCATGGGCTTTCCTCTGACCCTGCTGCTCATATCCTTTTACATTTCCTCTGTCAATTAGGCTAAAATATAGAAAAAAGGCAGAAGAAGGGCTCTTGTCAATTGGTTTTTCTAGGGTGTTAAAAACTGCCTCATTAAATCTCCCTCTCAAGGCTTTTCAGGATGTTTCTAATTTAACTGTTTTGCATCATCCTGTTCCAAGTTTAATTTCTTCTGGAGGTGAGATGCAGCTACATTTGCCAAATACTGTTTCATCTTATGTGTTAAAACAACCACTGCACCTTCCTTTTTTTTGAAGGATGAGTACTTCTGACATACTCAGGAAGCAAGTCCATAAAACGGTGCTTTTCTTCACTTTTGCTTCCTGGCATTTCCGAGTAGTTGGAGTTCACAGTAAGTGTGTGGAAGCCACAATAGTCTCTAAATTCACGAAGCGTCACAAAGTTTCCATTTGCATTTTATTTTGGCCCTCACGGCCGCATTAGCACTACACCACGGGCTGATACCCTCTCCTCACACACGCCCACCCTGTTTGTGGCTTGAAGGGATGAGCGTGAGCCCTGCTCCCAAAAGAGGAGTACGTGATGCTGAGCACGTCCTTCGTTCCTGCAGCCCCGGGGCATGTACGCAGGCACCTGGGGAAACGCTGTTTGCAGGGAAGCAGCCTTCCTCACAGATTTTTCTTTGCTCTGCCTTAGCACCCTAAGGAAAGCCGCATGGCAGCCCGAGCTGCCCCTGCGGAGATTGCGGGATGCTGTATCCACTGTACACGTTGTCCTCCTGCAGTGCGGCGGGGTTTCTTTGGAAAATACGTCTGAATTAGCGCCGAGGCCAGTGGTAACAAGAAAATTATTTTTTCCTAGTCTGACGGGATGCCTGTGGGCATACTGAGCTAGCAGAGGAACCGAACGGGCTCATGGAGCAGGGACAGAGCTGCGGTGGCCACGGCAGGGAGGTGGTGATGGTGCTGCAGCCGCAGGCTCGGCGCACAGCCCCTTTCCATGGCACCCGCTGCTGGGAGGGAAAGGAGAGGGGGTGGCTGTCCCGGGACACCTCCACAGGCCGGGAACGCCGCAGGATCGCGGGCGGGCGACGCTGGGCTGGGCCACCACGAGGTGGCAGCCGGAGCCCAGCGATGAGGCAGCCCCAGGTCCGGCCCGGGCGCTCCTGCCCGGCGGCGCCGAGCTCCGTGCTGCCACAGTGACCCGAAAAGATTCATTAAAAACAAAAACAAAAACAAAAAAGCAGGGAGAGCCACAATTATCGAGTAACCAGTATGGTACCGGCAGACTGGGAAAGCCCCTAAAAATCTTGTGAAGTGTGGAACGAGTTCGTCGTTCTGTGAGAGGACAAGTGTACGGCACACCTGCCGCCCTTCTGCAGCCCTTCCTTCGGCTAACAAATAATGACCTCTCTCCCCGAAGCAGCTGAAAGGCCTTGTGGCCCTTTCCTGGCCCTGCACCGGTTCGTTCAAAAATTGTTTGCGTAACTGCTTCACATATTTGAGATAAAAATCAGAGCAGTTATTTTCTGTTCACTTCTACTGAGATGGATGGGGCAGCTCCTGTTCCAGGTGTTCTGCGTGACTGAGCCATAGGATCACAGGATGCCTTGAGTTGGAAGGGGCCTTAATGATCACCTGCTTAACCCCCTGCCATTAACAGGCACAAACAGGCGCTTCTTTTGGGGTTGGGGTCCCCCCCAACCCCTAGGATACACTTTCTATCCTAAGACACTGTTCCTTTCCCCCACAGAGGCTTTGCTTTTGTGACTGTTCATGAAGGACAGTGGAACAGGAATAACATGAGCTGCTGGAAGCCAGCCTGTTACAGTTTGGGAATGTGTGATCCAGTGTGCATGGCTCATAAATCAGGTCCATAAAATGATCACAGGGAAAAAAAACAAAAAAACCAACCCCAAACCAAACCCCATCCTCTTCCTAGAAGGAACAGCACGGCACTGGGGTAGTGTTTTGCAGGGCTGTTACAGCAGCAGCAGGTAAATTAAACCTGAATCTGGCAGATAAAATAAGTGGGCTGAGCCCTCCAGTGCATCTCCCAAAGGTTCAGGAACAGCAGCCACAGCTTTCCCCCCACCTCTATGTAAGCCCAGGGTGTAGCTAGGGCTTCTTGGGGAGACCAGAGACATCCCTAACCCCACAGTTCAGGGGGCTCGTTGGTTCGTGGGAATAGGAGAGCTGTAACCCTTGGCCCCACTGGAAATGATGGCACACCAGGATGCAGCTTTCCATGCTCCCTGATCCATGATCGGTGGTGACTCACAGCTCTGTGCTCCCTTTGGATGCTGCTCAGTGTCGCTCCACGGGGCTCATTCTCAAGTGGTATTTTTGCTCAGCATGCAAGTAGTTTAATTTTTAAACCAACCACTGCCCCCAGCTTTACTGAGCAAAGCTTTAAACAAAGCTTTCTTAATTTGTCAGAGCAAGCGGGACGACAGAGCTAAAAGGAACCTTGTCTCATTTCCTCTTCTGCCAGTGAGTAAGAGCTGACCCCAGACAGACAGACACAGACAGGCAGGGCTGACACGTTGTGAGGGGGGGCTGTGTGGCTGTTCCAAGAGCTGCCCTGCCCTTGCCCCAGACTGCATCAAGGTGTACTGAATACGAACATTTAAGAGCAGGAGCGCTGCTAAAACAAAGTCTGTGTGTGTTACCATGTGACCACTGATCCAACCATTAAACTTCTTCCGCACAGCAGTTACTGGATTTTGAACTCCAACAGCCCAAAATAAATCCAGACAAAAAGACATCCATTAATTCCGAAATGTAAATGACTTTATATTACTTTATTAAACAGCCAAATCTAAAGAACAGTAAAAAATACGAAAACATGCATCATTTGGTGTTCTTAAAAAACTGTTGTCCAAAATAAAGACTGTTAGAAAAATTAAACAAGTTTAGCCCCAATATCCCTTCTGCTCTCCACATAAAATGTCTGGTAGTTATAAATACTGTTCCAGCTCCTTTAGCAAAGTTTAACCTTGTGTACATTAGTAATTCTATTACAGGTGGTTGGATTTTTCTTCACATTGCTTCTGTAAACGTGATCAATTTAAAAAAGGCCTTGTTATCAAGCTTAAGGAACTACGGTTTTCCTGTACAGTGAGTATAAATAGGAAGATCCTAGATTTTCCTGCCATTCTAATCAGCACTCCCTTTACTGAAACATTAAAGATTTCAATTAGTATAAAAATATAACCAGAGAATAAATGTCTGAGAAGATTCAGTATTTGAGTGAGTCTTAGTTAATAGACAAATAAAATGCTATTGACTTCCAAATCTGGACACCACTTCTGTACAGCTTCTGCTCTTCCAAGACCCAAGTATCACAGTGCTGCACACTAAGGCACTGCTAATCCTCCTGAAAATTTTACTCTCTATTTACTACAAATAATTTAACATGTAGCTGAACTAACAAGCAGGTGAGGGATGGATGGCTGGGGGACAGTCAAAGCTGCTCACAAGCCACACCAGTGGGCACCTGCTCCTCGAGGAGGGGGGTTTCAAAATGTCTGTACAAGTTGGCAGGAATCCTGCTTTACTGAGCAATGCCTGGTGTGGGAGATCTGCAAAGCAAAGTCACGGGCTTGTTCCTTTTCCCTACACAAACACAAATAACTGGCTTTGTCCCAGGAGAGAACTGTGAGGCAGAGCAAGCTCTTTGGGAAACCTTGGGACTAGAAAGACTGAAGTTATTTTATTGACAGGAATTACTTGGGTTTTTCTAAAGCAGTATCACTACACATTTATCATTTTTATTAAAAAGAAAAAAGTTTTCTTCGTACTTTTTTTTTTAATCTGGCCTCCGATTAAAAGTAAGGCAGAAGTGCTACATCTAAAATGGTAGGATGTTATAATCAGATTTCTTGCACAAACACAGCCTTGACACAGAGGATATTTGTCCTGTGTGTGCTACCACCTTCCACTCATCTGCTTCAGAAACCTGTAAGCCAAAACTGCATCTTTTGAACTGTGAAGACAACTCTCAAGGCTTTATTTAGCACTTCTCAAGTTTCAGACAGTACAAAACCAGTCTTGCACTACTACTTTTTCCGAATGTCTTACAGCAGCATTTTCTACATGGTTATCTCAGTTCTTTTGTTTGGATTCCTGCAAAGAGAGGGAAACAGGACACCAAATCCAAGCAAGCAGCAGGTACCCAGTGATGCCAGCCCCCCCTTGCCAAGGGAATGTGTCTGAGCACTAAGCACCGTGCAGAGAGCAACAGAGGGACAGAGCAAAAGGGAAAGGAGGCTCAGTGGAAGGAAAGGTAATGCTCCATCTCAGAGTTGGACACAACCTCCAGGACTGATTTATCCTGGGTTGAAATTATACTAACTGAACCAGTGGAACAACTGCTTCCCTCACTTTCTGGAATGAAAGTGCTGCTGCCTGACTGGTTAGCTGCTGTCAGATCGTTACAGGCTAGCATAGGAACAACTCTGTCACAACCTACATTTCAGTACAAATCTTCAGTTGCAAAGTCTTGGAAATGTGAGGGAAAACAGCACATCCTGTCAGACACCACACACTGTAATGGCTGAGCTCTGAGCAGACACTCCAGCGTGGTAAACAGCATTTCATGAGCAGAAAGGCCCAACCTGCTGAGCAAACTAAATTTTGTAAGCGAGAGGCTGCTCTGTGCAAAGCAGAACGAGGGGAGGTGGGCTCCTGTTCTGGGCCACACATCAGCTGCCACTGTCACTCGGAAGTGGCTTTTTTCCCTTTCCAGCTCCTTTGTCTTTCCTCCAGTTCAGCTTCAGTGAAGGCGGCTGGGCCCCAGTTTGTGATGAAGTGAGGATTCTTGGAGCCTGGAAGACAGAGAGCAATACTTGAGTAAGGCAATTCTGACAGGGATGTCACACACTAACAGTGCAATGTTCAGGCTGATCCTTGCTTTGTTTTAAACATAAAAGAAACAAACAATAATGATGAAAGAACCAATGTAGTAGGACCTGTAGAGGTAAAGGCTTGAAAGTTACCATCAGCAGTTGTCACAAAGGGTGATACTTATAGGCTGCTGTGAAACCAGTAAGGCACAAGAAAAGGCAGACTTCAATAAATCACCAGATAATGTAAGTACATGAGACAGAATGAACACATATTTTTGTAACTCTTCTGTTGATAACTCACCTGGCTCTATTAATCGAATCAATCCCTCATGATGAGCTACTTTATCTTTCCAACTCTTGGTGTTATTAGCTGCCGTTTCTAACTTCTTCTTAACCTCCTGAAAAAGACACAGCCCGCTTGAAAAGAACAACAACTTAGTCTGTTCATATAAACAGATAAAACACCTTTCAAACTGAAAGCCAGAACCATGCTAATTCGCCCAGCCCTCTGTTTAGTGTGGAACCATCCTAAATAATTATTCACCACCACAACCCCCCCCCCAAAAAAAGTTGTCAAACCAGAATCCCAAAATAACAAGGTTTTACAAGATTCTGTAGCTGTGTAATAAAGACAGTCTTCATTCTTAAGCCTAGACTGGTCTTTTGGGCAATTCCAAATAGAAGGCTAGAATGTTTAATTATTTCTAAAATAATTGTTTTGTGGAATTTTTTGTGGTTTTATATGTCTATTGTATTCAGCCATTCCTTTGGAGTAGTAAATGATGTTTCACACACAAAAAGCCCGAGATGTCACCTAAAAAAAAAGCCAAGTACTAGCCAGAAGCAATCCTGTGATGGTGTGAGATGTAACACCACCCTGGGAAGTTGTAAAGTGGCCACAACTACCCCAGCTGGGCCCTTGCTTGCAGTGAGTGCAGCATTTGTGTTCTGTGCCAGGCAAGACAGCTCCCTGGCTTGTCCTTCAGAGCTCAGCCCATAAACACCCTTCTCTGTTAAATACAAACCCAGCCAGGCTTTCTTTCCTGACCTAAATAAATGCAGGATCAACACCTCTCTAGCCCTGGAAAGTGTACAGCACTTCAGCCTCTGTACTTGCTGGACTCTGGCTCTAATTTCTTCCATGAACACTTACTGACCTTCCCCAAAAACACTCGGTGGAGCAGAGAGTAGGCCTGGCATCTGGGACAGGAGGCACTGCTGCACATTGAGAATCTGAGCTAATTCCTACCTATCCTTGACATCCATTCAGTACTTAAATACATTTTTGAGGAGTAGGTGCCGACAGTAACACATTGACTTTTCATCTGTAGAAGACAATACCATGCCATGACATCATCAAAGCATTGCAAGAATTACTAACTCAGAAGCAAAATGCACCCAGTTATGGCAGCAGTGGGACTGCACATGAAGGGAGTCTGCAGCAGAAGACAAATGTACAGAGTATTTCAGGATATGACTGAGCTGGCCTGCACGCAAATTAGGACAAAAATAAATAAAAGAGGTTCAAAGGTGTGTCTGAAACAGATCCTCTTCTTCAAATCTATCTACTGGTCTAGAAACCGAGTAAAAACTAGAAAAAAACAGAAACAACCCAACCATCCTACCTCTTATTTTAACTTTTGTGCCATACTAACCCTTAAAGAAACATAATATTGAAGAACTTCAAATTCAGTCAATCTACAGATAAGGATGAGAGGTTGATGACCAGAGCAGCTCACCTCATATTGCTCAAGGGCCTCCTTCCTTTCCAATTCAAGTTGTTTCAGTTGCTGCATAGCCACTTGAAGAGCCTGTTCCTTCATCATTCTCTGGTTTTCCAGCTCTTGCTTCTCTGCTTCTGTCATCTGAATGGTCTGTTGCTGCTGCAAATGCCATTTTTCCAGTTCAGCTCTCTTTGCTGTCTCCTCTTCCAGCAATCTGCAATGGGGATTGTGATGTTAACTGCACTTAAACATAAGTTGTATCTGCGTAGGGAAGCAAAATTAATTTTTTCCTCTTTTTCTTTTTTTAAGGGAAAGAGAATATTGTTTAAAAAAAAAAAAGCTTGGGAAGCAGGGAAAGAGTTATTGTTTGTTGGCTTGCCTTCAGTGTCATGCCAGCAGTGCAAGCAGTTTGGCTGCTACAAAGGGCTATTCAGAAAATGTAGTCAATAATGCAAATACACAGCACAGAGCCCCAGAAGAAACAAGCATGCATAAGTTATCTTCATTGTCTTAGGAGGACTGAATATGTGAAGAAAAAAACCACACTCCACAAAGCCCCTGTGAGGAAGAGGAAACTTAACCCTTTATCATTACAGTTTAAACCTGTGATAAAACACAGCAGAAAGTCGTATTTACAGTTACTGCTCTGTAAAATAAACAACTGAAAAGCCTGTACAGAGAGATCTCAGCTTTTCACGGGCTGATATGCACAACACCTGATGGAAAAATAGCTGCACCTGCTTTTCCAAAATTGCTGAGTTTGCCCTCTGCTAAAGGCTAATCAGACATATTCTAAAAATCATAAATAGCAGCTTCAGCCTTCATATCTTAAGGAAAAATAAAACCTGTCCTGTGTTTGGACTTGAAGGTAGTCCCCCGTTCCAGCAGCATACCCAAGGGGCAAAAAGTCATTAGTAGCATGGCACAGGTACTCACTATTGGCAGGGGAGGGGTGGGGAACTGAAAGATTTTTCTACCTGGTCAAAGCCATACCTGGCCTGAAGTTTCCTCACAGTCTCTTCATCTTGCCGTGCCTGTTTCTCATCCTCCAATGCTTCCTGTAGCTGTTTATACATTTCTTCCAGTTCACGTACTCTTTGTAAATACTGTTCCAGTTCAGATGATTTCTGAGCAACCTGCTCTTCCATTTTTTGTCTTACCTAGTATCATAAATTTAGGACACATGAGCTACAATTCGACTCAGGTTTCCAATTTTTAAAGGAATTTCCAGGTTTCCCTCAGGTTATGTTTTCAGAGACAAACCACTTCCTGCTGTCTGCAGAGCAGAACTGATAAAATTGAGGCCAGATCTGCAGATACGGAACTAATAGCATTTAAAAAAAAAAAAATAATACAGGCTACTTACATTGCCCTACTTCCTGCAGCACATGATTTTTACAGGGGTTCAAACCTAATTTCAGTCAGCTTTATCTTGTTGCTTAATTTACAGATAAAGTGAAGAAGACAAAGGTTGTAGAGAGGCCAGACACAAAGGTCAGGCTGATTTAATGGCACTATTTTCACTCCCTCCCTTGGCAGCAGTGTATCTCATACACTTACGTCTCTGGATGATGGCACAGGATGGATAAAGGGCTGGAAAACAGCTAAGGAGGTTGGCATGTCCTGCCCCATTGGTCTGCAGCCTGCTCCCCTGAGCTGACCCAAATCCCAGTGACCCAGAAAGGGATTGTATTCAGGAATTCACGCTCAGCCCATCAAGCAGCACTGTGTGCATTAATGTTCTGAGATGTCCCATCACATCCACTTTACTTTTTCTCCTTCTTTTCCCCAGCTAACAGAACAACCTGACAAAGCCCTTGAAGACTGAAAACCAGTTCTTTGGGGAATTCTCAGTGTAGCTGAGTAGTAACAGTATTGTAAAGCAAAAATATTTCTTTTTTTATATTTGTGTGTATAATTGTAAAAGAACACACAGCATAAAAAAGCAATTGTTCTAGGAAGACATAAAATGCATTTTGATTATGCCTGATTCATTTTGCTTATTCATACAGCAAGTACTGGTCTCAGGTTCTCCATCTCTGAAAACTGCAAGGAGAACTTCAGTCTGCATTTATCCTTCAAACAGTCAATTTTTCCCCAATTTTCCAACAGTATTTAACTTTTGAATGCTGTACAAATTGTAGCTGGGCTGTTCCAGTATTTGAATTCACCAGTAAAAATACTTTATTCCTACATCTCAAATAAATGCAACACAGGTGGCGTTCTCCAGCCTCCTGCAAAATGTGCAGAATCCTTTCAGTGGCTGCCTGTGAGGGAAGCCCTTGCTGAACACGACTCCCTATGTGTAATAGCAGCAAAACCCCTCATGCACTACTCACCATTTTTTCTCTCTCCAGCTCCAAACTGAAGCGGTCTTGTAATTCAACTTGAGTCTGAAGTCTTTTCTTCTCCTCCTCAGCAGCACGAGCAGCTGCTGCTTCCAGTTGCTGGAAGAGAAGGGTGGGGGGTAGGGGGAAAGAAAAGAAGGAAAAAACCAATTTGGCAAAACTAAATCATTTTGAGGGAATGGAACTTGATTTAACAATTTTTGGTTTTAACAAAAATGGAAGAAGCCTTCAAAATCATGAAGGCACCAGCTTGGGTTTTTTAATGTCTGAGACTATTCTCAGCCTTTAAATATAATTGTCTATCTTGATTGTTTGCAAAATAATTTTAAATTTACCAATGTAAAGGCAATTACCTGACTATCTCCAAGTTTCCTCTGAGTCCTGCTTTGCTTAAGTGATAGAAATCACTGTATTTCTTTCTCTACCTCAATGGGATAGAAAACCATTATGAAAAAACACATTTCAGGCAGGACTGCATAGGACTTCCAATAGGGAAAACATGCCAGCACGCACAGAGTTCATACAGAAACAGAAATGAGAAGCACTGAATTGTCATGGGAAAGCAGAAGTGCCACTAACTTTGGCTAGAATAAGTGATTGTGCCATTGTGAATCATCCCTCTAACATCCCCTAAACTGCCAAGTAAGGTAAATAAAATCCTGGTTGATAATCATCACTTGAAATTAGGTGGAACATTAGCTAAGGCCTAAGAAACAGACGCTGGTACCTTTCCACCTTCTTGCATCTTATTTTACTTTTGTTCAATCTTGATTTTGCAAATAAAGACAGTGGTCACAGTTTTTCCTTTCATCAGGATTTCAATCCATGCAAGGTTAGAAATCTTCAATCACTAGCCAAAATTTTACCAATACTGAAAACAAAACCATTCTTTCACAAAATTTTCCTAAGAAACTTATTTGATGCTTCTTTCTTAATACGCTGGGCTGTGGAAAATGTTTCCACAGACCTTTAGTAAGGGCAGGGCACAACATAAAAATGACATGGACCTGTTGGACCAAGCCCAGAGGAGGTGACACTGGGACAGTTTGTCCAGAGAAGCTGTGGATACCTCATCCCTGACAGTGTTCAAGGTCAAGCTGGATGGAGCTCTGAGCAACCTGGTCTAGTGGAAGGTGCCTCTGCTCACAGCAGAGGACTGGAACTGGACGATCTTTGAAGACTGTTCCATACCAAACCATTCTATGATTCTGTAATGCTCCTGAAGGTACCCCATTTAAACCATCCTCCCTCACCAACCTAGACGAACTTATGAGATGCCCCAATGATTAAAACTGCCAAGCTAAAACTTTCACTCTTTTAAGTGCTTGTAACATCACTCTGGTCTGAAATAAATGGGAAGAAGTGAAGGAGAAGGCTCAAGTTTCTGGGTTTATGTTGCAGAACGTAGCACAGAACTGCTCTCCTTTGCAAGGCTTAAATGATGCCAGTGTTTTAGAAGCAGCGCTCCGCCTCTGCCAGGACATTTAAAAGCATGTAATTGTGGTCAAACCCAGGATGCCTATTTAAGTGAAATCTCCTCTAGATTTCCTTCCCCACTCTGAAATTAAACAAACATTGCCAGTACTGAGCTGAGAGGGTGAACGTGCAGAGTCACAGGCAAGGGCAGGTGCCAGGCCAGTGCCAGAGAGCTCAGCAAGAAAGTGCTGTTTGTCCACTCAGTATCAGCAACTTCCTGCTTAATCCACCACCAGCTGTTCCTGGCAGGTAGGTTACTGGGAACTGTGCAGGTCAGGGAAAAGCCACAAGTGTTGGAGGGGGAATCAACAGGAACACACCATCCCCAGCAGGTGTTAGATAGCACAGTCTCCAAAGCCCATGCAAGACCCCAAACTGAAACAGAAAGGGTGCACACATTTGGGCATGCTCTCACACAAGGAAAACCTTACCTTTCTGTCAGTTCAATGTGCACATGTCAAAATTCCATTAAAAATATGAAAAAAATCTATTTTAGACATTTTGAAACACTCTACTGCAGGAGCTACGAGAATACAAACCAGTCCCAGAGCACACTTTGGCAGATGCTGCATAAATGGTGGCTCACTGCCATCAGGAGCAAATCAACCTCTAAGCTTCCCAGAACAATCCAGTTTCCTGAAGCATTTACAAAGCTTTTTCCTTGAAGAACATTTTTCTAACTAATCAAACACTCTCAGTTCCTCCAACAATGTACCTCCCCCCTAGTTCCACTTAAGCAAAGTGCAGTAGCTCATGTCAGAGCCTAAGCTACTTTCCTTGAGAAGTCATTTTAACTCAACCCACTTCAAGAGATGCTTCTGGCCACAACTCTCTTTAGTTTACCCATTCTAATTTCTATAAAACTCCCTGAAGCCTGTCAACATCCTACTGCTCCTTTGGGGTTGCTCTCATGTTGTCTCCCCCCTAAATATTTTTCCATAAAGTAAACAATGCAGAAATCCAACCTTATGATTTCTGTTAACAGGTACATTACTTACCAGTAGCAGGTAACACAGGCTATCCTTTACTGTCTATTTTGCATTCTGAATCTTAAACACATGGAAGACTACAGGGGCCAAAATTAAATTAAAAAGTGGTTTTCCACTGTCAGACTCCATTGAAGGCAAACAGAATAATACCTACATCAGTACTAGTCAGTGCAAGATTAATTTTGGAAAAGACAAATTTCTCCTTGCCACAAATTGTGACCATGACAAGACTTTTAAAAATGCTTTTTTAAAAATTATTTTATTTGCTTTGTAGACTCAAACCCCTTAATACCCTCACAATATTTATAGCTGCAAAGATCACTGAAGATTTTCTAAGGGCTAAAATTAGTAGGTTTTATTTACGAAAAACTCAAGAAATGATGCAGACTTGTCCTAAATGTGAATGCAAAAAACTTGTATTAATTTAAGGAGGTAGTAGAGACCTGTAGAGTAAGCACAAAGGAACGTCTGGATGGCTGCAGCAGCAGGGACTCAGCAGCCAAAATGTGAGGCAGCAAGTGGGGAGGGCTTGAATTTGAATATTGGGTTCTAAGCTGTTTTCAAGGTACACTCCACACTAAAAGCTCTCACAGCAAGAAAAGCCACATCTTTTTGTTTTAAAGACAGAAATTATAGAAATTACATCCGTGGGAAGAGAACAGTTCCCATAAACAAACAAATCATGTGACAACTTTGGGAAAATATGTAAGAAAATCTTCATGGAAAGCCCCAGGTTTGACAGATGTGTCTGACAGAAAAGGAAAACAAAAAACCCCAAAGCAACTGAAAATATTGGTCTCTCCCATCCCCAGACACAATCCGCAGAGCTGGCAGGTTCTACACCAGCCTGACAATCCCTTGCTCAGTAGAGGGGCCTGAAACAAGTGCAGCTCCTCTGGAGGAGGTTGCTCAATGTGCCTGAACAGGACAGAGATGCCCAGTTACTCTCCAAGAAGCCCAGTTCAACCACAGGGACTGAGCTCCCAATCCCACCTTCCGCACGGTCTCCAGTTCCTTCTGCTTGTTCTCGTTGGCCGCCTGCAGTTCCTTCATCTGCCGCTCCAGCTCCTCCTGCTCAGCCAGCAGCTTCTGGCGCAGCTCCTTCCGTTTCTGGCGCGCTTCTTTGTGGGGAGGAGGGCTCCCCGCCCGCAGCAGGTTCACAGTGCTCTGGATGGCTGGAAGGGACAGGAAGAGAGCACCACTGAAGGGCAATGCTCAACTTTCTGGACAGACTTCGTGAATGAATACCTGTGGTGCTGTGCTGTCTGTTGTGTTGGGGATTTAATGTATTTTTAAATCAGAAAGAACTGTTGTCAGTTGTCCTAATTCTCATGAGGCTGGCTGTCAACACGAACCAAAAGTGAGACACTTAGCTCTCAGCATTGGCTGCGTGCCACAGGGGTAAGGTCTGGCAATTCCACTGAATTATGTCAATTCCAACATTGATTTGTAACAGGCCATGGACATATGCATCCCTTATATGCCCAGCTACAAGAAAAAATCCCAAAACTTTGTGATTTCTTACTACCTAGACTCAGTGACTCTAACCAAGAAGTAGGATGTTATCTGTCTTCCCTAGAGCCAACCTTAAACCCTGTATTCTTACAGATATTCCAAGGGAAAACTTTCTCCCAGTAAGACAGTAGCTCTCATTCACTTACATGCCATGAGGAAATATTTAAGACAGCAAAGCTGAGGAGTGGCACATGATTTTGGTATTTTATTCACCTACCATAACCATGAAAAAATACCTCCTTTTGAATCATTTGTCATACACCTGACTTTGGTGCAATGAAACACATGCTGCAGGTAAAGAGGGAAGTGCAAATGGAAGCCCACAGCTCCAAATATTTAACTGCTGCACATTCTTCAATGGCATTGGCAACAACAGCTTTGCAAGGGCTTCTGTCTCGCTCTGCAGATGGATGTACCTGTCACACAGCACATATCTGAGAAGGCTCACAGGAGGAATGATTTTACCATGGGAATAGAAGAGCAAGCCCTAACTCCCAGCCTTGTCCTCAGCTCACCAAAACATATGGCTTTAAGCAAAACTGTAAAAGCAAAGCCAGTATTTTATGGCGCCAAAATGAACAAACTTTCCCTTTCTCCCCAAAACCAACAATTTACAAGATTGCTTCCCTTCCCCATTCCTAGAATTACAGCCAAGATAGAAAAAACAACTATTATAATCATTTTAGTTTGGCTATGGCTGCATAAATTGAGGCACCTACATGACAAAAATCAATTTCCCTTACCTGGATCCTTAGTCCTTCCTGAGTCTCAGGCCCCGTAAAGATCCATGTGCCCAAAACACAGACATCAAAAAATCCCAAGACCAAAAATTTCAAATTCGAGTAAAGCACAGCTGTAAGAATTCCACTAACCTTAACTTTCACGTACCTAGACTTTTTGAAACCTCACCTTGAATCCATTCCTGCTTCTTCTTTTTATCAGAGGCACTGATCTCAAAGGTTTTATCAAGACATTTTATGAGAAAAAGGCATTTTTTCCCATCTTTGTCAGGCAAGGCCTACAATGGGTAACAATAAAGATTAGCTTTGCAAACACTGAAATCTAAATTATACAGTCAAGCAGCATCTATGCAGTTTTGCGTCACAGAGCTACAAACACCAGCACTAAGAGCCTTTATTAAAAGGATGTTTATGAACTGGTTTTATATAAAACAAAAAAAATCTCTTTTAAAAGATATCAGGAGTCAATCCCACACAAAAAAGGATTAATTCTTATCTTTAGAGACATACATAGTGTTTGGAGTGGTTTTACCTCTACACAACAGTTGCCATCCAGTATGATGTCTCCCTTCTTGTCCTTTAAATCTTCACTTACATAGTAGGAAATAATATTGGGTTTTAGCACAAACCATCGTTCCATCCAATTTTTCCGTTTGTGACCTTTTTTCAGCATATAGCCCTGTTAAAAGCAACAGATCAGCTGAAATGCCTGGCTTCTGATGAACCATCTGGTCTCTTGGTTATGTAAAGGTGTAAAGACCCACTAGAGCACACAGAAAAGTTACCTCATGGCCCCAAATACTTACAAAGTCAGCCAGTATTTCAGCTACACCTGCCATTTCTGTAATCATATTCCCTAAATACCTACATACTTTTGTCTGACTTCTAACTTCAAAAAAAATCACATCACAGATGAAACTGAAACATCAACATCAATATAAGCTATGAACAAGCCATACAGAAAATACACTCAAAACATTCCAGATTAAGAGGATGAAGGAGTTGGAAAGAAGACCAAGGAACATTTTTCTGTAACGGCTTTCATCTAAACCAGTTTTTGATACATGCAGATGTGCTTGTATTAAAAAAAAAGAAAGATATAAAGAAATGTGCTGTGGCATATTTAAGCCAAAGATATCTTCCTCTACAGGTCTGAGGAGAAAGAAAACATTCAGAACAGTTGAAGAAGCGTTTTTGTTTAAAAAACAAACCAAGCCAAACAAAAGCCCAAACCACCCCCTACATATACAGCTTATCTGTGCTCAGCTTTTCTAGCCACTTAAACATGTCCAGAGCCAAGGCCTTGCCTATTCCCATGTGCCATCCCACTCCCTTGCTCCAAACCAGGAATGCACAGAGAAACAGCTTTGTTTGCCATCTCCAGACTCCAGTCTGAGCTCTGGGTGGTTGCAAGGTCATGTGAAGGACTCCTGCAGCTTCAGTCTTTCATGCTTTACACAGTCTAAATCATAGCCAGGGCTTTTTTTCCCTTCCTGACTTACCAAATTTGCTTTCAAAGCCAAGTCAGACTAATACTTTCCCCGCAAATTTCTGCAAAATCTTTACCTATTACTTCAGTATCAGCTGCTTCTCATCTTCCAAGAGCCCACTGAGAGCTCTTGAAAAGCACAAGCTTTTCCACACCAACTATTATCACACGAAGCACACATCTTTCAGAACACTAAATATCACAGATTTAACTATTGCTGCTACCTGCAATAAGCCTTGGAGATCCAGGATGTGTTCAATAAAAACGGTAGCACGACGCTTGGTTGCAAGACCATGCGTCATTAATTAATATCTTGAGGCAATTATATGATTACTGCAATAAACAGGATGATTCTGTGAATCAACAAGGTATCAGGATACTGATACAGGGAACTCTGCTCTCCATGGGGCCAGTAACTGTCCCAGATGCCCAGGAGGCGCTGGGCCAAATCCTGACACTATTTTTAAGTGTCAAGGAACCATTCAAAGGCACTCAGACATCCTTGATAAAGAATCCCAGGCTCCAAGAGAGGAAAGAAAGGAGACACAAAACAAAACAAAACAAAAAAATGGTGTGGGGGAAGACACACAATGCAGAATCAAAACTGAAAAGAAATCCAATTTCCTCACAAGTTTCAAGTAGGACTGAACTGACACTGGTTAATTTATTTTCATGGTATCAAACAGCAGAATGACTTCATTTTGCCCTCACTTGACTTTATGTGTGTGTGTGTGTCCCCAGCCCTCACCTCCAACAGGCAACCAGCAGTTAACAAAAATAGACTTTTGCATTGTTCTGTGGGTATTCTGAAATAATTTCCTGTGCCAAGACTTTCTGATGGTTTCTTCAGAACGGCTTTGGAGAGCCTGCCAAGAAAGCCTTTGTTTCTCTCCTCACCAAGAAATCAAAGACTAAAAAAATTCTCTTGTCAGGTAAAAGTCAATTTTAAAGAGCTCTCTAGGTGTGACCCCTCAGGTCCCTGCGGTACTTATAATTCCCATGAAAGAAATGCAATTTTTAAAGGCATTCCTAAACTGGTAATTCTGAAGAAAGAAATTGGCTAAGAATACAAAGGCCAGCATGACTTCTGGAGTCTGAGTGCAGGTAAATAACTTGTTGGCCATGTAGCCTGCTAAGCAGAACAAGAAGGGAGAGCCCTCTGGTTCCTCCACACCTTTTTGCCCTGTTGAAGTGGGGCAACTTAGAAGCCAACATTTCAGCTAGAGAATACCCTGGCCCAGACCCTCTTGTTTGAATACAGAGGTGGTGCCCAGCACAGCTGCATTTCCTACAACATAACTGAAACTGCAGAAAAGCATTTCCAAAGGCTGAAGAGCTGTCATCAGTTTGGGAACTGAGAGCATGATGCAGCTATTCTGTGAACTAACAAGCAGCTGATACTAATATAAAAAGGCCATATTTCAAGTCAGAGCCCACTTCTTTCTTTCATTTTCTAAAAGCAAGCTCTCCCAAGAAGCAACTCACTCATAATACTGCTACAATTACAACAGTCTGAACAGTAGTACAATTTCTTTTATAAAAATAAGCTCATATTAAAGAACCCTTATGGATAATTTACCTAATTTCCTCCTGCTCATCATTCAATAGGGTAACGAAATTCAAGTACAAATTGAACGTTTTCTAATTAATGCAATAAAACATTCTACCCCTCTCTGTGGTTCTTACCTGTTTGAGTACATCTAGTATGAGCTCATTAAAGACTTCATTGATTGCCATGGACACTGTCTGCCTGTCCATTCCTTTACTGAACTGCCCACTTCCGATGAGATCAATCAGCTCCCACGCAGAAAGACCCTCTCGACTGGTGTTGAGAGCAATCTTGTAATGGTCAAACTGCTCTTGCTGCCAGCCTGCTCCCATTGCTTCAGTGATTTTTTTAAGTAAATATTCAATCTGTGCAGAAACACAAACAGAAATCCATCACTTGCAGCAGGCTTGGAAATCAAGTGTTTCAGAGCTGTAAAGTAAGCTTCTCCAGAGACTCTCATTACAGCGAGATTCCTATGCTCACATGTAGGCCCATAAACGTAGGTGGTTTAATTAACAAAGGTTTTAAGTTCCTGTCTCAGCTGAACTCTTGACTGCCAAGCCCGTCCCACAGCTACTCTCTCCAAAGTAAAACAAAGAATTGAACCTGACAGCCTCATTTAATATTTCAGATTCCTACAAAACACATGGGACCTTCCCTGCAACAGCTTCCATACTGTGATGACTGAAGCATGAGAAAGCACGAAGTTTCAGGAAGTATTCCTGTAAGCAAAAAGCAAACAAATTACAAAAAAATAAGAAAAGAAGGCCGTTTGGACAAGAAGTGAAATGAAAAATGACCAAATGATCTACACCTGACCCCTCTTCTCTAGCTCTCAAGCACTCCATCCCTGGACACAATCCTGGCAGTTCTATCAAGAGAAATAAAAGAACAAATCTTTCACATCTGCTTTTATTGTTTCCCAAATAAACTCTCCTTGTCCTTTAATCTTTCATCACTCTGTAAGCATTACCATGCACAGGACAGTAACACCAGTAACACTAGTCAAAACAAACACAAGAATGAAAAAGAGGCAAAGAAGGCTGGGGTTCTTTAGCCTGCCTTATACGTTGGTTTTAAACTCATCACTGTTCATTTGCAGTATTTTAAACTAACCCCATCTACAGCTTTGAGCACATGCAAAATGCTTTTAATAACTCTCTAAACAAGATAATTGGTGAGGGCCTTCCTGCTACAGCTCAGAGTCACCTTTCAGCTGGTCTAACAGCATTTTGAGCACAAGTCTCTACACAAGAGATTTGGGAGCACAAAGAAAAAAAGAAGTGATCCTGTTGTCCCCCCACTTCACCATAAGGACTCCCAGGCCTCAAGGTTTTGATGCAGCACAAGTGCTAATACTGTGGCTGCTGCTTCTCTCTCCTGCAACTGGTACAGCCAAATCCCTTCCCTCATGTCTAGAGTTAGGAAACACAAGTGTGTAGTAGAACAGTAAATTCCCAAATTCACCCTACAGATGGATGTGCTTTTCCCACTATTTCAGTTGAGTGACTGCTCTTGGTCTCACAGCCCCTACTCCAGCAGCACGTGGGTAATGCTACAGCAAAATGGAGAAGCTGCAAAGCTGCTGCAGGGCCAGGAGGAAAGTTCCTGTTCCACTGAATGAACGGGAATTGCATACACCTCCAAGACGTGGCTGTCACATCCTCCTCAAGCCTCTCTTAGGAGAAGACAGCCCAGCCAGGCACAGAATATGCCTCCAGAAACTGTAGAGAGCATTGTCTTTCATTTCAGCTTCACCAAGTAAGGCACTTCAGTATTTTTTAGCTCCTCATGCAGTTCTTACTAGCAGAGATATGGTCTAACAGAGGCCTCTGCAGAAGTGGCATCCAAATTCACAGTCTTTAAAATAAGCTTTGCTGATTTTTCACTCTCCAAAATCCTTAAGTTAAAAAAATAATTCAAGGCTTTCAACCATCAACTACCATAAATCCTCAGTGTTCAGTTAAGGGCAGGAAGCGGCTTACTTCCTACTCCAGACAAGTTTCATAGAAAAAAAAAAAGCAACCCAAAAAAAGCCTCCACAGCATGCAAGAACAGGAGCACTGCAAAGCTGTTTCAAAGCAAACCTCCTAAAGCCTTGATTTTTACCCACATCCAAAGCACATTCTGCCACTCTGCTCATTCCCTTTGAGCAGCATCAGTTCTGAACTACAATCCTGGACTTTAGCTGGAAGGAAAGCTAAAACAACTCAAGCTTAACTAGGTAGATAATATAACTGCCAAAATGCTACTCAGTAATAATAAAAAAAAAAATTTAAAAATATGAACTCTAACTTTAAAATGCATTGCTCCAGAATTTCACAACCTCTTAACACTGCTTGAGGCATGGCAGCTCTCAAATTCCTTTGGTTCATTATCTAAAAGTACCAGGTCTCACTTGCAGACAATGGAATACACACACAAAAAGAGCATACCTGAATTATTTTTTTCTCATTTCTGCTCAAGACATATGAATAAAATGTGGATCAAACTAATGGTCCAGAAATGAAGCAATGCCAAACTCTTGGCTAGTACATGTTACCATATAATACACTAAAACTAACCCAACACATTGTTTCCTTTAATGTCATTTGTACACATTTTATCTTATTTTGGTTCACAGAATAGATTTAACTATTTAAGTCTGTTAACCCCCATCTACAAGTCACTGATATGACCAGAAATCTCCTATAATCCCACTAAAGTACATAAAATATTCATTATTTTAAAATACATTAACTCTTCTTAATTGAAAAATGGCCTGTGCATCTTACAATTCAATTTCTAAAATTTAAAAAAAAAAAAAAGTTTCAAGGTTTATCTTGAATTCAGTTAAGTAGATGGCTAACCAAAGTCCCCAGAAAAAGTTAACCTGATATATCTGCTCAACAGTAACAGTGACTGTTGCACAGTATGAATATGGAAGTATGAGGTAAATACAAAGAAATAAGTTGCACCAGTGTGACAGCAAATGGAGACATGCTCAAATGAGGAACCTCTGAGAGCAAATGACATTTCCCCTCCTCCACAGAAACATGTCAACACAGCAAATAACTGACAAATTAAGTCTCTTGTCTCAAATATAACCTACTCTTGTGGTTAAAAAGCAATGTTGAAAAGCAAAAGTGAAGCAAAGTTTGCTGCTATTCTGATGGGACCTTGCTTTCAGGTCAAAAATATGCAAAATACAGGTGCAAAAATACCAGGGAGTTGTTAACACTACATACACCAGCAGGGACCAAGTGGCTCCACACTACTAAAACCAGCTTCCATCTCAAATCAACAGAAACTTTTCAGCCAGAATTTTGTCAAGAGAAATCAAAAATAATATGAAGAACAGAGCTCTAACATGAGTCTGTTTGGGTGCCTCTTTCAGAGGGCACTTTCTTTTCCCCATGTTTCAGTGCCTATTTGTTTTCCTTATCCAGGTATTCCTTCTTCCATAGGGAATAAAGCATCACAGATTTTTCACATATTCTGCTATATGAGTGGGTCTCTTAGAATAAGAAAAATAATGCCTTCATGCCTGGCAGAGCACAGCAGACAAGGCTATTCTGGTTCACACTATTCAAATAAGGTTTATGATTTTAACAGAGCAGATGTTGAAAGTCTACTCACATTGTACAAAATTCTGTGGGAGTATATGTTACTGGGCAACAGCCATGAAAGCAATCATATCCCCTCTCACAGTCATCATGAACCCATTCTCCTCATCCCACCAGAACATCACTTACATTTAAGTCAAATATTTGTTTCTTCCTTTCCACCAGAAAAACCGTGTTCCTTATCCAGTGTAAGCCACTACCTCCTTTCTTTTTTTCAAAATTAAACCAGTATTAAGTATATTAAAGGTCAACCCAAAAAACAACCTGCTGCATAAGGTGAAAACTGTATTTCATGCAGCAATCAAGGAAGAAGGCAGTGAAATGGGAAGAACTGGTTCAAGTCTTCAATGTCTAAAAATCTTCCTAACCACAGTCATAAACTTTTAGAGATCATGGGTCAATTAAAATCCCACACAAGCAGCTTTCATTCTCTTTGTATCAGTTTTGATGTTATTTCTGAAGGGCCAAGGGTCAATTCCCAGTATTTCACACACTGTTTCAGTTTCTGGTACTAGAATGCAAAACAAGGAAGAAAACGTGGTCATAAGAAACACTTTCTCTGCAAGAAATGCCTCCAGAAGAACCACCACTGGATCAGATTCTCACCTCCTCAGGCTAAGAAAACATCACCTCATTTTCAAATGCACAAAAAGCCACGCAACGGTTGGTCCTCTCAGGAGGACTGGAAATACCATGTGTTAATACAGTTGAAGACTCAAGGACAAGTGAAAAATGACTGTACAAATCTCTCCTCACGAAGCCAAAAGCAGAAAATATGCTTGGTTTATTTGAAACAAACTGTGAACAGAGGATGACAACACTGAGTATGCAGCTTGCAGTGTGTGTATCTGTGAGTTTCACCAGGAAGGATGGCCCAGAAACACAACTAACCACACACCACAGCTCTCGGGCGATAAAGCATTCCCAAGGCTGCAGTCACATGTACAGAAATAAGAAAGGGGAAGTGTTTGAAAACCTTTTTATAAAGCAGAAAACGTCTAGTTAAAAAATACTGAGACACACACGAGTCTGTAACAACTAAGAGGGGAGTTGTAATGAAAGCTCATGACAAAATAGAAATATTTCTCTTCTTGTGGCTTCAGTTCTCTCTACCCTTTTACCTCTTCCTTTACTTTATCCATCTCATGGAAGAGGTAATGCTTGCAAGAGCTGAAGGAAACACATGCTTGGATGTCTGCATCCCAGATGATCCAATGGAAAACCTGGCTGTGGGGAGAGGAAGGAGCTCCCACCTGGCCCCCGCTTTCTGCCTCGGCACATGAGCACCTTTGCAAAATAGACATTCATGGATCTCTGTTCCTTCCCAGCTCTCCCAAGTGCTCCCAGCTGCCCACCAGTAGGCAGCAGAAGGAACACTGCAGTGCAAGGCCAGCTGTGCCCAGTGCTCCCAGTAGCCACCAGCTCCTGTCTGTGTCACCTGACTTCTCCCCATAACATGGAGGGATCCTCTCAAGCTTGAAGTCACATTCCAAAACTGCACATCCCAACCCAAGCCCTTCCCCACACTGGATTTTACAAACCTTATCTCCCTCAAGTGCAGGGCTGACTTCCCTGCTTCCAGGGCAGTTGAGGAGCACAGGCCAGTCACTGCCTCTGGCTTTCAGCCTGGCCTCTGCTAAACAAGCAGCTTCTGGCCCTTGTGTCACCTCTCCACTGCTCCAAATTCTTTCTTGGTAACTCCTTTCCTCACTTAGCTCTTTCTAAAGCTCTTCTCAGCCTGCATCTCCCAATCCTTGCCAAAGTAGCCTCTCTTCCCTTCACTGGATGAGCTTCAGCCATTCCCTATTTGCTGCCCGTTCAACACTTGGGCAGGGAATCAAGACTTTACACTTTGTAGCTGGGGGTAACAGCCCCACCACTTTCAGCTGTCTAATATGAAAGGCCCAGTACAGTAGCACCAGTGCAAAAGTACATTACATGGGCAAGAAGGAAGGACAGCAGCTTCAATATTTGGTCAGCACACTGCAAATAAGGTGAAACTGCACCCAAGCAGGAGGCTTTTCCAGATAGGAGATATGAAATCTATAAAATGACTGCAGAAACCACTTATTTTAAAAATTGCAAAAAGAAAAAAAAAAAAAGAGGAAATTCAGACTCCCAAGCAGGTCTCAAAGAGCAGCCCTTCCAAGGAGAAAGAAAAGGCATCCTTACAGCTACATGAAGTTGTGTTAGTACATTCACTGAAGACCTAAGAAGTCTTGCCATCCACAAGGTAGGATGCAAAAATCTTCAAGGAATCACCCTTCCAACCTGAAAGTATGTGGCAAGTTTCTCAGTTACTTATAAAGTGGAAAACAAACAAAAAAAAAAAAAAAAAGAAAAACAAAAGCCAAGAATGTGGAAGGGAGGGAGGAGGGCAAACAGCTGGATCCCACACAAACAGCTGGATCTCTAAGCCAGAAACTGCAGTAGATTGTGTGTTGCAATATTCTCAGCCAACAATAAGAGCAGCAGTCAGGCAGGGAAGGAGAGCCTGCTCCCTGGGTGGGAAGCTGCAGTCACACATGAGAGGTTTACACTGCTCTCAGCAAAACATCAACAGCACCAACAGCAGGGCTTCCATTCCCCTTCTCCTCTCTTCTTCACTTTGTAAAAATCCCCTCATTTTATATATGACCTGCAAGCCATTTTGTAAATAAGGCAGATACAAAACATCTGAGAAAAAGCAAAACTGACTGAAATTGAGACTTTGCATTTTTACTTTGGGAATTTTGTGCCAAGAGTAGATGAGTAAATGCAAAATTTTCCAGAAGTGCAGAGAACCTGATGCAGGACCAATGCAAACCAGAAAGGAGTGTGTTCAACAGACAGCATTCCTCTGGTGGCTGATTACATTACCTGTGTGGTCTGAGTGAAGGTGGAGTGAATACAGGCATTGTATATGATAAGAACAGAGCAGCCTTTCTTTGTCAGTCAGGCTCTGTAAGCTTTCTTTAAACAAATTGCACCATTTAAGTCTTGCTGTAATCAAGGAGATGCAGACATAGATCCACAATCAGAACTTTTTAAATAATCCAAGTAGAAGAGCAATACAGGTTAACCTGGACATTAAGGACGGGAAGGAAAGCAAACAACAGCGCATAAAAAAATCTGGAAATCTGGCAAACCTCAGCTCAGTGCTGACTCTGCAGCACATCTGCCAACACACAGACACGCTGCCATTACCTGGCAGCAGCTACAGAAAGCAGCACCAATCTGGGGCTTGCTTGGTGGAGAAGGAGTGGGGAGCAACGCCCCACAGCTGGCAGGGCTGAAGCTTTGAACCATGCCAGCAATTTAGGAGATTGGAAATGTCTGCCCACAGGTAAGCCAGGCTGCACAGTGGGGAACATACTGACAAACCAGAGACGTGGATTTGAGTCCTGGTTTTGGCATTTATTAGTGGCTCTGACCTACCAAGCCAAATTTGGCACCACTAAGACAGGAGCTGTCTTAGCTTCTATAACCATGATCCTGTTTCCCAGAAGCAACAGAAAAAAATGGGAATGCAAGCAAGAAGACTGTCTCATTTCTCATGGAAATACAGCATGCCAGGTAGGGCCCTGGCATGGGCCAGTCTGGCAAAACCAGAAATGTAGAGTGAAAGTCTCCTTCTAACAAGTGAGTGAGAAAGCAAGACTGAACAGTTTATTTTGATAAGAGAGTTATCTGTACTCGAGGGTTTGGCACAACACCTTGGAGTCCAACAGTTACGTTGTCAGTGGCGTGTTAACAGGACTGTTTTGATCCCTGGCTGTTCAACAATTTGCAAATATTTATTATTCAGTCCTCCAGTGCTGAACTGCAAACCACTGGAATATGTGTACACAGTTTTGCAAGGGATTATTTATGCCAACAGTTCTGATCTTTTTGCTTCTTTCCCCACCCATCCCCAAGGGGAGAACAGTGGAGATACCAAAATCTTGCTTTAGGGTTAAAATACCTATTTGAGTGCTGCCGATACTTGTTCATGAACTGAAAGTATAAAGAGATCTCTCTGGTATTATTCCTTTTCAAGCAAGAGTGAACAGGTGGTAGCTGGTTTGGATCAGAAACAGACATCATCAGAAAAGCTTGTATTGGCCTTTTCATCAGGAGGATGACATGAGACTGAAGACTCATCTTGCAAGTCACAGTAACACAGAACAGAGGGGGGCATTTTTTTTTTCAGCATCACATTGATGTATTGACCTTGCAAAATTTTAACCACCTATAAGCAAGTGCAATGATGAAAGATCACATCCATGCATGTCCTATTTATCCTGTTTAGTCCAGGCTGTTTAAATGACAGACACACAGAGCTATCAATATCTCAAGTATCCTGTGGAAATCCCCATATACGCACCCTGGAAGACAGAGAAATGCACCTGAGGCCTTACAACCCTGAAAGAGTGGAAAGAAGTTTTATATTAAATGATATTTTCTCTTAAATCTCTAGAGAGTACCACACTAACATAGTTCAACTGGGACATTAAGCAAACTGGTGTTAAAGAGCTTAAGTTTTTGTTCCTTACCTCCTCAGGTACAATGATTAAAGGGTATTTATCCTCTGACAAGAAGTTAAAAATAACCCACACTTTAAATGCGTCTTCATCGCTAATCAGCAAGGGACTTTTAGAGAGGTTCTTTTTAGCACAGAGAGTCCAGCACATCCTGTTGAATTCAACTTTGTCAAAGTTTCCTTGAACCTAAAGAGAAGAAATTGAACAACAACAAAGAAATTGATATGCACAAATGGCACAGAATAGCAGACAGACAAAGTTTATCAGGTTTCATCATACAAAAAGCATTGAGAAAATTGCAGTTTGCACAAAACATCAAGGCCCAAAAAGAGCACTGTAGCAACCAAGTCTGACTTCCTGCACGGGGTAAAATAAAGAACTTCTCCTAGAAAAACTGACATCCAACCTCCAATTTCTGGTTGAGTTAATTGCACCCTGACTCCATGAGAAAGAGGTTACACTGCACTCTATGTTTCCTCTAGCACATCACTCGCAGCTTCCAAACCATCCCCAGAACTGTCTTAGTTCCAGCTGCCCTCCTATTGCACTGACTTACTGAGATGTTATACAGCAAGTTTGGAAAGCAGCATAGCCAAATCTACATGTGGATATGCTAAAAGGGATATTGGAGCAACAACTGGGAAGGACCTTTAACATGTTTTTTACTTCATATTACTCAAACTAACTCTTGCAGGGTACTCATGAACACAGAATAATTTTTTCCTCAAATGCTAATCCACTTAAAATCTTTGCTTTTTCTCAGGCTTGCAAATCTTCACCTCATTGATACCAAAATTCCTCTTGTTTTCATTACCCTCTGTCATACCTAGCAGCTGCACCTACAGATCTGTGAATTATTTATATAAGCAAGAGCTCTGATTTACTGTTTTCTTTTTAAACTCTCATTTAAGTTATACCTTAAACCTATTTATTATCTCCCCACAACTTAGCAATGCTATTTCTTTACCAATGTGTAACTGATAAAGGCACGTTTGGCACCGTAATGGAAACCCCTTTGAGATTTTGGAAAACGTCTAAAAAACAGGTTCTTGTTCTCACTACCTCTTGTGGTAGTGAGACCAGTAATGGTCAGTGATTTTTTTTAGGATAAGCCAAACCACAGATCTTAGATGCTTCAAGAACACCGATGCAAACGGTATGATTTCCTATCCAGTCTGGTAAGTGGTCAAATATAGTGACCACACCACACTGGCTCAGTCAACGACAGACATGGGAAGTCGATGAACTGATGTGGGTGGAGGGGAAAAAGAGAAAAAAAGATAAAAAAAGAAAGACAGAAGTAAACAAGAAACCAACCTGCTGACAAGAACAGTCTCCAGGCATAAAAGTGAGACTATGAATGAAAACCATAGACTACGCATGCTTGCAGAGGCCACCAACATGAGTGGAGATGCAAGAGGCTACAGCTGTCCTTTGAATTAGATGACAGCTGTAGGAGCCAGAGCTACTACAGCCACAATTTCAGCGTCTTTCTTGTTTGCACACGAGACATGGATTTCAAATGAAACACCAACTAAATGAACAAACACCCTCTGGATGGAGGGCAAGAAGTCTGGACTCCTTCTTCGTTCTATTTACCAGCACTTCACTCCTTGGCTACCCCTGCCTGTGGTTTTTCTGTCTGTCCTCCCCACCCTGCCCAATGAACCATGACCTCTTTTCTAAAAGCACTTTTCCCAGCCTGATGGTGAGCAGTTCCACCTTGGAAATGTCCTAGTGGTGCATGGGTTCTGCTAACACAGCAAAGCCAGACTGCAGCGCCTCAGACACTCCTGCCAAAGCGCAGGTCACCTGCAGCACATCCCTGCCACCAGGACTGTGTGGCAGTCGAGCAGGAGGCTTCAGAACCATTTTACCCCAGGGCAACAGGTCCTGTGGTGCCAGCAGTCCCTCTTTAGACATGTAAGCCCTTTTTTCACAATCCAGACTTGATTCTGAAATGGACTTTGTGGGGCCCACGTGTCATCCAGAACAGAGACACTGTTTAGGAATTATCCAGGACAATAATTACATCAGCACACAAGCCCTGGCTCTCCAAAATAACAGTTCCAAAAATATAACAAGCACTGGTAGTGTAACTTGCATTCATGAAGTTGCCTGGAAGATGAGATAACCTGAGGTTTGAACAATGTCCTTCTTTGTCTCCCCCCACCATGACCCTTCCCTGCTCTAAATAAGGTCTGCTGTAAAATACCACCATTGCTATCACTGAAAAGGAAACATTTTCAATTGGTATTTAAAGATGTACATTGTAAATAACAGAACATGCTAAAATATGGTTAATAAACCAAGTAAAACAAATTATGAAGACATCGTATTGGCAAATCACAGCTCCTTCCTGAAAGAGACATTTACAGAACAGGACAGATTTTGCTTCAGATGCAAGAAAATCCTAGATACATCTATCTGCTGAATAACAAGGTGCATAACACTAGAAATCATCAATTAGGCAATACTAATTATTCAAACTATTTACTGAAATTAACTATGTGGATAAAGGAAATTAGTTGCAGCGAATGTACCTCATTTAACTACCTTGTCTTTCTTGACAATTGTCTTTTCTTGACGCCTTTTCATGATGATTTCTTGGTTCTACATAAAGAGGCTTTATTGCAGGGGTAAATCAGCACAAAAAACCCACAAAAAGTTACAACTGCATTTAAGAATACAATGGAAGTTATTTCCAGAGGTTACAAAGTCCTCTCAATAAAATTCTAAGTCACAGTTACATATCTATTTTAAAAGAAATTTAAGAAGTCATTCTTTAAATATTTTATGTATGTCTTAAAACAAAATATCTTAAGATCAAAAAACCTCCCTTGAGCCAGTGGCTCTTGCTTGAATCAATTAATTCACCATAAGATGCATGACTGGAAATTGAGAGAACTTCCAGTGTATCTGGGGTATAAAGCATCACTCCTTTAGTAACTTTGCTTACTAGAATATACTAACAGTGATTTTTCTACAATCACCCCATCTAGAAGAATAGATTACACCTTGGAAAAATAAAGAAAGAAGGAGTTTCTTGTTTGCTTTTTTTTGCTTGTTTGTTTTAAACAAAGGAGACATACTATGAATCAGTGACTTCATCCCTCTGCATGTTGTCTTTTGGCACTGATGTAAACTCATCTCTAAAAGAAGAGAAGTCACAGGCAAGATTTTTCCAGTCCAAAAAGATAGCCTTCTGCCAAAACAACTTCACTAATTTTCTTGTTTACAAGCATTTAGTCAGGATCAAATAACAGGAAGTTACAGGTAGTTTAATCCTGTTCCTTAACCCTTTCATCTTTTAAGATTAACTGATGATACGGATATATCAGGCAATCACTGGAAGCCAGATCAGTATATGAATAAAACCAAGAAACTACACACAGTCATGCTCTCCCCTTTCATATCTATTTACTGCTAAAGCCAGGTCTGTCATTTTCAGACAAAAGTGTTTCTTAAATGCAATTTTGCTCTTAATTTCCGTAACTATTATCCCTATAAACACCTTTAACAATTAAGCATTTTTATATTTGAAAAAGCCATACATATGTCTTTTGGGTTTTCTTTATTTAATGGGTTGCTACTGCCTACAAAGAGTATTAACCCACTGTGGTTCAGCCTCTCCCACTGTAATCCTTTGGTTAAAATGAATTAAGGCCTTTTCTTTTTTCCCAGAAGTTGTCTACAAACTGCTTGGTCTCCATTGAATCTTACAGGATCTCAGACAGCCAAGATGAGATTACAATTTCTTAGGGACAAAGCAAGATTCCTCAGCATCAAACAACCAAGACACTAATGAGGTACCTTTAAATGTATTAAAGGCCAACTCCCACACATCAAATAGGACACTCTTGGGGTGTCTCTCATAGTCTTTGGGTATGAGAGAAACACAGACTAGAGAGGCAGAAAAGCTGGTAAGTCTTTGCTAGATATAAGCTGCCAGACTGCATTATATATATATCACATTTCCCACTGCTATTAAATGAAGGAGCAATAATCAGCAAATGGGGCTGAAGAGTTTGCATCATCTGCAATTGCAGCATTGGACTTCTCAGCAGTATGTCAGTTCAGGACTTTTTCACATAGCAAAATAGAGCAAACAGCTCTGTATCTCTGCAGCCACAACATCAAAGTTTGAGGTTTTCTGGGGTTGGCCCTCAAGCGTATGAGAAATCAGTGGTGTTGAAGCTGATGCTTCCAACATCACGTGAGCCGCTTTTGCTGTCCAGCCCAGTATGTGAACAGAAGTCAGAAAAAAAGCAGGAAGATCACTGTTTGGGGTTTTTTAACTTTCCAACCCAGTGACTACCTATTTTAGAACATGATGGAGAAGAGGGCGGGGGGAACCCTGCTGTCTTTCCAGAGTTTCTCCCGAAACAAGGCACAACGGAAGACTCAAAGTGCTCAGACATGTAAGGAAAGAATTTGCAAGACAAAACTTCACAATATGCCCTAATGTCACCCACTGTAACTCTCTGAAAGGATCTACTTATTACAATACTTTGTGACAAACAGTGAAGATATTTTTGCCCTTTCTGTTTGCAAAGGAGGCTGTGACAATATTCTGTTACAGCTCTAGTTTAAAGTGGGTCAACCTATAGCTCCCAGACACTTTCAGATAAATTCAACCTGAGGTGCTCTACTAATATGAACACAGTTCTGCATGAACACAGCTGAGGCAAGGGCCAGATGTAACAGGAAATAGAAACCAAGGAGAGAGGAGGTAGAGAACAGTGCACCCTTCCATTTTTAGGCACAGGCTCTCCAGAGTAGCCGCCCTATGATGACCCCACAAACACACTCCCAACCATTGTCTTCACACCAGTAGCAGCCTCCTGCATGCACCAGTTACTGCAAAGACACTCTAACAACAAAAGCTGAAAGCACAGAATGTGAGAATTCAAAACTTACCTTTTCCAAGATGAATTTGTTTAGATAAGGCATGTAACCCTGATTGGAAACTGGTCCTTCATCATCGTCCCTAAAGTGCTCTTCCAAGGCCACTGGATCATGGGGAACGTTTAACACTGTGCACAAGTTGTGAGAAAGGACCTAAGGACAGAAGAGAAACCAGTAACACTGCTGTCAGCCTTAAGCATGTTCCCTCCAGAGCAGACCTGTGACTCCAAAGCCATGTGCAAAGTGACACTTTGATGTCACCACAAGTTCTGCCCCACAGTTTTGTCAGAAAGCAAAACATAACTAAAGAAATCCTGATTCAATGGTTTCAGAGAGCTGCACGTTACAGAGGCAATGTGAGCACAGAGAGGTCCAGCCCTAGAGAACTGCAAATGCAGCTACACAAGCTCCCCTTTGTACATATATACCCATGCAGCTGCAAACCAGGAGAGGCATGCAGGAACACCAGAGTAATATTTGCAGAGTGAAGTCAGATAGCTATCAAAACAACCACAAACACCTAGCCCTTGAAATTATAAATATTTATACCTAATGAAAACGAGTAACAAAGAAAACAACTCAATACGTAGCCTTAGTTTACAAAGAAATTACTATTCAGATGAAAGCATTAACTATGGATTAATCTCATCTGCTTGCTTTTGGGCTGCATCTCAACACTGACCCCATGTTTCAGTTGGCAAAGAAAAATAATGTTACAGAAAGGGGAACGGTTTAGGTGTGCTTCTCAAATTTTTATTTTAAAAAGCTATTTGCATGAAGTATCTCAAGAACTTGACACCCACCAGCACTCACGTCTGTTCTTGAGAAATGACCTTCAAGAAGAGACTACACACTTGACTAATTTTAAGGAAGTACTGAATTACTGAAAACTAACTGGTAGCCAGCACATCTCAACTTCTTCAGCCTGAGCTTTGCAAGCACAAACCAACACCTCAGTACTAACAGGAAGGCAGAGCCTGGGCAGCAGCGACTCCTGTGCCACCAGCACAGGAAAAGCAAAGCACCATCCCTCCCTTTGTTTTTCACCCTGTCTGGAGTCAGGTCAGACCTTTAACAGGCTGCCCACTGCACCTCAAGCACTGGGGAGCTCTCTCCCTTGGCAAGATGCAGAGCTGAGCCTCTGAAGACCACGTACCACCTACATGAGCTGCGTAAAGGATTTAACATCACATGCCCTGCCGTGGTCTGCATGGAAAACATGCAACAAAGGCAAAAAATACAGCTAAACAAAATTACAGAGGCAAAACAGATCACATCTTTTGAAAAGGTATGCTGCCAGTGATTTTTTTTTTTTTTTTTAATCAAGAACTTCATGGAACAGAGTGTGACTGAATTTTGCGGGTTTTACAGAATTTTAAAAAACAGACCCAAATGATGCAAAGAGGAAACAGTAAAAAAAAAAAAAATGTGCAGAAAAGTTATAAGCATGCCTATTTAGGTGAGTAGACATAAAGCAGTCAAAGATGGAGTAGCTGTAAAACAAGAAGTGAAAGTCTGAAGTTGTCAAAGCCTAGGAAATCAAACCAAAGCTACACACTTAAAATGTCTGGGCTTTCCCCCACCCACCTGCCCCCGAGAAAAAAGAAAAAGTACATTTACTATTCTGATGCGTGATAAGGAGATAGCAGAATCTAAGTGTTAGTTAGCAGAAAATACTACAAACATAGCCCAAGATGTATACTCAGTTCAGAGGAGAATTCCTTTCTACATACCTCTGAAGTGAAACTTGCTTTTGGAAAAAGAGATATTTCCATGAGAAATACATATTTTCACTGATGTATGCTAACACTAAGATATTACAGTTAATAAGCTATAGAAATTTAAAAACAGTTAAACAACAGCATCAGCCATAGCACAACAAAAGCTGCATTTCCCAAAGCAGCTAAAGAGCGTTTAGAAGTTATCACATTTCACACCACTCTCCATCAACAGTATATTTCACTTCAATCTATTCTTGTCTCTAACCACCACATCAGATCAAGTATTTGAGTCCATGTGACGTGATTTATATATGGGGTTGGGGAAACGTACTATCATGTGTGTTTCCCCTTCTATTTAAGGCTTCTGTTGTTATTTATAGAAACCTGAGGGATTCTTGAATTTCTGAGAGATAGAGATGATCACTGTTTTCCAAGAACACTGTAGTTGCTAATACTATAACTAAAAAAATACTCAGCTAATAAAAATATTCTAAAAGCATGATGGATTGCAGCTTACTACTAAAGTAAATTAAAAATCTCAATAAAATACTTTCTTATCATGTCCTTTCTACATATCTGTCTTCTCCTTTTTTTGGCCTTCTTGCTGTGCTTGGGTTGTCAGAAACCTAGGTGGTTTCCACATCAAGTGACCAATTTACCAGGAGAGAATTCCACTTTCAATTCTTTTCTGAGATCTGCCTTATCTGTGATCTCTCCTGTGCCCAGTGCCCTCTTTTCATAACTCAGGAAATTCCTCGGTGCCTGCCAAAGCCTGCCGTTCTCTAACGCGGCCAAGCGCCAGCTGAATTCTTCACTTGCAGGGTAAGCCTGAAAAATTCTGCCCTGAGGTCTCGTTTGGTTTTGTTCTCTCAAATCACATGATCTGGACCAGAAGATACTCTACGTTAATTAACAATTAAAATATAAAAAAAACAAACAACAATTAGCTGAGCAGTAGGTTAACTGGGGTACAAAAAAATCACCTTGCCTTGCAGAAGCTACATCAACCATGAGGAAGTTTTGCACCAGTCAGGATTAATCCCCCAGTGCCCACAGGGTTGCTAGGCAGCTTTCTCTTTCCGCATTTATTATGCCCTGGATGCCACATTTAACAATTCACCTTCATGCCAAAGCCAACTCCTGCCCCAGCCCAGAGACTCATCTCTGCTGCAGCACATGGGTACAGTGGGGGTCCCCAAACTGGAGTGTGAGACAGCACAAGCAGCCTGCACGAGCTTCATGGCACCAGTGCACTCCGGGTGCAATTCTTCATTTTCAAGGAAAAGTTTTGTAAGATGCCTAGTAGCATCCCATCTTTCCCTGGGAATACTGAAAGTGTTCTGTTCCAAATACAAACAGAAGCAAGCTGAACACCAAAGGTCATCACAGACTTTGCATTTACTTTATTTATGGCCCGTTTCATGCTGCTTTACCTTCAGGTCTACTCTGCCATAGCTGCTCTCCTCTGAGCTCCCATTTTCCAAAACTTTCAGCACGTGTTGAATTGTTACCATCTGAGTAGTTCCATTTAACCATGTCCATAAAAGTGATCTGCATTTCTACAAGGAGAGGGAAGATCTGCTAGACTATTGCTCAGTGACAAAAATTTGGCCAGATGACAGTGGGAGCACTACCAGGGCAGACTAATCCTGCAGCAGCTATTGTCAGCTTCTTTGGTAGTTTTCTCTTTCTTTTCCATCTTTCAGGGGGAGTCTTCCCCCTCCCCATCTCTTTTTCAGATTTTAAAATGTTGGCATCACAGATCCTGGCAGCTCCATTCAGTGGTTTCGTGTGAATTCATTCCAAGACATTCTTGGCTCATCTCTCCCTAACATCCATGTCAGCAGCCAGCCAGCCAAAATAAGGCTACTCACAAGTACTTTCCCTTTTTCTTTTATGACCAGTGTTAAAGTAGCATCATATAAGCCCCTTGTCCCAAACACCAGGTCTTTTCATCCAGGTACAGCATAAGCACACCATATCCTGCATCACCCCATCCCCAAGGTACAGCTTCCTTACCCACTCAGGTAGCAGACACCCCATTTGGAGCCTCATTATTTAATGTCAGGGTGAGCACAGCAGCCTCTTTCGCAGTTGGATCAGTGTGCTCCAGTCCAGCCTCCACCAGCTCAGGCTCCTGACTCTTGTGCCCCCACCCACATCAGCTCCTGTTCCTTCATTCACTCCTTCGCCTCTGGGCATTTGCACATCCCTCATCACCATTTTCAACAACCTCACCCTTCCTTTTGCCTTCCTTGTCTGCACAATCCCCCTTGGCCCCAAGTCACATACTGGTGTCAGCCTGCATCTGCCCAAGTTGCCAAGTGAATTGCCTTTCTGTCCTGTGGCTCCCAGCGCTTAGGAAGAGCTCCTTGTAAACATATTCCATGCACTGCATCTTTCTTCTACATCTTCCCTGAAACCAGCTGACAAAACAGAGTCACAGAATCAATTAGGTTGAAAAAGACCTCGGAGATCATCAAGTCCAACATATGACCAAACACCACCATGTCAACCAGACCATAGCACAGAGTGCCGCATCCAGTCTTTCCTTCAACACCTCCAGGGACTCCATCACCTCCTGGGCAGCCCATTCCTAGAGCTCATCAGCCCCTCTGTGAAAAAATTCTTCCTAATGTCCAACCTGAACCTCCCCTGGTGCAGCTTAAGGTCTCGTTCTGTTGCTGGTAGCCTGGGAGAAAAGACTGAACCCCACCTGGCTACAGTCTCTCTTCAGGCAGGTGTAGAGTGGTAAGGTCACTCCTGACCCTCCTCTTCTCCAGGCTAAACATCCTCAGCTCCCTCAGCAGCTCCTCATAGGACTTGTGTTTCAGACCCTTCACCACCTCTGTTGCCCTTTTCTGGACATGCTCCAGCACCTCAATGTACACCCTAAACTGAAGGGCCTGGAACTGGACACAGCACTTGAGTTATGGCCTCACCACTGCATAGCACAGGGGACAATCCCTGCCCTGGTCCTGCTGGCCACACTACTGCTGATACAGGCCAGGATGCCATTGGCCTTCTTGGCCACCTGGGTACACTGCTGGGACAAAAGGTTAAGAGGGCTGCTGATCCACTGGGAGCTGCTCCTCTTAAGCACAGCGTCATGGCCCCATCATTTCCTCATGCTCCCTGTTTTAGTCTACAGGCTGCCTGGGCTTTCCTGGCAGAGCAGCATCCCTCCCTCACACCTCACTGACAGGATTCCTCATGGCTACCCTAACACACACACTTTGAGCCCCGTTGATAGCACCAGAGCAGGACCCTCTCCCTGTGAGTCACGGTGACTAATTTCCTACCACCCTCCACCGCTGTACAAAGCCGATTGTCTGGCCGGGGTCCTGCCCACTCGGCACAGGCTCCCAACCCTGCCCCTGCCTCGCTACATTGTTCAAGGTCTTCCTCTCCGGTCAGACCATCCCTCTCACCCTGATTACACCATTCTTCCTCTTCCCACAGGCCACTGACTTCACATTTAGTGGAAAGGTAAAGCAAAGCTAAGAGGTATAATAACCCTATAACACCCCAGATGAGAACAGATCAGGATAAATTTTCTAAGCCTGACAAGTAGCTTTGGTCACCCAAAGTTATAATACAGGCCTGAATGAGATATTCAAGTGGCTCACCATCCACAATCTGCAGATATCATCCAGGAATCCAAGACCCAACAGTTAGAAAATCCACCCCAATGTAGCATGTAAGACAAAACAAGAACAGCAAAATAAACCCACTGCCTAAGCAGAGACAAGACACAAAGCAACGTACGGAAGAGCTTCGAGAGAAGGTGTAAAAACTAATCAGTGTGTGTTCTTTCCAAGATCCAATCATACACACACACTAAAATCAGTTCTGCTGGCTATCAAATGGAACTATATTTAAAACCACAGTGTTTCAAGATCCAGATGAAAAGTGGATTTAATGTTGACACCTTAGAGAAACTTTTAAAACAATTTTTAAATTGCAGATGGCAAGAAAGATGAAATTAAATGTAGGAAAGGAGGTAATTTGCATGTGGCTCATGCTAGAATCACAGCAGCAGCTGTAACATTATACACGGAACTTACACCTGAGCCTTGCTGTATCAGTGTTTGAACGTGCCAAAACACACTGGCAAAACAATAAACGTGTCCAGCTTTAAAGCTGGATTTATTTAAGAACAGAATACACAAATGTTTCTGCTGATGTAGAAAAAAATACTAAGAGCTGCAGACAGCGTAACAGTAGAACTTCTGAAGATTACCAGTTAAAAAAAAAAGTAGAAAAATCGAAACAAACAAACAAAAAATCAGTGCAGACTGGAAGAAGATAATGATTCAAAATGACACAGAGGACTGATTTAAGTGTCTCTTCTCTCAGCAGCTCAGAACATATACAGAAGATACAAATGGATAAAAGATATCTCATGACACCCTTACTATTCCAAGCAAGTCCCATTTTTGCCCTCGAGTATTTGCTGTTTCTCCAGACTATGAAACAGACCCAACTGACTCATTTCCATCCATCTGCTCTAGATCTATTGAAAACAAATGTGTGATGCAAACCCTTCACAGTAGGGCCTCAGCTACAGATCACACACACATTTATTCTTCTCATAGTATTTAAAGTTAATTATTTATTTTTATGGAAGGCTCAAAGGTCACTTCTAGGCAGAGTAACTAGAAATCACTGCCTTTAACAATGAAACATGTTATTCTCAGGAATTTACATCCAACATGATGGCATCCACCTTATACTGGATTACACAAACCATTGCCAGGAAGTTGTCTTATTGAGGAGGGAAGTGTTCAGCAGGTTACAACACCGCCATTCTCACAAAAAAATAATAGGTTTTTATAATTTTTTTTTAAAACAGCAGTTCCACTAAATTATTAAGCATATTTTTCTAATGTCACAGATCTCTACTAGCCTGTTCATCTCCAAGCACCATCTCTCCATTTTACAAGAGTGCTAAATCTTCCTCATGATGATGAGAAACACTTCATTGTGAAACACATTCTTTAAGACAATATAGC
The DNA here is from genome assembly GCF_009650955.1 of Corvus moneduloides. Classification (NCBI taxonomy): domain Eukaryota; kingdom Metazoa; phylum Chordata; class Aves; order Passeriformes; family Corvidae; genus Corvus; species Corvus moneduloides. The sequence continues at coordinate 52,522,379 of NC_045481.1, read as the reverse complement.
CCTATCTCTATCAGATAGGAACTTCTCTTTTGCTGTCCTGCCTGCCCTTTTTAACCATGTGGAGGTACTGCCATCATGCACACCTCTTCTCCCAGCAGAACCATCAGTTTGACACCACATTCATAATTTGCCAGAAAAAGTCTATGTAAGAACACCCTCTACCCCCTTCTGTGTCCCCTGAAAACTAATTCTTGGTGGCCACAGGAGAAGGTGGCAGCCTCATTTCAGGCTTGTTTCTGCACTCCCAGATCCTCCACCTGACACTTCCCATAGGAGCCTTTATGTCACAGACAGAAGTGCATAGACACACAAAGCCCTACTTTTTTTCATCTTTGAGCGGTGACACCAGGAGAGCAGCTGCACCAGCCCACCACACACTGGCAGCTTCTTTAGCCATTTCATTCAGCCCAGCACGTGTGGACCTCAAGAGGTTTTCCACTGGCCTGCATGACAACACATCCTGCAGACACCCTCAGGTGAGTGCACAGAGCACACAGGGTGTGGTAGGCAGCATGACAGGAAAACAGGATTCCTATAAAGAGCAGGACAATAAAAAAAAGCTTCTCTGCAACCTGCTTCAGCTCGTCCTGCAACAGTGGAACACAAATACTCCCTTTTATTGACACCCCCTGTGAAAAACCCAGAACCTGCACACATTTTCAGCTTGAGCTCACAGCCAGGTCTGGCCTCTCGCCCAACTCCTGCCCCGCAGTCACTCCTGGCTGAGTTCGGCTCTATCTCACGGCCTGAGCACCCCAGGAGAAGAAAAGGAGAAGAGGAACAGGCTGCTTGCAACGTGTTGCCTGCTCTGGACCCTCATTACATAATGCTAAGAATAAAGTCCATGAGCGACCAGCCACGCTTGGAAACACCACCACAGCACAGCCACTGTTTCTCGTGGAGTTAATCCCACAAAAGGCGCAAACCTCGGCTAATTGCTGTGGCCCACACAGCCCCAGCACCGAGCACAAGGACCCACAGTCTCGAATGTCAACAGGTGTTGCGTTCTTATTCAAAATATTTATTTAGCCAGATTTCTGCTATTATTCCCAGGCCAAGATGGTCCCATAAAGCAGGGCCAAGATGGGACTGGATTCAGCGAGCTGCCTGAGAGCTCTTTTAAGAGCACAAACACTACTTCAGCGTATAAGCTAAGGAAAGAATGGCACAGTTGGAGCATCTTGACTAATTCCCCTGTTTATATCCAAATAAGAGGGCACTGTGGAACCTCTCTCTCCCCTTGGCAAGCTGTGAATTTCACTTGGACGCAGCCAACCCCTATAGATGGGACCTTGTGGCTACCCCAGAAAAGATTTTGGCCAGAAAGGGTAGCAAGGACATGTGGTTGAAAGCGGACCAGAAGCACAACAAGGGTTTGTGCACTAACATCTCGGGGAGGACGGAGCGCTTCCCTGGGCAGAATGAAAATCAGCCCGCCCGTGCTCCAGGACGGGTCCGTGCTCCCGCGGGACGGAGGTGTCCAGGGCCCGCAGGGACAGCGATGCCGTGGGACGAACCGCAGCCCCGGTGCGGAAAAACGCGATTTACAGCGCCCAGGAGAGCCCCGAAAGCGAGTGCCCGTGTTTCCCCGGAGGTGGCCGCCCCAGGCAGGTCCCAGTGCCGGCGGTGTCAGCGCTCGCCGGGGACAGCCCGGGACGTGTCCCGGCCCCTCGCACCCCACCGGGGCCAGGCCCCGCGCCCCCGGGCTCGCCGCCCCCCGCTTGCCTTAAGCTGCGACTTGGAGACCTTCCCGCTGCGGTCGAGGTCGAGGGCGGTGAAGGCGTGCCAGATGGACTTGAGCAGCTCCTCCTTGAGCCCCACCATGGCCAGCCCGCTCCCGGCCCGCGCCCGCCGCCGCTGTGCCCCGGCCTGCGCCGGCCCCGGGGGCGCGGCCCTGCCCGGCCCGGCCCGGCCCCGCTGGCACCGCCCCGGCAGCCGCGTCCCGCCCCGGCGGCGGCGGAGTCCGGGGGCGGCCCCCTCAGCGCCCCCTCAGCGCAGCGCTCCCGCCCTGGGCCTCCGGGTCTCGTTCTCTTGCCTTCCGAAGCTTTCTCTCCTATGGCAGGTCTGCCCTTTTTTCTTAATAGGAAAATGCGCACTGTTAAATGGAAAGTGCTTGTTGGATTTTCTCCTTTTCAGTGTATTTCTGATGGCTCGCTGTAACGTGGATGAATAAATTAACATTTGTCACCGTGCTGCTCTTCAGTACAGTTAAAACACTGTTCAGGGTTTTCACCTCTGTTGAGATAGCAAATAAAACAGTCTCGTCACTGTGATGTGCTATTAGATAGATAAAACAAGTACTGCATGGTAATGAAAGCTGTCGTGAATATAACAGTGAGCCTGATACTTTTCTATCTTTCCAAATACTTCCCTCCAGAAAACTGGGGTTTTTTGAAGGACAGGAATACAGTTGAGTCTGTGAATAGAATTTATGAAAGTCTCAGGTCCAATATTCCCAGTAGGTGTGAGCACTGAGGAGAGTAGCTTTCCTCTTGGAATATTTCTGCCCCAAAAGCAGCTTGGAAGGAAGGCTGCACACAGCTGGAGAGAGTGCACTGCAATCCCAGTGCAGGGGGAGAGCTAAAAGAACCTCCTTCTTCACTAGTTCCAGAGCAGAAGCCAGACAAAATGTGTTCACGAGGAAGGAATTGTGCTGTTGGAAGTTTTCTTGAGAGTTTTTGGGTGTTTGGTATAGGTTTTTTGTGTTAAGTCCTCTTTAATGCTGGGGGTTGGGAATAAGCACTGGTGAGGGCAGCAGCTGTGCAAGGACTTCAGCTGAGATTATTAAAACAAAATGAATTTATGCATCATTTCTTCTGCATGTTGTAGGAAAAGCAAATTATTATTTATGGTGCATGTGCTGTGATCTCAAGGGTCTTTTTTTCCATGTATGGAGTCCCTATTTTTTTGGCTAAGTGGTGTGTTGGTTGGTCTACTTAGCCAAAAATACCTCTTCAGGCCAACTTTGGGAGGGGAAGGATGGAATGGCCTTTTTGTACAACTTGATGGATGTCTTTGGCATTTCAATCTGGACAGCAGATACCATAAATCATGTCAGCAACACAGCCAGGATCCAAACCCCAAAGGCACTGAAGCCTTAGGCCCAAATATGATCTACCCACTGAGAGCATCTCTGTGAGCTTATTTTGCAGAAAAGGACAACGAGTGAGAAGAAGTGAGGGATGATGGACATGGTCTTAGCAGCAGAAGGTACAAAACTCTCTAACACTTAACTGACTGACAAAGACTGAGAAATAAGACTCTTGCATGCACTGTTTCCTGCAACTGATAGAAAAGCTCACACTTTTCTGTCTGTGTCAAACCCACATACATTGCTTTGAACACTGCATGTGACTGTCATTCACAGAGCACAGCCCATGATCACGCTAAGGTTTTATTTTCATGGATTTCACACAGAATCATTAAGATCCCAAACTCAAGACACATAATAAACAGGAGGGGAAAAAAATTAGTTTTTGCCCAGTTTTAGTCCTCAGTCAATTGCATCATCAGAACAAAAAGAGCACTCCAAGTGAAATAGTTCTGGCAGGTACAGCTTGACAACTGTTTTGTACCAGGTGGTGCTGGTTTATTGTGATTCCAGTAAGAAAGGCACTCAAATTCTGAAGTGTAACTTAAAATGCCATTTATTGCAGCCAACATTATAATGGAGAGAACAATGTAGATAACCTTACATGCCTTCAGGAAGCCTGGGCTGTGCAGCATCAACCAGGTGCAGCATGTCACGCAGATCCTACCCAGGAAAAGTTACACCATTTCAGTCATTCAAGCTATTACAGGATTTTCTTAGAAGGAAACAACTCTGTACATTGTTTCTATTGCCAAACATAAAGGATGTTCACACCAGAACCCCTTGCTGCCATTTTCAGATACAGTGCAGGGCACGCAGCACTGTCATCACAGGTACCATGTAGGAGCTGCCCAAAAAATCCTGTGGGACAATCAGCCAGGGAAATTTGTTCCCCGTGGGCCTGGAGGCCAAGCTGGACAGACAGCACAGCTCAGCACAAGCTGGGAAGGCATGGGCCTAACTTGCGTGGATCACTGATCCTCCAGGTACCACGGGCTTCTGGCCAGGACCAGGGCAGATGAGCAGACAGCAAAGTTCACTGTAAGAAGTAATTCTAATTCTCAAAGGTGATAATTCACAAGATTAGTTTTCTGTATGTGGTGAATTGGAGACTAGAATCATCCACAGATTTCAGGTGATTTTTATTCTTCAGAAACACCTTTTAGAGATGTTATAGTCTCCCAGTCAATTGTCAAACACAACCTGCCTTATTCACTGAACACATCCTAACAGCCTTTTCCCTCCTCTTTTTTCTTAACCTTTTTCTCCATAATTTATTCAAGGCTTTGGAATCCACAAAAAATTATTTATGCTCCTTCCTCGAGACAGATAGTGTGAACTATATGATTGATATCAAAAATTATTTGTATTAAATTTCCTAATGAACCTGATTTGCTAATATTATAGCTGTTACTATACAGAAACATCTGCCATCTTAAAATACATTAGCATTTCTCCAATTTGAGCACAGCTATTCCACTTAAGAAGGGAAGAGATAACTTTTATATATGCAGATAAATTGGTGGCTGAGCACCCACAAGGTCACCAGTAAAATCAGAACATCCTTATTAAAGTGCATTAAAATACAGCTAGATTCTGTGAAAAGTCATTGAAGAAAAGCAATTAATGTAGTTCACACATGAATCTTCAATGACAGACTTAATCTCTGCTTTGAACAGCATACAGTGGTTTTTTTTTGGCAGTTTGAATTTTTGGTAAAAACAATAGAGTGGAAAAACAAAATCAAAACAAAATGCCCCACAAATTGTAGAGACCAACAAAACCTTTCCACCACACCCACACACATAAAAACCAACCAACCAACAACAAAAAAACCAACCAACCAAAAAAAAACTTCCACAAAAACCCCCCACTAAAACCCTGTGTGCTGCCTTACATTTTCTCTTCATTCTTTTTGCTGGCTTCTGTTATTCCTGATTTAAATGACATGCTAACATCCTTTGCCAGAACAGGATTTGTTTTCCACTCAGAATATAAATAGTTCCATTTAGGTCACTAGGTTAGCAGTCCATGCTTAAATGTTTCATTAAAATGAGTGGTTTATACAAATCTCAGCTGCTCCAGCACTTGGTAGGTTAATCAAAAGGCTACTTAAAAGTTACGCATAAACCTAGTATATGATTTTATATAGTCATACTCATATTTAAAACCGTTTTTATAGGATTGAACTAACTGAGCAAAACCAGTTAAAGTGAAGTTCATATGCAGACAAACTTGTTGTGGAACGAAACCTTTGTTTTTTATGCTTACCCAAAATAGCTTTGACAAAGTTACAGGACTATCCTGTGTATCCACACCCAAAGTGTGAGTTATTTTAAGCAACCCTTCTATTTTGATATGCTAGTCTGGATCTTTGCTTATCAAAGACTTTACATTCCGAACCTTTGAAGATAAGATTGACATGTAATCCATTAAACATTAATTAACAGCAATCACACTTAACCAAGAAACCCTTGATAGCACTACATAAACCCTAAATTGCTTGCGTGGTACAAAAGCAAGTTCTGATGCAACTTCACACACTTCTGCTTTTCCTGAAAGTTGTCTGAGATCTCAGCAACTTTATTTTAAATCTGCACTTATTCTAATTTTGTTTCCTCACCACAGTTAAAAACATGACTGAAGGGAGGGAAAACTGGCTCAGTCTCACAGAGTGACTCACAGTTTCAGGAAGGAGCTTTAGTTAGACCCTGCTGGGGCTCAGCCTTAAGGGGTCAATCACTTTTCTCTTGGTCCTCTTTGCAGGAGCTTAATTACTCCTTGTTAGCCAAATAATAAGTATTTGTCAGGGAAGTTCTAACCAGAGGAAAGATTACGCACTTGAACCGTTACTAATTTTGTTTTATGCCACTGAGTCAGTTAAACTGACATCAAGGAAAGAATTCCAGCACTTCAGTAACTCAGTTTTCTGCTCATTGTTAGCCCAGGGAAAATCTTCCCAACCTCGGCTAGACCAGTCGTTTTCATTGTCCACAGGAAAACTAAATGGAAGCAAACCGAAATTGAAGACCATTAAGCCAACTTTGCAGCAAACTGTGTTTCCAGTATCTGCCACTTCACAACAATGTTTCAGGAGAAAAGTGAAGCAAATGCTAGTGTTTATTATCAATGTGTTAGCTCTGAATAGACTACTCCTGTCATAAAACATCTCAAGGAAACATTGGGGGAGAGTGTAAAAAGCAGTAAGTATACTTGACATTATAGCATGACCCAATCCTCAAGCCATCTGAGGAATTTGTTTTTTCTGTTATTTTAAAATATTTTAGTAGTTTGAGGTGAAACAGGAAGCAGCATTAGATGCTGAATCAGAATGGCAGTTCAGTCTCTCCTAAAAAATAAAGTGAATTTTTCATTCACTTCTAAGACTTCCACAGCAAACTTTAAAGGGATTACAGCAAGACACGCCTATTTCACTATGGTTTTCTATTATTTATACACATGTGCACAATACATGCCTTTTTATTTAAACTTAAGAAAACAAATGTAATGAAGGGATAAAACATTAGGTTACCTTTCAGTTCTTCCCTGGTAACACACATCTTAACTCTACACTTTCAGCTGATAAGGTATTTCTCATCAAGTTCTAGAGCTCACCATAGAACAGAATACCACAGATATCTTACCTGCAGAGAGGAAGAGGAAATTCAATCCTGTGTGTGTAGTAACCATCTGATACCATCTTTTGGGATGGGAACCAGAAGGAGAAATAAGCAATGGAAAAAGCCACTTAAGCAGGGTTAATGTAGAAGACAGACAGAATCATAGAATCTTTAAGGCTGGGAAAGACCTCCAGTATCACTGGGCCCCCTGTTAACCCAGCACTGCCATGTTCACCACTAAACCATTTCCCTCAGTGCCACATCCACATGTTTTTTGACTTCCAGGGATGGTGGTTCCACCACTTCCCTAGGCAGCCTGTTCCAATGCCTAGCAACCTTTTCAGTGAAGAAATTTTTCCTAATGTCCCATCTAAACCTCTCCTGGAGCAGCTTTAGGCCATGTCCTCTTGTCCTACCACTGTTACCTGGGAGAAGAGACTGACCCTCCCCTGGCTACAGCCTCCTTTTAAGCAGTTGTAGAGAGCAATAAGTCTCCCCTGAGCCTCTTTTTGTCCAGGCTACAGAGCCCCAGCTGCTCCTCATAGGACTGGACACAGCACTTCAGGTGTGGCCTCACCAGTGCCCAGTACAGAGGGACAACCACTGCCCTGGTCCTGCTGACCACACTATTTATGACACAAGCCAGGATGCCATTGGCCTTCTTGGCCACCTGGGCACACTCTGGTTCATGTTCAACCACTGTTGACCAGCACCCCCTAAGTCCTGTTCCACTGAGCAGCTTTCCAGCCACTCTGCCCACAGCCTGCAGCACTGCCTGGGGTTGTTGTGACCCAAGGGCAGGACTTGTCACTTCGCCTTGTTGAACCTTATACAGTGGCCTTGGCCCATCAATCCAGCCTTGACTCAATGTCTATAAGATCAAAAGGAGTTTAAAATCCCACGTGCTAAGCCATAAGTAAAATATATGGGGATATTCTGCCCTGAACATCTTAACACCTACATAGATGAGAGTGAAAAGAGGCAAGAGGAAGGAGCTGCAGGTTGAGAATAGCAGTTGTTTCTCCTGTCCCCCCATTCCTATCCTGTGAAACACCTGCCTAAAATACTTTCATTAGTGGTGCCTTCTGCTGTCTGTAAATCAATAGATGAACAAGATCTTCTCCATCAGGATGCAGGCTGAACACACAGAATCTTCCTGTGTGTAAATTCAGTAACAGCAGCAGGTTTTATGTCCATTAGCCCACTTGTCTGGCAGCAACCCTAGGGATACACAGAAGATCATTAATCAGAGTCAGGCCACATAGTCTGCTTTCATCTTGAGTCAAACAGACATCAGTTTAGACCAGCATGATAATTCAGATGTCATGCTAAATGCTCTTATTGTGTATTATAAGGGAGTCAAATGAGCAGCAAAAGGAAGATCTTCAATGCTTCAGATTTTTCAAGACTATCCAGAATCTCAAATTCATTTTGAGGCGTGTACAACCTCAGATCTCTGAGCAACATGTTAAACAATAATAAATTGCTTCCTGTTTAATTAGGCACAGCAATATTCTCTCCTCGGGGCACCTCCCTTTCCCCAAGCCCAATCCCATTATACTTTGGGAAGATAGAATCTTCATCCAATTCCAACTGTTCAGACAGAAGCGGGACCTCTGTTTCCTGACTGCTGTCCTGCCCAGTTCCCTTCTGCTTTCTCTGTGCCGCGTTTCTGGAGCTGAGAACCTTCAGTCGGCTCGGCAGCACTCCCTCAGAGGGCTTCCAGGCTTCACTGGAGGGAGGGAGGGCTCAGCCCAGATTTGTCTCTTGATGGCCATGTTTAGACCCGGGTCCTCAAGCCCAGCTATAGCAGGGATGTTTGTAGGTCTCACACACAGAGGTTTATTAAACACGTGGATACCTTACATACCAAACAACACATAAGGACACATGGTGAGGGTGCCTTTTCCAAGCCTCTACAGCCAAAGGAGTGCAAATTAAAAGACACTTACCTGAGCTACTGCTGGCAAGAATGCTCAGTCACTGCTGCAGAACAAGATAATGCTTTCCAACAATCAGGGTCGAGTGTCCCACCAGCACACAAGCACTTCAAAGACAAAAATTCAGTGCACAGTTAACAATTTTGTCCAGCAGGTGTTGCTGGAGACTACAGAACACATTCAGACAAGGTCCAGCTGGCCAGCTTTTGGGAGGGTGTCAAACACCTCGTGTTCCCCTGCCCCAGATCAGCAAGGACAGGGTGCCTATTGCTACTTTTACTCATGAAACTTTTCAATGTTGTAAAGTAATGCAAGGTGTGACATTGAAATCCTATTTTGGAACATATAAACAGTGCCTAACTCCATTTCTAAGTGGAAGTATAGCTTGTCTGTGACTTCCAAAATAAAACAACTTGACAGTAAGCTTTTCAGGTTCTACATTTTAGCAATTTAGATCCTTTCCAACTAATAGGCAACAGGATACTTGGAAACTGAAAAATGACCCTAACAAAAACCATCAAAAAACTCTAGAGAACTGCTGCGTGGGAATACCTTACCAAAAACAAAATTAAAAAACATACAAAGATGACCTCTAATTATATTTTGACAGTAATGGCAGAAACAGAATTTCATGTAGTATTTGAACACCAGATGTGACTCAAGATTTTTTGAAGTATAGCATTTATGATTCAATTCAATAATTTAGCCTGCAAACCCATCAGTATTTCTACAATCAATGGAAAGGTTTGAATTGCAAGATGAATTATCCAAACAGTGAATCAGTCCTTGATACTTGAAATTCATTTTTCAGTGTTAAATGGTGTCGTGTCTTTACAGGAAACTGAGTCTGTAAGAGCTTTAGTCCATCACACCACCCACTCTTTGGTCAGAAGATGCAGAAAGACTGAGCAAGACCAGGCAGGTAGTGTTGTCCAGTAATGTATCATTAGAAGATGGAGAAGAGAAAGGAGCAGACAAATGTCTAGAGGAGGTGGGGATATGAAATATCTGCTTTCAGATATTTTTACATTCACTTTGAGTTCTCCATGAAGTCATGCAGTCTGATCAAATAAGGTAAGCTGCTATGTTACATCTGTATTGGAAATTTAAGCTAGCTGAATTCAGGAGAAGAATGGTTAGACATTAAATGTAGCTATTTTGAAGAACACATTTGCCACACAACTGCAATGCTTGCTTCTTAAACTGAGATAAAGCTTTCCTCTTCAAGTGCTGAAGCTCATCCCATTACACTAAGAATTCTACCAAATTCTTGGTAGAATTTCAACTAATATCCAACTCTACATTTTTGCGAGAGGTGAGAAGCTGCTTCTTCCACCTGCAAAGACAACTTGCTGAACTACAGACAAGCTTGGCCCAAGTCCTGCTTTTGCAATAAATTCATAAGCCACCAAAATTACTGTAAGATTGTTCATATTAAAAAAAGAAGCCCCCTTCGATGTCAGTAAAAATAAATACCACTTCTTACTCAGTAAGCATCTGAATCATGAATCACTTGGTGCTGGGAATATTCACGGCAAGCATTAACACACACTTCCCAAATTCTCTGCTTCTTCCCACTAGCCACCATTGTAGCCAGGATTCACTGCCTCACCATTGGCACCAGGAAGGCTCATGAAAATTTGACATAAAATTTCACCATTCTTACTGCTCCCATAAACTGCTTTAAAACCCTGAAATGCCTTTTAAAATACTGTTCTTGGCATACAGGAAAAAGTTAAAAATATCTAAAGTCACTTCAGTCACATGGTTTAAGCTAGGCACCCCTACAATGGCACACAAAACCTGTGACCAGCACTAGAACAGACCCCACTGAATTCTTTAGGTTGGAAGGCATCCTTATGATCATAGAGTCCAACTGTTAACCCAGCTCTGCCAAGTCCACCACTCAGCCATGTCCCTAAGTGCCACATCCCCACAGCTTTTGAATAACACCAGGGATGGTGACACCACCAGTTCCCTGGACAGCCTGTTCCAATGCTTGACACTACTTCAGAGTAGACACGCTTCCTAATATCCTATCTAAACCTCCCCTGGCACAACTTGAAGCTGTTTCCTCTTGTCCTATCTCTAGTTACTTGGGAGAAGAAGCCAACTTCCACCTGACTACAGTCTCTCTTCAGGCAGTTGTAGAGAAGTGATAAGGTCACTCCTGAGCCTCCTTTTCTCCAGGCCAAATACCCCCAGCTCCCTGAGCCGCTCCTCACAGGACTTGTGCTCCAGACCCTCCACCAGCTCCATTGCCCTTCTCTGGGCTCACTCCAGCCCCTCAATGTCTTTCTTGCAGTGAGGGGCCCAAAACTGGACACAGCACTCAAGGTGTGGCCTCACCAGTGCCTAGTACAGGGGGACAGTCACTACCCTGGTCCTGCCAGACATGCTGTTCTTGATAGAGGCCAGGATGCCATTGGCCACTTTGGCCACCTGGGCACTGCTGGCTCATGTTCATCTGCTGTCAAAGAGCACCCCCACATCCTTTTCCACTGGGCAGTTTTCCAGCCACTCCTCCCTCAGCCTGTAGCACTGCCTGGGGTTGTTGTGACCCAAGGGAAGGATCCGGCACTTGGCCTTGTTGAACCTCCTGCAGTTGTGTCCTCAGCCCACTGATCCAGCCTGTCCAGATCCCTCTGCATAGCCTTCCTGCTCTCCAACAGATCAACACTCCTGCACAACTTGATGTCATCTGCAAACTGAGGGAACCCTGGGTCCTCTTATCCAGATCATTGATAAAGACATTTAAACAGGGCCCCACACCAATCCCTGGGGGACACCACTGGTGACTGGCCACCACTGGATGTAGCTCCATCCACCACCACTCCCTGGGCCCAGCAATCCAGGCAGTTCCTCACCCAGCCAGGAGCACAGCTCTCCAAACCCACAGCACAGCTTGTTTGCACAGCGATGCCTGTACTGATGTTACAGGCCTCTGAAAATGGGCGATGCAGGAGCACAGAACTGTAATAGGTAGAACAAATTTGTTTACACCGTAGAGGACGAAAGGCTTAGGTTCACTAATCCCCCACCAATTGGTATTTCTGACTGTTTAGAAGTATGCTTAAAGAAAGGACTCAATGTAGATGAACATTAAAGCATTGCAACAAAACCATCTGTTTTAAATTCTCTCACAAACAAGACAAGGCTATTTTATAAAGTAAAAACCTAGGGGTGTTCCAGCATATCTGTTTTTACTGATAACTGCATATTCAGTTACCTTACACCAAGACTCTGAATTTCACTGCCATATGACTAGAACAGAGAACTCTTAGTTATTTTCTGCTATTTGCAAAGCTGAATTTTATGAGTCCATAGAATTCAGATACAGCTTCTCTGAGTTACCTGCAGCTCTAATACAAGGTAAAAACTTCCACAATAGACTCATCTATTAAGCCTTCATCTACTGTGTCTCTCTTCTTTACATTTGTCTCCATACCACAGAACATGCCATTATTGTCTTCCTGAAACTATTCCAACTCCTCCCACTGTTCTCTTCCCATTCTCAGCAATTCCTGAGCTTTCTTCCTTACCTCAGACCCAGATCTTTCCTCATGTAAGTTTCTATTCCTCCATCATCAGTCATGGGTTCCACTTCTTCCAGGAGTTTCACCGTTCCCAGTGCAATACCATTCCTGAGGCTGCAGAGACAGACTGCTATGGACACCAACACACCAACTAGGACGCTTCTCTCCTAACCATCAACAAGTGTCTTACCTCAGTCCCACTCTCATGAGAAGGAACCACAAGCATTAGGCATGAGTGGGAAGCAGATCTCATCAGGACTTGCCGTAGTATATTCCCAACTCAGTATTTTATTTCCATAACTACGAAGTTAAATAAGCGTTAGACAATATTAAACAAACAGAACTTTAAACTTTAATGTTCAAATTCAACACTAGTAAGAACAAATAGAGCACAAAAGGGAAACATTGTTTTAAGTAAAATGAAGAGACAAGCCATTAATTACAACAGTTCTGTCAGCCTAGGTTCAAGATCAGCACCGGTTCCATGGCCACATTCTGTTCCACATTTTGGAACTTCAAACTGAATAGTTAAGCTGTGTCTGTTGGCATCCCAGACTGCAGTTTCAGTATAGTACACTATAAGCATAATCAAACTTATGTACATAAACAATGAAAAACAACCTGAACATACTAAACAACTATTTACAAGTATTCCAACATAAAAAAAACCGAACATACAATAGCCGCAAGAATGGGCAACTGAAGAAAATATGAACATTCAGAGAACCTTATTAGAAAGAAGAACAAAACATCAATAGCAAAGACATTAACAATTGCACTACACTAATACAGAGTCCAAATATTAAATTGGTGCATTTTTTCACAATGCACTAGCTTTGAGAGAAAAATGCTGCCTTCACTAAAATGCAGCTTACATTTGTTTCACTTAATTGCTCTGACAAGAAGCCTATTAACACAATAATGATTGTTTTAATGCTACAGTTTACAGCAAGGACGTTGAACTAAAAATAGCAGCAGTTCCACATGGCACTTAATTCCACAGGTTCCTAAGCTGTGGTTTATGCAATGCCTACAAAGTGCTCCCAGTTGAATACACAAATAAAATTCACAACAAAAGTCTACCTGACATCAGGTACATTGACTGTAGGTGGCCTTAAAGCCTGTCTTTCAAACTTTATTCCCCCTCTGCTCCAAAAAAAAAAACCCTAACTATCAAAGTAAGGCCCCCTCCCTCCTTCTTAAAAGATTAGGGATATTGCTTCTTATTACAATGCTGTAACACTACAAAGCAGCACACCACTATAGTGGTTAACCCTGGGACAACGTAACATCTAACAGTGTAACCGAAAGACTTATGGAATAACATCCAGGATCCTCTACAGACAGGAGAGTAACCAAGTCCACTAACTCAAATGGTTAATACAGAATCAGCCATAGAGTACAAGTGAAAACCCAGAAGCAACAGCTGTAAAACTGGTGATACTGATCACAGACAAGAAACCAGGAATCGAAGGCTTCCTTTAATTCCTCAGGCTTCGGTCCAGCAGAGAAGCTAGGCCATCTCTGCAGTTCCTCCAGACTCCATGGTCAGTATATGGTGAGACTCATGGAGCGGTTCATCTTCTTCCCCACGAGTCGGGATGGTCGGTTCTGCGTTGTCGATCTCGTGGTCATTCTGTCAGTGAACAGCGCCCGTTCCTCGGCCGCAGCCTTCGCCATCTGGGCCTTCTTCAGCTCTCTGCAACACACGGACAGTGTCACTCCCAGCACTACCCACAAGGATACAGGCTGATCACAGCAAGAGATAGCAAACCAACTACAGCGGGTCACCACTCAAGAGTTTAGGTCAATTTTAGGTCACACTGAGACTGTTATGATTTGCATCCACCTGTTTCCAACCCAGAGGGCAGAGGTGGGAGGCTCATTACTTGTCTAGATGTTCTTTCTTTTGAAAAGCAAGGGAAGGAAGTGAAAAATTCACACAACTCAGATTCTGAAATCCAGCCTGTTACATGCAGCTCAATACTTCAATTACCAGGGCACAGTAGGGCGCTTTTACCTGCTAGCACAAGGCACGTGTTAAGTCAGAGTTCATTACTGAGGTTTGCCCAAAGGAAGCATATTCAGCCACACCTGATCTTCTGTGGGAGACTTAAACAGAGATTTAGATGAACACAGGTGTAGGAAACTGGAAACAGATGACTCATGAAGCCTCCTTTCCCTTTTGCATACCCACATCAACAGCTTATCACCGCCCTCCATGTTTTGTGCCTAACAAAAATGGGAGCCTGCAAGGCAGTCACTGAAGGTAGCACAGGCCATCGTGCCTGTCTGTTCTGTTTCAGACCAATTACCAATACCCAGTCTGAGGACAAAGTTAAATCAAACTCAGGATAAAACTATAAAACAGTCCAACTAAAGAGCACAGCTATCTTTATAAAGGGTTTCCCTGCACATTGCTTTTCTCCTTTCCTCAAATACTGACATATGGCTAAGCTGAGGCCTTCCCTCATACTCTCTTCCTTCCACTATCTCAAACTATCCATCAAAGAACCTTCTCTGCTCTAAGAGCTAGTATTTGTAATCTCACTTCAACATCTGGGTGCAAAGCAAAATCAGATTTTACAAGCTTGCTGCATATTGGTGTAGGTGTATTCAATTTTAAGCTACATGTTTTAGTTTAATAAGCAATTCCCATTCTAGTAAGCCAAAGCATTATTAACACCCGTGCCCCATCTAATCACCCCCACATTATCACTGTGCAGTTCACTGCAAGAGAAAGCAACCAATTTTTAGTCCTCTTCCCTGTGAATGTCACAAATGCACGTGTGCTCACCCAACCACCACACCATTACCAGGAAATTAAGTTTTACAATATCCTTCCACTCTTCCCTAGAAGTCTTGAATTCTTGCCTAGAAATCTTGAATTCTTCCTTCCTCTGAAGAGGACAGACAATACAGCAGAAAAGCTGAGTTGCCTTAAAAGGATTCTTTTCACTGAAGATGACTTAGGCATGAAAGTGGTATTTTAAATGGTTCAAATGCAGAAATTTAAGAAAAAAAACAAACCCAAAATAAAAAAACCCCTCTCCCCCCATCAAATAATACCTGAGGTATTTCATGGAACACTATGCCACACAACATTAAAAATTACTGTGGCTAAGTGTACTTTTAAAATAATTTTTGGATTTATAAGGATGTATCCTTCTTGTTGCCAGGCCAGGAGGACTCTTCCCGAAACACTAGCTTTGCCAGTAGTCTCTTTCAAGTGATACACAAATATGTTGTCTTTATAAAAGCAAGCAACTTACCTCAGCAAATCTGCTCTGTCACAACCTGTACAAACTGTCTGATGATTCTTTCAATGTAATTCATAATATTATAAAGATAAGCATCTAATCTAGTACATCTGTCTGTGGTCAGACTAGCAATGGCAAGATAAGCAGCTAACAATGGAGCAAACCTGAACATGAAATTAACACCTTCATTCAAGACAAACCACTCAGAAATAAATTAGTGCTTTACATTCCCTCATAAATGCCTGCCTGTTATGCATAACACATGCACAAATAACTGTAGTGAAAGAGTCAGATGGCTGCTTAATAATTTATGAACTCTTTCCCTGAAACTTAAGCAGAAATCAGACTTTCCTGAAGGGAATCTCTTCTTCTAAGCTTTAATTCAGTTAAGATGAATGTTTGAGCAAGCAGTAGGACAAAATAGCCTCCTGATGCAAATGGTTCTCTGGTAACCCAATAACACTGCTGTGTACTGGTCAATTAGTCCAGTAACATTCCTGATGTGCCATTTCAGTCCAAAATAGGTCATTTAAGTAATGTTTTCCAACATGTTTCAATGTACAAATGACCTAGGAAAACAGACTCAAAACATACAGATGTAAGTTAGGCTATATCTGTCATGGAAGCGTGCACTATCCTGAAACATTTGTTTAAAATCATAATGTTTTGTATGCCTTGAATACTAACAGTGCTGTTGAGATTCCCTTAGAGTATTCAAGCAGTTCTTTCTGTGGAGAAAGTTCCTTTTAAAGTTCCATGACCCACTTTGTACTCTCAGGTCTGTACACGCATACAGATTTGTGGATCTCACACACAAACAAGGACACTCCTGTTTTATCATCACTTCTCTGTCAGGTGAGAACCTATTAGAAATGAAGTCCTTATTGAAGGACCCCAAGGACCTACTTACTTCTGCAAGAGCGAGTTCTTGAATTTTTCAGCATTCAGCTCTATCCGGAGCTGCTCCGCGCTCTTTTTTGCAGCGGAGAGAAGCACTGAATGCTTGACCAGTGCCACAGCTGAAGGCCTTTTCTCAGGATCGGGATTAATCATAACCTTGGGAATAAAGAAAACAAGACATCCTTGTTTAAGGCCAACAACACAATAAATTACACTTATCAGCTAGCCACTCGTACAATAATTCTTACTTTTAGTAAGTCTAGTAGCTCTTGAGAAAGCACTTGTGGTAGTCTAGGTAGTTTTCCTTGCCGAATTTCATGCCATTGGTCCCCATTAGTTGGAAGTGGTTCAGCCCCAGCAGCACAGACAACAGTCAGAGCAAGAGCAAAAATATCTGCTTTCGGCAAGTGAGTGTAGTTCTTGAAAAGAAAAAAGAAAAAATTAACAATCATTTTTTCTAAAGGAAACAGCAGGCAGGCCTAACAACACTGTTTCCCATAAACAGAACAGTTACCTCTTGTAGGACTTCATTCGCAAGGAAACGGCTGTCACCTTCCTCCACCTGAGGACTAGAGACTCGAGTTACATGGCCCAGGTCACCTGCAAGGAGAAAAGAAAGTTACTTTTCTGAAGACAACAAGATGATGCAATTCTTTTGAGCACAAGTGTGCTGTTTCTCACCTATTTTAAATATGACTCTATCAGATGACCAGTCATCATCATCACCTTCCTCTGAAGTTATACTAGGGACTGATGTTCTAGATACGAAAATATTACCTGAAAGAGAGTAGAATTGTTAAAAGAAACATATGTGTACAATTTCTACTTGACCTAGTTTCACTACAGTTTGCTTTAGCCACACAGAAGTTTTATTTGTATATATACCCTGTTCAAAGAGTGAGAAACTATAACTGACTTGCTGCGGCCCCTCTGCTGGGAAGGCAGCCAAGTGTTATGCAAGCAGAGTCAATTACACAAAAAGGACCCAAGATAAATTCAACAGTTTAGGTCTGCTGGCCAATTTTATAACTGACATCTTTGTGCTCCTATTCAGAACTTCAGGGAAGAATTTACAGTTAGTAAGGTGTGGCTAACTGTTCATTTTTCTACAGCAGATTAAATGAACTGAGCAAGTTGTCAATACAGAGTAAAGCAGCTAAAAACTTACTAGGTTTGATATCCATGTGTACCAGGGACATTGAATGAATGTACTTTAAACCTCGAGCCACTTGAAGCAGCAGATCCTTCAGTTCTGGTTCAGAAAAATAACGCATATTCCTGTAATTTTCACTTATGGCATCTGCTAAACTGCCACCTAAAACAACATTAACGAGAACGAGTTATTTTTTTACATCAAACAGTTGACAAAGTAACGACAACTAGGTTCCAAAATGAAGAGAATACATCACAACTTGCTGGCAATATACAGAAAGTGTAAAATATAGTGCTGTATCCTCTCTTTTTTAGCCATATAATAATATAATAAAATTCTTTTCTGCTGTAGTTACCACACAAATTAACAGGATATCAACACAAGGGAAAGAGCTCTTTCTGTCTTCCAAATCTCTGTCAGGGCATCAACAACAGCAAAATGCTTCATAAATCAGGTTTAATCTCCCTTTTTAATGGAAATTCTAACCATTTTCTCTATTCCAGCTTGTAGTATTGTACAGAAGAAAGAACAGTTCTGCTGCTCACAAACGGCTCACTGTACTTCCAGTATGCTTGAACATGCATGACTTGGTCGGCAACTTTGTACAGTTTTTGCTTCATCCATCTGATATGCCTTTTCCAATAGAAAGGAATAGCAGACACTTGAGAGGAAGACAGCATGAGCTATGAGTAGGGTAATCAATTCTTAACTAGTATCAAGAACTTGTAGATACCTGTATGCCATCTTTACTTACCATTGCAGTATTCATTCTGTATAAGCATGTGATCATCTTCTGCCCATGCAGAGTAGTACCTCACTACATGAGAATGCTGTCCCAGAACTGCATGTGCATAGACCTCTCTCAAAGCATTCTGCCTGTTAGTCACAAAAAACAACAGCACATGTGCATATTGTGAGGTGAAATTAGTACAAATTCTTATTACAATAAGTATTTCTAATAAAAATCTTCCTATTCCATTCTGTGGCACTGTAAAGTGGATTTGTACTTCTATCCAAACAGCTAAAATAATTTACATTATATTAAAAGGCTTAGTATATGGGACATCAAAAAACCAGAGTTTGGTGTGGATAGCTCTTGAGGGAGCTGCCACTTCCATTACACACTTGCCAACCAGTAGCAATAGCAAGCTTTGAGAAGCATCACTGAAGTTTCAGGGAAAAAATAAAAGTGATCACAAGCCAAGAGCTTGACTGAACTCAACATTCCTAACTTCTTGTGTGGTACGCAATTTTGTGCAACTCAGACTTGTGGAGTTTTATATCATAACTATTTGAACAGTGTGGGGAAAAGTCCTGCCTCACACGCTCATTCACAAACGCCAAAAAATACCCCTAAAGTGACTTAACTCATCTGCATGTCACTCAAGCTGACAAGGATGAGGACTTAGTTGGGAACAGTGCCTTCCTTTTATCTCTCAAAGAATCACCTTTGCAAGGAAGCATTTCTCACTTTGAGAACAATCTGGTTCCACACAGAATAGTGGGACAAACATCTGGCAGGAGAGAGCCTTTTATCCACAGTACTGGAGGGTATCTGGGGGGGTGAGTGGGGAAGAATAAAAGTGAAGTGGCTTCAAAACTATCTGTTTTATATTTAATTCATGTTTGTTTTATACTTTTCTCTTAAATGCCTTCTCTAGACACCAAGAGCCATGCAAAGAAACATCAAGAGAAGACTTTTAAGCTTTAAGAGCAGGAGATACTCACTCGTCCACTGAGCCAGCCAAGGGTTTCTTGGATCTCTTTATTGCATAGATGCAGCCATCCAACCTCTTCACACATTTAAACACAGAACCGAATTCGCCAGATCCAATCTTCTCCAGCTCATGGAATTCGGTTGCATACCGTGACTTCATGTTACTTTCTGTTATTGTTATCCTCTGCAAAGATTAGCAAGGAAAATATTTAGATCTGCAGATACATAAACTTCTAAAATTAGTATCAAGGCTTAAAGATGAAGTACCTTAGCGGGTCTCATGGTCTCCTCTTCAGGCTCTCCATCACTTGGTTCCATGTCCTCTCCACAAGAGCTGAAATTCACACCAGAAATAACATGGTTTAAATAAACTTAAATCTGAAGCCCAGAAGCTGTTGAATTTTTCTGAAATCTAGTTCTCCTATTGTACCTAACTTTAGTTAGCTAATTGAACACTAGACATCTGTAAACACAAACCCATAAAATTGCCATGCCAATATCTTTGTCATTTCTTTCGTCATGTTTCACACTAGTATTTAATGCATTTTTTTTCCTCCTCAAGGAAAGACTGTGTGCATGGCCCATTCTATGAGGGGAAAAAGACCAGGACACAGCCTAGTCTATCCTCTCTGTACACTAATCAAAAGATCTAGTGCTAAATGATTATTTCATTATATCATGCATCTCAAAGCACATACTTTAAGAGCTGTATTATACATTGCTAACAATCTGCAAGCAAAAATACTTTCTTAAAAGCAACGTGTAACAAAATTTTTGCAGCCAAAAGTAATTCTAAATACAAGCTTAACAAAGGAAGCTACAAGTCACTCACTCATTCCAGTGTATCCTCTTCCTCCTACGACATTTGCCTTCAGAGTTGTGAAGGAACATGGAATCAGGAGTGAAGGGATTGATGTTCACATGAGGTGTTTGTCTAAAATCTTCTTCTTGCTTCTCTGACTTCCCAACATTCATGAACAGCGAGCCCCCTCGAAGTTTGACTGAGCTGGAGCCTAAACCTTGTGCTTTAGAAAGCAAACTCTGCATTTAAAAAGAAAAAAAAATACATTTATAGCCTTGATATTGCCTTAGACATAAAACAGTCAGGTCATGCCTGAAGCCATCATTACAACATTGTCTAATAAAGTTAGCATCAGTTGTTCAAATACCTGCATTTCCATCAAAAACAATTTCTAAGAAACTACCATGCTTTGTACTCTACACAGAAACAGTTCAAGCAAACGAGTATTAAAATTATTTTTAAAAGAGAGGAAAGATGATGATGAGAGTAATCCTTTTCTGTCTTTAATCATTTCATCACCTAAACTTCTTCGACAAATCTTTGTCCATTAAATGGACGCAGATGAAACTTGAGGATGATCCTGTACTGTATCACTCTGATTTTCGAATGCATGATGCGGAAGTTAGATCAGATATGAAATGATCTTTAGTTTCTACAAATTTAGGTGACAATCTTAAGAAATTGGCAAATGCAACATTTAATATTGATGCACGGGTGCATCTTCCTGAGCCTACAAAAAATTGTTCAAGAATTGACAGCATGGCTGCACTGTCAGTGCAGATCCAAAACTGATCTTCTGGGTGGTAATTTGCCAGACCAGGCAAATTTTCCAGGCACACGATGAAACCTCTCCCAGCTACCCTGGGAAGTCTAAGTCTGCACCTGAATTTCCTCCACCCTGGTGAGGATGCCGATGACTGGATCACAAGCAGGAGTATCATCTTATCCTAACAACAGCCGTCAAAATAAAGATTTGACAGGACTAAAGCCCAAACCACCAAAGGGAAGAATGCTCAGTACATGGGAATCTCAAGAGCAATCCTCGAATCTGCACTAGATGAAGACCTGTGCATCTCAGGACACATTTCTGTACTTGCACTGGATACCTGAACCGACTGATTCTTCCAAAGATAACCTTTCCAAGATAACCTATGTAGAATCTGGGCACCTAATTTAAGAATCCCACTGAACTGCTGTGTTAAGAACTTGTTTTAGTGTCACATTCCAAAAAACTTTTGCATCTCTGAAGCGTCTGCTCCTGAGAAGGTATAAAATCATCACCAATTTTACCTTTTCCAAACTTGTACCACTGATTTCTACAACTGAAACCTCACTGGAGATGGAAGCTGTAGGAAACCAATTAACAAGGTTGCCTTCCTCGCACCTTAAGTCAGTTGTTTTCCATCTATAGTCTATAGACCCCTGGGAGATTATCCCCGGGGATTATCCCAGGATTACTTCTAAAGGGCTATATGAAAAGTAATGAAGAAAGGAAGCCAATTATCCCTAGATTTAAATTCACTATACGGGGTTTTACACAGCGTCGAGTTCAAAAGTTGAAATGCCTTCCAAAAGTCTGTTATTGACAGAGTTAAGAGCTACCCATCTATCCCTCTAAGCTTTAGAATCCATCAGTTTAACAGCATCGGCTACTCAAGCACCCTTTTACATTTGACGCAGGAGTGCAGACACTGAACCAGCGCTGGCACACAGCACCACGACAGCACTACCCCAACACGACAGGATCACAGAATCCATGAGGCTGGAAAAGCCCTCTGACATCATCGAGCCCAGCCTATGACCCAACACCACGGCACTGAGGGCCAGGTCCAGTCTCTCCTTTAAGCACCTCCAGGGACGGTGACTCCACCACCTCCCTGGGCACTCCATTCCGATATCTAATCACGCTTCCTATGAAGAAACTCCTCTAAGGACATGCCAGTTCACCGAGAGACGCGCAGGAGCAACCTCCAAGTCGAGCTTTAACTTTCTAGCTACACCCCTACCAACGCCCACTCGACACTCAAGCAGTTACTTTAGGAACTTTAATACTCTACGCTCGCACTTTTCAAATATATTTTCCACAAAACACTGCAGAACCCAGAAAACTTTTTTCTTTATATACGATTAAAATATAAGTAAGCGGCTTGCCCCGTGCCCGCCGGGAGGCGGCGCCGCCCGGCCCCGCCCCGCCCCGCCCGGCCCGGCCGGAGCCCCCGGCGCGGTCCCGAGCGGCGCCCCCGCCGTTACATAACGGACCGGCCGGGCCCGACCCCGCCCCGGGCTCACCTTGGGCGTGTGCGGCGTGTCGAACAGCCGCAGCTTGCGCAGGGTCTTGTGCGGCGGCGTGCCCGGGTAGTCGGGCAGCGGCGAGCCGGGCTCCTCGCCCCGCGCCCCAAGATACCCGCCGGCCGCCGAGTGCGGCGGGGAGCGCTCGCAGCAGCGCCGGCCCTTGTGCGGGGCCAGCGGCGAGGGCGAGTCGAGCAGGAAATAGGCTCCGGGCGACTTGACCGGCGAGGAGCCGAAGCCCTCCTCCTCCCATGAGTCCCCCTCGTCCGGCAGCGGTGCCGCCGCCGGCTCCATCTCCTCCTCCTCCTCCTCCTCCAGCAGGGGCGGGTCGCTCCGCGCCGGGGTGCGCGCGGCCGAGAGCGGCGAGTCCGCCTCCTGGAACGCCGAGTCCTCGCCGGTGCTGTTGGCGCTGCTGCTGCCGCAGCCTTCCTCCTCCTCCTCTTCTTCCTCCTCCTCGCAGTCGCTGTGGCCGCTCAGGAACAGCAGCTTCTGCCGGATCGGGGCCGCCGCCCGCCGGGCCGAGACGCGCCGCGGCGGCGCGGCCCGCTGCAGGCTGAGGAAGCTCATGGCGGCCGCTCCGCCCGTGCCGCTCCGGCCGCTCCCGCTGCGCTGCCCGCGCTCCGCCCGCGTGCGCCGCCGGTTCTGCTCGCGCTGCCCGGGAACGGCCCCGCCGCGCGCCGTTCGGACTCCGCGGCTTTCCCGCGACCGTTGGTCACGTGCCGCGCACGCCGGCCAATCGCGCCCGCCCACCGGGTTTGAAAACACGGCGCGCGGGGCGGGGCCGCGCGCGGCCGCGTCACGGGCCGCTTTGGCGCGAGCGGGGGGGCGGGGCCGGGCCGGGGCCCCGCCCTGAGGCGGCCGCGCGGACGTGTCCGCCCGTGAGGCGCGCGCCCGGCGCCATTTTAGCCCGAGGCGGCCCCGCCCGGGCAGCGGGAACCGGCCGGAGGCGGCGTTCGGGGAGCGGCGCCGGGAGAGCGCCCAGGCAGCCGGGAGAGCGCCCAGGCAGCCGGGAGAGCGCCCTGCCCGGCCCGGGGAACTCCGGGACAGCGCGCCGCCCTGCGAAGGTGCCGCTCCCCGCTCCCTTGCAACGTGGTCTTGCTCCCGTTGGGTTGCTAGAACTGAGCGCGCAAAAATCTCAATAATAATAATACAGTATTTAATACATAATAATAATAATATAATAGCAGTACCTTCTGCACCAGTTTAAGATGCCTTTTTTCTTTTTTTAAGCACAACCAAACAGATCAGTGTATTTCCAATAGCTTGATGCGCCTGGTTTCAAGGGCAGCGGAGCGCAGGAGCCTCAGCGCAGCCCGTGCTGTTCGCTCCCATAAGACACTTCCAAAGGGACTCAGTCCCAGCACACCAAAGGCGATGGATGATGGATGCTGTTTTATCAGACGCGTCTCCCTACAGGTGCCACCACTTCGCCTCTTGGCTTCGTTTTTCATCTGGTAACACCCAACAAATAAACCTGTGCCTCCCTCTCTCTTCGGAACTAAATCGCCTTAAAACGAACCCCTTGGGTAACAAAGCACATGAAGAAATACGGGTTTTTTCCTGACACTGGAGCCCCAAAGAACCCTAAACAAGCCAGAGTTCCTCTCTGCTTCCCCAGGCTCTCCAGGCACGCACACCATTCATTCCCTGGACATGGAGGCAGTGCCAGGATCCACCTCTCAGAGCTGAACGCACTGGGATGCTCGGACGCTCAGCACAGCCTCTCCGGCCTGTCCCCAAAGCTCCCCGTCCTTGCCTGGCAGACAAATCCTCATGAGCTGTCCATGGCACCCTCCTATGAGAGCAGAACCTCAGCCCCCACAGGGATGTCAGTGTCCCGTACTCCACTTCTGCTACCCATTCCTCCTTTTTTAACCTCTTCCATCTGAAATACCCCTTTCTTTGCAGGGAGCTGTCCTGTTTTCAGAACAAGCAGTGAAAAGCCACATGAACACAAGTTTTGAGATTAGCATTTTGGAGAAAGCTGAAAACAGGTTTCAGAAAACTGAAAGTAGCCAACATAACCTATGAAAATGGGACAGAGATAGGGCTACATCAAGCCAAGTGTAAACACCCTTGGTGTGCAATAATTTAGGATCACAATAATATCCCATTAAAAACATCTTTTTTTTTTTTGAGATGCACTGTATAGCAAGTACTAACTGAAGCATTCAAGTTTTAGAACAGATGATGTAAGAGAAAGCTATTTAAAAATACTGTCTCCACCTCTTTCTCAGTTCAGAGTCCACAGAGGGAGACGCGAAGCAATTCTTATAAAGTGACTCAAAACTTCCCAGCCGCTATCTGTGGCTTGCTTCAGTCATATATGAAGTTTCGTTTCCTTTGGAAAAGTTTAAAGACTCTAAACTTTCAATAAATCCCTCCCCCTGTAATGTCAAAGCTGCAGTTTCCTGCCCAAACTCAACCTAATACAAGTGATGCTTTCTGGAGTCTACAAACCCAGGTATTTGGTGACAGCAAGTGGCAAACTGAAGTTCAGAAGCCCTGTTTTAATTGAGTTTAACCAATGAAATACTAATCACTGGAACAGTTTAGTGGGACAAAATCAAGTGGAACAATTCAGAGTTTGTACAGAGAAGAGAGCATTTCTGGAGAGAAGACAGGAGAGGAAAGGAAAAAAGGAAGAGAGAAATAAGGAAACAACAGTAACACAATGATTTTAGAAGAAAATTTATTTCCAATCTGAAAGCAATTAAGAAAGGGAAGTACTGAATAAATATGTAGCTAACAAAATACACAGCTGCTATGTAAGGATTCACAGGCTCTACGTACGTGCTGCTCTGAACTTGCATCAGTTGTGCTTTTGCTGCAGGTCTGACAGGACCATGAACAGTTGTGTTGAAGAGATGATTTTTGCCCAGACTGAGTGTGGGACTCTGCTTCCCTGTGCTCTGTGACACCTGTAATTAGCATGAGGAGCCCGAGGAGCAGCCTGGCTAAAGAGCCCGGCAGAGCCAATTCCCTCGCAGAGAGCACTTGAGCAGTGGACATCACCACAGGAGGAAGAAGCTGAGTGAGGAGGAGCTCTGCAGGTTCTGTCACACTCTCCGAGCCAAATCATCCCAAATTCTCTGAAGCTGATTAAATTGCACCTTTGAGCCACTACAGATCTTGCAGACTTAAGCCTTGATTCTTCAAATAGATGTAACAGCACACAAACTGATGTCTAGGCAGTGCCTGACTGATACTCCTACAAATTTGGGTGGTTTAACAGTTTTCAGGATATATTTGCAAAATTGGTTTTTCTTTTTATAATACTTGTTTTTATGGTGCACTAAAGATTTTGCTACCAGAAATACTTATCTGGGGCAGCACACACTCACAGGCAAACAGCTGCTTTTAACTAGGAGTTTTCAAGCTCAATGAAACCATTGTTTCCAACTTTTGTGGGTAGCAGGGGAAGTCAAATAATGATGAATGGGGAAGAAATAGAACAATGGCCAATTTGTCTGGCTGTCAGAACTGCCAGAGAAGTGGCATTGCCATCTTGTCAGGATTCCTGCACTTGCAAGCTCATCTGGAATCCTCCAAAACCACTTCCATCAAATTGGAAGAGTTCTGCCAAAATCTGTCTGAAACCCATTCTACATCAGCCAGCATAATTCACCTTATTATGAGAGTTCACCTTATCCTGAGAGGCGTAAAAGGAGTGAAAAAGCAGAAGAGGAAGAAGGCCAAGTTGCTTTTATGAAAAACAGAAACACTACAGCCACCTGTGCCAAGGCTGTTGGTGGAGAACTGAGAGCAGAGATAGATCTTTGCTGTTTTCCCAGCTTTTATCTTGGTTTTCAGCAGGTACCCAGGGACCAGTGTGCTTATCACCAGTGCCAGTGATGGCATTCCAGTGTTAACACAAGACTTGGCATATACAGGGACAACGGGTCTCAGTGGGCGTGTGCCAACTGGGAGACATTGTCTCTGGGCCACTGACAGCCTAAAGGTGAGCAGTTTAAAGATTATTTTATCTGGGGTTGTGCTGCTAACAGCTGCTGTTAGCTGGCAACCTCTTTCTCTTCAATTACAAGGTCCAGAGTTAAACAAGTTTCCCATCAAAAATGGACTTTGTATATCCAAAGACATGCCAATAGCTGATGCTGTCAGTCCTTGTTCTCTTTTTAGTCTATAGTCGACAGGCAGGGAGAACATTTCTCAGGGATGTATTCACCCAGGAACTCTAAATAATAACAGCAAGAGAACAAGGTAGAGAATAGAAAGGGGAATTTGACAGCATCACAGTTTCTACAAAGTAAAGAACAGCTTCTGGATTCAAAATCTAGGAATTTCAGGGAAGATCTGAAGGTACTCAGAAGTTAAAATGCACAAAGTACATTTAAAAAGCACAGGTTGTGCCAAGCAGTCACATACAATTCAGTCATTCTCTATGACTATGAGAGCACACACTCTGGACAGTTTTTAGTGACTCTCTTTTTGCTTGTAAGTCTGCCTCCTAACACTTGAAATCTGCTTAACAAGAAAATGGCAAAACAATCTGTTCTGAGAGTTGTATTCAGGTAAGAAATTGCCTCCAAAACATCTGAAAAGTGGAAGAGAGAATGATTGCCATGACTGAAACAGGTACAATTAAAATGTCCCACTCCTCTGTTGAGGCCAAGTTATAATGATCAGAATAGAAAGATTTTGTACCAGCAATTAAAAACCTCTAAATGTCTAACGCAGAGAAACGAAGTAGTCACTGCATTACTAATTTACCTGTATCACTAACCTGTTTTCCTTTTTCTCCTTCAGAGAAAATGCAAAACCGTAAAAGAGGTACTCTGCCTTTTTTCAAACCTACTGCTCTTCTTTTAATAATCTCTTAAGTGCATCATTTAAGGGAAGACATTTTACAAACATTTTTAGGTGTGCAGATAAAAAGATTTTTTAAAAAATCTGTCTCTTACTATCTTGAATGTATCTGTTTAAAAACAAAAAGCAGCTAATTCTGTCTGTCCCACAAACCATTGTCGCACTTTCTGATTTTTCAGTCATTACAACCTATATTCCAAGCTGAATTAGCCCTACACCAGAGAAAAAAAGCCCACTGGAGATGTAGCTTTGGACCATTGTTACACCTGCAGGAGCTTTTTACATCCATGTGGGTAGTTTCTGTTATGCCAGCAGACCTGCCAGATGTCTCTTCCTTGTCTTGCCTCACTAAGATGCCTGTTCAGAACCTCTCAGCAAATTCTAAAGAACCAAGCAGTAACATGATGGAGAGTCTAAAAGTCTCTTGAAAAATAAGTAAAAAGCAGCAGCCAATCAACCTAAAGGCTGATGACAGATTTAAACAAAAGACAGGGTTTTGACAACAACATACTTTTTTGTTATAGGAAAAGTTCCACACCATTACTTGTGCCCTGAAAGTGTAAATAGTTTGTCATTCCTTTGAGCAAAATGCTGCAGATAATTAAACAGAACAGTAATAACCCAAAGAAAATCTCTTATTGTTTCAGAACCTGAGATGGATTGGATTTAAGGGGGTCACATTTCCAGCAGAGATAAATACACAGACTGTGTAGGACCAAGTGCTCACTTGTTGATATAGCCTTCTATGTTTATTGGGATAATTGATGTAAGCTTGTATGTTGATTGGGATAATTAAAGTCTGCTTTGAATATAACCCTCAGTTAAAAAGTCTGGTATCACCCTTTTCCTGATAGTGTAAGGTGTTAACCACTTAGTGCTAATGGTGATGGCCTAATGAGATTGTTAGATTTTCCTTTGGCAAGTGAACTTCACCAGCAGAATGAAAAATAGAATCAAAGGAATGCCAAACTGATGGGATATTTTACAATACACATAAGACAACAAGGAAAAACACTTGCTTCTGTGCTTCGGCTTGAGTGCAGTTTACTATCTACAACAAAAGAACTGAAATGGCTCTTGGCTTTTTGTTTTGTTGTCATAGGTGTCTATGCTTTAGAAGGTTTTTATCAATAGAGCACAGGATACTTTTGGGAAAATGGTGTTCAAATATATGCTTTACAAATAAAAAAACCAGGAGTACCTTATTAGAAACAAGGGGCTGGAGTTTGATTTTACACATCTGCAAAGACAAGGCAATTTCATTCAATTTCTATCAAGACAAAATGATGCATGCTGAATAAATACATTTTTTAAAGCTTCGAACAACTGTAAATTAATAGCTGAACAGGACACAAGTTACGTGTCATTTTCGGTCTCTTAACACCTTACTGCTCAAGAAAATCAGTTTTCATGCCACCCAAGTATTAGTGCAATTTCACCTGTGCTGTTTGAAAATTAAACAGAAAATTTTACAGAAAATTTGTTTCCATTCAATGACAAACTTAAGAGTGCCCTGTTAGAGGGCACTTCTGCATCTTGGTCAGCTTAAGGTGTAGCCTCTGACAAATCTCAGCAGCTGTAGAGCTGGAGTTGCCAGAATCAGAAACACTTTGGATCACACCCTTAGTCCACACCATCTTTCCCTGTGGCTAAATACCGATTAAATGGCTTCCTGTCCCTGGGGAGGGCTCCTTTGAGTGCACTGGGAAGAGCGCAGCAATGCAGAGGGATTTCTCTGCTACAGCACAATCCTCACAGAAACCAGCGCAGCCAGTCAGACAAATCCCGTATTTGAGGGGTTAGGAGGGTCAGGAACTAGAGCAAAGTTGAGGAGGAGCGGCCTTCCCAGCTCAGCCATTGTTTATCAGGTCCGTGAGCGCCGTCCTTTGTGTGCTGGGCAGACACCACGTGCCCGTCTCACACCCAGGATCTGCGGTATCGGTCAGCTGAGCTGGGCTTAATCACAGCACCAGGGACAGCAGGGACGAGGGCTCTTTACAGCAGGATTTACTCTTCTGAAAACTATTAGCCCTTTAGCAGTGTGTCTGGCACGATAGGTCATCAGCCTGGAGCACCGAAAATAATCCCGTCTTTTACTATCAGGAGGAGCACTACAGTAAAGCAAAGCCCACCACAGGGAAAAACGGGAGAAATACTTAAAAGGGAAAAGTTGACTGCGAGGTCTGGAGAGACTTTAGGTTTATTCTTTTATGGGGAGAATTGTATAAGCCTGGAATTCAAATACAACAGAAAAATTGTGACTGGAAATGGGGGAAGTCAGTCTGTAAGAGGCAGTGATACACTGAGTTGACTTATTTTACAGGGCTCATCTTTTACAAGTTACTTCTTTCTAGTGTGCCGAAGCATTCCCTTTGAGACAACTTTCAAGAGAGGGGCAAAACTGTGGGTGAAGTATAGAGATGTCTACTGCCAGACACACAGTCCTGTCATATTCTTTGCTTCCTCCTCCTGATAGGCTTTTTGCCAGTTTTCCTATCTATCTAACCCAGTTTTGTCCTGTCTAAACTCCCTTACAAGACCTTCCAATACCAACATGCAGCATCAGCTTACCAAAACACGTTGCTCCTTCCACTCCTGGCTGAATGGAAGCAGGAGGGGAATATCACCAAGGTCTCTCCACGCCGAAGATAAGGCAGGCCTTGCAGCTAAGACACACATAATCACCTCAGCTTCTCTTTGCACACTGAGCAGTCTAAGTCACTCTACCTTATTTATTCAGTAAGTTTTCCTTTGTAGAGGTAGCTAGCAAAACACGGAAGCACTACCTTTGACTTGGGAGTTTTGCAAGAGTAACTGGTAAAGTAACAGTCACAGAAAGAATTTTAAAAATACTACAGTTTTCCTGACTGAGCTGGTTGAGAATGAACACCTTGCAGCAAACCAACTTGTATGAAAGAGAAAGAATACTCACATTTGTACAGTGGTCAGAAAATGTCCTGGGAAATGAGAAGAAGTAAGAGCTGAAGTTATTTCTTTGCTAAGTCAAAGCCACTGTTCCAGCCACTGTTTCCAGAAACTATTAGTAATGAAATTTAAGAAAAAAAAAAAAAAAAACCTTGAACATTCATGTCAAATGATACAACTTTAATTTCTAAAAGGTGAGAAGTACTAAGAAACTGATCTAGTTGACAGGCAATTAATCCTCCTTGCATAGTACATTTATCTCCATGGGATATCAAGATTTACAACATTTCAGGAAAACTGGCACCTAAGTGAGCAAGCAACCTCAATCCTATACAAAAGTTACAGACAACCTAAATGTTTCCAAGTTTTACTTTGTAATTTATGCAGAAAATAGCCTTTGCTTTGTGCCCATCTATCCCACAATACTGTATTCTCTCACTGCACTTTACAGTTGGCCTCCGTGCAGAAAACATAAAAGGCTGCAACCCACACTGATACAGTAATTCACAATAAACCGGCTCATTCTATTCAAACTTGGCCTTTCTGAGGTCAAATACCTCAAGGGACTTAGTTATGGACTTTATTTTTTCATGTAGGATGTGCCCTCACAATACTTGGGATTCCTTAATAAACTTTTTGTCCAGAGGATGTCCAGTCCTTCCCTTGAGAAGGCAAAAGGTGAGACTTCAGTTTCAGAAGTGCTCTTGACACTAATCTAAAATAAGCACTGAATCTTACAGGAAGCCAAAAAATTTTAACTTGCTTAACCAGTTTGCTAACAAGACGAGTAAAAACACTTCTTCATATAAAAAATTGAAAGTTACATTTTGCTGTATGTGTTAGACATATCTACAATGGATTTTCTCCTTTACAGAATGGTAATTGGAGAGGAGCATTGTACTTACATCATCATTAATCCCTTTTTTCTAGTAACTTGTGTCCTGATTTTCAAAAGCACTGATTATCAGCACATCCTAGGTACTGAATGGTAGCAGCAGGCACTCAGAACTGTTGAAAATAGACTGTTAGTACTTGTACTTTTGCTGCAAATGCACCATTTGAAAATAGTTCTCTTGAAAATGGGTAACTTCACCTTCTAGTGAAAATCACCCTTGTAGTGTTTTAGAATGTCTGAAATAACTATTACCAGTATTTGCTTAATACACTATAGTGGATTACGATCAAAATTAATGTCAAAAAATTAAGTTTATGATAAATAAACTTTGGAAAAATTTATACAAGGCCGTAAATAAATAATTTGAACTTCAGTCTCAGTAAGAAGTAAAACAATACGTCACACAACAATATCATCCTATCTAAACAATACAATCTTGCTATATTTTATTGCATAATAATTTGAGAGTAACATCTTAAGTAAAATATGTAAAGAAACAAAATCATTAGATTTACTTTCTTTAATATTGAACAACCAGTTCTTTGTACATAATCCAATTTAAAGATAATATAATTAGCACTTCCAGCATTAACAGTCTGTATTTACAATGAATGAGATGGGGTAGATAATCTAAAGAGTATTCAAATCTGTATGAAACAAATCAAAATACGAAGATTTACAGTAGTAGGCTCAAAATCCAAGACTTTTCCATTGATGGAATGCAATTTAAAAAGGCTTTGTTGCCTTATTACTTGTAAGGGTTCCTGAAATGGTTATTTAAACAGCTGAAATCTTCAGTAATGCCTTCATTATTTGTACATGACAGTAAAAATTAATTCCAATACTTCTATTTTTACTTGCTTGTAGACCAGTCTGAAATCTGATGAAAAGAGAACAAGGAAGTTTACTATGTAATCCTAATTCCATATTCCTGAATACAACAGTTGGAAGTAGATGATGTCAGTCCATTCCAAGGGTTATGTACACAAAACTTAGAAAATGTTCTTCACTCTTGCATAAAATGTGTACACAGTATCAGTGAGTAGGGGACTTCAAAGTTTTTATGGGCTGTTGCTGGCATGGACCTTTGTTGGTTGAAAATAAAATACCTTTCACTCTATTGTTCTGGTAGCAGTTTTAGAAGTTAATCATCAATCCCTGGTGTTTCCCCCTGTTGTATTCTGGAGGCTATTCTAATGGCTTCTTCCAGAGACTGTTGTTCTCCAAGCTGAAACAAATGCATTGAAACAGAAATAAATCCAAAATGTTACACTTGGATAATAAATGCATCAAAAAAGATCTGAAAGCAAAGATCTAGATATCAAACAGTACTTCAGCCCAAATAAGTGCGATCAGTATTGTCACACCTCTCGTGGGTAATACATACCAGCAGCTATCTAATCAGCATGACAATTAAGATAGCTGCTGATAGGAGATTAAGCTGAGTTTCTATGTAACTACCAAATACATTTGCTGCAAAGAACTGCTGCATGATAAACACACTTCATGACCCACAAAGTAGGTCATATTTCAACTTGGCAGATATTACAAAGCTCAGACAAGGCTTGCAGAAATCACAGTGGCTGTTGCCTTACATTTTATCACTGGTAGAGCAAACAAACGTCTTCATTTTTCTTAACATTCTAACAGAAAGTCAGCTCTTTTGACACAATTTTGGGAAGGAATCCATGGAGTTTTATAATATGTTAATGGGAACACTGAAGACAACCTCAACCTCACAAAAAAATATAAAGCTGGCCGTTAGCTATTGGCTCAGGAGAAACACGTATGAGAGTGTGAAAGGTAAAACCAGATTGTCTGAGCTAATGGAACAGTTCTAAGTACCACTTGTTATTTTTACAGTCACTGCATATCACATTCTGCAGCCACTCAAGTCAAGACCTCTGTTTTCACCTTGTTAGGGCTTCAATCGGACTATCAGGCTACTGGCTTTACCTGTATTTAGAAACCAAATGGATTCATTTATTAGGATCAAAGTACAAAAGAAAAGCCAATCAAACCCTCAGGAATAATCAATAGTATTTTCATTTTGAATTGTCTCTCTTCTAGTTGTGTATTTTAAGTTTAATTAATGTGAAGAGACTTAACCAAACGCTGCACTGCTGGTAACAGAAGAGGGGCTTGTGCAGAGAGTGTCTGTTTTCCTTTCATTCAAAGGACCACTGCTGAGGGTGCAAGTTACTTTTTTTCTTGCTCTCATGCAAACAGTTGCCTTCTGACATGGTTTCTCTTACAGGCAGTTTTGATTACTGCCAACTTAGCTCAAAAGAGAGGACTTCAGAACTTCTCGACTTTCATTGCTCTTTCAAGCAGCATCTGACTTGCTATTTTCCATTTAACAAAGGGTAAAATAACAATCTCTTGTTTCTGCTCGAGGATATTAATACTATTCCTTTCAACCTGAGCTCTAAAGAGGTCTTTCATACCTAGAAACTACCTTTTCCTGACAGTGTTTGAACAATGTGAGGAACTGTTTACAGAGACTGCTTGTACTGTGCTGGTTTGGCACATAACAGAAGGTCACTACTTCCAGAGATTTCTGATTATTAATCTTTCTATATAACTGTTTGCACTACTTTGCTATTAGCATTTCAAGGCTGAAATAACAAATTTGCTAATTTTTTTAAGTTCATAGCAATTTATCCTTGAGAGTTTGGCTTAATATGTGTCAGCTCTATATGTAAAGCTGAAGGATGAACAAAAGCACTTTTTCACTGAAAACCTGTGACTCCGTGAACAACTCATTTGGCCCTCCCCCAGCCTTCCCCTTTTTTGGGAGTTCCACAAGTAGATTTGGAAAATCAGATGCTGCTTATTCCTCTTCCTAATCCTATAAATTATTTTAAATATGAGATCATATGGTTGTGGGCTATTTTTTTTTCCAGGGAAACCAAGCTTATTCAAATCATTTTGTTACCTGGCTAGGAGCCCTAGCTCTAGAAGTAAGAAACATTCCAAAAAACCATTTATCCCCATCTTACCTGTACTGCAATTTGTGTCCCATTGGATGTAGCCAACAATGTAACAGGTCTAGTTTCTGTAGTCACTAGATGGTGTCCGTGCTGCTGGTGTCCCATTTCTGAGGAGGCACTATGGAATGCTGCTAGGTCTTGGGCCACAATAGCGACCTTCAGGACAAAGGGAGAGAATCATCTGCATGACACATCTCTTCCTGCTCCTGACCTCACACCACCACTGCCTTCACAGTTACAGTCAAAGCTGGGATCGCTCATGAGCATAACTGTACTGTGCAAAAGAAAATTGCCGTAACTGTGTTCTCTAAGTTACCAACTAGCTCTTAAAATATAAATATCCTCAGGACTGCAGCAATTCAATAAATGCACCTAAGACCTGTGATTATCTACACAGGGATTAATAACTATCTTCATTTGCATGTGGTGCAATTTTAGAACAGCAGAATGCATTTTAACTTAGAGATTATATCATCATATTTGGACTAAAAAGTTAGCTGTTTTATCTGTATATTAAAATCCAACCCAGAGATATATGCTTACACAAATGTTTCCCATCTGCCAAATAAATTACAGTCCCATAATATTAACCACTGAAATTACAGTTCATACTGGATTCTAGTCTTAGTTATGCCACTCATTTACCACGTGACTTCGGGGAAAATGCTTGGCATTTCTAGATCTTATTTTACATACACCTAAATGAAATTATTGGACTGGTACCTCAGAAATTTTTCTTGGTGCTCAGTTGTTTTTAAAACATTCTGCCATCTGCTGATGTATAGCACTGGACTAGAACACATCAGGCACTTATGAGGGGAATGTGTTGGCCAGGTGCTGGAAAATGCTTTGCTGAGATTAATCTCCATCAATGACAGAAGTGTGATGGCTCAGGTGGCCGTTTGATACCCGCTCCTAAAGGGCCGTGACACAAGTGTGCAGGACAGTGTCTCACCTGCTGTCCCTCGGTGCCCTCTGCAGTGACCATGGCCACGGAATGTGTTCCCGCAGAGGAGATGACGGCGTCGTGGGCAGGGACTGTGATGGTGGTGCCATCTTGTGTCACCATGGTGATGGTATTGCCGATGGCCTGCATGTCTGCCTGGGATATGTTCACCTGCAACACAGAGCAGCTCCTGAGGCAAAGAAGGGTTTGATTGCTGCTCATGTCAGAGCCCTTGGTCCATGTGCCTCACTGGCTGGGCTCTAACAGTTCATGACCTTTCAGATACACTTATCTGTCTACAGAAAAGAATATGGCTCTCAGTAGTAAGAAAGAGGTTGCATACCCAATCCCAGAGTCTACAACTCCATGTTAGTCAGAGTGCATCCCAAATAACAGCATAACAGATTATCTATGCATGTGTCTTACACAGAGGTCAGTGGGATTCAAGGCGTACCACCCGACATACTTTGATCTTGATGGAAATAGTAAACAGGCCTATGAGGGCTTAGAATTTAAACCACAAATAAACAATCCATAACAAATTAATGATATAAATTACTGATGTCTCCAGTATAAATGTATTAGGGCATCAGATATACAATTTGATGTCTGATTTACAAGGTAATAAATCCCACAACTGAAGTCAAGCTGAAAGATAATTTAAATGTAAGAATTCTATGTCAAGGCTTCTGCAGGCCTTCACTTTAGAGGGTAAAAATACCAGTTACTTAGTATTCCTGCAATATCCAGAGCTGCCAGTATAGCAGGCCCCTTGGATATTTCATTTCAGTCTGAATTCAGAATATATCTTTCATATGTTTCTGGTATTTCAGCTGTCCTGCCAGTTAAGATAGAAACTTTTTCCCATAAGCCTTCAAGATATTGCCATAGTGAATCAAGACAGTTGTACTGAAATCCCCTTCTAAAGAAATTTCATATAAAATCCTTAAAAATATGTATCCATGAAAAGCCTTAAAAAAAAAGACAGCCATAGTAATGTTCAAGTGGAAAATAGTATCAAAACTTATCATTTAGTTTATGTTAGAAATGGTAAGAACTGCACACTACCAGCCAAACTGCTTGTAAAGGAAGCACCTGGACTGAAAAGACTTCCCACCCTCAGCCCCCCAAAGTGTGTGCAGACAAGACAATGAATATGCCCGTCAGATATTAACAGCATAATCTGGGAATTGTGAGAAACCTCAGAAACAGGCTGTATATATAACAGTTGTTAAAACAGCCCTTTGCAGAGAGACAAAGAGAACATGGAGAGCCCAAGCTTCTAACTTTGTATTAATACAGCTACATGTGTCAAAATATGTGGTTTCACTCAGGCATTCCACAGGAGGCACAACCCTAAACATATCCTGATGCAACTCCAAAGAAGCTTCTTTCCTTAAGAAACCCACATTTATCAAGACTCCTAAGTGATTTCAGAGAGCCAATGGAGAATCTGCAAACCTGTGCCTCAATTCTCAGCATGGTTTTGTCAGCCCTTGAGCACTGGTTACTTACGTGTTGGGTGCCATCCTGGGATATTAGTGCTACTTGTTGGCCTAATCCTGACTGAGTAACTGTAGCGACCTGGGCAGAAATGACATCTTCTCCCTCTACACCTGTCACGTAGGTGATCTGGGAGCCTTTGAGCACGTCTTCACCTTGACCTGTTTGATAGAAAGAAGGCAAGAGGATATTTTATATACTCTAAATGCTCCCAGGAGACCAAATTACAAGGATTAAGCCCCAGTCTAGTTTGAAGGTTTTAAACACTCCAACAAAAAAATTTAGTGGAAAGATGAGAAAAATAAAAGAAGGAAAGATACCAGAAGCAAGTCAGAAAATCCTATTTTGGGAACACGAGGCATAATCTTCTAGCAATGAGTTTAAAGGCACAAAAATACTACATATAAAGAAGCTACACATTTAGTTTATAAGCAGATACTAAAGTGTGACAAACATTTCTAATTTATTCATTAAATGTTAACCTCTCCATGCAAGGGACTCCATACAAACACAACTGGAAATTTTTTTTAGAGAGTTATTAATTAACAAACATACGGAAGAACACAGCAATGCCTTTGTGTGAAGATATAAGTAAGCTCATTATCTTGATAAATGTTTAACCTCAGCAAATGAATCTTATCATTCCTTTAAAGGAAGGAATTAGGATATAGCAAGTCCGCTTGAGGCATTCAGTGCAGTTTCCCACAAACGTGTAGCAAAACAACTTTTCTAACCAAAACAGTTTGTGTGGATATTTCTGATCTTCAGGAACATCTAAAAATCACAATTTGACAAGTGGTGTTTGTCCTATCACAGTATTTCCTTCAGTCTGATCCATATATTCACAGGATTCAATACTCATGACACCATGAACAGTATACTCTGCGGAGTACTGCACCACAGCAGCTCCTTTTCATCTCTGCCTCCAGGACAGTTTACAGAAACTGCTCTAAGCCACAGCAAATCCCAGCCCATATCACTGTGCTGCAAAACCAGATGTTTTTTCTCAAGGCAAGAGCCTTTATTCCCACACAAAAGATTGTCACCAGCCATGGTGTTATATATACATTCTTTGAAAAATCCCTAATAAAAATCCAGCAGGTTGTAATGGGCTTAGATTCCCTCTGGTCCCTTCCCCACATTCATATTTTTAGCAGGTTTGCTGAGACTGAAACTCAAATTTCTTCCTTAACCCTGTGAGTGCTATAAATGAGTTTATTATCTGGCCAATTACTCCTGCAATTTCTGTTCTCAAGTTGCCTACCACCCTAAGAAGTCTTACAGAGAAATTAAGATATCTTTATTAAGTACTTTAGCTTTTTATCTATGCTTTAATTTCCTTGGCTATCAAAATCTCCCAGAAAAATACCATCCAGCCCATTTTTTTTTTAACAACAAGAGACTCAAAGGCTGCAATTCTAACCTGGAGGTGGCTCAAAGAAAGCCTCTTGTTCTTCCTCAATGGGCTCTGTGTCGTTGTGTGCTGTCCGTTTGTGCATAGCAAGGGTAGAGATCTGCTTGTAGGTCTTCCCGCAGTGATTGCAGTTGTATGGTTTGGAATGAGTATGTACAACATGATGTTTGTATAAACTGGAATACTCTGTGAAACGTTTATCACAGCCAGGAACTGTACAGACATAAGGCTTCTCCCCTGCACGGGAAAACAAAAGGAATAAAGAGAACTTGATTCAGGATGCACAGGAAAAACTGCCAGCAAATGATATTTAGGGACAAACCTTCATTACCATCCTTTGACTTCAAAGGCAGCAGAGAAGCTCAACCTCACAAAGTTTATCAATGCAACCTCTAACTGTCTTTTTTTAAGAGCTACTGCCAGTACAAGTTGGGCCCATTTTCCTCCCTACCACTCCATCTAAAATATCCTTCTGATGAAGGCAGAATGATACCGGCTGAAAGCTGCAATTTCAGTTTGTCGTTGTACTGAGAATTTTGTTCTTTATTACTGGAAGCCCCATAGTTTTCCTTGATGATCTGACATGTTGATTAGCTAGTATCATTTTTGAGTCTTTAAAGCTCTGAGGAAATCCACAGGAAGCATGTGTATAGACAATTATAGTTTCATCTAGAAGCACCTTTCATTTTAAAATCAATGAAACAAGTGTCCAAATTACCACGTAAACTAAAAATATAAACTGAGATACAAAATGCCCCTCTATGAAGTTTGTCTGTTTTTCTATAAAATAGATAATGCTACCAAGCTGATATGGCTATCACTGGCTTTTAGATTTTAGAATCTTCAAATTTGTGCTTATTATTTGTGCTCACTAACCCTAAAAATCAAGTTGGATAAGTATTTTCACATCCAGTCTACAAAAAAGGAAATTTTGACCACAGTTCCAGCAGCAAGGAAAATACAGCTGGGATGAAAGGGTGACTCATAGAAGTGAGCCAAAGTTAAGCTCAGACTTGTCCTTTACTGGTATTTATTTAAGAAACAGCTCACAAGGGAGGCAAGCCCCAGAATCATAATAAGGATTCAGCCCAATGTCCAGTTTAAAAGACTTTGTATCCAAACCAAAATTCTTCTGCCTTGACAGCAAGGTGGGAAATCTAACTACTTAAGTATCCTCAGCTGAGGGGAGAAGAGGCCCAAACAGAAGTACCAAGCCAAGTCATATAAACATGACTATACCCAATTACAACACACCAAAACATTGTTCACAAGGAGAATGACACAGCCTCTCCCAAGCAGATTCCACCTCAAAATACAATAAATCACTCATATACCTGTGTGTATTCTCACATGATTCTTATAATTAGTTGCACTGGCAAAAGCTCTCCCACATCCTGGCTCTGTACAGTAGTAAGGCCTTTCGCCTGTATGTGTCCTGATGTGAACCTTTCTAATATTAGATGTTGTGAATGACCTGCCACATCCTTCAAAGGGACACTTGAAAGGCCTTTCACCTGAAAAAAAAAGACAAGAAAAGATACACACACAAAAGTTATAAAAGAATGAAAATCCTAAATTACACTTAGACTGGAATGTAGGAACCTAAATCTACCTAATTCTATCTTTAAGATCCTCAGTCAGAAATACCATGAACATGCCACTGTGGAGTGTTCTAGTTTAGCCAAAACTAGCAAAATTCAGGAAAACCATACAGTCTGTAAGCTAAATTATCAAGCATTTAGATTAGGACTTTAACATGTATAGAACAGATTCAGTTGCTTGGATTAGCTTCCGCACTGCCCATAATCTAACAACTATTTAACAACCCCCCCAACTAATACATATATTATCCAAACCAAGTGTATCATACCATTGACATTTGACAATTGTTAATTCTTAAAATGAAAAAAATACCTTCATGATTTAACATATAACCAGGATAAACATGGATTAGTAAAACTTGTTATAGAAATCACTTAACCTTAAAAAAGAACAAACTTTCTAAAGAGAAGCAGCCATGAAACTCAAGTTTCAAACCCCCAAACCGAAGCAAATAACAAATACAAATTTTAGATTAAATCTCTTTGTGTAATATAAGTTTAAGTGCAATAATTTACATCACTGCACCAAACCATTTCACTGTGAATAGTAGAAAAGGCCAACCAATAATACTCCAATAACCCTGACCTTTCAGATCTATCAAAGCACACAGAGAAGGAGAGCAAAGGGGGTTAAATTTGGAGAAATTCGAGCCACTGACAGGCTGTCCTGGTGTAATTTGCCACTTCTAGAGCCAAGTACATTGCACTGCACTGTGCTGCTTACCAAAGAGCAGAATCTGAGAGCAAGAGAGAGCAGAACACCACAACAGATACAACAATAGGTACTTAAAAATAAAAGAACAAGTCCTGATAGACAGTAATACCATGAAATTCCTAAACAGTTCGCTCCTTGGCAGAGGAAACTACTATTCACTCCTTCGGGCAGCTGTTTTGGGAAGGTTTTCCAGCTTCCTGCCAAGGCAGTGTGCATTCCCCGTACACGCCTCAGTGTTGTGTTACCATGGCTCCCCTAATCCTTGCTTCAGCCAGGACCCCAAACGCGTCTGAAAGCAGCAGAGTTGCAGAGCCAACCCCACCCAACAACAGACCCTGCACCAGAAACCACAACAGATCGCTCTTAAACAATGCCCGCAGGAATGTCACCCGACCGGTCCCTGAAGGGGCCTTTTCAAATTCGAATGAACTTCCTAGCAAAGCGACCTGTTTCCAGGTGACAGAGAATTCCAACACTAGAAATGCAAAGCCTTGAAGCTCTGCCCCACTGCAGCACGAGGTACCCTCCACAGCAGCTTTTCTGATGCCAAAGTTGAGTGTCTGGGGAAGTCAGGGAGAAACCCGAGGCAAGCATTTGATGGCACTGAAAGTGAGACTTGACTCTACTCAAAGAGAGGGGGGAAAGCCACTTTTGGTTAAAATAGGCAGAAAATGAAGAAAGTGCTGACCCTGATGTACCTACTAAAGGAATGGAAAGGTTTCTGAGCCAGGAGAGAGAGTGGGAGAGCCCAGACCTGCCTCCACCGGGTGCACTGCTGCAGCTTGCACAAGGCATGAGCGCATACTGCTCCCTCCACCTGCACAAAGGAGTTGCTGCAATTTTCTCCTCATTCTTTAGCTTCCTGAAAACACTCATAAATCTAAAATAAGACACCTCTGGCCCCTGGACTGCTGGGAGATTATGATTCTATTACTGATACTGTTCAGGTGGGTAGGTTACATAGCGCTGGCTCAAGTCTTTTGTCTCAACTGCTAAATAGAGAGAGACTAAATTACCACACAGCTTCTGTGGCCATAAAGAAGTAAAGAAAACAGTCCACAGCTAATGAAGTTGTCCATACTACAGAAACCTTTCAGTTCATAGTCTGTACTGGATGCAGTGCATATCAACTGTTCTTTTCTAGAGCTGAGATGATACGTGTTCATCCTGATGTTTAATAATCAAGATAGCACTAATCCCAACAGATTGTCTTTCTGTATGGAAGTCCAAAAAAAGCAGAAATATCTTAATGTAATCCTGAGTTTTTACAATTTTTATTGCCTGTATTTACATCCCACCCCCCCATATTATTATTTTTAATTTGAAAAAAATCAAAACCCCTATTTCTTTTACTTTTTCTTCTTGCCTCACTAAAATTCAGACAGTTTACTGGAAAAATTTGTCAGTGTTCTAGAAGAGACATAAATATATTTAATGGAATAGGTTAGCAAGTGATACATTGTTCTTCCTACATTTAAGGGTTGTTTTTCTTTATTTTTTTTTTAAGATCACAGGCACAAAGGAGACATTGTGCAAACTTGTTTACACGTGTGTACACCCACAGAGTTTTGCAGAGTGTAGTGTGTGCTGTCTAAAATTTGTGGCTTGGCTCTCAATTTAATGTTTTTAGACAAAATGTAAGGTTTTATTTTTTGTGTCTGTGCAAGTTTCAGTAACAGTTGGTTTTCTACGATATTTTTGTTTTTGCTGGACGAAGAGATGGGAAATCAAGATAACGAGCTCAGAAAGTAAACCTTCATGAAGCTGGCATGCAAGTTATATTAAAGCACCAAAACTGAGGAACACTGAAGCCATTTCTGAAAGGCAAGACAGAGGTGATTGAGGAAAAGTTCCTTGTTCTGTTACGGCTGCAGATGAAACTGTAAAAGGCAGTGAGCGACTCAGTGACAATGTCAGTAAGGCACTGCTAAAAGTTAGTGCATTTGCAATAGCAGTGTGAATGCTTAAGCACTTTTTCCAAGAAAAGCATGCTGGATTTGCAGTAAATGCTTACCATGCTGAAATGCTGCTGAGCTCACTGGGCTTCAGAAAGAG
This sequence comes from Corvus moneduloides, assembly GCF_009650955.1. Taxonomy (NCBI): domain Eukaryota; kingdom Metazoa; phylum Chordata; class Aves; order Passeriformes; family Corvidae; genus Corvus; species Corvus moneduloides. The sequence goes on along the minus strand of NC_045481.1, from coordinate 52,480,197 downwards.
AATATACACAGGCTGATTTTTTAAGTATAAAGTCAGAGAATGAGGAAAGAGAAAAAACTAAAAATCCACCTAAGTGAATTAGCAAATAGTAATGCGTGCTGCTAGTACCTGTGTGGGTCCGAATGTGTTTCTGCAGGTCTCCTGAAGTCTTGAAGGATTTGGTGCAGTTCTCTTCTGTGCACCGATAAGGCTTTTCACCAGTGTGTGTTCGCACGTGACTTTTTAACCCATACCCTGGAGATCAGAAAGGATGTTACCACAGCATAAGCACAAAGTAAGGATACTCATAAACCATCACCAGCAAAAGCTGTGTTTGCCATTCCAATCAGGAATGTTGATGAGTAAAATTTACTCTTTCATTCTTCACAAGCTCTTCTTTCTACCCTACAGAGCAGCAGAACTTTGGATAACAGTTTGGAAATTCTTTCATTCTTTATTTTTGAAAAAAATACACTTCCATAATGCTTCTCCTTCCCTTCAGAAGGATAAACTGCAATTATTACAATTTGGACAAATATTTATTCTGCCTTCTGAGGAAGCCATATGCTGTGCATTCCACCTAGTTTTTATTTCTTCCCACTACTGTCATCAAAATGACATTTAATTATTTGCTCATAGGAAAAGCAATACCACTAATGAAGTCAGCAGTAAAATCAGATGAGCAGTCACAGACACTTACTCTCTTTAAGATCACTTTTAGGAACTCATCATCATCAAAAACTCCACCAGTCTGAAGTGAACATTGGATCAGGCCCTCTATAAATTATTTTGCAATGAACATTTAACCAAGATGTTCCTTTCAGCACCTCTCTGAAAGGATAATGACTAAAGAAGCCTGAAACTGTCGTTTTAGAAAATTATTTTGCAATGAGCATTTAACCAAGATTTTCCTTTCAGCACCTCTCTGAAAGGATTATGACTAAAGAAGCCTGAAACTGCAGTTTTAGAAAATGAACCTGAATTTCACTTGTACCCACAAGTGATGTACACATTTCTACAAAAAGTCTGTAAGAAAATAGCATCTGCTTTAATTTCAGAGTGTTCTCCCCAAAACAGCTGAAATTCCTATTCTTGATGCTTTTATAAGCATGAAGCACGTGAACCAAGCTGAGCACTAATTCACTTTTACATCTAAACTCAGTTTCATGATCCAGCCCAGGAGAGTTCTTAACATTTAAATCAAAGAGTATTCAGTACTTGAAAGTGAACTTTGTCCAAGGCAAAGACTGTTGAACTACAGTGATACAATAGCTCTGACCAAAAATATAGTATTTATAAACAAACAGCTGTTTAAAGCCATACACCAGTTTGTTGCAAAGGAAGAGACTATTTCATTACATAGTTTTGAGATCCCTTTACAAACTCAGGTGCAGCCCTTTAAAAGTGTGGTTGTTTCCCTTTTGACTTTTGCATCAGCATTTCTTTTGCTCATTTCTCTTCAAAGCAATTGTATTAAATGTATTAGATCAGATGAAGTTATTTTAAAAATACCTTATCTAAAAAAACAGAGCCCAACTTTTCTAAGCATTATACTAATTTACATTCAAAGTGAAAGAATAAGATTTGAAACAAGTTTTGCTCTTCCACTTATTCCATGTTTCATTCCTCATAATTGCATTTTACACAATCAAATTCAACATCAGGGAGAGCATAATTATGAGCAGAGTAATCTGTACAAATGGAGAGTTCACTTCATGACAGAAGTCACTCTGATACAAATTCAATAAAGAACACTTAAACCAGCCTCTTCTATCAAAGTTCCTTTCAAATTTAGACCAGAAGATCAGGAATCTGCCTCTAGCCTACAAGTTCAGCCTGCTGTTATCACCTCATTTAACTTTCACTATTAGTTTAACGGTAAGAAAGGCCTATTTTTTAACATTGTTTGACTGTAGATGACAGGTGAAGAGTAAGATAAGTGTTGAGTGTTTCACCTTGTTCCCCCTTCAGTAAGAGTTAAATCCTCTGTCCTTTCTACATGCTACACTAGCTGAAGAGATTACTTTCTTTTCCCAGTTCTCCCAACCTACTTAGCAGTTAAAAAAGGCAATACTAAAAACTTACTTTATTCACACACAAACACCAACAAGCAGGAGGAGCTAGTCTGCAAAAAATTACCTGTTGCAAAGGCTTTGCCACATCCAGGATGTTCACACTGATATGGTCTGTCTCCTGTGTGAGACCTTTCATGTACCTGGTGACATCCAATACAGTGACTTAATGAGATGTTGTATCTGGTTACTTCAGCACAGAAACAGTTCATTCTTAAAGTCAACATATTTTATTTATCTGACTAAGATTCGTATTCAAGTGTCTGTTTATATCAGTGATGAATAATGAAATATGGCAACAATGTTTCCCTAAAACTAAAGATGTCTCTTTCCAAGGTCTAACCTGATCTGGCAGTCCGTTTTGCACAAAACACTTCTGTAAATACACGCAGATTTGCCATCATGCACTACATTAAAGACAGTAGGTAAATATGCCTCAGAGCCCACTCTCTGATTTCTGACTCCACTGAATGCTTCCAATGATGCTTTTATATTGCATGAAACCTCTACAGCAAGGACATCATTTTAGCAAGTGACTCATAAAGCCAACCCCTCACTGACTCCTGTACTTAGTCAGAGACAAAGCAGCACGGGGAGGAGGTTACCTCATCAGCAAGGGATTGTCTCAGCCTCAGCTGGAATGTGAGCATCCCTACACCATTTACCATTTCAGTAATTCCTTTACTTAATTTAAAAAAAGGAAGAGAATTAAGAAGCTGACATCTGTGAAGAAAAGATGCTCCAGCTTTTCACTTTGAATATTAGTTTTGAAGAGTCTCGCTTTGTACTATGATAGTGAAATATTTCAAAAACTGGAATTTTTGCACATCATGCATACATGTAAAGTTCGTAAAGCGAATGCTGGATTCCAGAATTTCTGTGACACTGCTGGTGGAAGCAAGCTCAACATGCTGCCAATATAGCAGCTTAATGTGATCCCACACCTGCATCTAACCAGAACACTAAGAAAACTCAGCTGAGCACCACCAATCACTGTAAAATCAATCCAATAAACATTTGGCAGAACAGCCCCATTGCAACTGGCTCTCTCAATTTTTATTACTTTTAACCACATCATCTTTCCAAAAGAATCCTATCTACAAAGTAGAAATGCACATTTTACATCTCATCACCTTAAGATGGTGAGCTGTTGTGTACAGTTTTCCACAGCCATCATAATCACAGCGAAAGGCTTTCTCTCCAGTCTGTTGAGATTTTGCAGTCACTCTTGTTCCATTTCCTTGCAAGACAATCTTAAGTGAAAGAGAAAAAAAAAATTTAAAAACCCCAACCAAACCACACACTGAAAAAAAACCAACAACCAAAATGAATCAGAGAAGTTTATTTTGCTATCAGCTAAGAGCTTGATATTTAGAGCTTTATTTTGCTATCAAGCCAGAGCTGACTCTGACAGGTTTCTTTTGTTTGTCTTTGCTATGCCATATATTTCTGAGTCCTCAATAAATAAACTAAAGAACTGAAAATCAAATTCTCATGATGGAAACTGTAAAACATATTTACTTGTACCTAGCAAATTTAAAAGCTTGCATTAATTAGCCAAATAGCAAAGGCAAATAATTCAAAAGCACAGTGGTAAAATGACCAAATTAGTAGACAAGTCTTAGATTACATCTGAGGTGCTATATCTGTTCCTAAGGGAGATTAGTCATAAATCAGACCACCTTCAAAGATAAGTTAATGGAAAGGCCAAACAATAATTAAATGTCCTTAGAATGAGCACTTTATGAAAATGAAGGAAAGCATTTTGTACTTGATCTGCCATGCGTGTATTTTCATCAAGCTAATTGGAGCAACATGAGCTAGGTTCTACTCTCCTTCTGGCATGACAACAGGAAAATATACAGCACAGCTTCAGGAGGCAGCTGAAACCCCTTGTAAAGGCTCCTTCATACCTTGACGTACAAGAGACATTCATACAGACCGAACACAGAGGCAGAAGCCCAAACATAAGCACTTTGATACAATTGCATGCAAAGCAATCAATACTCTTTTAAAAGGTCTGTCCTTTTAAACCACCTCCCTTTTTCTTACGGATCCAATTTTATCCCAAACTGTCACAGCCATATCCAAATGGGTTCTGAATATCTCTAAGGATGGAGACTCCTGAAGTCTGCTCCCAGTGTTCACATTCTCAACTAATACTTCTTGGCAACTGAGGCCCTGCAAAGCGTCTCACCGTGCCAGCTGCTCTAGATTGCCAGTTGCCACCCTGAACTCCTGAATGCTCCTCACGTGCCCTGTTGTGATGCCCTTCTGGCAGATACCAAGGATATTAAAATTCCCCATGAGGATGTGGGCCTGTGAACATGAGGCTTCTCCAAGTTGTCTGAAGAAGGCCTCATCTTCCTCCCGACTATGCACCCTGTGGCAGATAGCCACCACCACAGCACCCATGCTGGTGTGAGCCATCTCCCATCCCAAAGCCCTATACAGTCCTGCTGTTTCCACAGGAAGGGCAGCTCCTGCTCCTCTCCCTCCCCACCTGGCCCGTTTAAAGAGCCTGGATCCATCACCACAGTATCTGAGCTCTCCCACCACATCTGCCTCATAACCAATGAGACTGTGGCCTTGCAACAGCACACAGACCTTTATTTCCTTATTCAGATAGATCAGAAATTTGATGGGGAATACTTTTCCTACAGATTCTTCAGAGAGGATAGGATAACCTATTACCTTCACGCTGTTCTTACGACTAAAGGAGCAAAGTTCAATACGAAATTCTTAATCAGCTGAAACATTCAACTCCATCACTTCAGAAAATCTTCTCTGGAACCGCAGAGGAAAACAACCTCCTGGATCAAGAAACCCATTACTGATCCTATTGTTTAGCCTACGACAGCATGAATCACAGGAGTCACTTCAATACATTAAGGATCATGAAGAATACGCTTGGTTGAGACCTGCATTGAAGCACTAATTTTTTTTTTCTATCAGTAAACCTACTACTATTTCTTTGTTGTTCCAGCATGTAACAATATGTATATACTTGCTAAGTTCTGCTATAAAGCTCAAGTATGCCAAAGTTTAAAAGAAAATGAAAACAGGTCTGTAATGTGCTGATACCTGCAAGGAAATAACCAGCAACAATCTTACCAATATTAAGATGGATACAAAAAGGGGGGGTGGGGGGGGAATAAAGCACCTTTATAATAATGTGAAACTGTGAGGAACAGTGCACTTCAAATACTTTTAAATAGAATAAATAAATAGGATTAAACCCCCCTATTTTTAAAAGATCACAAACGCATCCCGAGTCCAGAGAGGTAACACGGGAGAAAAACAAAGATCTTGGATCAGATTTTTCTATTGCACACATAAAAGCAGAATCATATAACCAAAGTGTTATTATGAACAGATGGGTATGACAGGTTTGAAAGGAAATAGCGAGATATCCATTTGGGCACACAGAGTCTTTTGTTTTCCTATGCAGAAATCACAAAGAGGTTTTATGCTTTTTTTCTTTGCTGAAACACCTAACTAACCACATGCAAGTCTGAGTGGCTGCTTAGCAGTGTGACATCTGTTCTGTTACCTGTGTACTTAAAAAGGTTATAAATATAAACCTATTTAATTCTACATCTAAATATGAGATTTATATATTATCTATTAATACAGAATGAGTTACAAGCAGGTATCTATTTAAATCAAGATATAAGAATAATTTATATTTTCATACATAATTGATAGCTTTGGGCCCCTTCAACTGAAGGCCAACTGTAGTCACCTTACAAGGGTCAGAATTTGAGACTAAGCCTCACTACCTTTTTGAAATATCAGATCTTGTTTTGTTTGGAACATAAAATGCTCGTAAGATTGGCGCATTTCCATATGGCACATATGTTGCCATATATGTATAAGATAAAATCACCTCCACATTCAGTTTGCCTTTGGGGCTGAGGCCAAAATCAATATTTAGGTGGATACTGGTAACAGGTAATTTTGCTTAATAGGCTCTTACTTCAGGTAAAACCAACAAAGATTTTTATCTTACTCTTTCTTCAACTTTGCCGTTCATTGGAGTTTTCCTATTCTAACCTACAAGTGTGCAAATCCTCTGAATTTCTTAATTTCATTTTCTGAAATATAGTCCAATACAGTAAATAATGAATGTATTAGCTATTCTCTCCTTCCACAGTCATGCCACATAGGCAAAAGTGAAGAGTCTGCAGCTTTAAATATTGTGGGACCTAACTTGTTAAAGATTAAGAATAGAAAATTTGAGCTGTCATAGGTGAGTCTATAATTACTCCTTTCACAGCTAATGTATTTTGATCTTGGAAGATATTCTTCCTCTTTGTCTACTTCATTATTTCTTAAATTAAGGAAAAAGGAGAAAAGGTTTGCCCAGAGAAGCCCGATTCTCAGTGCGATGACTTTTCCATTTTTGATTTTGTCATCTGAACGTGTGAGGATATGGAGGTTTTAGTATTAATTTTGTCGTGTATTTGAAGTGCAGAATATGTTTTTCTTTGTCTTTACCTTTAATAAAATACCTTATAGTGTCAAATACCATTCTCCTTACATAATTTTATGGATCCCAGGAAAGAAAGCTTGAGACTTAGTAAGTTGCACCTGTATTTTCCATTACCCTTTGAACTTTTACATTAATCTTTCCCCATGGAAAGATTTTTACACTACTATATACTAACAACATGGATCCTGAAAAAGAAATGGAAGTATTTTTCTGTTCTTTAAGCATTCTCTAGGAGCAACACTTATCTACCGATTCCTAATAAAACCTGCTATGAAAGTCAGGGAGCCTAAAAGGGCAAGTGGAATCAAAATAAGTCATCAAAAGGAGAACAGTTCCAGACATATGCCTGGAATGGTCTCTCCTAGAAGAAATTTATTAATTGAGACAGCATCCTTTCTAAGTACTGTCAAAAATCAGTTTCTTCTCTGGAAAAGAACTTCTGGAATACTTACACTCTTACTGATGAAATACTCAGGTCAGCTTGAAAAATCTTAGAAAGCCAACGTAATTTTAAATTACCTTTTAACAGGAAACGCCCCATAGAAAACAGTAAGTATTAGAAGATCTTTCAAAAATCTTGTGACAGGATCTTGCACAGAGTGAGATAATATAATCTACCTGTATAGTTTGAAATCTATAACTTCTGAAGGGTAGAAGCAGACCCTAGTTCATGGCTACGGGGCTCCCTATCATGCACCTTGCTGGGCAGAAAAGACAAAAGAAATAAATATATTTAATTATTTTGTATTTGGCACATACCTGCATTTTTTTATCTTGTTCATTTTCACCTATCATTCCTGTGCTACTAACACTGTCATTTCCATCAATAGACACCTGAAAAACAAAGTTGAAATGGGAAAAACATTTACAGGTTATTTTTATTCATCTGAGAAACAGAGGTTACAGACAGTTCTGGGGGTTTGTTATTTTATAGCTCTCTAGCGCCCTCTTGGAACATGGTTATCCTCTAGTACATGAGCTTACATAAAAATCACCACTTGTAGCACTTGCATTACAGAACAGGCAAAGTGAGCATAGCAAAGTTGTTTTATAACAGGGTAGGAAAGACTGCAAGAACTAAATATGTTAAATTAATAGACTGACAAAAGTATTACAATAAATCAATGAATTTAACAATATTGAGTTCTGACAAAAAAACCCCCAAACATTTACATCTTTCATAATAAAGATATCTCTCTCATTCCTTGTTAAGCAGAATGTACTTGTTTCAAACAGCACAACTGCTTTTCGAATCAAAATACCTAAGACAATGTGTTACATGTCAATTTGAACTAGTCAAATTACAACTAAGCAAGGACTTGGGTATTACTACATAGGTTTGTTTTTAAGAACAGTCTCCAGGAGGAGGAAGGCATTGCTGTTTCCAAGGAGCTCATAAAAAAATATTTGAAAGACTGTTAGATGTTAATGTGAAAATTTTATTTAAATAAAAATGTAATTACCCTGTTCAAAAAAACCACCCCAAACTCTCTCGCATGAAGCAAAGAACAGGATGTTAGTGGTCACTGTATAAAAAATGAAAGTATACTTTGCATAGTTTCCCATTCCTTAATTGTCTCTGTATTAAGCACAGGCATTCACAATACTCTCTGCATCCATTATATTCAAGGCTGAGACTGATGCACCTAAGCCTAGTCTAAGTGATTCTCTTCCTCTCTAAAACAGTTTGGCAGGAGGCCACAGCAGGCTCCTGAGAACATTGGTGCTTGTGTAAAGTATCTTGCCCAAAGCATCAGCCCCCAGCGGTTTGCTTGGAGACTCATCCCACAAGAGTTTTCAGACTTTTCTCTAAATCAGACAATTATGAGCAATATACTTTTGGGAACTATGAGTTAGAACAGTAATGAGGAAAGTTCCCAAGCAGAGGCAAATGTACATTACAAAAAGATTGAAAAGAGTCAGAAAGCAGGTAATTTTGGGGTGTTTTTTCAAAGGAAAACAATAGCCATTTTGGGCCCTTCTCCCTCAGAATTTTTAAAGGGAGAGGAGAGAACCTGCACAGAAAGGAGACTTGAATTACTTCATCCTGAACTTCCTGTTGTTGGTCGAGAAAAGAACTCCTGACATGAAATTAGAACTTGATCAACTATTAGAAACAAATGATCCAAACAGAATGTATGTGCATATGTTGAGACATGCACAAATCCCAGTTACTGTACTTTGCCAGCAGCTGTGATGGCACAAGAAAACAGCTTATGGAAGGAAAGTACATGCTGTAACCTCTTCACAATTCCATCACCCATCTTCTGACTTCACTGGGAGCAATGACCATTTTCCCTTGGTTGCTTTGGTGGCATTGACTCAGCCCAAAATTAGAGGACTCTAGTTAAGTCTGCATGTACTTTGCATGCTGTGGGAAGGTGGTTCTATGCCTGAAGGAGAAGTGAGGGACAATGAAAAATGTACGTGTTCCACCACTTCCATGAGCTTCTGAGTAGTCTGCTTGGATCTCTTTGTATGAACTCCCTTATATTCTACACTGATCTTGGGCACCCCACTGATCTGTCTGTTCCTGCCTGTTCCATAGGACAGGGAAACAAAGAAGAGCCACCACTTTCCAAATGCATCTTTTTTTTTTTCTTCACCCTTTAAGTTTCAAAAAGATAACCTAAAAAAAACCAAACAAAAAAAGACACCCAACTATTTAAACTTCTCTTTTGCAGTATTGTAAGAATTCTGGAAGGATTCCAGGGCAGATCTTTGAGCTCCTCCTAAAATACTCTCTTTTATGCTAAAGAAAGATTTAGTCTGCCTTCAAATAAAAACACAAGAACACCTACATTGAGTCAAACTAAAGACCATACTACCATTTCATTCCAACAGCAGCCAGTAGCAGATGCTGGAGAACACTAAACAAACAGGCCAAGCATGTAGTGATGCATTCCCCATAATATTCTGCCAACCTCCAAGCAATTTGTGGTTTATGAACTTCCTGAACCAGAAGTCACATGTTTCTACCTAACAGCCATGGACACATTTTTCTTCCATGAATTTATCTAATTACTCCTTGAATCCAAGGACATATTAGTATCCACAATATCCTACAAGCAGTGCTTAACTTTGAGCTGTTTGAAAAAGCCTTCTTTGTTCTTCTTGAGCCCATCACCTGAGAGTTTCACCTGATGCTTACGAGTTCTGAAACTGGTGCAGCCAATGACAAGTCACTACTCTTCTTTGGGCTACTTATAATTTTATAAAATCCTATCATATACTTACCAGGTGTATTTAATTTCTTCAGTACCTTTTTCAAAGTGTCTGTAACATCAGCTGCTATGAAGAGTACACCTTGCCTCACTGTGAAGCGTGCAGGGACATGGAGAAGAATCACAAACCCACTTCTCCTTTTAAGAGAGATCCAGGGTTCTGACCACTAAGCTATTATTTAGTTTTGTACATAAATCAGGTGTAGCACTTGGAAACTCACTTCCACTGACTTTCCCTAAAGGTTCCAGCAGTACCATTCAGAATAAGGTTCTGAGATGAAAGCTTAAGGAAAATAGAATTTTTCCTAAACAAACACACAAGAGCACTACAGAAAACAAATTCACATTACAGAATTAAAAAACACATATTGAGTTAAATAGGATGAAAATGCAAATCTATTTGCATTTCTTCTGTTTCTTCTTCACCTTCTCAAAACAGAAACTTCTCAGAAATTATGATTAATATAGCTGCTGGTTAAGAAGGGCAAAGTTATGGCTGATTTAATCTAAATGAAAAAGGATCTGTGGAATGTGTGAAATCTTGTGATTACAGCTCAACTAATGCTGAATTACTTTTTATTTATGAAATGCTAATCCATAGCATCACAACACAATTTGACTGGTTGCCTTAAAATATCTGAATTCCAACAGACAGAAGCATAATGAAAAGAATAGTGAATAAGCTATTTAATTATCCTAACTGGCCTTCTCCCAAATTTTGACAACTCTCATTGATATGAAGAGGACAGACTTTAAAATTTATTCTGCTCTTTTTCAAGAGCATTACGAGCACTGATGGCAATTATCCAGCAAGTGGGACACTGCTTAACTATGGAGTCATGGAAGTTGCATCACCCATTACCATACTTGCATCATGCCTTACAGAAGTCCAGTAAAGCAAACAACATGAATTTTGTGCATCAGACTGCATTTTTACTATTGAAAATATGGACCAAAGAAGGTTTTTTCTGAACTCAGTAATTATTTGTCTTTTCTACACTTCATCCTATGTGTTGTCCTTGCTCAGTACACCAGGCCATACTCTTCCCATTCAGGAAAAAAATTAATCCAGCAATAGTGCCTGAACAAGAATAATTTAACTTTGTCCTTCTTTCCAAACAGTGTCCTTTCAAGAGACTCCTTTGCAATGCTGTAGTATAGAGAAGATTATTATTTAGCTGTCTAGATTCCTTTCTAAATCTGACTCCAGTTCAGTGTTCAATCTTTTCTCCTCTTTATACACCAGAGCTGCTCATGGCAGTGAAGCACTGTCATGACAATTTGGTGTTCTCTCTTCTAGGAGCCTGAGAGTCTCTCAGTTGTAATTTTATTTCTTAGATGACAATTGGCTTGTGCTGCCAGCTATGTTGTGCTGTAGAGTAAAACATGATGGACAGAGAAAATGCCTTGCAGAGTACCTTGGCTGCATATTGCTCCAAAGCACTGATGGTGTCTGGGTCGATGGCAGCATCTCCTGTGTGCAGACCTGCCACTGTGCCATCAGCCTGGATGGCTAAAATGGTGTCTGACTGGGGCATCTGCACCGTGTGGTGGATGTAGGCAGTGGTTCCATCCTCCAGCTGCACAGCTTGCAGTGCACTCTGGTCATAACTGTCTGAGGAATGATATTGCAAAGTGTTAGGATTCTGAAAGGAGCAGCAGTGTGCTACACGAGAAACTACTGCTCTCCAGGAAGTGTCTCCTGAAGTCATACATACATATGAAATACATGAGAAATATAACCACTTAAAATAATACTATGAATAACACAGGAATTTGTTTTCAAGACAACACCTCCCATACTTCTATTTCTACACTTATAAAAGTACAAAAAAATTTATATGGATCTAGCTTTATAGACAAAGGAAATCAGGAACACAAATATGCTTTCCATTTCAAATCCACTCATAATAAAATGAAAATAATATAAGAGATCTACTGATACCCTTATTTCAGATTTTAGAATTCATAAATCTCACATTTTAAGAAGAGAATCATGCAAAGATGCAAAAGAAACACAAAATATAAAAAGACTTTTAACAAAATATTCTATATTACATTCTTTCCTCTTACTATTGTCGTTGTAAAATGTAATTGTCACACTAGTTTAAACAGACTTAAAACATATACTTGATCACTTTTTTTAGAGAAGTGGTACTATTTCCAAGACTAGTGTAATCATCTTCTGCAGAAATGTAAGTTATCATTTGGGATACAATTGCATTCTTGACTGTCGGCTGTCACATTTTCTGCCCTACTACCTAAAGGTATATACTCACTTTAATGGGATCCTGGGCTAAAAAAACCAGTGAAATGCACTGGGTTTGATTACACTTAAAACTGTTACATGAGGCCCAAGTAAGAAACTGAACCAGTCTCATTTCAATAATTTTCAGATTTCACAAAGTTAAAGCAAGAAGTAATCCACACTGGGAATCTCACTAAGAAAGATGATAGTTTTCAGAGATATCCTATTTTACATTTCTGAAGTTCTGCTGAACACTGATGTAATAAATCCCACTTGACAAAACAGTTACCTTTTGAGGTGTGATGAATAAATGCTGTAGTTCCATCTTCCAGCTGAACCGCTTGTCCATCTTCCAGACGCAGGCTGTCCCCTGCTCAGGAGGAAGAATTACAGCACTTCAGCAAGAGTTCAAAGAATCCATCAGATGGAAAGATTAAATACTAAACACATTGGATTACAAAATACCTAAGATCTCTTCATAACTATTTCCACTAAAATAAGAAATCAAGCTGTTATCATGACTGTTAATTACTTAATATCAATACTTATCAGTAATACATTATTTTATGACACATTTCTTTATTATTGCACTCACTGCTTTTAGTCATAGGTACATGTTGAACATAAGCAGCAGAACCATCTTCTAATTGAATCACTTGGCCATCCATCAGTTTACCATCTGAAATATACAGAATATTTTAAAGAATTCTAATTGTGTAACACATCAGAGTTTTAACACACAGTTGATACTTTGTTAATTAACATATAAATGAAATATCAACAAGAAATAATGTTTGGTAAATAGAAAGCACAGTGTGACTGTACAGAGCTTTTAAAATTACGGGATTAAAAAACCAGAAAAGGTCTGCTGTCCTATCTGTTAGGCAGAACATTGATATCTGGGTTGGAACCATAAAGATCACTTTCATTTTACTTAAGTTCTGAATTTCATTTTTGCATCTTATTAGTAGCAAAAAAAAATATTTATGTTATAGTATTACTGTAATTTCCAAATGGAATTGGAACTTCAGAAATATTGTACAGATTTTGCCTGACTTTACAATGCAAAGAGAGGGTTAGAAAGGGGAATACCACTTCAGTAGCCATCAGTTTGCAGTCCTTTGCCCACCTTTAGAGTTGTGCTGTATGTAAGCAGTGGAGCCATCAGCCAGGGTAACTGCTTGCAAACTTACACCTTCCATGTTTTCCAAGTTGTCACCATCTAGCAGGGAAAAAAGTTCACCTTCACTATAACCAGCATGAAACCCTAGAAATCTCAACCTAAACACCTCCATAAATTATTACATCCCCTCAAAGTATATTGGTTTGACAAATAGTAAGAGCAAGTAGCTCTTACTTGCTTTCTGGTTTTTGAGCCTGGGACACATACTAGAGTCATATGTTCAAGATTTTGCTCTGTAAACATGACAGCTACAATGTTAGTTTCCTTAACTAAAAAAAATACGTCACTGAATAAATAACTACAAAGCTGAGGTTTTAGGAGAACTATGAATTAAATCATCAGAGCCAACAGTGAAATAATGACACACACTTGTATTGATAAATTTGTTTCGTACAACACTACCTGTTGTTAATACACACAAAACTATTTAAATTAAAATGCAGATTTAGGAAAGGGTTTGTAATCATGTAAAATCTAACAAAGCTTTCAGGAAACAAAGTTTAAGCCAATTTCAATTCATTAATCTATTTTAAAACTCAATTTGTTTAATACATACTTAGATATAAACTGAATTTACAAAGTATAAAACGGTAAGACTATACAGAGAATAAAGTCAGATTTTATATTTCATATATTTTTGGCACATTTACACTTCTATAATCTTAATTAAAAGATAATTTCCATCCAGAATTAAATCAGTGAATTTAATCAATCTCAGTTAACTGTTTTCTGTTGGACTTTTAATTCAGAATACATGACATGAATTTCAGTGTTTTATATGAGTTTCAAAGAGAAAAGACATAATAACATAGAGGTATTTTAACCTGAAGGTTCACCTTGCACAGCTACAGCTTCTGTTAGACACAGAGTCACGTGCTGGGCCTCCATTCCTCCTCCAGAAAATTCCGTCATTCCCTGAGAGTCTCGATTTATCTGAGCTAATAACATCGTCTACCTTGAAAGAAAGTATTCAAAAAACAGAAAATTGAAATACACACCCAGAACTAGGTAATCCCAGTTTAATGCGATTTTTATACAGCTGCTACAAATATTTTATGTTATGTTTTGCATAGAATAGATGCAAAGAATGATTGACTTATCTGGAAAATATTTTAAAGGAATAAAGTTATCTGAAATAGGTAAGTATTACTACCTCAATTAACTCAGATGTTAGCAACTTCAGGTAGCAGTTACTAAATTAAAGTGCATCAACCACATTTAAATTTCAGTTACATATAAATTATTTAACCAATGTACAAAGAATAACGGTGGTAGTGACAGTATAGGTAATGATACCTGCTTGTCCCCAGAATTGAAATAAAGCTGACAATTCACCCATAGTCACCCATGACAACAGCAGGGCTTTCTCTGTATAAATTAAAGATCTCTCCAGTGCCAGTAAGAGATTTAAAAACAATGACACACTGGGAAAGTCTAACTGAACAATTCAACTATTTTCCTAGATTTTCCAGAGAGGTTTCTGTTTAAACAAAAAAAACCAACCAACCAAAACAATCTGTCCTTTAAAATAATGAAGTATCCTATTATAAAATTTGTTAATTAGACAAGAGGACAGTGATTAGGGAGTGACTGCTGTATCTCACAGAACGAGACAGAGCCACCCCTCTGGCTACTCACATTTTTACCCAGGCATGTTTTAATATGGGAGATCACATCACAGCTTTTAATCCTAATGTTGTTCTGTGCCCTGCTGGTTTATAATTCAAGGCTGAGAAGAATAATCATGGGGGTTTAATTTACTTATGGTTACCTTTATAAATACATTTAACTCTTTTTACCTCTACAATCCAGAAATCTGCTCACGAATAAGCAATTCATCAACAGTCTCAAAGACCACTGAGAAAATTGTGCTTCTGTCAAAACTAAGGAATAGGAGCACAAAATTAGACCGTGTAGGTACTCCAGTGTGCCTACAGTATTTAAAAAGTTTGCCACCGTAATTTAGTAGTTGAAAATTACACCCAAACAGTAGTTTCCAAATACATCCAAGTATATAGTGAGCCAGACTATTTCCTAGAGGTGCAGGCTAAGTTTCTTGTTTCCAGTCAGTATATAAAGGAAAGGGAAAGAAAAGGTACCTTTGGGAAGGTTAAAGATTTTTCGCATGTTATACTGAAAATCATACAAGAAAAAAACATTACTAATAATCAGTGCATAATTGTGTAAGAAATGTGGCTTCCAAGATGAAAATCCTCCATAATTTCTATCTGGAACATTAAGGAGATTAAAATACTGGCTTTCAATAAGGAATGTGAACCTTGAACAACTTTGGCATCAAAAAGAAGATACAATTAAGATGGAACCCAAAATGTACTTCAAAATGGGTGTGAGGGATTTTTTTAACATCCAAGAAAAGATGGATAATTCTTCCCAACATCCTTTTCAGGAAAATAAGCTTTTACAGAAAATGAGGCCCCTAAAAGAGATGCGACACACAAGAAAAAGAGAGGCTATCCAGACTAAATTGCATTTATATAGATGTTTCTGAAGAAAATAAAATAGGAAAGTGTTTTGGATACTATAATCTAAGAGACAAGGAATTGTATGAGGATATAAAAGATCCTGAGCTCAATGTCTTCCTCTGTCATGTCCATGATTGTGAGTTTGGTAGAGTAACTTCTTTTCCTACTACTCATTTATCATCCCCCCATCTCAAAATAGGCAGAAAACTATTCCTTAGGAAGCACTTTGCTCACAAACCAAAAATCAACATGCTGTAGCTACAGAGTCAGCCTAAGCAGGCACGGAAGCAAAGCAGCCCAGTATCCATGTACTATGAAGCAAATAAGATCAGAAAACTGTTGCAGTTTAAAAAAAAACAAACTAGCAGCAAAAGGAGTTTCATCCAACCAGTTTGCAAGGGCTGCTTTTCCGGAGACACTGCCAGCTTGTAGCAAGTTACATTAACTAATTCTGGTATTATATGCTAGTGGTACCCAGAGGCTGGCTATCCTCTGAACTGCTAACAGAGGTCTCTATTGCCAGCATTTTCCATGCACTCAGTTTTTAGGACACCTCATGGATGCAGGCTGCAAAACAGCTACACCACTGCACACAGCAGAGAAGAAAGGCTTCACAAGCACTGGTGTTGACTAGAACTATAGAGTGAAACAATTCCAGCAGACTCTGCACCTCAAAGGCCTTTCAGCTCCGGTCTACTTGTTTAAGAGAATATTCCCTCTCTTAGACAAAGTATCTTTTAAGAATCCCTAGCACCTTTAATATCATCTGCCTTCCTCCAGAACTCATGGCTCTTCTCTCACCTCTGGGCAGCAGTGAGAATGCAGCCAATGCAGGCAGCTGCAGAGTTCTGACAGTCTGAGCAGAACTAATTTCTTAAAGGGTGAGTAGCTACTTTGGAAGAAAAAGAAATCTAATGCCAGATAAATTAAAGGAGTGAGGAGTAATAGTATTTGTTTAAATTGTTTCACAGTGTTTGTTACTGTAGCATGGCTGACTATCAACTCACACACTGTAAAAGAACCAAAGGGAACTGCTGCACACAGAACAATGCCTACGACTTTCCTCCGTTCCAGAGGATCTGGACAATCATACAGTCTCACACAAGAACTCAGCAGCAATGCAGTCTGTGTTTCTCCCAATTCTAGCTCCTTTCAATGGTCACTTCCAATATACCCTTTTCTCAATCCTCTGTCCTTCCACTAAGTTCCTTATCCCCAGCTCCATCCCTTTCCCATGAAGTACCAAGTTTCTTCTTCAGTCCTATCATGGTACCACACTCCTAGGACATGCCTCTTCCCAAATATAATCCCATCCTTCTTGTCAGAATAATCTAAAATACTTCCATGCCCACACCAACTCCTTCTGCAACAAGCCCCCAAGTCTTCTCTTGCTGCTGGTCCATGCCGCCCTCACACCACTGTCTATCCCCTTCCTGCCTCTGTGTCAACAGTTCGTGTTCAGGCCCACCTTGGAAGTACATCCCCCACAAGAGGCTGGAGCACTGGGATGCTCCCAAACACCACTCCCCAGCTTTCACTCACTCTTCAGGGACACAGCAGCTTTGCTCTGTCACTCTGCTGTGCAGGGAGGAGAACCCTCAGCCAGAAGTGGATGTGCTGCTCCCTTCCAGGCTCTCCTCTTTCTCCCCAGTGGAGAACACTGACTAGCCAGACAGGGCTGGAGAGATGTAGGAAAGATGTAGAGCTGGCCTGTGTTGCACAGAAAAGAGTCAATCTATCAGAGATAACGATGCTACAGTGTTACTTGGTAAGAGTAGTCAAATACAGGAACAAATTGCAGAAACAGGGTATGGACTTTCCAGCCTTGCAGAGGTTCAAAACAACTTGACATTGCCCAGGGCTATCTGGGCAAATGAGACCTGCCTTGATCAGGGCTGAACCACATAACTTCTGAAAGTCCTTCCAACTTCAGCTGCTCTCTGATAATCATTTCAATAATGCATACATACACAACAGCATCACCTTGCTGTTGGTGGATCATCCATCCTCCAAATCTACTCTCCTAACATTTTTTAATTTGCTTTGCTTTTTCAAAACCAGTTGGTTTTCATCAAACTCAAATCTCTTCCCTTGCCTCCACTTTAATCACTCTCTTCTGCTTTCTCCTCAGCTTCCATCAAATTTGTCTCCATTGTTTTTCTAAACTGAATTTCACAAACTTCTTTCCCTAATCCACCTCAATTCTTTTATTCCTTGGCATCTGCATCACTAAGCTTTTTTCTTTTAAATCTCCTGTCTGCCAGGAGTTCTGTCAGTAAAAATCTGGGAGAGAAAGATTTCATTTACCCACTTCAAATATTGCAGCTCATTAGTTAAAAGCAGCTGAAAGTATCCATTTTTAGAAAAAGACAAACGCTGTGGTGGGGCCTGCGCAGCAGCTCGACAAGATTGACACATGTGGATTCTGCTTAATCTCAAGAGCTGTCTTACAGAAAAGACAAGTACAGGCTCAGTCAGGAAGTACTCACTGAAGTGCAAACTTGAGACTTGACTTTGTGAACTCTTGCAAATCTTCACAGATCATACGCAAGTTGCAACTGTCAATTTTCAGGCACGTCAATGATGATATTTGAGAAGACTTTCACAAGGACAGTAACGTATCTTGCATTCCTAAAATGATTAGTCACCAAAACATGTCTATGGTATCCATGCAGAGAAAATATTACCATTCTTTGAGATGGTTAAAACACTTCTCACAAAAAATCAGCCTGAGGCAAAAAAATTCGACTGAAAATCTCTGAACTGAAAGGAGTGTCTGACAACAGGCAGTCACCCCCACTCTAACACTGATACCTTAAACAGCCAACCAGCAGGGTACGGAGGTGCAAGCTTTTATTAAAAACACCAAAACAAACCACCACCCCCTGCAAATTACCTGAACAGAAAAAACTACCCTCAGGCACACATTAAGTTCTCAACACTTGGAAACCAAAGGCATGTGAGGGGGGAGATGGTGGTTAAAAATAAAAGATTTTTCATGAAGACTTCATCAAGTTGCCTATCTAGAGAGCACTTCCTGTACTTTTCCCCCTACTAACACTCAAACAAATAGGATCTTCTGGGTGCTATCACTTGTTTTGGAGAAAAGATGCAATGTTAGAAGAAAGGTTTTTATATAAACTCAATCTAGCAACTGGAAACAGGAATTTCCACTAAAAACGATGAATCAAGCAACTAAGAAACAGCAGATGAGATTGAAGCAGCTGAAAAGCAAGGGAAGAGCTGGCAGAGAGCATGGCTACCGTGGAGCGGAAAGGGGGCTTGGGGCACTTGGGAACCCCAGCAGCTGAGAGGACAGCATGAGGAGAGCCCAGTGTGCCTGGAAAAGAGCAGGAATTTGTCATTTAAAGAACGACTGTACCACTGTATTGCTGGACAAAAGAGAAAAATCCTGCAGTGACAGTAGCAGAAATTCATTAAGAGAGACAAAGATGATGCTTAGATGATTAATATGGAATAAAGCTTGTAACAGCAGTCATGGAAGAAAACTTACTGTTATAAAATACAAACTTTGAATGTGCAGAAAAAACTGGGAAAGAATGACACGAAAAAAGCTACTCCAGACATTCAGCAATGTTTTGATTCTTCACTCCCCTCATGCAGACAGCACTGAGAAGTTTGAAATAATATGCATTTATTTCATTTGAAAGGAAACATCACTTTTATTTTTAATACACTTCTAAATAATGTACAAAACCATTGTAATTTTATAAAACTTATAAAAATGGCAAATAAGAATCAATCAAGAAGGGTAAGATGGCAAATAACACATAGCCTCACAATAGTGAAACTTTCATTAAGGAATTTTAGAAAACTGTAGTCCCATGTTTGACAAAGGTGGATCCCAAAATCAATTCAAGTATGTCCACACAGTAACATAATTAAGTTTTTCCTGAATTAAATACTGGCTACCTTAGGGTCCTTAACAACTGATATGATTGCAAATACCAGTAATTTCACAAAACTAGTCTGAGTAATAAAAGTGTGAAAAATCAAAGCTAATACCTACAATTAACAATCTGGTTAAATACAATTCAATTGGTAATTCATATGCGTTACAGCCTTCTGAGTATCAGTGCAAAAAAACCTCTGGAAAACTGACTATTCCACACAAAGTTTTTTCAGACAACCCAAGAGGACTTCCAGCATTTTTCCCCCCCACTAATTACATAAAGTCATTTGTCACCTGTAAGCTCAGAAACACGACACAGGAGAACTAAGACCTTTTACAATCTTCTGCTCCCCTACATAGCTGCACGATAATCTTTTCCAGTATTACTGCAGAAACCTGTAGCAGGGTTAGAAATTAAATCTGGATCATGTGGGTGCTTTGATCAAACACTTCAGTAGACGTGGATCTCCTTCTTCATCAACAGCCCTTACCTTTTCCAGGACTTTACTGCACTGAAAAATTGGGGTTTGTGCTGTTGTCAGTCAGACTGACTTTCAGTAAATAAGTGTAACAACTACTTCATGTTGGGCACTTCTTACGTGCTTTCTCACACAATCTCTCTCAAGTTCTTTTACTGTATTTTCTCGAGTCTCTTGTAAAGGCAAAACATAATTAAACAGCAATTTCTACCACATTAATTATCCACAGTATAAAATAATAACAAGGCTGAAATACAGAACAAAAACATCTACTACATAATCTGGTAACAAAAGCTGGACTCAGATAAAGGGTTAAGGTATGCAATTTAATAGCAAATTACACAATCATTTTCTAATTTTCTACATGGTGAAGAAGTGTTGTGAATGATAAAGCACAGGCTCTAATTCTGGCCCTGGAGAAAAACCAGACCAAGACTGAGAGCACTGTCAACTGCATAAGCACTCTGAAGCAGAGGTTCGTAGTCAAATTCAAGGCTCATTTTTACAGTATTTCTGTTTCACAACAGATACATCCATATCCTGGTAATAATGCACTTCAAGACTAATTTGCTGCCACAGAGTTTGGTATCTCTTCAGAACTGAAAAATAAATGCAAGACCAAATTTATCACTGCCTTAACCACACATCAGACTTCAGTGTGAGCAGTGGGAACCATATTTAGCCTGACAAGATTACTTCATGTTTCAGCAGTCTTTTTCCCCCCAAAGTCATTTCCATACAGATTATATTGCAAATCCCATTGTGAATGTTAGAAGTATTGTCAGATGTCAATGCTTGCATTTTATAGATATATATATAAATTTGGATTAACCAGTGCAAATAAAGAATATTTACAAATCCTTACTCTAACTAATGAGATTATGTATATGCATGTATTTTCACACTGCAGGAATGCTAAGTTTGCTATTATTTTCAAAGGTATGGCATTTAAACACAGGCAGATCAGAAAGCCACCCACCAACAAGTCCTACACATGTAGAAGACTCAGGCTGACTCCTCATTTGATCCCTCAAATATGACTTCTAACTTCACACCTTTCTGGAATATATTAGAGAAGAAATTACTGGTTAATGAAAGGAGGCCAGAGTAGTTCCATCAGCACGTGAGCTGTCAGCAGTGCTGACAGAAGCTAATTAAACTCATGCTGCAGCTCTGGGACAAGCACCTCACAGCAAACACCCAATTCCATGACCACAGCTGCCCTGGGTGCGTTATTCCAGCAGCACAGCTTCCTGAGCCAGAGGTTTGAAACAGATCTGGGAGTCTTCCAACAGAGCCAATTCCAGAAATCCTGCATGGAACCTGACAAGCAATTGAGATCCATGCAGGGGTACAGACAACAGGATTCCAAAATGTTGATATTAATAAGGTACAAAAAAGCATATTAATGCAGCTGGTCAATGAGCAATGCACTAATGACACAGTTAGTAGTAGCAGTAACACACAGCAGCAGAGGTTTGGCTTGAGGAAGGGCCATATAACCTGTCCCAAACACCAATTCAAGTATGACTGAAACGCCCCTGTGTCATTAGGAATGCACGGAATGAATGGCCTGCAGACCTACTGCAAATGCAACAGTGGAACTCACCTACCAAAACAGCCCAGCAAGTTTCTCTCAACTCAGGTCGCATTTCTCGTTCAGTTAGGATACATTTCTTCTCTCCTGGCCACACTTGTATTATCAATGCTCAGGCAAACCTTCCTTTCTAAAAAACCTCAAACCCATTTCTTTATTGCAGACTGACTGGTAATAAGTTACTTGTGTTTTAATAGTCAAAAAAAGTTAGGGTAACTACTCATAATATGCACACTCAGAAAAACAGCTGAACCTATGGCAGGTCAGCTGATTTTCTGAAAAAACTTACAACATGATTACCAAAGATGAAAAAACCCCAAACTTGAAATAATTTTACAGCACATGTCAGTGAGATAAAGCATTTCATTCCAAATGGATTTTCACCCTGGAACTATGAAGGGATAAACGTAACACCTAACATAGCACCTAACAGATCAATCTGTGTGTTCTTAAAACTACTAGCTTTTGTTGGGTTTGTTTCTACCATCAAGCGCATATATAGCTAAAATATGTATCCAGAAGGCATCCAGGTGATGCATGTCACAACTGTACCTACGTTACTCCTAGAAATGAGCAGTGATGCCTATTTACACAAAAAAATATATATACATACAGTTAATTTCTGAAGCACTTCATGGGGCTACTTACCCCTTAAATCATAAAACCTCCAGTTATATCGGTGTTTTAAATATAACTGGGAACATCTGGTGATTAAATGAATACTTAAGGGCTAAAAATCTGAAAGAAACTGAGACCTGCTGTTTCTATTGCTGTTTTACTTTCATATCAAACAGCCTTCTAGCTTTTAAACGGTCAAGCAATCACAAAAGTGTCTTATTTACATCACGAAAACAAATGAATTCTGGCCATGCCCTTCCAAATCCTGCAAACCCACTGAGACTGCCAACAGAGGAATTTTGAGTGGGTTGTTTTGTGTGGCTAGGAGTTAATTAGCAATCTGATAACTACCTTACAGATGTATCAGCATTAGCCATGACAGTTAATGGCAGTGCTTTAGCACGGGCTTGTATTTCAGGAACTAAAGGGGCAGCCAGCTGGATTGCCAAAGCCAGATTACAAACACAACTTGAAACACAGTACATCTATAAATAAATAAATCCTAAAAAACTCTGTGCAGCATTATGTATGAATACACTTAAAATACAGTCAAACCAACTAACTTGCAAATATAGACCCATCTTCCAATTCTAGAAAAGTCTGTCATCAGAAATTAAGTCCAAGAGCATTAAGCAGGTAACACAGCTTTCTGCTCAAGTGTATACAGAGGGAAACATTCTGCAGTCAGTGAAATACAGACTGAGAGACGCATTACGTAGTTTTAAATGTAAGTCTGACGTCAACCTTGAAAATTGCAAAACTTGCTGGAACTGTAAATTCCATTCTAAACCAAAAATTTCATTTATTTAACAAGTGTTATTGGTGGAGCAAAGCACAATACCAATATACAATGAAAAAGAGCCATGTAACCTAGAAAATTTTAACAGACTAAGTCACTGGAAGCATTTACTAATTTAGTCTAATTTGGTTTTGAGTAACTGATCAATGATCCCTGGTGCAGAGGGAGAAGCAAAATCATATTCCCTTAAGAAAATACAACTAAGGGCAGATCAAGTTTCATTTAGGTACAGGCAAAACGCCATAAACCCCACTGTGCCAAGATGGGTCACAAGGCTTCCTTCCCCTCCTCCCTAGAAATGGTGTCCATGGAGAGATACCTTCCTCAGACTCCTCACTCCACGCTCAGAACAAGACCTATGCACAAAAGTTACAGAACTTGCACTTCAGAGCTGAACTCCTGCATTCAAGAAGAGGATGCATCCCTTTGGACCACAGTATATCTTAGGGATCCATAAGCTAAGTAGAAACCTCCCTCCCATCTTTTGGGATCTTTTGTGACACAAGCCACAGGAACAGACTACCCAATTCATGCTCTCTTTACCGGGTGCACTGATTTCCTTGCACAGAGGAGATGAAAAACAAAGCTGCCCCCTACTACTGCTGAGCAGAAAGCACTGCTGGTGAGCTGCAGAGATGTGCAAGAGATGTAGCAGCAACACAGGAAAAAAAAAGTCAGTGGAAAGGAATGGCCGGCTTGGGATGCTGTGCTATGTACATACATGTCAGAGGCTGCAGGAGTTCTAGAAGATTATCACGGGAAGTACAAATCATGGGGATGGCCAAGGAAGCAAGTACAAGTCAAAATACAGACAGGAGAAAAGTAAGTACAGCAGCACCAAGATGGGTCCCACCTTCCTCATGAATATTTGCATTCTGGCCATTGTAAGGCCTGAAACTGGAAGAATTGCCCTGATTACCTCTGTGTGTGGAAACTCATCCAAATTCAGCCAAGCCCTTTGGAAAGCAATTCACAGTTTCACAGGTGCCAGCTAAAGACTCCTCAAAATGTAATAGTGCTTCTCAAAGACTCCACCTATGCTGAGTATGTGTTAACCCAAAACTCTTAAGGTGAAGACTCACATGCAACAGCAAGGGAAGACCAGCATCCCGCAGTGTAAATGAAGCCACCCCGACCAAACTAAAACCGAGGAATCCTGATCCTAATCCCTGTGCCCATCCCACAGAGCTGCAGGGGAGCAGTCACAGAAGCAGCAGCCAGCACTTGGACCTATCTACCGCTCTAACTCCTGACAATTCCCTTCTCCTGGACAGTACAGGACAGCAAAATGCCCACTGAGCTGAAGCAACACACAACTGGAGATATTCTAAAGAAAAAAACTAATTTACAGCCTAATTTTGGCACCCATTACCAGGGACTACTCATCACTTGACTATTGCTGTGCCTCCCTCCTCTGAGAAATGCACCAAAAGCTACACAAGAATGAAGAGAGTTAAGTCAGTGTGACCTTCTACCTAAAGTACCTTTTATACTTTCTAAAGTATTTGCTTTATTTTAGCCTTTAATATAAAGCAAAATTACTCTTCCTCAGATAGAGTAGTAGAAATGAAATATTAATTATGACAATAGTTTAGGTAAATTATTAAATCAATTTGAAATACACTTCTCAAAACTCTTTCATAAAGTTTATTTTTACATCTCATTTAAGCCGCAATCCATTACCAAAGCAATCATCTATTATTTGACCACATATTCCTGAGGTTCCTTTTCTGCAGTGATACAGACAAATCGCGTTTGACACAAACACACCTTGAAAGCTCAAGGCATTAATGCAGAAATACAAAGAAACAAGCCATGAAAACACGGCTACACCGTACTCTGCCATTCGACGTAGTATATTAGCTATTTGTGCTATTAATGTTAGCACAAAGCTAACAATATGTTATGTCTATGTTAAAAAGCTGCTAGCTGAGGATAACCTAATTTCATTTTTCAGGTACCATCACCTAGAAGCTACAACAGAAATATCTGGTGTATAGTCTGCAAAAACAGCTGACAGACAACATTTGATGCAGAATCTCGATAAAACAAGAGGAAATGCTTGCTTTGAAAGACTGTAAGTTGCAGTTCCTGTGTCACTGGACCAGAAATAACATTCCTTACAAATACTGGTATCACTCTGCATATGATGGCAGATGCAATTCTTTGATCGTTCAAAATAATCCCTTACCAAAATTTTAAACTTAAGTGCAACCGCAGCCTTGTTTTAACAGAAAATTTAAACTTGCACGGAAGTCACATCATTTTTTTCCGGATGAAAAAGCAACACAAATCAGGCCTTATCAGGAAACAAAATTAAAATCTTTGCATTATTGCAGGCCATTTTTCTAGAGGAGCAGCTTCTCGTTATCCCGTTCTATTAGAAGTTCTAGAGGAAAACAGATGAAGGGAACGACAAGAACAATTGTAAAAAAACAAAAAAACAAAACAAACAAACAAACAAAAAAAAAAAAACCAAAAAAAAACCAACCCAAAAAAAGGGTTAAAATGCTTTTGCATTTTGGCGAGGTGAGCGAGATGCAGTAAAACAGCTGGATTTCAGAAGGCCGGGAGGTGCCAGGACCTTTTCCCGTGAGAGCGCGGCCAGGGCCGCGCTGCAGCCCCGCGGCTCGGGGCAGGCACAGCGCATTTTCCTCCGGAGCCTGCGCGGGTCCGGCCGCCACCGCTTTAATGCCGCTCTGCGGCCGACAGCATGGGAATATCAAGTTTGAAAAAATAATAGTAATAAGAACACATATTTAAAAAGCAGAGGGGGGGAAAAAAAAAAGCCCCAAACAATGGGGAAAATGTAAAAATAAATGAGCCCCCCCGACTCAGGCACGGCGGGCGCGGGGCCCGGAGCGCCCCGGCCCGTGCCCCCCTCGCCCCCCGCCCGTGACGCAGTGCCGAGCGGGCCCGGGGGGGCGGCCCGGGGGACCCCCGCGGGCCCGGCGGGCGGGGAGGGGCCAGGCGGGCCCCGCGGAGCGGAGCGGCTTTATCGCCGCCGCTCTGCCGCTCGGGTCGATGCCGCCCGCGCCCCGCTGCCCCTGCCCGCCTCCCCGAGCACCGCCGGCGGGCGCGGCGGGCGCGGCGCGGCGGCCCCGTCCGGAGATGGCGGAGGGAGCATAAGGCACACTGGGTAAAAGCACATTTATATACGAACCTCGCCGAGAAATTTTCCAACAATTCCTCCGTCCGACCACCATGCACCAGGACAGGAAACGGCCGCTCGGCGCCGCCCGCCCGCACGGCACCGCCCCGCGCCCCGCGGGCGGGGCCCGGCAGCGCCGACTCCGCCGCTCCCATTGGCTGCAGCGCGCGCGCCGCCGCCGCCGCCGCCCGCCATTGGTGGCCTGCGGGCCGCGCGGCGGTGCCCATTGGCCGCGCGCCCGCGGCCCCGCCCCGCGGCTTCATGGCGTCGCGGCTGTGCCGGGCGCGGGGCCGCCGCCATTTTGTGCCGCGGGCGGCGAGGCGCCCGCGCGCCAGCGGGGAGCGGCGCCATTTCCTGCCCTCCCCCGGCGGGCGCCGCGCGGAGCCGGCAGCGCCTGAGGCGCTGAGGACGGGGAGGGGACGGCAGCGGCCGCCGGGCCCTCCTGGGGAGCGGATCCGGCTCGGCCGGGGCCATCCGCGCCCCCTTGGGCCGTGCGAGGGGCCGCGTGGCCGGGCCGGGGACAGTGAGCGCTCTGCCCTTCCCTTCCCGGCCTCCTGCCGGATTATCTCCGGCTGCCATTCCAGCCCGGCTCCGGGGAAGAAGGACGCTGTGCTTAAAGCTATGCTTGGGAGTGTTTATCCTTACGTGATTTTTAGGTATGAAAACGTGTAATAAATAGTCCAGCAGCTCCCAGTCTACAGCAAGCAAAGCGTGTTACGGTTAATTCCGCAGGCGATTTTTCTTGCGCAGTTGACGCGAATGCTCCCCAATGATGGGACAGTAAGCCCAGCTAATGGCCGGTTTTTCTTTCTTAATGTACTGTTTCCTAATTGTAAGTTTTAAACCAAGTACAAACTGCAGCCATCAGTTTGGTTCAAGGTACAGCAGCAGTGAAATACCCGAGATAAAATCCTATTTCTGATTTGCCAACTCCCCTTGTATTAATAATTATTTATTAACATCTCTGTGAAATGCTGCAATCTCTATTTCCCATTCTGAAGTGCTTTATGTTTCCAGCATCAACAGTTTGCTACAAAAAGCAGAAATACACAAACCAGTTACATGCCATTTAACATAAAGCTACATATTGATTGAAAAGTAACTGATAATCAGCAGCAGACAAAGCTTTTCCACATGGCTCATTCTGGGTACGTAGAAGGTTCCACGGAGAAAATAATCAACCCATAAAACTTACCAGGCATAATTAAAATCATCTGCATGTTTATTGACAGGTAGTCAGTAATTACTCCACTGCAGAATTGATAAATCTTGCAGTATCAGTTCTAAGCTATAAGAGATTTGAACAGAGCTTTGCTGTACTATGCTGGCACATATTGATAATTCTTTTAAGACAGTCATGTAGGGAAAAAAAAATATTAAATTTACCCAGTATGTTGGCATTTTAAAAAACTGCCTATTTTTTATATTTAACACAGTTGAAGAGAACTGTGGTTGTGCCTAACATTTGTTCAGAGAAATATTTTGGAGGGAAATACAAACCTTACACACAACTTGAGGACTCTACTGTAGGGATACAGCTACATTCAAAACACCACACTGAAATAAGTGAAGATAAGGATTTGGCTTTAGATGTTTATTAATCCAAGGAGATCTTCCATAATAGAAAAAACAGAGGCTTTAAATTTCCCAGCTCTTCCTTTAGAGTTGCATTATCCTTGAAAATGGAATGGATAAGTGCAAGTTCTAGAAGGAAGATCAGTTTTTAATTTGACATAAGTGTATCACTGAAATTGATATATTGCATCACAAAATGCGCTATCACCACCAACAACAATGCAAAATTGTTTTGCAATTGATATAAATACATTTCTTGGAGCAAAGGAAAGCAAAGTTCTAGATCCATTCTTAAAAAAGATGCTCCTTGCTAACCAGTCTAGTGACACATAAAAGCACCCTTGAAGTAAGACTGTATTCCTCACACCAAGATAAAATTCTTCCCTTGACTTGTGACTTGAAAAATATAATTGTTCCAGAACTGACAATGGCACTAAAACTGGTGATTTCCCCCTATTTTTTTGTCATCTGCTTTATACATGAAGCCTTCTCACTGCTGCTGTCACATCTTCAGCCACGAGGCCCAAGTGGCTCATCTGTCTTCAAAGGTTCTCATACATTTTTTTGGATGCATATGGAGGTAAGCAGATACCCAACAAGCAGATGTCCAGAAATGATTTATGTCAAACTGGGTGATCCCAAGGACTGCACAGGGGAAGGCATGCTGGAAGTAAGTCTGTCAGCTTTTTCTGCAAAAATAAAAACCCTGTCTACAGATTCCCTGGGGGCTGGAGCATACCTGGACGTGCCCATGAGTTACAGTCACAAAACCCCAAGTAAGTTCTGCTGTGTGCACTTGGCCAGTCACCTAAAGATGCACAAGAACTATCCTGGCTCTCACACCACCACGAGGATGGGTATTCCCATCCAAGGCCTCATTTTTTAGGCTTTTTCTCATCGAGTGCTTTTCTTCTCAAGTGTCCCTTTGGTACTGGGGTAGGGCAGCGTGGCACTGCAGAGCTGGCTCAGTGAGTGTCCCATCTTGGCACCCCAAGCACAGGGAAGCATTTGCCAGAGCAAGGCAGCCCGAGAGGAGGGGCTGGAAAACCCCTCCTGCTGCCTGAGAAGTGCCAGCACCAGTGGAAGGCAGAGCGTGGGGCTGGGCAGCTCAGCAAGGAAACCCCAAACCACCACCAAATCCTGCTACTCTGCTGATGCAAAAAACCACACCACACAAACCAATTTTCTGAAGACTGCATTTTGAGTATCATAATATATATATATGTGCATTTCATTTTTACAGATAAAAACTCAGTTTATTTTTAACCTGTATTTAAATTTTGGAGGCTTACATTAAATTAAGGTAGCTTGTTTAATATCAATTGTAACAGCAGGTGACATTTTTATATAAAAACAGCCTAAAGAAAAAAAAAAAAACCAACCCAAACATTTGATTTAAAAGACCTGACACCAATGATCTCAAGGCAAGATCAAACGCCAATGGATTTTGCTTTTAGAAAAAAAAAAAGGGGGCATTAAAGCCAACCCATTCACAGCCTCTCCCTGCTGGCTTCTTCATACAGTGGTTTTGATAGTGGTCCCAGAGGGAACTGTATTTTGCCTCTCTAGCTAAAATACTAGTTACTATAGCAACTTTGAAGGAAGAAAATTGTGGCTTCAAAACTGAAAGATTGGCAAAACTTCAAATACACTGTCTGGATCAGGCAGACAACAGCACACACGAATGCTGCAAGTGCAAAAAGAGGGGGAATGAAATGCAGGAGTAGTGCACCTGCACTACCATGAGCTGGAAAATATTTTGCACAACTGGGGAAAAAATTGCATTTATATACCATAGCCCAGATCAGCCAATGACACTGTTGTGTTTTTAACAGACTGCATATGTAGATGTTTCACCCACACACTTCAACTGACCTTAAGAACTTCACATCTTATTTACCTGCTTTAGAGAGGATAGCTTTTTCTTTGTGCTTACAGTACACATTTGTTCACTTTTCTAGCTTGTACAGTGAAATCTTTAAAAAAAACAAAGGACACGGAGGGTGTTGCTATTTTTTCTTTAGCAGCAATGAAATATCACTAACCCCTTTTTACATATCCGAATTCAAGTCACAACCAGAGGTGACTGCACCACAAAGTCACCAGGTACAAAACTGCTAGTTCATTTTAAATTAATAACTTGAAATTATTTTCCCCAATACATCCCTTATTCTTTATTTTTATAAACAGCAAACATTTTGCTATTTTTGTACATAGGCTAGCAGGCTTGTTTCAATATGAAAGTGCTAATTAATTTACAGATTTATCAGTTATGTAGTGCTACATTAAGTGTCCAATATTCTACATATGAACATTCTTGATAAATGGAAATGATGAAGATTAAGTAAGGCTATCTGATTACCTTATCTTATTTACATTAAAAGAATAGACACCCAGTAGGTAGCGATAAAAGGGAAAGAAACTGGGCAAATACTCATACTGCCACAGGTGTAAAAATTAAGTCTGCCTTCTAGCTTGAACTGTAAATGAGACATTTTAAATAGTCCTGCAGCCCATGTCTAGGTTTTTCTCCTCAGAAAAAGAAAAGCTGCCTTCATGACATCCCCTCTTGATTTCCGATCTCCAAAGTGTGTCATTTGAAGCTTTAAATTCAGATTCTTCCTATCTTCAAAAAAACCTCTGGTTTGCTTTCCAGTATTAGGTTGTATAATCAGGTCCCACTTCTGGGGCTTTTGTCCAATCTATTTATAAATTAGTTTAGAGTGAGTTGTAGATAACATGAACCAGTTCTGGAACCACTATTGGGAGGAACACAAGCTCTTCACTACAATCACACAGTAGCAGGAAAAGTTATAATTCAATTCATTCCTGGGGCAGGGCCTCCAAAATTAAATGAAGTTGGCACAACTGGAGCATTGAATTTGTATCCTCCATGCTTTTCAATCATTTTGGATTCTAAAACAAAACAAAACAAAACAGAAGGAAGATATTTTAGTGTGTGTGTAGGGGGGAAGACAGACCAAGGTTCTGTGACTGACTACTTTGAGTCTCTCAGAGATACAGGTTTAACCTGGGGTTACCCAACAAAGGAATCAGCACCCACACGTGGAAATGTGCTAGGCCCCAAAGAACAGATGGACTATTTACTTATTTTAACTTCTCAATATTGTTAAAGCCATGCTTAAATGAATTTGTACTTGAAAAAGCCCAAACTTTAGCTTTTGGACATGACTAGTTTAGAAACAGGACCTGAGTGAATGCTGCACTTATAAACTTGGTAACAGGCACACAATTCTTTCTGGTTAACATCAACACACCTTGCAGTCAAATCAGTAACAGAACACATATACAAAAAAGCAGTACGTAGATATTGGCTGAATTTTCAGTGTTCCTATCTCGATTCAACAATATAAGCAGAAATGGCTACTGAAGCACCAGAAAAAGACTTTTTACACATGCTGCTACCCAAGCAGATAATTTGGATTTTAGGTTACTAGACCATGAAACATAATTCTGAGAGAAAACTATCCAGTTCATCACTTTTCATTTTCAGCCAAACCTTAAGATCTTTAGACATCTAAGGTCCACATATCCATCACTGTAACTACCAGTGATAGTTAAGGTGTCTGGTTTTATCATCCTTCAAACATTGCTGTAGGACAGGTTTTACTATAAGAGGTTTTCACAAGCTCTAATACATGGACAACTGAAAATCAGGTTGGTAATTTAGGTTGTACCTTTGCTACAGTCTAGACAGTGCAGAAGGTGGTTTGTATTATTCCTAGGCCAAGATAACAACACTTACTAATGTCTTACATTGGTCTTAGAGCTTTCTCCTAAATCAAAACAGTTGCAATCTCTCTGGGAATACAGGACAGCTCATATTATCTATCAAATCTGCATTTTGGCTCTGGTTCTTTGGGAACAGGCCAGAAAGATGTTGCCATGGCTAATGGAGCATGGGGGGAGAATCCCTCACAGCTCCACAAAAGACAGATCTCTCAGCATATGGAAATTCTTCTAAGCTACATTAGTGAGGGAGAACTGTATTTCAAATCCTTCTAACAGGATGTCCCCATGTGTGGTGGGTGGCCTAAATGTAGTATCAGTGTGCTCTGACAGTAGGCAAGAATTTCCCATAAGGATCTGGTTGCTTTAACTAAACTTCACAACTTCTCTGAAAAAAACAGTACAAACCGAACAAACAAACACATACTTCAAACATTTTTATCTCCATAAAATGCAATAGTATATAACTTCATCATATAATATCTACTGCTTGACAGGGGTCACAGTGAAACTGTATTTTATAACCATTAAAACTGGATCATTCTGAACATTTACAAGCTTTGTGAGGTAATTTAGGCTGTGCTCTCATAAAAAGCACTTATTCAATGTGTATTGTTACTACCAATCTTTTTATTGAAATATTTCTGAATTTCTGTTTTGAAGCATCTATAGCAATTGCTCAATAAGACAGAGGATAGGAGGCTGGACTGATCCCTCAACATTCAGTCTTGACTTTAGAGTGTGATATATACTGGCTTATTCTCAAAAGAGAAAACCTAGGAAAAAAGAAAAAGATGAACTGAATACAGATTTAAAAATCTGTATTATCTGTAATGTTCTGATATATTTAATGGGCTTAATGATGTGGCTTTACAGATGGATACTACTTTTGTAATTTAATATCCTCCTACCCACAGAATCCTTGTCTATCCCAGCTGGACTATGTCACATCTTAGGAAATAATTTATCAGCCGCTTAATGTGTTTGTTAACGTACTTGGAGTTCATCTACCTTCAGATAATCAAATCAATTGTTTTCAAATCCAAGCAATGAGGACAAATATGCTTTTATTTCCTTTGCCACTTCCCCAAGTGTTTCTACCATTCCTCCCACCTGTGGTATTGCCATCCAGGTTGTGCATTGAGGCTTTGTTACCTGACAATCTTAAGAGACTTCAAACAACCCTGCTTTGATGGAGACATTATCAGGCTTGAATTATAGGCTTTTTAGTATTATGCTTCTTGAGCCCATCCAGGGCATTCAAAGAGCAAAAGGAGCCATTAGTGGTATAAAGGAGCGCAAATACCATGTGCTGCCCGCCGCTGATCTGCCAGAGTCGCTATGTCCTGCAGCTGCTTCCTTTGCTCTTCGTTAAGGCCCTGTGTCAAAGCCTGGTACCACACAGGGTTACGGTTCTGAATTGCTGCAGCAGAAAGAAAACATAAGCAAAACGGAAGCATTGATTAGAATGTTCTATAACTCAAAGCTTACTCACTGCCATTTTAATCAGAATAATATTCTGTTATGGTTACATAATTCAAGACACTTAAACACTACTACAGCTTCTGACCTCTTCCCTACCAAAGTAAGTTCATTCAAGCATCTTCTCCTGCTCTGAAAGTTTAATGACGGCTTCCCCTTTCCAAAGAAAGAAATGCTTCAAGCACGTATTGGAAAGCCTGTTTGGAAGTTTTGACAGGTTCTAGTTTACAACAGGGTACACTAAAGTTAAAATGTAACTTGTTGGCCAGGAAAGGAAATCCAGCTACTTACTCTGAAAAATTGTTTTAAATATCTGATATTCATCAATAGGGTTGTCTTCATCATCAATAATCGTGGAATAGCCTTCCAAAGCAGTCTCTTCAGCATCATCTTCTTCCCAGTCTTCATCATCTCCGTCTTCACCTGCCTGTTTTGCTAGAATTTCTAGATATTCTTGACCATCTTCATCAATGTCATCTTCGTCACTCCCCAGCTCCTCTAAGTTAATTACAACACACAAAAAAAGTTTATCTTGAGAACAGCAAGAACAATTCTTTAGAAATGTGGCTAATTATGTAAAACAGGCACTGGAAGTGGTAACAACACAGTGCAGGCTAGAAAGGGGGGAGCTCATTTAACTCAGCCCTGGAAGTTAGTTTTAAGAGGGACTGGAAAATAAATCAGAAGTTATCAAGTTGTCAAAAGTGGTCAAAGTTGTCAAAAGATGTCCAGTGTTCTACTGCAGCACTTCATTTTTAGAATTAGGGTATTCAGAAATTCCACAAAGGAACTGAGTATCTCCATGAGAAGAAAATGAAACATGCAAAACATCGAAGTTTCCATCTCCATACCTGTTTCCTCATCCTCTTCAGCTTCATCATCATCATCGCTGTCATTTTCATGCTCTGCATGACAGGCATATGCTCTTTTCAATCCATTAAACAAAAGGATAAAAGCTGGTAGGATCTGCCCAGCAACTTGATTTAAAACCTGTGGTATTTGCTCCAGATCAATAAGAGCACACAAGCCAAGCACACACATCTTTCTATCATGAAGTCTACAAAACAGAAGAGTAAAAAAGTTGCAAGTTTTGTCATGATTTACAAGCAGGTCATACACAGGTGTATCACAGAGAATGATCTCCAAAAGTGGAAACACTTACCCCAGGAAACAGTCCACGTCATTAAGCCACTGTGTTATGAAGTGATTGGTGACAGGCTCCACGTTATTGGGGAAACGAAGATTTTCCAACGTATTTAATAGTAAATGAGGATTGTAATACAAAGCAGCTATGGCAACCTGGAGGCACATGGTTCGCAGTTCACTGGTTTTAACTTCTCTGGTCAGTCTCTCCAAGGCAGCTTCCACAAACAAGGGTATGCACTGGATAGTGAGAACATTACACACTCAGTGATCAAAAATAAAATTTGTCCTTCTGTACTTCAACAGTCTGGCACATAAACACAGATGGCATAAAATGGAGTCATTTTTAATAGCCAGCAGAAGTCAGATACAAAGATGAAATGAAAATGTGAAAATATTTAATCACATGGATTTTGTGTCATCCTGCACAGCAAATGTAACTTCTGGTTCTATAATCTTGTTATTAAAAATGGAAAATAGAGGAAATGTGTACACTAGGAAGTCCAGAAAAAATCAGCTTATTAATCTCTCAAATTCCAACTTCCATACGTGCATAATGAAGTCCCTGGTCTCTCTATTACAATGACTCGGATTCTAGGAACTTCATTTTCATTGTTCCTTATTTCAAAGCTATGAGCATGACAGATTGAACAATTTTCATTAAATATTCACTAGAATATTCTTAGAATGCAATAAATTGACTTTTTGGAACCAAGATGCTCCTGAGGTGGCACTGTTCCAGATTCATGAAAACACCAGAGTTTTGCAATGTCCTAAACTCTGGAGCCAGAGTGTGCAGGAACTTTCTGCAGTGAGTAACTCTGAAGTATAAGGCAGGATTATCAGTTGCACAACACAAACTGCTTGTAACAAAACTCATGTTGATACATAATCAATTAATACTACACAATAAAATCTTTTTGAAATACTAGTTTTAGCAACCAAAGTTGTTACCAACCTGGTCAATGCCACGCCCTTTACACTGAAGAATAATTACTTCTAACAGCTTTGCTGCATGACATTCTGCATCTTCTCCAGCAACTCCTGTAAGGACCTGAAACACAGCCATTACTGGTGGTGGTATCCCCTCAAGGACTATTCTCTATATACTGCTTTGCTCTGAAAAGCTGGCATGAATTTACCCCCTCTAACAATGCCAGCATCAACAGCCATCAGTGAACAGCCAAATCTACAGCAAAGGCTCAGTGTGACAACCACAGACTGAAAACTGCTGAATATGGGCAAAACTAACCTACGTGTACAAATATTCAGTAACTCTATGGATGCAGAGCTTACCACAGTTACTGTAAAAGCATCAGCTGCCATTTTGCAAAGGGTCATTTCCATACACAAAACTTTTCCTATGTATTAATATATTAAATTTCGTAGTTTTATTTAGAAAAACGGAATATCCAGTGGAAGACCATGCAGTATCTAAAACTTGTGTTAAATATTTGCTGTTCTCAGCTAGCACCAATCACTGAGTGGTCGTGGCAGACTAATTTTTTTATACATTAACATTCCAAGAATTTACAAACACCCTAACTGGCCTGGTTGCAACTTGTTTTCAAACAAAGGCTTGCATGAGTTATTCACTACTATTTATAGAATACTAAAATAGTTATTCACTATAATATTTAAACATCTTCCAAAGAATTACTCAGGAAATACCACGGGCAGCACAGCTCACAGTTCACCAAAGCTCTTATATAGACACCACACACCATATCCAGGAGTGGAAAACTGAAATCCCCACAGATTACTGTTAGAGATGATAAAACATTAACACCATCTTATAATGAAGTATTCCTTTCCTCACATGGGGCTAACATTCTGGAAAGCTGCATATTCTGCATTTTGACTGGACAGAGAAAGCCCAGTTGGCAGCTACCTGTAATACACAGTAGAATACAGAAACCCTGCCCAAAAGTGCCTGCACTGAGTCAGAATAACTGCATTCTGCTCCCAGCTTTCACCACAGACTTGGCACGAACTTGGGAAAATAATATCCTATTCCTGTCCCTTTACCTTCCATCCCTACTCCACTTGTTTAGCTAACAGGTATCAGACCTTCAGCACACACACAGCATGGGTATCCTGGCCATGGTGAGGCTACAAATCCCAGACAAAAGAATCCACCTACCTTTTGCCATCTGTCTTGCATGCTCATATGCACAAAGTGTATTGCACCAAACCTGGTTTGTTTATTCTGCTTTTGTTGTGTATGATTTATTTTTCCCTTCTGCCAAAGGCATGTATCTGAAATTTTGATGCAATCTCTTTAAATTTCTCTGCAATAACTTAGTAATTTGGGGAATCTTGGAGGATGTTAGCAAAATACTTTAAAGAGCAGATGTCAAAAGCTCTTGTGGAAAAAAGTACCCAGTTTAACACTGTTAGTTCTTCAGAGATGGCAGGTTTTGTTACCACACAGGAATCTACTCACCTTCTTGCACATACTGTAGATCATTTCAAGATATTTTGTGTCTGACAGAAGTGTATCTGTATCAACAGTAACATAATTATGCAAGAGAGGCATCATATCTGTATTAAAAGAAGGACAATCACAGTTAGGTACTGTCTGCATGCTATTAAAATCAGGTTGAAATCTGTGTATTAATAATTACAGTTGTTGCTTAATGTTTGCCAAGGTAAGTGTGTGCAAGTCATAGGTGCCTTGGCAAAACAAGTCTGCCGGCAGCAGCAACAGCAAAATAAAATACTTTATGTGTAACCTCACTTGAGTGTTTTTCTAACATTTCAGTCATGATGCAATTCATTGTATGGCTGAAACTGCATCCATGAAACCATCTGGCTTCCTGATTTATTTATATTACTTACCAGTAAAATAATCAAAACCATCCTGCTGGAAGACTTCAAACACAAGAGGAAGAAGCTGCCACATTTGTGCAGAAACCTGTTGGCAGGTCAGGCTATGAGCCAAGGAAAAGATCTCCTCGTAGAACTCTAAAACAAACAGAATCTAGGTAAATATAATGCCCATCCCATACACTTTTAAAAGTAAGCCAGCAGAAGTATGGATACCTAATACATGCTGCTGCAAAACTGTTCCAATCACTTGCAAACAGATCCCTTCCAGCTGCTGGGTAATCTGAAAAAAAAAGAAAAAAAAAAAAAAAAGGAGATGTATGACTATTTTCAATACTTGGGAGTTGAAATTAAACACATTTTAAAAATTGTCAAAGCAGTTTCTATATATACAATATAGTTTTTAAAAATAATTAGAAATGTCTCACATTTTAGAGCACTAAATGTGTAAGAGCAGCACTCAGCCAAGTATTTGCAAGATAGCTTTCAATACAAGGCATTTGTAGAGTATTGGAAGAATCTCATTACAGGGCATCCTTTAAAAAGAAAATCCTGTCAGTAACCCTATGCACCAGTTCAGTTCCATTAAAACACTGTAAACAAATCTATATATCAAAGGAGTAAATTATGGAAATCACAGGAAGTATTTCCTGTTCCAGAAAATAAACTAAAACCAAAAAAAACCCCAAATACCAAACCCCTTCCCAAACCTAGCTTAGGATGTTCATATGGTATGGAGACCATTGGTCTAAATGCTGGTCCTACAGATTCAGTCAGTGTTCCCAATAAGTATTTATTATTCCATGGAATAGCTAACAAACCCATCATTAACCTGTTGGGGGCACTCACCTAGCACTCACAGGGACAAGTAAGGGTTAAGTTTCTGGTCTTAGCTATGCAGAACAGGATTTGAAACTAACCTGCTAAATACCTTATCTCTTGGAACACTGGTCATCCTGTGTGAGATGTCTCTAAATATAAATGTTTACTGGTCAACATCTTCAAATTGAATTCCTCAGGACTAGCATATTGTTACACAGACTTGTAATTTAGAAGGCAAGGATTTGCTGACAAAAACAAGTACATGACAAGCTTGATGAGCAGCTC
Source organism: Corvus moneduloides (assembly GCF_009650955.1). NCBI lineage: Eukaryota > Metazoa > Chordata > Aves > Passeriformes > Corvidae > Corvus > Corvus moneduloides. The sequence goes on along the minus strand of NC_045481.1, from coordinate 52,442,070 downwards.
TAGCAACAAGTAAATGAGCTGATCGGGTCCTTGGTTTATTGCGTGGCAGCACTGGACTCTGCCCTTGGGAATTCATATGATGCTGCTTCTCTAGTGAAGTCTTCAGAGCCCTCAGAGTAGAGTTTAGTACTGAACTCTTCAGTCACTAAAAAAATTATAATGTATTTATTAAAAGACAGTAGCTGACTTTGTCAAGAAGGATTTTAACCAGAAACAGCATCTTTTGAACTGGCTGTACTCTGGACAGAAGTGAATCCATTCAGTACAACAAAACAAAATGACAGAAGTTTTCATCCCAGTGGAAAATCCTCCAGGGCAGATGAGGCAGGTAAAATGCCCCATCTCTGAGCACAGCCACAAGAGCTGTGTTTACCCACATCGATTCTGTCACAGAGCAAACCCAGTCAGCAGAGTCAATGTTTGGAGCTATGCGAAGCTTTGTCTGTTTTGTTTGAAGGGCAGACCTCATCAAATCAGATGTGTGTTTCCAGCTGAGCTGACAGAGTTCCACCTGCTACAGACACATTGCTCCCACTGTTTGAACAAGAAGCTGGATTCTTATGGGAAATACTGTGGCAACTCTATTACTGCATGCATTGCATTAGAAATGTGACCCACTCTGTTGCAACTCAGCCACACGATTAAGTACTTCATTGTTTTCTATTTTAACATCTTTTTGGTCAAAAGGACAGTTTTTCAGGTAACAATGCCAGGAACACTGCAACTATAAAGGACTTACAGTGTCTTAGACCATACGTATCAGCTTTAGAGTAATTTTTACTTACTTCCTTGTGATCTTCAACTACACTGAGAAGTGTATCGATAGTATTCAAGATTCCCATTGCTGTCACTGCTTTGTCATCACTGCCCTCTTCATCTGGACCAGTCTGGATCACCTGGTTAAATGTCATTGCCTGCACGTAATAGCAGAACAAACCATAACTATGACACTAAGTTGTGAAAGTCTGGCGTCCTACACAATTTAAGAAGGACTTCTGCTGAGAAAACATGTACAGATAATAGCAGGTGACTGCTCTGCTCCAGAATTTTTCAGCATGATAAAATCTGAATGTTAAGCTGCTGGAGCTGTCGCCCTTTATCATGAATGAAAACATATAAATGACATTATGTCCCATGCAAAAGAATACATTTTCTCCTGGTAAGTTCTTCTGCCACAAGGTTTCCTCAGTAGCTGAACTAGACCAGAACACTTGGCAGGCATTCCCAGAGAAGACAAGCAAACAACTCTGTTTTAACTCCAAGGCAAGGGCCTTGAATAGGGAAGCACTGAGCTGACCTCTGCTTGTGCAAACATTAGTACAACTTGCTAGATATGGACATTCAAGTTCTGAATTCCTCCTGCAGATTCAACTTTATTTTCACACCAAATCTTTCATTAAAAATCTGCTCTTTAATTTAATATTTTAAACCAGACAACATAAGTGACATTTTAGAGACTATCTAAAGTGTGCTACCAATTTCATTATCATCACTATCAGGAGAAAATATACAAAGATTTTGCAAACATTTCTAAAATTGTTCTTAGAAATTTCCACTTGGTGTAAGTTTGAAGCCACTTTTGGTGTAAAACTGTTTAAATAGAAGACAATTACTTGTATCAATGCACTTAGACTGCAGTAACAACAGCTATTCACTGATGGTCAAACTCAACTATCATTTTTAAATACCAATCTTTCCCATATTAAACATCTTCCCAAGCCACCATAAAGTCTCACCAAATGCTGTGTCATTTCTACTGCAATTGGGGTAACTTCTTCACTATATTCACAGATCATCTTCTGAATCACATTAGTAAGATCATCATTTTCAGTCTCTCTTATAATATGAAGCAAAGCTTGCATTACAGGTCTAATGAATGGAGTAATATATTCTTTAGCTGTAAAAAAGGTGGAATGTTTGAATTAACATTCTTAAAAATCCATAGATCAGTGTAAGAACCTCAATATATACTTTATTTAGTGCTTCAGCATTAACATGCCAAAAACATGGGTAGTATAAATCATTATAGCAATACTACCATTCAGAAAAAAATTTAATAGCAATATATAACAAGAGGAACAAAATTAAGTATGAAAACCAGAGCTCTGCAGTCTGAGTTCATAAAATCCAAGATTACTGATCAATGCAAATGTTAATTGAATGGGAATGGGTACATACACATCTTTGTCAAATGACCTGAAGTATTAAATAGAGAATTTGTTTGCTTTGTGGCTTTTATGCCAGCTTCAGGAATACTAAGCCATGTAAAACCTGCCTGAATAAAGACAGCTTTTTTTTTTTTTTTAAATAAATTTTAACATGAATGAATATATGTCAAGACAGATATTGCCACTGTATTTCTGATACAACTATTAGGTGCTACAAAACTGGATTTACTGTACCATGAAGCTCTTCTTTATAATGTTTTAATAATCATAATGTCTTATACTGTTAAAATGTATTTTATTGTATTATTTATTGAAAATTTTAAACTTCTCTAGCTGAAAAATTATAGTAAGTGATTACAAGTCACAATTGCAAAAAGGAAATTAATATCAGAGAAGAAGAGAACAAGCCTGCCTGAACATCACAAAGTTAACACCTATTCCATTAAAGCTCCCTGTAGCTGTAAGAAAGAGGGCTCCTACCTTTCTCTTGATTACTGATAAGAACTTGAAGAGCTATTGCAGCTTCCACTTTCACAGGCATTTCCCTATCATCTATCAGACACCGTCTTGTAAGTTCTAAGGCTGTCTGGAGATTCTGGTCACTTTTAAATTTGACTTCACAGAAATAATGAAGAACCCAGCAAGCCTGAAAAACACCACATTGAACAAATTCAGAGCTGCAAAACCTACCAAGAGGATTATCAACTACTTGTATACCCATAACCCACACAAATCATTGAATCTGAGGTACAACTCCTGTTGAATAAAGATACTACAAAACTTTTTAGTGATGAAGATGTTTGAGAGTGTGGAGGCTGGTCAGTGGGAGGCTCGTCCTGCAGACATCACTAGACCAGTACTATGATCTCAGGTTCATCTTTGGCCACAGGTTTTGTGTGAGCAGTACAGCCTATATGCAAAACACACATAGACCCTACCACCAGACACAGATGGGAAACTGTGCACACAACGCTGCAGCCATTTCCAAACTACACAGCGGCTGTCTACAATCACACATGAACACTAGTACTCATCCCTGAATAAGTGTACAATTTATTAAGGAAAAGGTGCAGAAAGGAGAGCATCTGTAAGAGGGAAAAAGTTAAAGATTTCTGAATACTTCAGTTGGAACAGACAGTATATCTCAACAGTAAATGCCACACTTCCTTACCCGTGCTCTCATGTAACCCAGCTCACTGCTGAAGAGAGGGAACACATGATTCTGCAACATATATTCCATCTGATCCTTATAGATCTTTTTCTGCCAAAATATAGAGAAGTACATCAGTTTAAAACTTCATATAAAAATGTATTTCTAACCCAGTAAAAAAATGTCACACATGATAAAGTGTGAACAGTGTAACAAAACCCTCAGACTTTTTACTTATCCCTTTATTAAAGTCAATTATGCAACAATGATCTCCTGTAATAGTAATTAAACTTGGATCCTACATGGATTTTGTAAATTTTCAATTATAATAGTGACACTTTTCCCCCAGCCATTTTTTCACCCCAAGAGACACTTTTTAATTAGCAGCACATTGGCATCAAAAGCAAAAGTGGTCAGGAAAACTTCTTAGAGCTGTGGTCCAAATACAAGTCCTAGCCATGCATCTGTTTTGCTACCATTTTAACTGAGCAAAGTCACTAATTTCATTTTATTTCCTCTCTTCTATACACAAAAAGAGTTCATTAAATCAACAGCCTCTCATTGGATGCATTTTGTTCCTTCCTTCCACAAAAAAGGGAATGTAATTAAGTGTAGCACAGAAATGGTGTAGTAATTCTCACTAGAAGCACAGAACCTTAAAGGAACTTAAAACAATAATCTGAACTCGAACATGACCTATAAAACTTTAGCAATTAAGTAATTAAGCTGACATTAAACCCAAAACAATTAAGTTCAACAGCTTAAAAAACCTTGGCAGCAATTCAGAAACTTGTGAACTCAGAGCTATTTGCATTTCTTTTAAGACACTATATGTTAAAGAAAGCATAGGAGGGGCGAAAAAGAATGAAAAGAACCACCAGATTCGTTATGCTTACTTTTAGAAGAATTTCAGCCAAAGAACCAATCATATGTAAAGCACCATCTTTCTTGCGAGGGTCAGCATTTGGCTCCGTGAGGATTTGATAACAAAAGCCCATTGTCTTCTGCAGGACCTACATTACATGTAAGGTTAGTCAAAGTATTCCAATCAGCCATCTCAGAGACCATTCTCAGTGTTCTGAAATGCTAAAATATCTAATAGTCTGCTCCAAGTCTGGAATTTGGGCAATGTTTTATGTCTTTGTTACAAACACACAGTGTTCTTGATAGATGGGTCCTAGGGGAATTTGCAAATACAAAAATCACAAACAGACCAGTGCAAAATAAATTTGAAATTTCAGATTTTAGCATACTATGAGAGCAGAAAAGTAAAACTTATATTAATAGCTCTTTCAGCAAATAAACTGAATTTAGCAAGTGTGATGTTTCAGTATAATCCTTGAACAGCTTACCTCTTTCCTTTTACTACATGATGTAAACAGTAATGTCTGAGCAGCAGTTGTTGGAGAAATGAAGTCTTCGAATACATCTGTTAAATAACATTGTAACAGTTACAAATTCTGGTCCTTTACTACAGTTCATGATCCCAACGTACTTAATATGAAAAAAACTCCAGTAATTTTCCTTTCCGGTGGTTAATGGTGCTTGCTGGCTACAGATATTCCAAGACCAAAGAGTAACACGTGGTTGGATACATATGTTTCATGTTTTTCACGATCACTGCCTCTACATGTCTAATTTGAAGCTGTATGTCTCTTATTTTTAAGATAAATCTTTTGTAACAGTAGAACCAAGTAACAACAGTGAAGTTGTGACATAGATGTTATTTGCTCTACAGGCCAGCACACAGCATTAATTGGGTTAAAAAATGCTCAGTTTCTTATTTCTCTGCAGAAGTGGATTATAAGAGCCTTGTGTAATACCTGTAGTGTTTACAGGTATGCCTCTGACCTGAGGGATAAAAACTCCCAAACCCCTCAAGATTCCTTGTTCTAACCACATAAACATTCCTAAGGGAGGGAAGAATTTGTTCAGGGAGTCTGAAGTATTTTTTTCCATCCCCAGCCTCAGAGGGCTGCATGGACTTACAGTAAAGCCCTACATAAAGTAGCAGAGCACAGGAGGTGAAATGGGACAAGTCTGGAATGCCAGGCTTACTCCATAAAGTGTCATTTACCACTGGGATAAGTCTGCTCTGAACTGTGCCATGGGTGAAACTCCCTAAGAAATCCAGGGCCTGAAATATTAGCTGTTGTAAAGCATAACCTTTAAATGACATTAAATTTATGTAGTTGTTGTTAGTAAGACCAGGACTGTTTGACTTGTAATAAAAACTTTGTAACTGTAAAAATGAAATACTTTTACAAGTGCACAAACTCTTGTGTCATTGTTGACTGTTGTATCTTCTCTCTCCTTTCCACCACTATGTCCAAGTTAACTATATTAACTTCTATTATTTGGTTAATACACTGTTTTTCTCTCTTTTTTTAAGGATTAAAGCCATCTCTGTTTCCACAAAAACACCCCATAAAAACCCCATCTTTGCGTGAATCATTTTTTAACAAGAGTAGATTTCAAATGCTCACCAAATTTCATGCGGATATATTCATATGGATCTTCTTGCCAAAGCTCTTCATCAGCATCTGTATAGCACATCAATGGAAAAATAACATCTTGGATAATTCCCTGAAATAAAAAAACAGATTGAAATCAGGTTAGCACTACTAAATCAATCTCTGTATTCTGTATTTCACAGATTTTGTCCATCCTGGCACTTCCTCACATAAAATGGTAACATTCTAAAACTATTTGGACTTAGAGTGAATTTACGTGGCACTTTACAAAAAAAGCAGATCTTTCATGTTTAGGTAGAGTTAAAATACAACACAAGATGCTAGATAGGCTTTGGATAATGTTATGTGGAGATCATTCAATGCCATAAATTCAGCAGCTAAGACCATCTCCAAATATGTTCTGTTGCTGTGTTAGAATGTAATCCTTAATAAATTAAAGCACAAAGGAGAGACAGCAATAAATCAGCTGGCTTTGTTCATGTTTCAAGGCAACCTTCACTAAGCTGACTTAAACTCTTTCCACCCCTAATTTATAAGAGAAGTGCCTAAAATGTGAATTGTAGCAAGGCTGGAACTAATGTAGACTGACTAATGTACTTCTGAGTCATCTAAGTATTAAACCCAAAAACAAGTTACTTGAATATGAGGTTTCAGATTCTTCCAGGTGACTGCATGAGACACTCCTTGATTGATGTAATTCAGCGTTTGCTGCAGAACTCTAGGAGCCATGTACTGCTTTTCCTTGTATTGATACAGCACCTTCAGCAACACCTAGAGAAATCAGATCTCATCAATAGCTTATACTGAGCACAAACCATTTTCACCACAATTCTACCCTCCCTCACAAGCCTACATAAGAACCCCTCTAAACTGAACAAAACCCCCGTTTATTCATTAGGCTAAAATGGGTACTGACTAATCCTTCTACCAAATGTCACCGTTAATTTTATAAGACAATTAGCAGCTCATACTGGATGCTTGCACATCTTTTAAAAATACCATCCTTTAGTAAGACAAACCATACATGCTAATACACCACCAACACACCCCAGGGGGCCTTGCCCTCTGAGGTTTATTATTCCATCCTGCCACTCCTTGGGGGCAGAAATTCATGCCCAGCCACTGCATTGGTGGAATACTCTACACTCACATTCTGCTGATCTGTATCTCTGAGCAGCCTCCCAGCCACACAGCTGGGTGAGGAGTGTGTGTGTGTGTGGAGAGTGATCCATCAGCCACTCCCTTTGGCTTTCTGGCCTCAATTCTTCTCCTGAGGTGGCATCCAGAACTCCTCACAGGGATCTACCTGTGTTCAAGTCCATGGCTCTCCACAAATAAGGTCATGAAATGGACATGGGACCATGACCAGTAATTAAATTACAGCTCACAGGAGAGTTTTGCATGGGTAATGCAAAGGGAATTCCCTGCAGCCCAATTCAGGTCAGTGGCAACACTGCACCTTCAGAAGCAGCATCACCAACTGGAGAGAAATGGCAAATCCCCTTTCCAGGGTTTCATTTAATTCTTCACACAGAACAAGAATTTTTTAAAAAATCCAAACCCGAAGGGCCTGGAAAGATACCTATCAATCTGTAGTATTACCAAAATAAAAATTTGGGGAAAATAAGATTCATTATTTTGCAAATGAATGCCGTTGATACAATTTATTACACAAACACTGAAGTGTTTTTCCCAAAGGAATTGCCTTGCACTTCAGTTTAAGGGGGATGCACTCATTCACCGAAATATTCACAGCTTTACACATGGTTTTATGCTCTAGATGCTTCAGCAGCTCCCAAAGTTTGAACTGCTCATGTTTAAAAACCTCCAGGATTTACAGGGAAACTACTGGTCAGTACCCACACCTGAGTAAAACATTTTCGTGGCATTAGGTATTGGGTTAGGATAGAAAAGAAGAGAGCAAAAGTTCAAACTTGCAGCTGTTTTGAGGACTATCCAAGAAGATGCATGTAGTTTCATGATTCAGATGCAGCAGGTAAAGATAGGATAAAATTAAGAAAAGGTTTAAGAACTGCAGTGAGGAAAAGCAGAATGGACACTCTGGGGCAAATAAAATAAAATTCTGTAACAGTGCCAAGGAACAACAAGGCAGTAGTGTCCAACCAGGACTTAGTTCTGGCTCATGAGAAGCGTCTTGAGCAAAACAGCTGCTAACACAAGGGATAGATTCAAGGTGTTCCAGCTAGGCAGCTCAGCCTGTTTTGGACAAGCTAAGAAAGATTAGCTAAAGTGGATGCTGAATGTACAGGACTTTTTTTTTTTTTTTTTTTTTTTTTTTTTTTTTTTTTTTTTTTTTTTTTTTGAGAGGTGAGGGATAATCAATGAGAAGTAATTAGGACAATAATATTAGTAGTATATTTCAAGTTTATACTTGAACCATCTGTAGTCTCATGCCTTGTATTTATCTATTACTCCTTTACTAAAAGGGTGCAAACAACTTGCAAAGTAGAGAGAACTCAATGAAACTTATTATCCAAATTTGTATTCTTCAGTATTTCACAGATTTCCAAGTTCTGTAAAGAAACACATCCTGCTCAAAAATCTTCCACAACATTTATTTGACGGATTCCAGGTCCTGAGCAAAGGCCCAAGATCTCTCTCCTGCAGAAAAATGGGAGGGCAGAACCTTAAATATAGTCTGTGTTCCTAAACAAGTTACATTATTGTTTAGGAATAAACTAAGCCTGCTAAAGTATTGATTTTGTAGCAGTTTCCTTTAAATTTTGAATTCTTAGTGCTTCCTAGCCGTAGTAACAGTAAGGATCAAATCTGATTCAAAGAGACTGTAAAAGGCCACAGCCTTTCGTCAGAACTTCGTTTTATCTTGGAAGTGCAAAGCAACCAGGAAGGCCTTAAGGAGCATGCAATAATTAACTGCCTAATGTCACCACAGGTGACAGATGAGCACCTCAGGAAGCAATGCTGACACCACTTGTCTGAGGGGAATGTTGGGATATATTGCCTCACATTCAATGGGAAAAATGTTTTCCATTCTTTGGCCAACCTTCAAAAAGCATGGGTTTATGAGATACTTTCCCTACATTTCTTCATTTAAAGTCCTGTAATTCATTATAATTTCGTTAGAAATTAGGAGAACTGAAACTGAACTAAGAACTGTTTGTCTGACTCAAAGGCTTTGAAGAAAACATTCTGCACCATGAGATTTTCATAAATTAATAGTCTATTTACATTTGCAACATAATCACCTTAAAATAAAGGTATTTATAACCAAATACAAGTAAATTTTATAAAAACATACCTGAGGTTTTTAATTAATCCAAAGATTCTTTGCATACAGCAGACCCTAAAACACAGCACAAGTGGCAACCCCAAAACAGGGAGACAAGTGGAAAGGGACTGTCAGAATCACCTGTCTGTAAGAAAGCCTCTGCTTGATCAGGTTTTGGAGAAGGCTGAAAGCTTTCTGACTTTTACTGACTTTGAGTCAAAGAAAAACTATACCAGAGCAAAAAGGTAGTTCTGAAGGTCAACTACACCACATAATTACACCCATCTCTTTCATAAAAGAAAAAAATTGGTAGCATGTGTCTGAAGCTCATCTGAGGGCTTATTAGCAGAAAACGGACTGTGCTACGCGGCAAACGGATGATTTCCTTATCATTCTTCTATTTTAACCCACAGACACCAGTGCTTTCCATACCAATGTGCTTGAAAAAAAATTGTGAATAAGGGCAAGAAGCCTTTTCAGAAAATAATGAAATAAGAAATTACTACTAATTCTAAACTTATCCGAATACCCCTGAATTCAGTGTTTCTTACTTGCTGAACACCAACAGCGAAGGCCTTCAGGAAAACTTCAGCAAACTCATTGTACTCCTTGGAAACATTACCAGGGCTTCCATACCTAGAATTAGAAGCAAGTATGTAAACTCAAGTCTGCAGCAATATTACTGTCTTGAATATTTGCTTGGGGTTTTTTTAAAATAATAATGGAAGAGAAAATACCTCTCAAAGAGCCTAGCTAAGATATGCAAAGCCCACTTCTTGCACTTCCACCATGGCAACTCAGGTCTATCATCTTCATCAACCTGAAGGGTTTCCTTTAGGAAAAAAACAACATTATTTACCAATTATTCACAAAGAGCTCAAATTATATGTAATTTGAACAACTACATAGTATATCTGGCTTTTAACCTGCCATTTCCACTTCTAGCTTAATAGAAGTATGAAGTGCAGCATATCTAAAAATAAATCCCATGAAATATGCCTAAATGATCAATTAAGTTTTTAAACAAGAAGTCAAAGTAAGTTTTGGTATAATTTGAAAACAACAGAACTCCCATACAAGCTACATATTTTCAAAATTTGTTTAGTCTGTTTAAAATTCCCCATTTAGCCAAATCTTTTTAAAAATTATTTTCTTGGCATCTGTAGAGAGAAGAGCATGCAGAAATAAAAAAATAAACTGTTGAACATTCTAATGAATGAAAAATACTTAAGCTTAAAGGCATAAATAGCCAAAAGCCACTTACAGCTGGTACATCTCTATCGACAACAGTCTTCAGGATTTCTATCCACTCAGTCAGGTTTTGCTGATTTATCAACTCCAAAGGTAATGTATACTTGTCAAAAAAAGCAAAAGGGGGAATTATTTTTGAATTGCTTTATAATAAATTTATGTTACTTCTACAATTTGAATTTCAGCTTTCAAATCTTTGCCTGCACTTAGCTACCACGAAAGATTAGCAATTTACCTCAAAAGCAAGGCTAAAGAACTTAACACAATCTAATCTATAGCCTAAATATCCTCAAAGGTGCCAGAGGTCTTTGCTCCAATTCATTGTGCTTATGCAATGCTAAAATGCTACTTAAATGGATGTTACTCTAATTTCTGAAGCATTTAACAGCAGTTTCATTCCAAGCTGCTATATTTACCCTGGTAATTCTCTGTAGGCTGGCCTCCACAATCTGTCCTTAGAAAACTCATTTTCTAACTGGTTTTCCAGCAAACACTCTACCTTAGAGGATGGCACGTGTAAGTTTTATCTAATGCCAACCAGGAATAGCACTGTACAAAAGTAAAAGCACAAGACAATCAGAAACTTGTGATTCATGGAGCTGAGTAGTAGGGAAAATGATTCAGATGTAATCTAATATTGTAATATTTCTGTCATTCACTATTTTAAAGAAAAGCATAATGCTTTACTTTAAATTATTGCTCAAGTAAAAAAAACAGTAAGTAAGTACAAAGTAAGGAAAAACAAAAGTTTTTACCTGGACAAGGGCATAAAATATTTTGAAGATCTGTTTCTGGATGAGGACAGACTGGTCTGATGGATCATTCAAGAGCTGAATGAAGCTATCCTTCAGGACTGGCAGAAAATGTTGCATTGCAGCTATCAAAGGACTTCGCTCCTCTGGTTTCTTGTACCTTTAGAGAAGAACAAAACCAGTTTTGTAGTTCTTTCAGGTAGCTTTAAATTGAGAAAACTCACCTTGCCCCAGTGTAGGCCCAAGGAGGTTATTTGACAGCTTGTAACAACCTATGACTTAAGAACACCCCGTAGCCAGTTCTGAAATAAAGCCATAGCCATATAGTGTTACAGATGAGAAATACATTAATCAGACTTCACAATTTACCAAAATATTTGCAGAAGCTAGATTGCTTCACTGACACTGGGTAAAGTAAACTGAGAAGTCTCTCACAGCCTGCCACTGATGTCTCACATCTCGGCATTTAATTTGCCCAAAGCTAACAATCTGATAGAGAAGGTGGGGATTCAAGGCTATGGGGCAGACTCTGAGCAGGCTTCAACTGGAACCACCCTCGAAATAGTGCCTCAGACCTCCTGTGCTGGGGACAGCCCACCAGTTTGCCCATGCTGAAAACAAGGCTCCATTTCCTTTCTCAAACAGTTCAAAATTCCTGAAAGGAAACGAAAGCACATTTTGAAAACTTTGCCCCAACTTTTAACTTGTACACAAGAAACTCCTTATTGACTCAGGAGTTATCACAGCAGAACATGATCTTGTCCATACTGGTGATGACAATAACAAGGTAAAGTATCATTTTATGATTGTACATTTATTTCTTGATTAAGCAATCAATACTTGTCATAGTCTTGGACTCCTGTGGAAAATTTTTTGGGTTAGAGGATTGAGCTTTCGTTTGGTTTCAGTTTGTTTTTTAAACACATTTTTTGTAGACTTTTCACTAATATTAAATATCAGTACTCAGCTTCCTAAACAGTGGCAATTTTCAGAATATAACAAGATAGACTACTCAATCTGCTGCCAGATGGCATGTTCTGTAAAAACTACTACAAAACACTGAGCTCCAAAATCCAGTTCAATAATACAGTTTTCATGCATTTTCTAAACCAGAAACATAATCATTAAGATTAAATGTTGCTCAGGAAAATTCAGTTTCTATATCACAAAAAATTGAAAAAGACAAGAAAAAATGACTAAGCAAAGAGCAGCCATTTGATCTTGCTGGTTGAATTCAAAGAAAAAAAATGTGAAAAGCTCAAAGATATTTATGTACCATGTTAAGAAAAAAAATTTCAATACTTAAATATTCCTACAACTCAAGCAGTAAAAACTTGATCAAAGTCATAACATTACAGAGATTCCCGTCCCACTAACCTGACTGAAACACACTGAAATGTGCATATTCCTACATGATTTGTGACATGAAACTCACCCTTGTTGAGTTCACCAGAAAGCTGAGCAAGCAGGAGCAGTTCCTGGCCTCAGCTGAAGTGTTTGATCAGCTGAGACTACAGACACACCTGTTACCTTATCACACAACGGCTGTGCTCAGATCTCTAAACATGGATTTCTATCACCATAATTCACTACCAGCGAACGAACACTGCTTGACTTGTAGCTCACAGATCTCTGCAGCATATTTAGTTAAAAATGTTTAAGCTGTAAGTCAAGTAAGAAATTTTTTGCTTTCCTTTCCTAGCAGGACTTGCAATTTTCAGCCACTAAGAAAATTCCCACATGGGATTACAAAGATCTTTATGGCATTCCTGTAAAAGTATTTTTGAGAAACTGACATTCACTGTTTTACACTGATTGACATAAAATTCATGAAATTAGATGGAAATTTTTCCATGCAACATTTTAAGACAAGTACCTGAAACAGAAATGTTATGCATTCCAATGCTTTGAAAAAGTAAGTTGCAGATTCCATCAGTCCCACTGCTGCAGTTCCCTGACTCCAGGATTGTCCTTTTCTCTGACCCAGCCCAAATGTGCTTCATGGATGGCAGCAGCAGCCAAGCTCCACACAGCTGCTTAAAATGCAACCTCAACTCTAAAGCTCTGACATAACACAGATACAGAGCCAGGAACACTCACAGGTATTCCAGCACCATGCCTTGGTTGTAGGAATACAGTGGGCTTTGATAAAAGTATCCTGATAGGTTGGATGAGGCTACTCAAGGGATCACAGCAAAGTCAGTTAACTAATTCTGAGCCTCCCAGCATTCCAGATTTCACACTCTGAAACCCTTCTGTGGTTACTGTCACCAAGTATTAGAGTAAAAATTGTTTAAAAGTTTAAACCTGATTTAAATAATAAATTCTTGCAAAAGTCATGTTTTTGAGCAGACTTTCTTACTGCCATCAATCCATAAAAAACAACTACCACATTAAGGTTTTAAAACACCCTCTTTTTTTCTGAATTTAGACTTTTAGAAGCATTTTTTCTGTCATTTTTTTAGTGGAAAAGATACACGAGCCAGCATCTGCATAGCAAGTATTCAAGAACACTTCCCAAAATGACATTTCCATCACCTTTGTGCAGTCCCACAGACAATTCTATACGGTTACAAGATACACACAGAGTACAAAAAAATACACACCAATATATTAATTCTGCTGGTTTATATGGAGGAAGACCAGAAAGAACTTACTCATAGTTTTTCACAAGTTGATAAAGACAGAGAAGAATTCCAAGCCAACAAGCACTATTGTCAGACTGGAGATAAAATCCAATTTTTTCCACAACTGCAGTCCAACGACTCGGATAATCATACTTGATAATGTGGTGAATGCAAGTAGTAAGCTGTACTCTGGAAATCAAAAGCACGACAATTAAATAAGTTACTACTATTATTTTAATAATATTCTTCTAGTGTTGAAACAGCAAATACTGTCCATATGTAGACTTCCTTTTTGTTTAGAAGGTTTAGGTTCTGTAGTTTCTGCTTAATATTCTCCATTTAAGGAACTTCAAATTTCTACATGCTACACAAGCTGAAAACTGTTTTTCCATCTACATTAATTCTATGTTTAGGATACACAGTGTATGACAATGATGCTTAGCATGTGGGTGATCTTAGCTGGGGGAAAAATAAAAAAAGAAAGAAACCCAGCAGTCAGAATCCACAGGCAATTCATGCAGAGGCTAAAACTGTGCACCTGATCAGCTCAGGAGAGTGGATAATGGCTTCTACAATGTTCTCACGGATACAGTGCCTATCTTCCTCTGGGATGGAGTAAGGTGCGATCTCTCCTGGAGCACTTTCACGGTCTGGCCAATACTGGGTTATCATATTTTTCAAGTAGATAACCCCTGTGAAACAAAAGTGGCAAATCAGCTGACAGCCATTCAAAGAACAAAACAAACACACATCTTGCAAGCAAATGTTTTTTTAGAACAAAACTGACCCAAATTACTAAATCATTGGCCCTTCCTAAGTAGGAGAATCAAAATATATAAACCATGCAAATTATTAACCCGATAATTCACTATATGATACTCTTTCATCCATTTAATATAAAAATACTAAAGGTATTGCTTTTATCTGTGATTCCAGTAAGCAGTTGTGGAACTATTCAGCAACACACTTCTGAAAAATCCTTTCAAATGATTTTCTCAATGTTTTCATTAAAACTGAAAAAGAAAAGCTGATCAATACCAATGATGACTTAAAACATCCCTTGCAAGCAAAAAAAAAAAAAATCTAATTAAGTTTGTCATACAGGAATGAATCCTGGAGAAACAGAGCTCCTTTATACCCAGGTTATGGGCCAGAGTAATTTGTAGCAATCAGGCTGCTGGAACGAACTCTGCATTTACCATTTGACAACCAAATCCAAACTGTGTGGCAGAATATAAATTACTGCACTTAGAAGTACTTACAACATGCAACAGGAAATCTCAAAGGGCAAACTGGTAACAAAGTTACTGTTAATCTAATTCTACACACAAGTCCATAAAGCAACTTCTCTACCTAACTTTCATATGCACCTTTTGAAGATTCAGAAACCACAGGCTTTCTAAAAGTGTCTGCAGAGGTCAAGAAACACTCAGCAGATTACTACAAGACTGAAGTGATAGAGACTTCAGCCAGCCCTCAGAGTGATTTATCATTAATTGCTGTGCAAACACATACTGTTTGTAAGCTGTGCCTTGAATGAGCCATCCCCACTCTCCACAGGATGCTTTGGGGTTTAATTGGCTTACATGGAGGAGGGTGAAATTTCAGAGGTTGTTTTCAAACTTCTTTTTGCATGTTATACTCGTAAAGCAGTAACCTTTTTGTGTCATCATTTGAATGGTACCCCCTCAAGCAGTAAGATAAAAATGCATGTTAAGTTTAGGCTACAGCTTGGAGTAGTCTACTACATGGAAGGTCCAAATAAGCAATCTAGATCACACCCTCCTGACAAGTCAGAAAACCCATTGAAATATTGTACTAAAAACCTCTATCAAGTATTAGAGCAGCTTTAAGGTGATGTTTGGAGCTGTCAATAATCAACATCCAATTTTACTGATAGCTCATGTGCAAATAAGCATGGTTCCAAAAGATATAACTTGTTTTCTTCCACTTAGTATGTTTAGAAACATTAGTGCTCACAGTACAAGTTTAAATGACCTCCTTGGACCAAGTGTCCCAGCATCATAAACCATTCTGCTTCCCCAAGGAATGTTCACTAGAGATAAAGGGGAAGAATCATTCAAGAGCCAGACGCACCTTTTCTTTCTGTCTCCCTTGCTCAGTGTATGGTGCCAGGTAATAGCTCATGATGACTGTAATTTGAGCAACTCCCAACTTTTGAGTGCTTGATATTAAAACCATTAGAATTCTTTGACAGTATCTGCATTGTGTGTATGCACCACTAGAGTAAATACAACGAAAAAAGTATTTGAAAACTTGCCTGCCTGTCTCACTGGTAAATCCAGTTGCTCGGACATAGTGATCTGAAGCAGAGTTGAAACAAAGTTCACTGACTTATGAGCCTATGGAGAGGGGAAAAAAAAAAAGAGTTAAGTTTTAGAATAGTCTCATTAAGTTTTACAATATCTTTATAATGATGTAATGCAGTCAGTAGAATACCAGCAATTCAGCCATTTGCACAGGAGTCAGCTAATCAGCCAAAGCATTCCAAAGTTTTGTGCTCACTGTATTTTGAAGACAGCAAGGGGGAGGAAAAACCCTACCATTTAATGTAACAAAATTGAAAAAATCACTGAATAGGCTGCAGGAATCAGCCTTCCACAGTGACCAAACATGTTCCCCATTCAGAACAAACACTTGAAGCACCTGAGCAGCCCGAAAAACCCAAGTGCAGCAAGTTTACAGTGACCTTTAGCAAGCTATGAGTCCATTATACAATAAGCTAAGAAACAGATGGGAACTACGTTTTAAAACTAAGTCCAACTCCTACTTCATCTTTCTGAAAAACCAGTTTCAAGGGACCACTGATGGGCTACTGCAGCAGCTGTCCACAGAACTACACAACAGCAAAGCAACAGCAGGGAGATCCAAATGGAGACACATCTGCAGAGTAACAGCTTCCCAAAGATTTGCAGGAGTTCACTTATAAAAACCACAAAACATGTTTTTTCTTACAATAATGAGAACTGTCACTGATACATTAAGGACTGGATTGTATTTTCAATGAGGAAACAAACCTTAACATTACTACAACACCCTTTACCTGCCTTTCCCAAGCATCAAGAACTTGAGATGATACATTGACTTTGCTGGGAAGAGTGAATTGCAATCCTTCAAAACTAACTACTTTTCTTAACTGAAACCCAACATAATTTTCCTCAAGGTGAAGACTCCATAGAGATGAGTTACAGTGGGAAATCCCTATTTTATGCATGGGAAAAAAAATTCACAAGGGAGGCCAAGGCCTGGAACACTTATCCACAACGGCTGTGGGATCTCATCCTTAGAGATGTTCTGTTGGACATCCAACTTCCGAACAGCTTTGCTCTTCTGCTTTATCTTCACTTACATGGCAATGTTGTTTCCTATGTTCTTTGCAGTTCCTCTATCAAAGACAACTGCACAGGTCCACATAATTTAACATGTAGGAAAACACCTCTTACCCACTTGCTACTTCGAAAACCATCAAAATTACACTATTTATCAAAACCAAATGGCTGTCTCAGATACTGCAGCAACTTCATTATCATAAAGAGAAATAATCATAAATTATCCTTTCATTCTTTCAGTAGGACCAAAAGCCCTTGATATCAAGATTCCTCCTAAGTGTGTAACACTGCTCAGCTCACTCCTACAGTACCAGAATCTTCTCTCCAACTTTAATTTTCCTGAGCAAGTATCTCCAATAGGTTCCAGTATAAACAACTGTAAAAGGGACAGCCTGGGACATGACACTGGTACTCAGATTTGAATAGCGTAGCTTGTTTTCTATCTCCTGTAATTTCAGACTTCAAATGTAGAACAAATTTGACTTAAGAATCTGTCCAAAATGTTAAAACATTGTTGTACACATTCATCCTGTGCACTAAAACTCTACAGGCTGCAGAGCACCCAGGAGCATCTGGTCCCACTGAAATGTTTATTTGTAGAGTGTGATTTGGGACTGGGAGTAACTGACACTGCAATATGAGCACACGTCCTGCTGACCCGTGTCCCTGTGATAATCCCTCAAGTCCTCAAGAAGCAAATACACTTTCAAATGAAAAAAATAAAAAGAGCGACTGTCTTCAACTGCCAAGTAATGGTTGAACAAATAAATTTAAAATAAAATTTACTAGTTGGGTTTGATTTCTCCTACAGGTCCAGGTCCGTTAAGTTCCTCCTTTTCTTAAGGAGCATTAATAGACAGAGTCCTGCAGCACATTCCGAATGACATCAGACCCTAATTCAGCACAGCACTCAGATCTATGCTTAACATTAATGTCAGCGGAAGTGCTCCTGTATTTAACGAGTTATGAACCTGAAGAAAGCTTTCAGTTTCAATAACCTTTAACTCACCTACAAATAAGGTCATATTAGTCTGCATAAAATGGACTTAAAAGTGCAAACTGATGTCTTTCCACAAGGGCTATATGCTTAACAGATATCTTTCCTATAGTGAAAACCTGCAGTTTGCGAAGTCAAAAGCATTTAATTCTATAATTTTAAAAATGAGGGATTACTTTCCCTTTCCCATGATAAATGACCGCTATTCTTGCAATAAAAACCATCAGTTTCAGCAACAAATATGGAAATTGCTTAAGAGCTACTAAGGAGCTAACGGGAAAACCAAAAGAAATTAAATTTTAAAATCTTATGTCTTCAAAGAAACAGAAAATAGACAGCAGTGTATAAAACTGCCATATACTGAAATTTAATAAAATACCAAAGAATGTTTTGTTCATATACAAGGACAGGACTGAGCCTGTGCCTATAGCAGGCTACAGAAGCTCCCTAGAAATATCAATTCCATTAGTATGTGGGATTAATATATTTTCACTGGATTCGTTGAACTATAGCAAGCTTTAAGGGACAGAACCAAAACATCTACACCATTATCTGTTTGGTTTTTCTAAAATCTTCCAAGTATCATCCTTATTAGCATCTGAAGCATCAGACTCCAACCAACCATGAGGATGAGCTACTTTATCACCTTTAGCGGTTCAAAGCAGACTCAGCCGAGATATAATCTGTGCTTTTAATACAAGTAAAATACCTTGTACTTGCCAATCATAGTCTGCTCTTAATCCTCTCAGTTAATACCTACATTCACACAGAGCTACATTAACACTTCTATGCATTCTGTATGGAATATAAAGGACTTCCAAGCTCTTCGCAATGACCTCCTTCCCAAGCCACTGAAAGGAAGGTGATTCCAGAGAAACTGAAATGTTGGGATGAGTAAGGACAGTTCCATGAAGACAAGAGTGTACTGAATGCTCAAAGAAAACTCCAGGTACTACAGTCACCTCTCACATGCTCCCTTGCTCTGCTTCACTTTTAAAAAGAGCACCAAGTGTTTCACTGGCACTTGGGACAAAAACAACTGAACCTAAAAAAAGACAGCGCCTCGGTGCCTGTTTGTATCCACGTCATTAAAAAATACTGAACCCACATCTATTTCAGCTACTTCCATCTTTAATAATTTTAGTCCCCCAAGAGGGCTGCTGCCTCTCAGGACAGCATGCTCCTCTTCACTGACTGCACTGCTAAAGAAAACAACCACACTGAAAACCACACCTATTTTAGGTACATTTTTGAACTAAAATCAGGATTTCACAAGAGTCGCTATCACCTACTATAAACTACACTAAGAACAGAGAATTTCTAAGACTTTAAAGTTTTGACTTGGTAAAATTTTTACTTTTATTCTCTTGTTCCTTGTTTACAAACACCATTTAAAAGTAAATACTAAATTTAGAGAACAACACTATTTTTTTAAAAATAGTTCTGTCACAGAAGTCAGTCTTCCTACACTTAACTCAGCATTTAAAGAAAAACAAAACCAAAACTCATCTCAAGTCCTTCCCCCTTACAAAAGGTCCAACATGCCATGTCACTGGTATGACTTTGCTGTCTAAGAGCCAAAGAATTCAGGGGCTTTTCCCAAGAGCAATCTTTGCTATGCAGCCTGGCTAGCTGAGGAATGTGTTCTATCAGACCACAAACCTCGCACCACTGTCTGTTAGTATCAATCACTGCTCCAGAACATACAATCTTTTTGCACAGTTCATTGCAGCTTCTCCTAGCAGGGTTGCTTTGTTAGATATGTGCTAAAAGAGACTTTTGAGAAAAGTGTCATACCAGCTACATAATCCAAAAGAGGAAAGAAGTTCAAATTTAACATTGAAGAGACCAGTTCATGGCATGTGAACTATGAATAGTTAATTACAATGTGGAAAAGCACTTTTCCTCCAGTAATGATACTCACTGCAGTAAGTTACATTCATCTTTAATGCTGGAATATTCATCTCTCACACAAAGCCTGCATGCCTCTAAATGATAAAAACAAGTTTCATCTTGGGTAAAAAGATCTCCATGCATTCTCTTCAGACATCAGGAACCTGACATACCATAACAAACAAACTACAATAGGCACCTCCTTTACTGTTGCCCAAAAAAGCACAACAGATGAGCAACACTTACTACATGCTGCTAAACTAGAACCCTAGGTTATTTATATAGCTATTCAAAGTAGCACACATGTGAATAAAGGCTAAGATTTTAAAAATAAAGTAGATGAAAAAAAAAAGAATTCAATGCTTCTCCTCCATTCCATTTTTGGGGAAAAAAAACCTACATGCAATTTTTGATCTTAGCCATAGCAGGACTGGGTGCACATAACTATTACACTGAGATGAAACTTTTCTTATAGAAAGGTAAGGTCAGGAGCTGTAAGGCCACGCTGAATCAGCAAACTGCCCTGTAGCACTCTTCTAATTCTTTTATAAGAACTCAGCAGGTGTGGAAGTCATTCTGACCTCAGGTTTTTGCAAGCCAGTTCTGCCACCTCTTAGGCAGCTACAACCAACATGCAAACCTAGTTTAATGTCCACAAAAGATACACATACACTTATCAGTTCCTGCAAACATCCCTGATGCTCCTTTTATCACAATACTGTCTGCAAGTTTGGAGGACTATTTGCTCTACTGCTGGCTGAGGAAAAAGCAGTGTGCTCCTAGCAGAGGCTTGCTAAGCACACACAGGAACTTTCTGCTAAGTCATGAGAAAGTGGCAAGTGGCCCTTTCCGCTCACATTTTACCTTGTGCTGGGCAACTTGCACCAAGAAGGAAACTTCTTCCTAGTGGAGCCAGGACTCCCTCGGTTCCTTACTGCCCCCAAGGGGATTCCTGGTGTTGGACCAGCCTTGGCACACACAGTTTAAAACACCGTTTCCCAAAGCATCCCTCATCTAGGACGCGCTAGAACATATAGATGGAAGATGAGGGAAGTGAAAGTAACGAAGTACTTTGGGTAAAATGTCACCCTAGCAACTTCAAAAGAGACCCTGTGATCTGATAATCAAAGCCAAGAAACTCAGGCTCTGTTCTTTTTCTTACACTACAATATAGAGCTGTAGATGTTACACATACAGACCGTGTCACAAAAGGTTAAAAAAAATTCACGCTGGAGGTAACACTATAAACACCTAGCCCAAAGTATCCATAGAATTCCAGCATTTGGCAAGTCTTGTCTGAAAGACACCATGTAAGAAGCAACTTGCTTCTTTCCCTTTGACAACCTTTCACTCCTAAACTCTCAGCAGCTAAGAGTCCAATTTTTTAATTTAATCATACCATCCTTCTGACATTTGTGGCTATTAAGCAGGCAGTGAAATGCACTGAACTAGGCCCTACTGCACCATTAAACCAGTGGTGATGGTGGCCAGCCAACAAGATTTCCTTTTCATCCTTTCTGTGTCACTCATATTAAAACATGAAAAAGCTTAAGTGTAACTTCTGAAAGTCGCTTTCCAGTAGAGCATCAGGATGTTTTCCTAAACAAACTCTGTTGAGCTCTGACTTACAAAAAATGATGAGTTACGGGGGATTGCACTTTTTTCCCCCTAAACATTGTCAGACACAAAAATTGGGTTGTTAGTCTAAAAAAATATCTTAATAGCTCACACACCAAGGTTAATCTCAGAGACTTACAAGACATACATCACAGTGAAGTTATAAATTCCCTGGAATTACAAAGAAAAACCTGAAAGTATTATCTAGCAACTTCACCTTTATAACTATGTTGATATTAAAAGATGAAACAACATTGTGTATTATCTTCAGAGTGTCATTCCATAGCTGCATAGTTAAAAATACCTATTTTCATCACAATTTGTGAAAAACACTTTATACATGAAGCACAAAGACTATTTCAAAAGGCAGCAATGTGTTCCTGCTGTTCTCCAGTAGCTAACTTGAAGAGTCTGGTTCTAAGTCCTGGTAAAACGCAGCTTTCCCCTGCGAGACAGGGACAGAGATGGGTGAACAGCTCAGGGTACCTCATCAACTAAAAATTCTCAGACACAAAAGCCAGTGACCTCATTCCCTATAACTTCTTTTCAGAGTGAGAAAAGTAAAGCCAAAGAGACCAAAATACTTGCTTTTTACCATTATCTCAACTCTGGAAGTTCTCACAGCCTCTTATGTGCAGGCAATATAGCCTGATAAAAACTTAGTGAAAGGAGAAATAAAGCATAGAATAATTCATGACTTGGCCAAGGTCAAAGGAAAAATAATAGAGTCTGGACAAATCAAGAATCATACATCCCAGTTCCCTTCTCCTCTCAGTAGAAACTTTGTTGACTGACAGGATATGGTGAAGACAGATCTAAATACCTGGTTAACTCTTAGCTACTTAGATATCTCTTCCACTAATCAGGAATATCAGTTACTGACTGAGGCATGGTCTTTTCTGGTAAGGTAAAGTGACCATTCTGCTGAAAACCAGTCTCATCAGCTCAACAGAGGCACTTCTAACAAACTAAGGGTAAACTAAAAGGTCAGCCAAGGACAACTATTAAGCTATAAAAACACCTGTGTAGCCTGGCCATATGCAAGAACAGTGTTCACTGCTGTTGTAATCTCATTTTTAGAAAGAAGGAGACCCCCATACCTGTAATTAAGTATTAACTGGTAACAGAACTGCTCTAATATTCGACAAATTTAGACCAGCATACTGCAAGAAAATGCATAATTGACTTCAATAAACCTAAGTAAAACCAAGACCACGCATGTGACTAAAGCTGCATGTATGTGTAAGTGCTTGCAGACTTCTGGTTTAGCATATAGTTTTATCACAAAATATCTGTGAAAGATTAGTGATGCTCCATTTCCCACAACAAAGAATTCTTACACGCTGGTTCAATAATATCTGGAGTTTTTAAAGGGGGACAAATATTCAGATTTTATGCCAATTTAGCACTTGTGTAGTACACGATAGACCACAGGGTTTTGATTCCAAAGTGAGAACAAAAGCCAGTGGCCAGCGAGCACAATCCTTCCTGCAAGGGTTTGCCATTTGCTGAAGACCCCGACTGGCAGTGAACGCAATTCCCTGCACCTTCAGCAGCTCAATACCTGCAGAAAATAACTAAAACAGATTTTAAGCAAGTTACTGTATATAAGTATTGACATCCATTGAACACAAAAAAAAATTGCATTTTGGGGCCAGTTCAAGATTTCATAGATATTACTGTCTTTATAGGCCATCACATTTTTTGCATTTTTGATTTAAGTAACAAACACTAACACACTTTTTAACAGAGTACATGGAAAAGACAGGCAATTACTTTATACAAGTCTCAATTAATCATTTGATAGTTTTACAGCTATCGATTTCAAATGTACCTAATATTTATTTGCCATTTGCTTATTAAATAACATGAAGGAATAGGTCTTAATTACACTTTTTTATTTTCTGAGAAGCTATACCTTTAGTTTTTGAAATTTTCTCCACTGCCAGCAGAACATTTGGCCCACCTTTACCTAAGCTCTGCTGAACATCTGTTGCATTACATGAGTATTGTCAGGCCCAAAGTCTGCTTAAGAGCAACAAGGAAAAATGTTTGTGGAAAAAGCCACCACAAGAGCTGCCACAGAGGCTTATCCTTCACTTCCTCCATCAAGACATCACCTTTTCTCTGGGCCAAACACTAAAGCACTTCTGTTCTCCAAATGTCTACAAGCCCCGTGGCTGTGTCTCATTAATAAAGTTTTCACCTACGAGGTGCAGCTAAGTAGAACAAAAATATAATCTTCTTCCAAAATTGAAATCCGTGGAACTAGGATCTGCTGGGGTTTTACATCCCAGCCTGGCAGGTGAGTGCAGTCTAAGCGGATGACACACCTGGGATGGGAACCCTGTCTGCCCCCGTCCCTTGGACACGTGTCCGTATACACCCAGGGAGCGCACCTACCTCGGCAGCCCTGCTGAACCCGGAGCCCACAGGATCTGGAACATAAAACACCGCCAGGCTGCCAGATCTGAATCCCAACTCAGCCCAAGCCACCAGATTTGATTCTGAACTCAGCCCAGGCCACTTTTACAGGCTGCACTGCCTGCGAAGCGATGGGGCTTTTGCTACCTCCTTCCCTGAAGACAAATTAGTGCTTTCAACATCCAAAGACTGATGTCCTTTAGATGGTCCCAGGCACGGCTGATGTCCAGCCTGAGCCACCGAGGGCCTGCACAAGGGCGGTTTTAAAGCCCCCTCAGCGGATCACCCTTTTCCCGGCTGAGCACGGAGACAATGGAGGCAATTTGGTAGCGCTGGGAGAGGCACGGGGGCCTCGGCCGCTTTCTGCCGCTGCCCCCCCGCCCGAGCAGCCCCGCCCGGCCCGGCCCGGCCCCGCTGCCATGTGCGGGGACAATGCGCGCCGGGCCCGGCCTGCGGCCGCCGGGACGCGGCCGGCGGGAAGGGGCCGCGGCCGCGGGTGGACGGCCCGAGGAGCCGAGGGGACCCTCTCCGCCCCCGCCCCGCTCCCCCTCCCAAGGGCCGGCCCCGGCCCCGCTCCCCAGCGCCGCGGCCCCGGCCCAGGCCCGGCGGCGCCCTCACCTCGTTGAGCTGCCGTTCGGCGGCTTCGCGCAGCGCCGGGTCCATGGTGCCGCGCAGGGCCTCGATGATGCCGCTGGGGTCCATGGCGGGGGCAGTACGGGGGGCGGAGGGCAGGGGCCGGGGCCGCGCCGAGCGCACATGGACCCGCCGCCTCCAGCGGCCGCCGGCGCGAAAGGAAGGGAGAGCGCCAAGGGCCCGGATAGAGCTGCCCCCGCCGCCGACGGCAGCGGCGCCCCTTCCGCCGCACGGCCCGCCCCGCCCCGCCGCGGGGCGCCGCGGGAGATGCAGTCCCCGGCGCCGGGGAGACGCGCTCGGGGCACGGCTGGGCACCGACGCCCCGGGAGATGTGGAGGGGCACGGCCGGGCACCGATCCCCGGGGAGATGCGCTCCGGTCACGACCGGCCGTACCAGCCACCCGGAGCGGGCGGGGTGTGCGGTGCCGGCCGGCAGAAGCCGCCTCGGGAGCTGCGGCCCCGCTCGAACGGCGGCGTCGCGGGAGCCGCGGCTCCGCTCTGAACCGAGCTCCTCGGCCGGTTCTGAGGGATCCATTGGTGTAGCGAAAGTGCCTCCCTTGGAAATCCCTCCCGCGTCCGCGCCCCGTTTTCGGAGAAACTGGTGCGGCTCAGAGAGGAAGGAGGGGTCGTGGAGGCATGGGTTTGCTTTTGCGCGGGTGCCCGCCGTGCTGGGTTTAGGGTGGTGGGGAAAAAAAGAAGAGAACAAAAATCCCGAAGATGTGTCAAAGTTTTGTCAGAAAATCAATATAAGCAGAGCTGTCGCTCGTGAAAGGTCTAGGAAACGTGTCTTAGGAAGAGTCGCTGAGGGAGCTGGGGGTGTTTAGCCTGGAGGAGAGGAGGCTCAGGAGGGATCTCATCACTCTCTACAACTCCCTGAAAGGGAGAAAGAAAGCCAGGTGAGGGCCGGTCACTCCTGCTGTGCCTGCAGAGGATCTGAGGAAATGGCCTTAAGCTGAGACAGGGGAGATTCAGATGAGATGTTGGAAAAAAAGTTTTCACTGTCGGGGTGGTTGCCCAGGTTCAAGAGGCATCTGAAACTGGAGCTGGATGATATGGGTTAGTGGTTTAGGGGTTACAAGGGCAGTGCTGGGCTGGTGGTTGGATGGGATGGTCCTGAACGTCTCTTCCAACCATGACGATTCCATGATTCAATGATTCTGGAGGCCTTGGCTCAGTCACAGAGTCAGAGCTGAACTGCTTAACTTGGTCCTCTGTAAGTCACTTCAGTAGGCTTCATCCTACGAGCATTTGAGCACTGAAGTATGTCATGGTAAAATGAGCAATGCTATTTATAAGTTAGTGAGTTGTAAAATTTAATTGGCAGTATACAGTCATTCATTAACTCTCATGCCTTCATTTGGGGGACAGCGTGCAGTGATGTACTTACTTGAAATTTTGGGAGTTATTTTTGTGAGAGGAATTTATTGAACAGTCAGATCATACCATCAAGAAAAAATTTTCACAAACACCTCATCCTGGAATGACTGAAATGAAGGCACATATGAAAGAGAAATGCAGATATGCAAATACAGAAAATAACAGAATTTAAAAGTGATACAATTTAGGAAGTTGATAAAGTGCACTATCTCTTTACAGTTATGTTAAACTTAAGTTTCAGGAAGTCTAGGCTTATCTAGAGTGTCTTTGCATATATGGAACAGCATAACAGACTTGCTTTTGTACATAGTTTTTCCAAATTAGTATTTTTTCCATGATTGTCACTGGACTAAAACCTGGATTTCTCAGTTTCTCTTGCTACTGGCTTGTTGGTGGTTTTTTTTGTTTTTTACATAATGCTAAAAACCAAAAATGATTTACCCTAGGTAGCTTTTTCTTATTACGAGTGTGAAAATTAGCAACTGATTTATGAAACTGAGCTGTGAAGCAGCAATGAATGTCTGCCTTTCTAAGTAAGCACAGGAGACATATGGCCCAGATGACCCAAGTGGCAACGTGGCATAATTTTGGGACATGATGTCATATGCTGTTCTTTTATAAGTTGCCCAGATCTGCAGTCATACTCCCATTCTAGATGTTGCCCAAAACGTTAAAAAAAAAAAAAAAGGTGAAATACTGTAGATTCAATAGCATTACAAAATGCTACAACAAAGTCTTTTCCCTGCTTTTGTGTCACAGCACAGATAACAAGATCAAATCTCAATGCTCTTTGTATCAAAGGAGCAAAGCAATAATGCCTCCAGCCAGGGAGAACTTAGGTGCTAAGCTGATCTAACAACTTACAAAGCAGAATATATCTTCTCTAAGAATAAAAATAAATACTTCAAAGGACAGAGGGCTCATGACATGCATAATGCTCAGTGTCAGGTGTACAGATGTGAAATGCTGCAAAGACAAGCACAATGGGATGTGAGCTATTGTCAGCAAAGGTGCTGTTGCTCTGGAAGCTTGTGCCAGAGCTGTTCCTATTTGGATTCAAAAGTGAGGAGGCCAAAAAAAAGTCATGCAAAAGAATGTATAAGCAATTGTCCACCCTGAGTACTCTGAAAAAGAAAACCTTGTATGTCCAGGAATGTTTGCATTGTCCAGGACATTTGTATTTGCATCTTTTCTTGCCCAGAAGTAGTAACAATTGTTAACTTCACAGCAGGAGTAATTACATAAATGACTCACAGAAAACAATAAATGCAGGATTCAGTCAAGGTGGACATTTCATGTAGACAGGAAGCCCAATTTAAGAGGAAACATCCAAGAGGTTAAAAAAGAATTTATCACAAATCTGAACAATTTGTTGGTGGATTACATTTGCTGTGGGTAATTTAGTGTTAGAGAGAGACGAAAGAGTAAAGGTGGAAGAAAACTGCCACACCAGCAGTTTGAGTGGAGCAACCTAACAGACGGCAACTGACTTCAAATTACAGGGGACTGGTGAGCTGTGGCATCCTTAACACTGAAATTTTGTCAAGATTAAATAAATAGACCCACTTCTGTCGCTTTGTTTGAAGAGTATTAGCAGGACAAAAGAGACACTAAGCCCACCCAGCACAGCACAGAAATTAGTGAGGACTTTGGCCAAACCTGTTTAACAAACAAGGGGGACATGAATAAATATCTTGCAAGATGCAGCAGATGAGTTGATAGGAAAATTTAATTTTGCGGTCAAATTTCAAATCACAAGAGTTAACATTGGAAAGAAGTATGTCCTTTAGCCAGATAACCTCATCAAATTCTTGGTCTCAGACCAGGAAACGAATGTGTACGTGCTGCAGGGATTAGCTGCCCAGTACTGTTCTCTGTTGTGTAGGGATGCCTATAGACAACCTCAGGCTGCTGTGGGAGAACGGAGCCGCTCAAATTATCTCGGAAAGGGCAGCTGTGGTATTGCACAGGCCTCAAACATCGGATGCAAATCAGTCTCAATTACTCCTGAAGGTGTGCTCTCATACACTGTCTGTCTTGGGGTTAGCAGTCGTGTACTTTCCCTGGAAAGCTGGAACAATAGCAAAGACAGTACTTGTCAGCTTTAATAATGTGCTCCTTGGAGCTGACTGTGGAGCACTGCTTAGCCTGTGTGCCTTTCTGGGGTACCATTCTCTCTACTGTCAGTGAAAAGCCAGGAATGGTGTATAAGGAGAGCACAGCTATCAAAGATCACCGAGTTTGGGTGCATTCACCAGACGTTGCTAAAGAACTGTGCACAACTTTTTATGCCATCTATGTATTCAAAAAACCCCCCAAAGACAGTAACTAATAAATGCTGCTGTCAGCTGTTCTGTGCTGGAACAGATTTGACAGCAGCCCAATTGACTCCAGCTATGCAGAGTGTATTCCTGCATGAACAGCATTCCAAATGTCAGCCCAGGATTTGGAAAAAAATACTTGCACATGAAGGTACTTAACCAGTCCTACAGATCCAAAGGGAGTTTGGACAGGAGTGAGTGGATGAATCACCAGCACCCAAAGCTATCGTGAAGCTACTTTTGCTAAATCAAAGATGGCAACAGGAAGAAAAAGGTATGCACAGAAATACTGTGCTGATGTGCAAAGTTTGGAAAGAACTATTTATATTAATTAAAAAAAAAAACTGAAATGGGATTAAAATATGAAACTACGAAATGAAATGTGATAGTCAACATATTTTGGTGTAAAATCATCAAACAAAGGTGATTGTTTGAGGAGTTCTCTGGTTTGGCTGGGGAAATGGTACAGAATAAGTATATTTCTTTGCTTTAAAAGATCGTACTAGGCTATGACCCTGATCACATATTGAAGGGGATTGAGAACTGGCTAAATTACAATTCTCAGTTAAAAGGTGGTACGTGAAGAGTGATTATTTAAGGAGCCAATTTCTACTGGATTTCTGTTGATACCACTAGCAGACTCTATTTGATACTTTAGGCAGTTTTGAAATAAATACAAAAATCACTGCAGATAATTGTGAGAATGACATAAGATTAGCAAAACAATCCTATGTGGATGAGATGAGATGGTAACCTGAAAAAGAACCAGAAATGCACTTTAGCAGAGGCAAATGTGAAGTTACACATAGAAGAACAGAAAATGAAAGATTGGAAGGATCATCAGGGATACCATGGGCATGAAGGTTGGCATGAGCTCCCAGCAGGATGTTGTGGTAGAAGACTTAGCACAATCTTTGAGTTGAAACCAGACGTTTGAAGAGGGGGAGTGGGGAAGTGGTTTGTCCCTCCCTCTGGTGGGGAGAGATGGATCTTCCATTGCCAGAGAATAACACCAGCATTTGTGGTTTTTAGGTATTTACAAATTACAATGCATGAAATACCCCCAAAAGTTATTTGAGATTAAGAGTTTATTCTCTTCATCTGTGTAAGACCTACTTTAAATGTCCAGTTATGTTTAAGACAAAAGTTGTGGGGAGTCTTGGTTGCTGTTTGTCACTACAATTGTGTTGAGGTGAAACAGGGATTTAGCAGGCAGAGTAAGGGTGGTTCCTTGCAGAGTCCCTGCTCTGGGGCTGGCTCTAGCAAGGGAGCAGGATGCCATTGCATGCCCGAGCCATGGTTTCACGGCTCCCTTTAATCCCCTTTAGTCATCTGGGAGTTGGCTTCACCCCTATGGAGAACTTTGCTGAAATTTCTTCAGAATTTCGTTCAGCGAGGAAGGCACTATGCTCCTTTATGTAGCCATGAGCTACACCCTGCCAAAAACCCCAGGAGCCATCCCCACCCCCTCCAGCCAGATGGCAAGGCTTGAGCAGATGCTAAACCCCATATCCAAACAGGTTTCCCAGGGGACAGATGCTGAAAACAAGATTTGGCCATTAGCTGGTGGAAGTGCCTGCAAGAGGAACAGCAGGAGTAGCAACACTGAGATGAAGCTGCAAAGAAACAGTCTCTGTAATAGAGCCAGGGATATTAAGGTCCTGAGTAAATGCCAAGGAGACAGAGCGTTCTTAGAGCTTTCACAGGGCTTTTACACCGATGATTTATTTAAAAAATTAAAAACACCTCAACAAACAAACAAAACCAGGAAATAAAAAAATCTCTGATGTGTGATTCTTCGAAGATCAGAAAAACTGGATGTCTTAATAAACATCTCTTCAACGATGCAGGACTTCCTCATCATTTTATCAGTTAACTCTGGACAGCAAGGTGAAGAAAAAGAGAAAGATCAGGAAGACAATAGTGGGTACTGAACAGCTCTGTAGTGAATAAAGTTGTAAGAGGAACAAATGTCTAACAGGTGAAACTAGAGAATCACTGAAAAAATTCCCAGTGGCACTAATTGGTACTTTCTTTTTCCCAAGTGAGACTGGATGCAGTTCTAGAAGATATGTTTTAGTGAAAACACAAGCTGTGCTTCAGTCAAACCAACAAGATTAGTGCTTTAATAGAAAATAGGTGCATAAAACTTGAACAGGATGTTGGACTAGATAATGTGACGGTGAACTGCACGATGTTTTGGGTTTTGCTGTTTGCTGTCAGGTTAGATCTATCTGCTCCTGAAGGCTTGGTTTGCACTATGTGGAAGTCCAGCTAATGCAGCCCACAACCTGCTTCAGGCCCTGTGTGACAGACAGTGAAGCAAGAATGTCTGTAACCTGTTCACCTCCTCCTCCTCCCTCTTGCTCTGTTTTCCACCCTGTATATTTATATTTCATGTCCCTGAGGGAAAATGCCACTTACAGACCTGCAGAATGGTGGATTGGTGACACCCTGGAGAGATAAGCAGAAGACAGCAACTGGTATTTGTGGCACTAAGATTACACTCACAGTTCATGCTTTTTTTTTACATTTTTGATACAGGTGCATAGGCACAGAAGTTACAAAGGCATCAATGGAATTGGTTATACTACTGTGAAATGAAAACTCGTGCTGAGGATCACAGAATTACAGTGTGACCTCAGAATAATGCCTGTGATCACAGTGTTTTCCAAGAATATCCCTTTATATGCAGTATGGGAGTTGGTTTATTTTATTTTTGCAAGGAAACAAGTATGTCCTTTCCTTACTGTTCCTTACATAGGACCCCAGGCTTATTTATCTTTTATGATTGTTCCTCAAATGGACAGCTGTGAATCCAATGTAATGCTGACTTTACATTTTGAGAAAGCAAATTTAAAGAAAATTTAAGTATAAGGGTTGTGTATCTATGAGTTAGTAGTGTTCAAGCAGATGCTGATTTTTAAAACACAAGTTTTCTAATGACGTTTTTTCAGCCAAGATGAAACAATTAACTGGAATTGTTCAGAAAGAGTTGTGAAAATACTCAAATTGGGGAACAGGAAAAAATTTCTAAAACTTCCAAAGAGTGAAAAAGTATATTTAAGCTATAACTTCAGTTGTATAATTAAATATGTGTGCAAGTGAGGCTTATGCAAGCTATATGTACATTTATCAAGCTATAATATTTAATTTTATTTAATAAGACAGAGAGTTCAAGTTAGTCTGGTTTAGAATAATTTTAATCTTTATAATCCTATCCTGTTCCCATTTAAATTAAATAACAATGAGTACAGTAGAACAGGACTAGGATTTTATTATATTAAAAATTCACACCGAATAAATTCTCAGCACCTAGGGAGAGCTTTTCATATGCAAGGAACTACAAACACACATTGAGAATTTCAGTAATCTAGTAACACAGTATTCAGTCTGTGAACTCGTTCCAGTCCACACAACTCCAGGCAGTTCCCTCCAGGACACACCTGTGTTTGGGAAGTGTGCCAGCATGGCTTCTCGGGAACCTGTGAAGCATTTCAGGTCAGTAAAAGTGATTGACCTCTAGTGATGACCACAATCTTAACTGTACATTTGGGATTTATTATAGATTTATTATAAAAAAGAAAACACTTTTTGGTTGTGTTGGCATGGTACATTATTCCTTTCTCTTAATTTTCCGTCTTTTCTCATCTGCCTTTCCCTCTGTCCTTCTAAACTTGAGGAGACAAAGCAAAGTACTCAGAGAGTAAAGTTACTGATTTCTGTGTAATACAGGGGGAGCAGATAGATAGGAGACTTTTATGCAGGAAAAATGTAAAACCACTTTGGTTGCTTTACAGAATATAAAGCTGAGGTGAAGAATTGGAGCTACAAAGCCAAGTGTGCTTCTTGGGTCTGACTGCAAAGAGAGGAGACGGACTGGGGCAGGGCGAATTCTCTGCTCAAGAGGAAGCTTAGTAAAGGCAGGCATCAAAGAAAGACCCAAGGGCACACATGGAAGTGCTCACAGCTCACTGGGAGAAAAACTGAGGTGACATACAGAGTTTGTGAGCAGCAACTGGAAAGTTTATTTACAAGCACTAAAAGAAACATGCTTTTCTGTTTGATTCCTGACTCACTAAGTGAACCACAGCTTTTGATACATGTTTTTAAAATAAATAACATTTCATGAAACTACCTTACTTTTTCATGAAAATACTTTGCTATTAGAAATGCTTTTATAGATCATAAGCCTTAGATAGCTGCTTATGTTAAAAGAGTCAAAAATAACAAAATTAGGGTTGACAAGTATGGGGATTTCCTAGCTGAAGTAAATAACAGAATTTGAGGGTGTTAAACCCACATTTTTTATAAGAAATCACCTTAATTTTCTTTTTTTACTTGTATCTTAGATGTTATCTGGTTGGCACTTCTATTAGGAGTGCTATAAATTCTATTTATTCCTTGCAAAGCTTTACACTTCAGTATTGCTGTCCAAAAGGTTTTAATATGTTTTCTATTTGGTTATATTGTTTTAAATACCTGTATTTTCCAATTTAACAAAAGCAGTCATAATGCTGGGATGTGCAAACATAGGACTTACGCTGATCTGTGTGTAAATTGCTAAAGAAATACAGATGTGAAAACAAGCAATGAAATTGATATTACTTTGGCTGTGCACACACATCTGTGTTTCCTGGTGACTGTGGGTGCACCACTAATTGTTTATGTAGAACAACAGGTAGAACAGCAGGAGTAGCTGCTCACAAATCCACACTCCTATGGCTTCCAGGCTCTCGGTAGCCAACAGCTGGATTAAAGTTCCAGCACCTGCAGCAGCAAGGCAAGGCAGGAAACACAAGAAATATATTGCCAGTGCCCATGTCTTTGTCTGAACAAGAGTCTGTGTCTTTTCCAGGTGTTTTGTGTAACAAGGTGGAAAGTACTTGCACCTCATTTCACCTTTGGAAGGTACATGAATGATGCATGCAGGACAACATCATGTTCTCAGGATAGCAAGGAGCTGTGTCAGCTTCCTCTTGGGCACTCCTCATAATCCTTGGCTCCTGCTTGCCAGCATCCTGGTGTTCCACTCCCTGACCTTTTCTGTGCAGAAAGGATTCCTCACTTCAGAATGTGAAATGAGTTTTCATTCATGTTTCTGCTGGGTTGACAAGATAAAATAATTAATTGCTACAGCCAAACCAAGGTTAAAGTTTACTAAAGCATTTGGATGATAGTGTATCACCAGTACAGCAAGTAATTCCACACAAAAAAATGCTGGTTCAGCTATGGTAAGGATTTCTACAGAATAATGGCATACGAGCTTCTTGTAGTTCTTATAAAATCACTTACCAGTCTTCCTGGGGACTCCTTTTATTTTCTCTATATTAGTCTTGCTCTTTCAGAAATGATTACAGCATATTAGTTAATAATGTCTTACTTAAGCGTCTGACACTTCTGTTCTGCAGTGACTGGTTTTAGCAATTTCGTTGCAGGGAACAGGCCAAAAAGCTGATCTTGTGGTTTGTCCATAGGCAAAATGGGCCTAGTATTTCATGCAGTGGAAAGCATGCAAATTTCTTTATTGATATTTGTAGATCTGGATTTCTGCACTCAGCCAAGGTGTCTGACAGGAAACTTTTCTAGGACTGGGTGCATAAAGTTCAAAATTGAAATGAAGAGTTTTCCTTCACAGAACTGCCTTAGGTGAAAAGAGTCTGAAAAGATTCTTATCAGACCGTCCCCATTTAATCTCTAATCCTGATTAACAACTGATTTTGTGATGCTCATTTATTATGAAAGTAAGTGCTATCAGGCATATTATAGCTTTTTCAATTAATTTAATAATTTCCCATAAGAATACACATACAGCGAATCATTTCTCAGAATGTTGGCAGCTTTGCTAAAATGTTTCAATTAAATCACATTTTGACCCTTCTGATATTGCTCTGAATTTTAATTACTTTCAATTGCAGACTACTGGTTTAATGATGACCTGAATGTATTTCTTAAAAACTAACTGTGGGTGTGGCTGCATGCAGCAGGGGTGAAAGGTTTGTTCCTTGTGAACTGGTTGTTGGCCCACTCTTTATGGTTGTTTTCTGCAAGCACTTAGACTTTAGAGGCCAGATCAGGACAAACACTGAGCACTCTCACTGCAGACATTTTGTATCTCACAGAAAAAGCAATCTAGATGAAAACATGGCATGACATTTGCACATAGTATGATTAGACCATGCATTCTTAAATTATGAAATGTATACACATTGTAACAGGAAAAAAAACTTTTTCCCTTCTAGTCCGAAAAGCAATTAATACAATTTGTCTGAAGGTTACAGGGAGTCCTTGCAGTATGGGAAAGATTTAGAAGTTGTAAACTTTTTCTCTGGAAGTTTTGCTTTTTTAAAAAAGCAATACTGAGTTTTCCTACTTTTCCTTTTTCCTTATTCTGCTTTCTTCTGCAACGTTTCACACTCCTGCATTACCTGAGCAAACTTCCCCATCTTCCTTTCCCCATCAGAACTGTCGTTCACATTTTCTTCCTGAATTGAGTGTCTGACTACCATGTAGTCAAAAAAAAAAATTTTTGTCTGGTCTGCACGTCCAAAGATCCTAAATTTTTTCCTCTCTTACTCCTTTAAGATAGAAGAAATTTTCAATCATAAGCAATGATTCTCCTCAGCATCAAAAAGCAACTGTGTTTGTAAGCACAAGCAGTGAACAGCTTGGATTGGCCAACTGCTATAATTTCGGGTACATTGATGATAAGAAGAGATTCAGAAGCAACAGTAAAAGCAGCAGCACTTCAAACTGTAAATTTTGGAAGAAGGTTGATTAAACCAGTGCCCCTGTCACTGAAGGAACTACCAAGTAAGTGTGTAAGGCCTTGTGTCATATGAAAGAGGCTGCTCCTGCCATCAGACCAGAACGTGTTCCTCTTGTGTGATGATGTGACATAGTTTACCATGGTATGTAGGTAAGAGAGAAATGTATTCCCAGAAAAGAGAACCCCAGGAACACAGTGCCACATGACCCAGTGCTACACTGAGTGTCTGACCCTGAATTTCAGAGAAGCTGAGGTCAGAAGTCAGGTTCTCAGCGTTTCTGAGAAGCTCTGTCTTTATCATTTCTCCTTTGCTAGGCGTGGCTACCATAACATTCATGAAGGGAATGATGTTATTTAGGTAATTAATAACACTGAAGCAAGTGTTAATTTTACACTTTATTGGTCTGTTTTTCAAAACTACGTGCCTTTAATGCTGATCTGTACCTACTTTTCCAAGCAAAATGCATCCACTTTACACCAGAGAATGATTGCAACTGCACTGAGAGCAGGACATGGTCGCTGGTAATTTAACCACTTGACTCTGCCTTCAATACCTTCAGGCAATTGGCTGATTGACATTTCTGCTGAAAACCCAGGTCAGGTAACCAAGTGGTGAGTTGTGGAAAGACCACATTCCAAGGCCTCTAGAATAAATGAGGAATCTGAACTGTTCAGGTCTCGGATTTTCATTTTTAACCTTTCACAGTGTTTATTCTCTGCTTAGCATCTTATTCCTTTCAATTATTCTTTTATGAACACATTTTCTCATCTAGCTTCTTTCTTATATTAGGGGACAGAGTTAGGGCCTCAAGCCAGGGCAAATTAAAATAAAAGGAAGCTTTCTTTATGACAGTGCAACCTGCTTATCCTACTTAGAGTCAACAAACAAAACACAGAAGGGAAATGTCAATAGACAGTTACAATGATATTTTAAGAACCTAGCAGCAAGAGGAGATCATTCAGGTCCTGATGAGTTCCAGTAGGAGGTTCCACTTGGGCCTTTTTGAGTATAGTAGAAAAAGCAGCTTAAAAAATCTTGATTGCACTCCGCAGCATTGATTTCTGTCATTACTCCAGCAGATCAGACATTGTCAAAGCTACACACCCCAGCGTGTGTTCAACACTGGGAGGTGACCTGAAGCTGGTTCTCCAGACCAACAATTTTTGGTTTAACTGAGCTGAAACTTCAGTTCCACGTTTGTAGAGGCAAAATCTGTAATGTCATTTAAAGAGAAATTAAAATGAGTCTTTGATCAGATTAAAGGTGGTGTTTTTATCAGCATGGAATAACTTAGGTTTGGAAACATTTGCCCTGCAGATGGGTATGTCCAGCTACATCACTGCTATAAATTAGAAGGAATCCTTGAAGGAACATATTCCTCCTTAGCAGGAATATTTGAATTTTCAGCTATGTTAGTATAAACTCAGCTTCAGACAGGGTATAAATCTGATAATTACATGTAATCCTACCCTAGCATTAAATATGAATCACGACTAATGGGTGTATCTCAGGATAAGGGCCTGGCCATTCTCTACACAGAAATTTACAACTGTGATCGTTATCACAAGCAATAAACACCAGCTCACAAATACCTCAGCTGCAGAGCAGAGCTGCATGGCTGAAGTGTTGTGCAGCTGCTTTTGAGTCAAGCAAGGACTCTCCCTGCAGCTCCACATCCCACTCTCCTGCTGCCTCCCTTTTGGCCTCTCCCGATCACGCTCTGCTCTGCTCTGTGTGGGCTCTGCTGTGCTCCACAGGTACTCCCAAGAGCTTCAAAGGAGACTCTGAGCTAGAAGAAGGTGTCAGGAATATTTTCTTGCTTTGGAAATATTTTTGCCTTTCTTGCTACCTATCTTAAAGAGCTGACATTGGCTGAGCTGTTCAATATATTTGCTGCCTGAGCCAGTTCCCACAACTCAGATGCTGTAGGTTGGACCAAAAGCTGGGATGAGGTGATTGACAGGGGGAGGTGGAGTTGTTCATCCCTCTTCTTGTTACGAAGACTAAGTTGGTTATTGCTGCCAGGAGGACACCTGAGATTCCTTGTCCTGTGATGAGAACTCCCTCTTCTATCAGTATTTTTAATAAGAGGTTTGACTTTTTAGAGAAAGTGCTTTCCAAGACTGGGAAAAAAAATGGAAGTAAGGCCTCTGAAGGTTGGAACTACATTTAAAGAACCTGACAGAACTTTCATGTTCCTCATTTGGGGTGGCATAAGCTTATTACAGGGTATGTTTCACGCTTAATTTGCAGGAAGACAAAACCTTTAATTCCTGGTTTTTTGTATTCAAATAGAGGATATGAGCAGGCTGACGAGAAAAGTTTCTTTCCCCATTTCATGTACACCACTGACACATGCAATAGGAAAAACAAAAACAAAAAAAAAGCTGGCTATTAAGGGGATTTATTTACTATTAATTAGGAACAAGAGGTACATCAGAATTGAGAATCTCTTATTTTTACCATTTGGAATAGAAACATCATAGCTATCTATTTCATTGTGTTCCTAAGCAGTTAAGCAGTAACAGAAATAGGTACACACTATTGAAAATCTGCACTTTGTACATTTGTACATAAATCTGTGTACAGTGTATTGTCTGTACATATGTGCAGGATGTACCCAAAATGTGCAACTCTACATAAAAAGGACAATAGGAGTTAAGAATCGTACCTTCTATAAAAAAATACAAGGAGAGAAAGAAGTCTGAATGCTTATGATCCCTGAGCTCAGATTCAACTCATTTTAAAGCTTACAAGTTCTGCTCTCGCTGTTTAGTAATTTTTTCAGCTTCTGTCTTTGAACACTGGCTTTCATAAATAGAAGCTTTCATTGACTCTCCTTTTGGCTCCAAGAAATTTCTAACCCTTCATTCACACAAACAGCTACAAATAGGTGCTCATTTCTATTTATCTCACTTGTTGGTGACATTTTTCTATTAATTTTGATCAAAGCATTTGCCTTCCACCTTAAGTTGTCTCCTGTGCAGATGGTTACTCTCCAGTTACATCCTCAAACTCTTTACCATAACTAATGAAATTATGAGCTCAGTAAAACACTCAAGCCCCATTCCAAGTACACAAGTTTATTTGGTTTAAATTAGAGTTTAGGTATAATGACAACAAATGTTTGAGGTTTAATTTCTTGCCATATTTATACAAAATAAAAATGTTAAAATGATGCAGTTTGTGATGGTCAAAAATAAGACAATAATAGGGGAAGAAAAGGGTTCTGAATCTGCACTTCTCAAGAAATTATACATATGATTTACTTGTTGATTAGTGTTCCTGGTTTTTATCATTTTCAGCTAGAAGCTCTCAGGAGTAGGATTGCTCTCAGTCTCTCATCCTCCTTCCTCTTGCTGACAGCTAGCATGACTCAGTCCACAAAGCATCAGCAGAGTCAGTGAGTCAGCCATGTGACATGGGCTCTATCAGTCCATCGAGGAGTGACTTAGAAAAGAGGCAAACACAAGTTTTTGTGCGGAGGGAAGACAACTCTTTCAATCAGACAAAAATAAAGCATTTCATCCAACCACCCACAGAAGGAAGTGACTTCATGGAGCTGACCACATAGCTGCTGCCCTGGTAGATGTCAATCTATTTTGTTACTTCCCAGCAGGTCAGAAAAACATTTTGCTTTTTTGGTTCACAGATAATTTGAAAGAACTCCTAATCAGAGTTTAAGGTACATTTTCCAGAAACCATTTCATATAAAGCTTTTGGCTCATTCAGTCTCTAGTCTCTAAGCACAGAGAGTGCTTCTCCCACTGGTAAAGTCACTGAGCAAACTCCAACTGGAGACTGGAGCACTTCTCTCATTTCTCTGCTGGACAAAGCATTCTGCAGCATGCCTTCTGTGTCAGGTGGGGCTTAGAAAGATGCTCCAAAGACAGGGCAGGTTTTATGCTCTTTCTTATACATTATATATACAGGATACTTTATACATGATGAGAGTAAATCTATTTTCAGTCCATAGCTATTGTTCCCAGTGTGCTGTGGAATGAAGCTGTTCCTGGCAGTGCTGATCTCAACCACGTGTCAAAAATTTCCTTGATACTCGCTGAGTTCCAGCTACCAAAACTCTTCGTGCTCTGAACACGTACAGGATGTGGCCTATGGCAGTATTTTTCATTCT
Organism: Corvus moneduloides; assembly: GCF_009650955.1. NCBI lineage: Eukaryota > Metazoa > Chordata > Aves > Passeriformes > Corvidae > Corvus > Corvus moneduloides. The sequence continues at coordinate 52,402,881 of NC_045481.1, read as the reverse complement.
TTACCTTCTTCCCAGTAAATAAATCTAAGTTAATCTTCTAAATAGAGTTCCTGAATTATTCAACTTACAGAGTGAGCCCTAAGAAACATTCCCCAGACACATCCTTTTTTTTGCCTTGAGTGATTGCAGAGGTTCTGCTGGCATTTGTTAGGTGTGGACATCTTTGCAGGGGACTGTTCAAATTATCAGTGGATACTAAACACCACTGACAGTTTCAAAGGTTAGTAAAATAGACAACACATTCACGCCAGCAGTACCCCCCAGCAAGAAGAACCAAGAACAGTGAAGAACAGTTTAAAAGTCTGCTGATAATCCAGTCTAACAAATACAATTTGTGCAGTGCATATCAACTGCAAATTGATCTATCTAATGAATCTTTAAATTTCACTCTGGCAGCAATTCAGAGAGCTGGAGCTCCCTAACATTGAGATGATTAATCTTCTCTATTTTTAATGAGACATATACCAACACTGTGAGCTTACTGCAGAATGAGCATCCTGGGAATCATCTGCAGGCCATGTGCTTTCTACTAAATGGAAGGGGAAACATGGAGAAAGTCTGTATTGTTGAAATTGCTTCTTGGGCATTTTACAGTGGTGTCTTGGACGGGAGAGCTGCAGAGGATTCAGCAAGAATGAGAAGTTACTTGGCCTGTGTGTCAGTTTACCTGCATTTGGGTTACACAGAGGGGCTACACCATACAGAGCAGGTTAATTAGAAATCAGACATCCCCTGGAGCAGGTTCTGCCCAGCTCCTTGGCCCTGAGTGGCTACTGAACAACAACCACACCAAACTGGGATTCATACCCCACCGAACAATCTACCTCACCAAAAAGAGAGATGGCCCTTGCAGCATTTACCATCTACAGCTTTTAAATTGTGGTACTTATTTTATTTACATCTTTCAGTCTGCATCTTTCCTCCTCTGTTTCAGGATGACTTGGTAAAGATTTGTCTGCATAATAATCTGGTTTCCAATTTTGCTTCCAACATTCTTCAGTTTAGTATCTAGTTGATGCTTTGTCAGAAGTTAGAGAGGAAAAAAGTCCCAGTGTTTGAATCATTTTACCTGGAGTTTCAGAAGTAATTAACCGAAAAGAGATGACAAACACGATGTGCATTTACAATAGGGAAAAAAATGCTATATTCTACAGTGTCAGCAATTCTCATCTTGCTAGTATGTACAATTTTCTAGTGAAAGGGTTTGAAAAAACAAAGGACTCCCTCATCTGGCACCAATGCCCAGAACAGCAAGTTCATAGGCCTGACCAGCTTCTCAGGGCATTAAATTCCTGAATTATCAATTGCAAATATTAAAAGAGCTAATTACATGGTTTCATGAAATAATTTAAAATAATTTGTTTCCAAAAGAAATAAATTCTGAGTAAATTATAGCTTGGCATGGAATCTGCTCATGATTTGAAGCTTTATGTGGAATCTGACCACAATTTATAGTTTGGATTATTTCCTGCCACTGGATTTGGCAGGGGCTGTACTCGTGTAATAGTATATTAGACTACTGAGATCTTAACTGAGTCATCAACTTCCCGTAGACACTTGCACTATAACATCAGTGAGTTTTGTACACGTAGCAATAAAGCCATGCTTTTACGAGCTCTGCTGTGTGCTGACCTGCATCTTCCTCTTGGCTTTGGAAAGATCAGTGATCTCGGGAAATACAGTCTGTAAATACCACTGCTATGAAACAACTGATCTGCTGGATCCTGTATGAGCAATTTTAAGAGCTGTTTAGTCACGGAGTAATCAGACAAACGAGGCTGAAGTTAAATCTGAGTATCCAGCTCTCCCAGGAGAGCTTCCTTTCTAGACGACCCTGAGGAAGAGTTGGACATTTACGAGCAGACACAGCTGGAAAAGGGACGAGGGGGTGTCACCGTAGCTCCCTCAGCCAACCCGGCTGCCCAGAAGCTTATGCAATGCGCGTTGTCCGCAGGGTTCCAGTGTTCTCCCTGGAGAACTGTCCCTGTAACACTCTGTGCTGCCCGGGCACTTGGAAAGTTCAGGGATCTCCTGCTGCCAGAAGATTGCAGAGGAAAAGGTGCTTCGAGGTCACATTCGGCTTGAACGCGAAGGAATCCGCGAACAGTGGGACATGCCCCGCTGGCTTTTCTGCGAGATTTCAAACCTTCTTACTGACAGGAACCGACGTGAGGAAAATCCTGGGGCTGATAAAGAAGTTTTCCTTCTTCCCGGGAAATAAGCTTTCTTTTCGAACGAGAGGAACAAACCCAATAAAGTTCCTCTTTTCCTAGAAACCCGACACTGTTCCAGCGCCACAGCCAGAAGCGCCGAGGGGCTCCCGCCTCCCGCTCCCTGAGGGGAGATCCTGCTCCCTTCACTGATGTAAAGCCATTGCCGAGGGAAAACGAGCTCACAGACGGGTTTTATCCCGCTGCCCTCTGGCACGATCGGCGCTGGTGTGTCCAGAGAAGGGAAACGAAGCTGGGAAAGGGTCTGGAGCACAAGTCCTGTGGGGAGAGGCTGAGGGAGCTGGGGGTGTTTAGCCTGGAGAAAAGGAGGCTCAGAGTGGACCCTATGGCTCTCTGCAACTCCCTGAAAGGAGGCTGTAGCCGCGGAGGGTCGGGCTCTTCTCCCAGGAAAGCCGCGACAGGACAAGAGGACATAGCCTCTTGAACTTCCCCTCGTGTGCCAGGGGAGGTTCAGGTTGGACATCAGGAGGAATTTCTCCAAAGAAAAGGTGATTAGACAATGGAATGGGCTGCCCAGGGAGGTGGTGAAGTCACCGTCCCTGGAGGTGTTCAATGAACGACCGGACGTGGCACTCTGTGCCATGGTCTGGTTGACACGGCGGTGTTCGGTCATAGGTTGGACTCGATGACCTCAGAGGTCTTTCCCAACCTAATGGATTCAGTGATGTGTGTGCCTTCTCCGCAGCCGGGCCGAGGAGCGGGCTGCTACCCCGCCGCCCCGCACCGTATTTACCACTACTGAGCGCATCCCCGTTACCGTATATACCCACATGGGTACGCCCAAAAGGCGGTGTTACCGTATTTACTGCCACTAACCCGCCACCACATTTCAAGGACGTGGAGCCCAACACGTGCTCCTGTATACCACGGCAGAGCCGTAATGCCCCGAGAAAAGCGCATGCGCCGTGAGACGGCGGGGGCGGGAGCGCGGCCGCGACCCGGTGGGGTGAGGAGAGGAGGAGCGGCCGGTCCCGCCTCCTTCTTCTCCTCGTCCTGCCCGCGGCTCCCGGTGCTGCCGGTCCCGCCTCCTGCTCCCCGCGGCTCCTGGTGCTGCCGAGGCCTGCCCCGGCCCTGACTCGCCGGGCCCCGGGGCGTCGCGGAGCCATGGCGCAGCGGAGGGCGGCGGAGCGCGGGCCTTGCCAGGCGGCGGCGGCGGAGAGCGCCAGGCACCAGCGGCAGCTTCTGGAAGGTGCCGGGGGCTCGGGGCGGCGGGAGCGGGGGTGACCTCGCCCTGGCATCGGACGGTGCCCGATGCGGCTGTCGGTGCCTCTCGGCGCCTCGGGCATCGGCCCCGTTCCGCGCGGGCTCTGGGGCGGCCGGGCCGGGCCCCTCACGGTGCGTGCGGGGTGAGGCGGCTCCCGCCCTGCGGGAGCCGAAATGGGGCACCGAACCCTTTCCCTTCTGCCCTGCGTGAGGGAACACGCGTGGTTTTATGTCTCTGTGTGTGCGTGTGCGTTTGTGTTATTCCGCTACCGGCACAGCTGAAGTATAGAAAGTAGAAGTGCCAGAAAGCGCAGTGGGCTGTGTTTTTCTTTTTTGGCCCTATAAGTTGCTTATTTATTTATTTATCCTTTATTTTGCTCCTTGGAGAAGTTGTCAGAATAACCACGGTTACAGTGCACTGGAACAGATTGCCCAAAGAGGGTGTGGAGTCTCCCTCACTGGAGATATTCAAGAATATCCGTGTGGATGCAGTCCTGTTCCATGAGCTCTGGGATGACCCCGCTTGAGCTAGGAGGTTGGACCAGATGACCACTGTGGTCCCTTCCAGCCTGACGGTTCTGCGATTCTGTGGTTGTACCTGCTTTGTGGATGCTCCCTTTGGCCTCGGCTGACCCAGCGCACACCTGTGGGGTCGCACTGACCTTAAACCTAAAAAACCTTAAAGCCCATAAAATTGCTAGCTTGCCCAGCCGGCTCCGTGGGTTTCGTCATCCAGTCGCTGCATTTCACAACAGTGAGGTGTCACCGTGACCCGCTTGAGTGTTGTGTGTTGGCATTGTAGTTGTGCCAGCAGCATCTGCGAGAGAAAACAGCCTCGGCTCTTGGAGTGTTCTTCAGGTGACCCTGGGTGTGAAGCTGGGTGAGCCTCAAAGTGCCTGAGGAGAGAGTGGTTTAATACATGCCCAGTGTGGATGCAGAGAGTACTCAGTGTTCATTTCAGTTTTAAATTCTTGATGTGTGTAGTTGCCTTTGTGTTAATCAGAGTATTGCACTTACGTGGTCATTTTGATAAAAATCTAAGATGCAGAAGAGGCCTAAAATGTCATTGTGTCACTTACTGCACTCCCATTGCTTCCACTATGCTGGAATTTAAGGGCTAATACACACTTATATATACCCATATCCACATGAATGTAAAATATGTGTAATTCCCAAGACTAGGAACTGTGATCTTTATATCACAGGCTGGTGTGTGTGTGTGTTTATATAGGTTTCCTCCTAATGAATGTGTCTCACCTAACTGGCTGTATCTGGTAGTCTTTCATTAGAGGGAAAAATCTGTTAATGAGCAGGTTTCAGAGTTATGTTGTACGTCCTGGAAATTTAATTTCCAAGTTAAATCTCTAATTAACTAGACTGGCAGAAAATTTCTGGCAAAAAGGAAAACATATGTATGGCTTACGTTGTTTAGCTCTGATTTTTCTCTTTACAAATGTATTTATTAATTAAGGCCTGAATTCTTATGGATCATAGAGATTGACTTCTGTGGGATGTTTGCCAGTGTAAAAACTTCAAGGTTGTTTGAAAGTTTTCCAGGAACGTGACTGATGTGTGTTATTGAAAGTGTTGGTAGGAAGATGATGTCCACAGAGGGTTTGCTTTAATATTCTCTTGAAGGATAAGTCTGGAATCTGTTGTAAGTTGTCAGGGATTGATTTTTGTTGTTTTGTTTTGGTAGTGCCAGGGGTTTTTTCTAAGTTTGTTTTATGTTTAATTTCAGGGAAAGCTCTTGCAGAAGGTGGATCAGCTCGGACATCACTTCTTATTTTAGTGTCCATCTTCTTATCAGCTGCTTTCCTTATGTTCCTGGTATATAAAAATTTCCCACAACTTAGTGAGTAAGTATGTTATGAAAGTTTAATTTATCAATTATTTATCAAATAATTTGCTTTTCAGTATCAGATCCTGCATGGGGATATGGCACAAAATCAGAGAATTGGTCTTGATCTAAGGTTTCTGTTGCACAGTGGAGATCCCGTGTTTTGAGGTGTTACCCTCTAGCACATTATCGGTGTGTCCTTAACCTTCTTCAGATGAGAGTCAGAGTGTGCTTGGTTCAGTCTGGGTTCACTTTAAACTTCCTTGTGCCTTGGTAAAACTGGAGGCTGTCACCAAAGGGGAAATCCTTCTTCCTTCCTAGCTAAACTTTGCCTTCTCTTTTTCACCTTCTTGTTGCACCCAGGACTTGTGTTGGGAAGGCAGGCAGGCTGACAGGTGAAAGCCTGCTTGTCTAACAGTTTTCCCTTTTAGTAGTTAATTTTCTGTCTGATTAACTTGCTCAACAAGGTCAGTTTGCAACAGCCTGATCCCTAAGTCTGATACAGAGGAAGCGAAGACACTGAATTGTGCTGCCCAGAGTTGCACCAGATTAAGGTGTGACATGAGATTTTGCCCTTAGAGCTTTATTTGTTTGTGAGGTGAAGTTCTGCCACTCCTGCTGCACTTCAACTGTTATGACCCCAGCACTCAGGCAACTGCAGTTGGTTTTGGCTGAAACGTTGGCTCCTTTCACTTGCCAAGGTTTAGTTTGCTCAATTATTTCTTTTTGGTCAGTACTTGGTAAGAAAAAAAACCTAGAAGAGAAGCACATTATTGTACTGAATAAAAAAAAAAAGGTTGCAAATACCTAAAATTGGGGATTTTCTAATATAAACCACACTGTAAATATTAGGTATTCACCTGAGAGCATTATTACAACAATAATCATGGTTTGTTTGCTGAAGCTGTAATTTAGTGATGTAGTGTATCTAATTATCTCTGTATTCAGTAAGTAATTGTACTACACTGTTTGATTATATTTCCATCATTCCTGCTTTTTTTTTTTTCCTCTCCAGAGAAGAAAGAGAATGTATAAAGGTTCCTAGAGATATGGATGATGCAAAGGCCTTGGGAAAAGTCTTGTCCAAATACAAGGACACATTTTACGTTCAAGTGTTAGTGGCTTATTTTGCCACATATGTTTTGTATCCTTTTTCTGGTATAAAGGGCAGCTTTGATGTAGTCATGCTTCTCTGAAAAAATAAGTGAAAAATACAAATTGATAACTTCCTGGTCATGGGTGAAGTTTAACATACTTTGTTTAATATAGGAGTGTCTACAAAGAGACACAAATATTTTAAAATCTTGGAAATTTAGAAACATTTCTCTCTATTAGGCTTGGTCTCACTTTAGTGTTATGATAACTTTTAAAATAAAGTGAATTTTGAGGTAGAAATTACTGTTTGTTCTAAAGGAAGACTGAGACTGTTGCACTGCTCTTCTTTGAGACATTCAAAGTTCCACATAAGGGTAGTTTGTAGAATATTTAGCAGTATTTCTGAAGGAAAGTATTTTGAGCCATCTTTCATCTCTGCACTGCCCAAATTCAGAAAACCCAATCTCTGTTTTCTTTTAGAGAGATGAATTTCTGAAGTACTTTCTGTGTAGGGAGACACAAAGGCTACCTGTGTTCTGTGTTGACTTCTTTTTCCTGAGTGCTGAATATATTAATTAATCATTAAACACACTCTTAACTGGAACACTTCACTAAAGGTTAATAATTTTAAAGCTGTGGAAGAGGTTTGTTTCACAGTTTTAATTCAGGAGGCTTTCGTAACTCAGGAGAGTCAGCACTGAATGTGCCACTAGTAATTATCCTTCAGCTCATTCTTTTAAAGTATTTCACAAAAAGTTTCATGTTTTCCAAATTATAGATCTATGAAGAGAATTAAAATGTTAGTGTCTATATTAACAAGGAGGAGAATAAATTGGCTCTTTATTGAGCTGCTCTAGGAGCTGATGTGATGACCTTTACTGTCTCAGCAGCAGACTGTGATCAGTTTCTAGGCATGGTACAGTTACCTCTGAACCTTGACATTGCTTAGTGAAAACTGGACTGACTGTAATGGACTCAGGAAGATTATTGGACTTCCTAATATTTTGGTCAGTTCAACTTGGGTAAAATAGTGTGCAGGTTTTTTTGCTTTATATCTTTTGTATCCAAAGTGAGCAATGCATCATAGTCTCAAGTATGCCTAGCAAGCCTTAAATCCAGCAATCTGCTTGCTTACGCTGCAGAATCCTAATTTTTGATTAAAAATTTAAATTTAAAAATTTTTAAATTTCTGACTGAAAGTAGTGGTCAGCTATTGTAGTCAGTGATTACACCAAGCCTATTTGTAAGGAAGTAGTAGCTGCCTTCATACATTTCAGTCTTCCATGAAACTGGTGCTTATGGGCTCAGACAGGCCTGTGAACTTTCCAGAGAGAATATCTGAAATTGCACATCTCTAGTCAACAGTGTAAAATCAGAAGTCTGTGTTTCCTGGAAGTCACAATAAATCCTCTGTGGCAGTTGTAGCACAGATAAAGAGAAAAATGCAGTCAGCTTTTATTACTTACTGACTTATTTTTTTGTATGTGTAGTGACAAATCTACATCTTGTTGCTCTGTGCTTGCACTTCTTGTGCTATTCCACAAAAGGCATTTTGAGGTAAGGATCTTGAGGGGCCCTGCCTATTTATAGTTTTTCAAGTTGTAATATGTATCCTGACTGCTTTTAAAGTTAGGAGGTGTGTAGCTTTCTAGGAATGTGTTTTCCCTTAACTAAGATGCATCCAGCTTGCAAACATTTGCTATTCCTGGGTCTATATTTCTCAGTATCCTGTCAGGGTTTCTTTATCCCTTTCCACTGGCCTTATTTCTTGTTTGTTTGGTAAGTATGGAAAGTAGTTTGTGAGGGCATATATTTTTATCGATTTGGAGTACAACCAAGCATCTGAGCAGCTTCCTATTGGAAATGATCAGTCTGAAACTGGCATACACTTCAGTTTCTGATGAACTACTGAGTTCTTACTCAGCTCTGCTGCAAGAATTACCCACAAAAATTCACTGTAGCATTGGGTGATGATCCAAAACACTGAGCTGTTTCTCCAGGTTTTCTTAATAATGAAGACATTTGAGTGTGAATCAGCCAGAGTTTCCTTTACTCTAAATTTGTTTAGCATCTGCCAGAACCCAGTCGTAATTTCACAACACAGTTACTGTTGTTTTATTATCACACTACAAAATACATCTGGTTTATAACTGGCTTAAATATGCAAGAAGCTTAGTTTAAGATTTGAAATGTATTTTTTCAACAAGCTTTAATAAGTTATGGGCCAAAGATGCAATCATAATGAGCCTTAGTATTGAAAAGGTAGGGAGGACCCTGTTGTTCAGTTTTCATGTTTGAATTTCTTTAATGGCATTGTGCCTCTTATTTGCAAAGCTTTCACTGTTCAAAGTCTTAAAACTGCAGAAGCACTCGATATTAACTGATAAGTAATCAATGTTGTCTACTTTGAGTGCTAAGATTGATTCAAATGCCTTGGAAATAAACTGTCTTGGGTCAACAGCGTACTTGGGGAGTGTGTACATACTGCTGGAGGAGAGCCCTGATGGAGGGCTGCATAGAAACCTGCTCTAGCCAGGCAGTGTAGTTTATAGGGAAACAAGGCTGACATTAATTAGAGTTTCTGCTCATTTATTGTCTGTTTTGATTTTTTTTCAGTGCTCAGGACTTGGAGCTTCCTTTTGCTATATGCTTTCATACCTAGTGGGACGTCCTGTTGTGTACAGATATTTAACAGAAAAAGCAGTAAAATGGTCAGAACAGGTACGGTTTCTAGAGATGCTGGAACTTACGATACAAAATGTGTCGTGGAAAAGCATGGAAAACTAAGAGGTCTTGTGCTCATGTATGTCATTACACAGAAGGGATTCTGGAAGTATTCCTGATTTTATGGTATTTCCCATGAGAAATTTGTTCTTACCTAGGAAGTGTTTGCAACTGATCACCCCCCTGGTTTATTTAGTGTCAATAGGAAACCTCTCCAGTTATAGATAATTTCAAGTAATTGCTCTCTAAGTATCAGGACTAATGAAAGCTGGATTTGTGTTTTTGTGTTGGAGGAACCTGTAGCTGTATGTCTGATTGAGAAACATTAATTTGAAGATGTTATTGTAGTTGGAGCATTTAGAAACGTTCTCTTACAGTATCTGGTAACATTAATTTCAGCAAGTCTTGATTGTGAGGTGAACCTAAAGGTTTTGCAGTACAGAAATACAGTGTGATTTGTACTTGACCCTATGTGTCTTTCTTTGATACTCTGAAACGTTCAAACAATTTTTTTTTTTTTTTTTTTGGCAAGTATGAAGCACCTGTACTCTGGTCAAGATTTTTTTTGAGTTACATAAAAATGCTTTAAACTTGTTCCTCATTAGATAAGATCTGGAGCTGTCTGGCACAACTGACCTTGTTAGGTTATATACTATTATTTTGACTCTTGACCCAAGTAAATCTTCATATTGCAGTATAATCTTGAGACTATTCTGAGCAGCAAATGGTTACTATTGCCATTAGTAGAACTGAGCATGTGATTTAAAATTGCACGTGCAGCTCATATCTCACTGTGTCCAGGTTAATTGGACTGTATCATGCTTGTGTATTGAGGTTAAGCCATTTTATATGCAGCATTAATCAATATTTAAATATTTCTCCTGTGTTAAGATTTAAGAAACCCACAGTGCTCCTGATTTTGGTGTTACAGTTAAATTTAAATTTGGCTAAAGCTGCAAAACAGGGTTGTGGCTGGGGTGAGCTGCCATGTGAGATTTCAGGTGGAATTGCAATCAGACCAGATTTGTTTTCAACTGTTTGAGGCTTAATCTTAGTGCAGGTCTGCTAGGATGGGCCAGAACTGTGGATGCTTGGCTATCCTTGCAGCTTGGCTTGAGGTCACACTTGTCTGGAAAGACTGATGTGCTAGAGACAGGCTGGAAGGAGAAGAGGCTTTGTTGTAGCATTGGTGTAAGGAGCTAGGCTAGACCTAAAAACATAATTAATACTGTAAATGAAGTTGGAGCTGTTGTTGCTGCTGGGTAAATGTTAATGCTGGGCACTATAGCCTATGGGGAGACTGGCTTTGGAACTGTGCTGGGAGCAGCCACCTCATGAAGTTCAGAGCTGGGACCTGGCTGAGTTTCCAAGTGAGGAATATAGCTGTGTTTGAAGCTTGATCACAGGTTAGGACAGAATGGATTGAGGAACAAACTTCCTTGCTAGTTGCTGCAAAAGCTTTAGGAATGAGATTAGAGACTGGCTGTGTTGACTGGGCCAGAATTAGACAGAGGTGATGTGCTGAAGTTAGAGTAAGGCCTGTGGCTCTGCCTATGACTTACTTGCTGCTTGAGTTAGCTGAGTCAGTCAGACACATCACCACTGTGCTCTGTCACACACAGCTATTTCCAGGGTGATCTCAGTACTATCTAACAGGTGATTCACTTCCCCACATCACGCATTTTTAACTGATTTTTATGTTTACAACATGTAAATGTCCACAAAAGACAGGGATAAAAAGCCCCTTTAAACCTCTATGGTTGTGTATTTTCAAGGCAGGGATTTTTTAACCAAATGTTTGGTTTTTCTTTTTTGGCAGGTTGAACGACATAGAGAACATCTCATTAACTACATAATATTTTTGAGAATAACACCTTTCCTTCCCAACTGGTTTATCAATATCACATCTCCTGTAATCAATGTGCCATTGAAAGTGTTTTTCATTGGCACTTTCCTAGGTAAGAGTTGTGGCTCGTGAGCCACAGTTTGGGGTGGCCAGAAGAAGGGGTATACACTATAGATTTTTTAATTGGCATATTTTTGCACATACTTTTTAATCTGGTTGGGAAACAATCCAGTATTTTTCCTTTATGAACTTAAAATCAGTTTGAAAGGAGAACTTGAAATCTGCAGAGCCTAAAGAGCAGAGATTATTTGCCTGTTCTCCTGTATTTGAGTTTGCATTAAAAATATTAAGAATGGCATAAAACTAGTTCTTTTGATAAGGGGTTTTTGTCTTTGAATTCTGTATTTACAGCCCTCTTAAAAAAAAAAAAGTACAAGACAACAAATTCTCAAGATTTTGGTGTTAAAATTTGGATGACTAATTATGGCTTTTTTCACCCTAACAAGCTGTTTTTTCATCCTTTCCTTGCTCCAGGTGTAGCACCACCGTCTTTTGTAGCCATTAAGGCAGGAACAACGCTGTACCAGCTTACAACAGCAGGGGAAGCTGTTTCCTGGAACTCTGTTTTTGTTCTCATGATTCTAGCCATCCTCTCCATCCTACCAGCTCTCTTCCAGAAGAAACTGAAACAGAAGTTTGAATAAGGATCAAACTGGACCAGAATTTCCCATATTTCATCTCAGGATCAGCACTTCTGATATTTGTATATTTGCTTTTCTATTGGATCTTAAGCAATTAAAGGGGAGGCTTGTAATTGATAAGAATGTCTTTAAATGAGCACATGTCCTTAAATGGAAGGAAGTGTGTTCAGAAATGTACTGCATATAGTTTTGTAACCAAACCACCAGTGTTTTATTTTAGGAGGGTGTGTATGTGGCCCTCAGGATGAGGGAAGTGAGAATATAGATGTAACATTTTGCTCTAGTTATGTGCAGAGCAAAAATTGTAATGTAGACATAAACTACAGGTGATGCTTTCTAACACTTGCAGGAAAAAGCCCTGAATTATTCAGTCCAACTTTATAACATTGTCTGTAGGCTTGCATGTGATCTGGTCTGAGTGCATTTCTCACTAACAATATTTTCCTTCTTTTTTGCCTTGGGGAGTTTCAAAATAATATAATGGTGCTCACTCAGAAACAAAGGTTCTTTGCAGTACTTTAACTACAATATTATTCTCATCCTGGTTGTTTACTTCTATTTATTAGTGGAATTAAATACTTGAACCTACATCTGCTTTACTTACTGGGTTAACAAAGGCAAAGTGTCACATCATTCCCTCTTGGCCCCTGTAAAATTTTATTCTGGGAGCAGATACAGGAAGGGAGGGAGCAGCTTAGAATTCTTATCTTGGCTAGCTGATGATTTTTAAGTTCTAATTTTCATTTTTTTAGTGTTGATTATTTTGCCATTATTTCACTTGCATAGATTTATCCTGCCAACTTAAGAAAGTGATCATATGGTTATGTAAAACTTGCAGTTCTCAAGTGATTTAAAAATGCTTAAGCAGTGTAATATTACCATTTCTCAAGCAATATGTAAAGAGTATAAAATTTCTCATTGCAGCTTGATTAGCTAAAAGAAATGTCAGGTACACAAACTGGTGCAGTTCCTATCAAACAGCTGATCCCAAATAATGTTCAGAGCACCATGGAACAGCAGGCTCTTGTGTCGGTGTATATAAAAATGGGGGGTTCCATTGTCTGCCAGGTCAGTGACTGGCAATGGGCAACCAGCCATGACTCGCCTTCAGCAGAACTCTGTGTGTTCTCTCAGTAAGGTACAAGATACCTCCCCTTGTGCTTCCAGCTGTGGTAGTTTGTTGTCTTGTCAGTGGAACCCCATAAACCAAGGCCCTGGTCAGGAGCTGGGGAGCACACTCGCGTTTTATCCTACTGAAACCAGTGCTGCTCATGCAGTTTAAGCTGATGCCTCTGCAGTGTCTCCCTGAAAAGGGAGTTGACACAGCAGCATGTGCTCCAGTTCCAGGGTTTATTTGTCCGTGTCCTCGTGTTAACTCATGATCATATCATAGATCTTTGAGATGTTCATGAATGTGATAATGTAAAAGGTACTGGTACCTTTAAAGGGTTTATTCATTCTTGTAACATAATGTTAATTGACTGCTTCGTTTCATCACAGTATTACTTGTAAATATATAGTAATATTGATAGACCATTTGTCTTTTATTTAAATCCAGGCTGCACAGTAAATGATATTTTTTACATAAGTATATAAAGGAATTTATATCAGTTCTGTTTGCAAGTTTATTGTAAGATCATTCAGCTTCAGCAATTCTTTTGTTATTTAGAATTTACTCTAAAAGTGTACTTTGGCATTTAACACTGAAAAGTGATTCCTTTTATTGCTGCCATTCTAATCTCCAGCGCTCCTCTACCCAGGGGATTTATTCCATAGTAAACCTGGATGTGAATTGAGCCATGTGAGCAAGGGTCCCACGGACTACTGAGAGTGAAGCTGCTGTAGATTTACAGCCTACTTTTCTGCAGAGTTAATTTTTCATGCAGATGAACTCTCAGAATAAATTACCTACTATTTATTTTCCAGTGGCTTTTCTCAAAATTTGTCTCAATTCTTGGTCAGTAACAGAAGCTGTTTTAAAATCCCTCCCATGCTGTGTAAAGCCAATGTTTTGGTGGAACCTTCTCACTAAAGAAGGAACTGAAATCTCCTTCAATCTAATGTGACTTGTGCTATCACTTGACATTTTCACTGAGTTCTGTTTCACTATGGAGATGGGGATCAGGCTTTGTTACTGAAAACCTGTTGTGTTTCAGCCACAAGACTGGCTTCCCATCATAATAACTAAAAGCCTTAAGACCTTAAAAAGGTTCAAAATAGGGTTCTTTACTTTTTCAAAACCTTAGCATTTTTTTTAAACCCATCTCTTCTGTGTTTATCTTCAGCTGCCAGCAGCCTGAGGTGCTTTCCTATCCCATGAGGACTTGTGAGGGTTGTGAAGAGTAAGGCAGGCGTTGTGGAAAGCAAAAAAAGCACTGTGTTGTGGAGTACTATACTAGCCTACTGTTTCCTTTAGGAAATCCAGAAAGTGATCCAAGAGAGAGCCATAACATTTCAACAGAAAAATAGTGGCTACCATGGAACAAACCAGGACATCAGAAAGATGTAATTTTGTTTTTTAATTGCAAGGGATTTTGAGCTGTTAGGCGACCTGTTTATCTTTTGGAATTTTTTTGGTGATACCTGCATGACATCATTACTAAGTGTCTCTTGCCATTTGATAATAAAGCTGTTATATAAAATATGAAACACTGCACTTTTTGAGTATAATGAAGCATGCTGAGTTTCCCACTAAGCCCAATTTTTTATTAACCTGTTTAAAAGGGGTGAGTCCTTCCTCAACGGTATTTTTAGTCATTGATTAAAAATTAAACTGAGCTGATTACATCTGTAGATGAGATTAATTCTGTTTCTACCTTTATTTCAAAATAAGTAGGTAAACTTGACTTCCTTTTCTCTCTGAAATTAATTTCTTGTATACAGCAGTAATTTTGAAAATTTTTCTGGTTTGCAGTGGAAGGCAACTGGGTCTAACTTCTGTCTCTTCAAATACAACTATTTGCATAAAGTACCTTTTTTTTCCCCATTAATCTCTTATGGAAGGCCCCTGTGCCAAAGTTATTTCAGCTTCATTTACCTTCCCTTAATATTCTGTCAAGGCCAGTTTATGACGTGTTTTTTTGCCTTGTATAGAAAACTTGCTGAAAGGGTGAGACAGAAGAAGTAAAAGTTAAAAATGAGAAGCTTTTGTTCGTGCACAGTGCTGTTATGCAAAGTCAAAACATGGGGTTTTTTTAGGCAGCTGAAGATTTTTGTGTGTTCCTGAGAATTTTCATCATGCGTAGTTTCCTTCTGTGATAGTGCGGGGTTTGGGAACCCTATAGTTTAGTATGGCAGTACTAAGAGGGAAATAAAAAAGGGTTTTGATGGGAAAGTGGGACCCAGAGCATGTTTTTCAAATTTCCATCAAAGAGAAGTGAATACTCCAACTATTTTTATGACCAATTGATGTCTTGCAATGACAGACATTTATAACTCTCAGCTGGTGGCTTTATAGCTCCAGGTCACCCAAACTGAAAGAAGTTACAGCCTTTTAGTACTGGCAATTAATATAAATAATGGCATAATATATTTACTAACATACCATAACTCCCCTGCCAGTTCTTAAAAATGCTCCACCTAGTGTGATAATTCCCATTTCCTTGTTTTATAGTACACAAGAAGAATCTGGGTCTGGATTATGAGAGCTCAAGTCAGTGACTGGTGTATATGTGAGAAGCCTCATAAAAGCTCCTTTCTGCAGATAGTCTTCCAAACACAAGAGAATTCTGCTCCTGTGCAGCTGTGGGGCTTCAAAAGTCTCCTCATAGTTGTAAAAGGTTAGTAGGCCCTGCTAGGCCCTCAAGAGGGCTGGGAATGCTGCAGTGGGAAATAGCTTTTAAAATTCTGCCTCAGAACTGGGATCTAATGTTAAACTCATAACTCCTGATTTTTCCTTTACAACCTAGCCTTGAGGAGTTGTATCTAAAACCTGGAATTTGCAATGTTTACTGTACTTGGAAGAATTCCATGTCATGAAGAAGTATTCTGAGCAGATCACTGAATCATTCTATGTTTGACTCTTTGTTCTGTGTTAAACTAATTTCTCATGGCTGAGAATGATAAACTTCCAGTCTACCCTGAACTTGTGCAGGAGCTGCTTCTCCAGCTGGATCCCTCTTAAGTCTATGGGGCCTGATGGGATTCATCCAAGAGCAAAGAGCTGGCTGGTGTCATCAAGAGACCTCTCTCAATGATGTCTGAATCTTGGGAATCTGGAGAGGTCCCAGTCTACTGGAAGCTGGCAAACATTGTCCTGGTTTTCAAGAAGGGCAAGAAGGATGACCATGCAAACTACAGGCCTGTCAGTCTCACTTCAGTGCCCGATAAAATTATGGAGACGATTCAGTAAAGCTTTTGATGCTCTCACAGTATCCCTCTGGACAAAATGTCCAGCACTCAGCTGGGTAAACACATCATGTGAAGGGGTCAGTAACTGACTCATGGGTCGGGCACAAAGGGTTGTAGTGAATGGAGTGACATTACTAGTGGGTCCTGTCACTAATGGGGTTCTGTAGGGTTCTGTCCTCGGCCCAGTTCTCTTCAACATCTTCATTAATGACCTGGACGCAGGACTGGAAGGAGTACTAAGTAAATTTGCTGGCTATACTAAATTTGGAGCAGCTGTTGATTCCCACGAGGGCAGAGGCCCTGCAGAGAGACCATGACAAGGGCTGGATGATCACCAACCATATGAAGTTTAATAAAGACAAGTGCTGGATTCTGTACCTTGGTATGGAGCAACCCTGGATGTACGGACAGACTGGGGAAGGAGATGCCGGAGAGCAGCACCATAGAAAGGGACCTGGGGGTCATAGTTGTTGGTAAATTGAGCATCAGTCCGTAGCGTGGGCTTCTGGAGCTGGGGAGAAGAGGGACAATGCTGCATGTGGGAGTGTGGGAAATGTTCCACACCCTGAAGTGCCAGTTCTGCTCTGATCTGTGCCCTGATGTGTGAGGACCTGTGTGTTAGATGATCCGCTGTGCAGGCTCTATTCCACAAGCCTGTTGTGTAGATGTCACACCAAATGCATTGTCAATAAGCAGCCAGATTCAAGTACCTGGTTTTGCCGGCTGGAGAGGATTGCTTTAATGGTAAAAGTCACTGACTGGATTTTTGTTTTCTTAAAGAATCTGGGGTAAATATCTTAATCAGAGTCCATCAGCACTCTGACAACTGGAGCAATTTGTTTGTGCTTTGAGCTCTGTTAGCTTTTGAAGCTTAGCTTATCTTGGGAAACAGCTGCCCAGAAAAAAAAGGAGATACCCTATTTCAGACTTCTTCGATTCTCTGAGCAAAGTTGAATGGAACTGTAAGTTGCTGTTGTGGTTTCTTACTGCTCAGTAAATAAACTCCTCCAATAACCATGACTGGGATTGCTGGCAAAGTAAATCTGAATTAAGTAATATGATGAATACTCAAGATATCTTCACACCAAGTTCAATATTCTTTGCTATTTTAAAGACTTCATTCTCTTTCACTTAAGGTTTGAGCTTGAAAATACAAGTCTTTGCCATAAAAAACAGCAGCTGCATCAACATTGATAATCTTGCCAAAGACAATGAATCTTTTAAATCTCTTCCTATTTACTAATATGTCTTTATGATTATCTGGCTAAAGAATCCTAGTTTCCACAGAATTCACAATTCCACAGATTTTCTCAACATCATAAAGAATACTTTCAAGAATTCAAAATGGAGTCTAGAGTGTCGTTGTCTCACTCAAGGACTAATCTAAGCCATTTGTAAAGTTTCCTGACAGAGTTGCCGTATTTCGGGTGTTTCCTGTGATGGGAACATTGGTCAAGAAGACTGACAGATTAAAGCCATTGGAATTAGATGTCACAGATGCTCTTTGTGGTCACTAGGCAAGAGTATTTCAGAAATGAAATAATGGGGGAGGAAAAAGATACGATGGAAAAGAGACAGTGACTGAGAAAATGGGAGGAGAAGGCTGTAGCTGTTCAGGTACATTGCTGGATGCAGAGATTAGAGAGGGACTACGCTGTAAATTGGCTTGGAACACAGAGAATTTATCTGACAAAGTAGGAAAGAGCTTTCCACAGCAAAAATTTGGGTTAACATTTTGTTGGTTCTGGTTTGTGCAGTTCCACCCATCTTGTTCCTTTCTCGTAGCAATTCAAAGTGAATCTGAGTTTCTTCTGAGATTCTCCTTTTAAAAAAAATATTTCTTGTCCCTTACCCTGTTGCATAGCAAGGCATGTGTGCATTTAATTATTGTTGCTCAACAGTATCTCTGGTAAACCTCTGTTTACTTACTGGCCCTGTTAACTTTATGTACTGAATATTTACTAAATACATGGTTATTTCTGGAACAGTTAAGGTGCAAGAACAATTTTTTATTTCCCCATTTTACTCTTTATTTGACAAAAAGCCCCTGCCAATATCTGTGCTGTTTCTCTAGACTTTCTTGCAAGTCCTTCTAAGACCCTCAGGCTATGGCTTTTGTCATAAGGGTTGAACTACAGTTCAGGCTTATTTGAAAGAAGTTCACCACGTGCTGAATACATTGTCCTTTACCACACTGAAAGCAGATTGAGAAGACAAATGTGCAAAAAAATGGCTAGAGAACACAGCAGAGTAAGAGCAACCAGATTTAGCTATTTCTGTTCTCTGTTGTGTCTTCCACACACCACCAGGCAGGCTCAACACAATCTAACTGTGCTTTTTGTAGAGTAAACTCAAGCCTTTCACTCTAATAGTGCTCCTACCCTGACACCTTTATTGAAAACTTTCCCTCAAGTTGAATAGTGCTTAAAAACTGACCTCTCAGTCAAATCTAAGCAACACTTTCCTTCACTGATAACCCATTCTCGGGCCCATACAGTCCTAATCAAGTGACCACTGATACCACCAGTGCTATCCTAACAGTTTTTCCTGGTTCCCAGAAGGATGTCCAGCTGTCCACAACTCACTGGGCAGAGTGGCCTAAGAGTTTAGTTGTTGTGCTTCAAAAGGCTGTAAAATATTGGCAGTGAAGTCTTCTTATATGTGCTGCTGTTTCTAGTCCCTGCAGAGAACTCGGTCTGTCTTGGCAATGGAAAGTCGCATAAATGAGGTTTCCTATGCTTGGTAGTGTGTTAAGTTAGATCAGTGTCTGATCAATTCAGCATTATGGATGCACCCTTAACTACTTGGTTAGTCCTGGAAAATAATCATTAAGTACTGCAAAGTTTTAATCTCTCCTCTTACAAGCCCCATAAGATAGGGAAGGATTCTGATGCAAATGCCACAAATAGAGAACGGAGAGAGGAGAGGAAGGGGAACTGCTTACAGACCTAATTTTAGGCTAGTAAGGCCATCCCAGGTGCATCTACAGCCAGAGGAAAAAGCATTCTCAAGGCAGGGCATGGGTTCCTGTCACTTATCCCTCAGCAGCTCAGTTCGGGTCATCCTTCCCAGGGCTTGTTCTCCTCTCCATGCTGAGCCAGAGGGGAGAGTGGATTTCACTCTGTGCAAGCCCAACTGTTAAGAGAGATGTGTGTGATGTTAATCCAAATAAGAAAAAGAAAACAACCTTAAAGCCAAACAATCCCTAAAGCATTTCCCTGCAAACACAGCTGCTTCACAAAGCTGTGGAGTCACGACAGCCACCGGGGCCGCGGGGATGGGAAGATGGAGGTGACAGGAGGACGCAAGCCCAGAGGTGCTTTCAGAGCAGCATCAGGCTGACGTGTGCCTGAGTGAGCAGCCCTGGCAGCACCTTCCTGGCCTCTGACTGCATCCAGTTCTGGGTTCCTCAGCACAAGAGAGACATGGAGCACCTGCAGTGGGTCCAGTGGAGACTACAAAATTGATCAAGGGACTGGAGCACCTCTCCTGTGAGGAGAGACTGGGGGAACTGGGCCTGGACACAACACGTTGGACTTGATCTCAGAGGTCTTTTTCAACCTAATTGATTCTGTGCTTCTGTTCAGCCTCGAGAAGAGAAGACTGGGAGGGGACCTCATCAATGTCTGTAAATACCTGAAGTGGAGGTGACCGAGGATGGACCAGGCTCTGCTCGGTGGTACCAAGCAAAAGGACAAAATGCAACAGGAAGAAACAGGGAGTTCCACCTGAATGTGAGGAAGAATCTCTTTACTGCGCAGTGACTGAGCACTGCACAGGCTGCCCAGACAGGGCGTGGGGTCTCCCTCACCGGAGATATTCAAGAACAGTCAGGACACAATCCTGTGCCACGTGCTTAGCAATAACCCTGCTTGAGCAGGGAGGTCGCACCAGACGAGCCGCTGTGGTCCCTTCCAGCCTGCCCCATCCTGCGATTCCGCGCTTGCGGCGGGGGCAGAGCCCTTCCCTGGGCTCCCTCAGCCCTGGGCTCCCTCACGCCACGTCCGTGCCCGCGCGCCACGCCGCCCCCTCCGGCAGCCCCGGCGCGAGCAGCAGCGCCAGCAGCAGCATGACGTCACCCCGCGCACAGGGCGCAGGCGCGGCGTTGCGGCGCGCGGCCGGGCCGCCCCCCCGGAGAGCGGCGGGGGCTGTTCCCAGAATGCCGCGCGGCGCCGCCCGCCCCGCGCCGCCATGGAGGCGGCGGGCGCAGCCGGAGATCCCGGCCCCGCTCCCGGCGCCGCCCGGCCCCGCTCCCGCTGAGCCCCGCGCGCCCCTCGCCCTGCAGCATGAGCGGCGGCGGCGGCGGCTCCTCGGCACCCGGCCGCTTCGCCGACTACTTCGTCATCTGCGGGCTGGACACCGAGACCGGGCTGGAGCCGGACGAGCTCTCCGGTGAGTGGCCAGCGGCGCTCGGCGCTGGGGCGGCGGGGTCTGGCCGCGCCGCCTCCCCGCGCCGCCGCCTCCCCGCGCCGCCGCCTCCCCGCGCCGCCGCCTCCCCGCTCCGCCGCCCCGGGCGCTGCGGGGGGAGCCTGTGCCCCGCCGGGAGCCCCGGGCGCTGCGGGAATGCCCGGCTGGGCACGGACCGGGGTCGGTCAGAGTGACCGAACTCCCCCAAAGCCCGTCAGAGTAGCGCCGTGAGACGGGCTGGGCAGAGCGCGGGCTGTGCGGTGGCATCGCTTTAGGTCGTCTCAGCCTCAGCGGCGGTGTCCTGCGCTCTCTTCGGAGCCGCGTTGCGTGTATCAACTTTAGCCAGGCATTTGAGACACACAGCCAATCTTAAGGAATCGGATTTGGGAGAGAAGGCGAAGAGCATTTGCGTGTTCAGTGTTACCTTTTTTTTGGAGCACAGGATAAGAATTCTCTTGCAGCAGTATCCGAAAAGAAATCGGATTAGGAAGTGATTACTCTGCTGTTAGGTGAGAATGTTCACACCAAATACACAGCTAAACCGTATCAGTCTAGACTACACCACTGGTTTGACACCACTGTGTCAAACCAGTGTTTTTAAGGTTAAAACTCAGTTCTGTGTTTTAGCAGCCCCTCGCTTCAGCTTTAGTCTCATTGTATTGGCCCCAGTTAAATCAGAGGTTGCTTAGCATCTCTAACTGTTCGGAAAGATGAAGGAATGTGGTGGTGAAAACCTGACCTAACATCAGTACTGATCTTGTGTATTTGAACTCTGAACTTAACCAATAATACATTCTCTCTCCCCAACTTCGTTTTCTTTTTATTAGCTTGCTTTTATAAGGTGTCGTGGGTTTTTTTACATCATTGCATTTAAGCTGTCCCTCACTAAATAAACGCTTGTTCCTTGTAGAGTGGAATTAGTATTATTAGAACTGACTTTTTGCATTGAGTTCTTCTAAAGTTTGGCTATTATGGATACTCTTTTTTTTCATTTAATGACTTCAAACAAAATTTCTCATCTGTCCCTCATGCTGAGCAGTACCTTACCCTAAGAGAATTCACGTTTGTCTAATGTTAAAGTGACTAGAGGCTACAGTTTGAGACTTGAGGAGTGAGTACAGCATAACAGTCTGCTCTGTAATGGCCCTGCAAATTACAGTATCAATTCGATTTAAGGTATCTAAAGAGAACAAAATGCAATGCAATTTCATTGAGGGATATGTGACGGGTTTTTTTAAATCAAATGGCAAACAAAGTTTATAGATCGAAAACGATTAACAAGATGTTAATTTTGCTATGCATTTACTATATATCTACTTGTGTAATGTAGTGTGAGGCACACTCAGTAATGCTCTCTGTTCTTGATAGGCACGTGAATAATTCTCCTCACATAATTCAATTTAAGATCAGCAGTGCATTACTTTGGGCTGGCTATCTAATAGTAAACTGGAAGATATCAGTGCCTTTTTAAAAATATTATGTCAGAGTGTGCAGGTCTGAAAGCTGGTGCGTGATGTTCTTTCTGTATTTGCTTACTGTAGTGTGTGATATATCCTGGTCTCTGCTGTTCCACCATCGTTCTGTAATGGTATTACTTGTGACAAGGTGTGGGGTTGGGGGGAGAAGAGGTTGTAGTATTTATGGGGGAGACAGATTTTTACGCGATTTGAGAAAAGGTTTTAAAAGAAGGTGGGGGGAAATTTCTGACAGTGTCACAGCATAAGGGCTAAGTGGAATTCGGGTACGTTTTCTTGAGTTTGTTGTGTTATTAATAATGCATGATAGTGTGACTGATAATGCTTTCAAACAGTGTCTTAGGTTATAGCCTCCTCCAGTGTCCACTGATAAAAATGGAGAGGGCCTCTGTTGATTTCAGTGGCTTTTGGATAAAGCTTGGAAACACTTTGTACTTCCTGGAAGCCTTTCTTGTTTGAATGAAAGGGTCATTGTGCGCTGTTTTTTTCCCCCCCTCCCTCTGATTTCTGCGCTGCAAAATAGCTTCTGAATCCTCGTACTGTTGAAACAATTGTCTTCGTAAGTGGCCATTGCTGGGAGCGAGGCGCTGGCCCTCGAGCCGGTGGGTGCAGGGTGCGGAGCCGGGACGCTGCCGCTGGAGCCGGGCACGGCGGGTCCCTCCAGGGCTTTCCTGCGTCAGGGCTGCCGGAGCCCAGCCTGGCATGATGTCATCGCTACCCCTCTCCGCCGCAGGGAGCCGGCCGCCGCGGCTAGGGCCTCCGGGGATGCTGCCGGCACACTTTGTTCTCGGCATGCTCACGGAGCCGTGCATTTCGGGTGTTCAGCCTTCATATCGGTGGTACAGCGTTTTCTGCAGACTTGGTAATGAGGCACAAGCTCAAGGAATTGATGCTCGGTCTAGTTACTTTGTTTGAAGAGACACCTCTGATGGCGTTTTCCCTTTGTATGTTGGAAGCTTACTGAATAGCACAGCTGTAATGCTTTTTCCTGAAAAAGTTGGCTGGCTGATGGAACATGCACGGAATATGTATATATGTTTGTTTTCTTTTAACGCAGTGAGAAATCCTGTATTTAGGACTTGTAGTTAGCATGGGTTAAAGAGTCTCTATTGCTAGGGCTTTTTTATCCCTGAATTAAATTCTGGGCATCCTTTCTTATTTTGATAATTGTGTTCCCACCGGCTGACCTGTTAAAGGAGATGGAAAATATTTGCTAGGTGGTACTAAAACACAACCAAAACCCCATCACTGGATGAAGCTTAAGCTCCAGTGTCAGCTGCTAAGCTGGATGAGAGAGGAACTGCGGTGTGTTTTCATGTTTCCAGATGGTATTGATATGCCAGAAGTGATGACAGAAATTTTTCATTACACTGCTGTGGTCTGTTTCAGGTAAATTTCCTTCACAGAGCAAACCACAGAAGGGTTGAGGTTGGAAGGGACCTTTGGCAGTTGTCAGGTCCAACCCCGCTGCTGAAACAAGGGCTCTCTAGGGCCAGTTGCCCAGGACAATGTCCAGGTGGTTTTGAGTATCACCAACAATGGAGACTTCACCACCTTCCTGGGCAAGCTGTGCCAGTGCTCAGCTACTCTCATGGTGAAAAGGTGTGTCCTGATGTTCATGTGGAACCTCTTGCATTTTGTTTGTGCCTGTTGCCTCTGGTCCTGGCACGGGATACAGCCTGTCTCCATCATCTTTAATCTCTCTTTAGATACTTATATACATTGATAAGATTCTCCCCTGAGCATTATGTTCTGCAGGCTGAACAGTCCCAGCTGTCTCAGCCTTTCCTCCTGTCCCTTATTCATGTTTGTGGCCTCTTGCTGGACTCTCTCGACCGTGTCCATGTCTGCCTTGTGCTAAGGAGCACGGAACTGGGCACGGCACTCCAGCTGTGGCCCCTCCAGGGCAGGATCACCTCCCTCAGTCTGCTCACAATGTTTTTAACTAAAGCACTCCAGGATGCCACTGCCCTTCTTTGGAGCAAGGGCACATTGCTGGCTCTTGGTCATCATGCTGACCACCTAGAAATGATGAAATGAATACATCACCAAAAATCTACTGTATGTAATATAAGATATTGTAATCCTGCGACATTATGATAGGATTTCTTAATTTAGATTGTATGACCGTGTCCTGGAAAGGTAATGAGAGTGAAGTTGAGCCTCATCTTTCAACTGGAGTCTTTTATCTGTTGAGTTAGATGTAATTTGAATGAGGGTGGGAAACCTTGCACTATGTGGAACTGTTGGAGTTTCGGTGGAAAAGAACATGGAACAAAAGGATTTTGTTTTCTTTTCTTCCTTTGTGATGTGTAAAGTTTTTAGCAATCACTTGTCAACAAGTTTGTTTATTATGGAGTGGCAAAGCAAAACATCAACTTGCCATTGCCTTACACTTACGCTGAATTGTAGTCTTGGAGTTCTTTTACAAAATACAGAACTCAGGTCCGAATATCTGGGCCCCATGTTCTCATTAAAATTTTCTGTTGGACGTACCTTAGTAGTCTTGAACACCATATCATCAAGATGATAATAGTTATTTCAGAAATAACAGTGTTAAAGGAGAAAGAGTGTAAAGAAAAAAAAGGCCTATGATCTGTGAAGAAAAGATTGGTGATTTAATAATAGGATTGTTTTTAAAAAAAGAAGGGTAAAATCAGTGACTAGTCTGTCACCTGTACTTTTTATCCCGCCTTTCTTCCTAGTTTGAACAGTTTCTTTAAGGTTTGATCCAAAAATTAATTTATTCAGTATATGGACTTGTGTTCCTTTGCTCAAGTCCTTATCATGGTGCTTTGAGTTGTCCATCTGATCATGAGCTTCATCCTTAGAGGAGAATGAAAATAGTGTTAGGTGAAGCATATTTGTCCAGGAAATATCTTTCCTGTAGAGACCCCTCATGAGCCTTTTCAGAGTTCATACTAGATCTGCTTTCACTCTCTTATATGATGATATGATCCCATTTAAATTGTTCTTCCTCTGTCATACCCTCTTTTTTTGTATTTTGTTTTTAATCCTGTTGAGGCAAGGTCTTTGTGCATGTAGATTATGTAGCACAACATGACTGATTATGAGTAAGGCATCTCTGTGCTGGCACAGGAGCCACTTGATTACTGCTGGTGTGTGAAAAGAAGATGATACCTGGTGTATGGTATTCACCTAGCTCCACTCAAAATTATTCTGACAATCTCATATTAAAGAACGTGTTTCTCCTCACCAGGAAAACAGAAATGTTGTCTCACCTAATTTCTCTGTCTGTAATTGAAGTGTCATTATTTTTATATTTTGTTGGCCTCAGATTTAAAATGACAGCTTGCCTTCATGCATTGGTAGAGTTTGTTTTAATGGAATTCTGTATCGATATAAACTTAAAACAAATATGGATGTGATGAAATGATTGAAGGCATTGGCCACATATGTGTGCCAACAAATTGCTTAGTGTTTTGGAATTAGTGTAGTAGTTCTATTGTAGAAGTCCATGAAATAATGTTGTTATCAGCACCTGTGTTAGTTTCCAAGTTCAACATGCTTAAATACTCGCAGGCTTTTATTTTGCTGCAAAGGTATTTGGAAGGGGTAGTGAAAGGGGAAGAGGAGGAAGAAGAAAAGGAAACTTAATTTAAAT
The DNA here is from genome assembly GCF_009650955.1 of Corvus moneduloides. NCBI lineage: Eukaryota > Metazoa > Chordata > Aves > Passeriformes > Corvidae > Corvus > Corvus moneduloides. The sequence continues at coordinate 52,377,384 of NC_045481.1, read as the reverse complement.
TAGCAGATATAATTTTATGACTGACATTTGACCTGTTCCGTATTTTCCTCTTTTGGGCATTTTAATCTTGGAATTAAGACATTTGGGGTTGGAGCCAGCTGTGATTCTTGCAGCAGAGCCCTTCTGCAATACTGTTTTTTCCTTGGGTAAATAGGGTGTGAGTAAATTTCTTTATCTTCCCTATGGTGGTAGTACCAGCACTTGCTGCCAAAGCGAATGGTGGGAGCCATTGCTTGGTCTTACCAAAGGCTGAATTGTTCTGTGATTGTGGCGTTTTGTTTTTGGTGGCTCCCTCCCCCCCACCTTTGTCCATGTGGATGGTATCCCTGCTAGCTTCCCACAGTTCCCAACGGTGTGCCTCTTCCCTTGGGGATTTATTCTGGGACTGAAAGGGAGGTTTTTCGGTTCCTTTGCTTCTCTGGGATTGCTGACCGAGGTGTTCACTCCGTGGGAGGCGTCTCCAGTGCTGCCAAGGCTCACACCACGCGTTGTTTCACACAGGTCACTGTGGGCAGGCAGCAGATAGCAACAACTTTTGGATGGATTTACATGGGCACATGTGAAACGTTTTAATCCAGATAATAGCTTATTCCACTCTTCCCTACCCCCTCTATCTTTTCCCCTAGAAGCTGGAGCTGTTTGCCATGTTTGAGTGCCAAAAAGGTCTTTTGTCTCTTTGGGAACTGAGGCAGACGTGCTAGGGTAGCTGATATGTAGAATAAAGAATGGCAGAGCTGATGTAAGGGGGAAGCAGCTGTACTTTACTGAACTACATTTGAAGCCACAGTTTATTGGTGATGTTTCTGTAATGCCAATTTTGTCCTTATCATATTCGTATTTTAGGTCAAATTGAGCTATATGCTTTACAGAATAATCCCCTCAAAACCCACAAAACTCTTCAGTCTTCCATCCTTACATATTCAGTTATAAATTTGGTTTACTTGGAAGGCTCTTTGGCAACCTGTGGGGGAGGAGAAAGGTTACAAGTTGTTGATTTGAGAAAAAATTTAAGGTGCTAAAGCAGTGTCTAAAGGGCTAAAGTTTACAACTCTGTTTTTTTAAGCCTTTTAAAAAAGCCATAGGAATTTCAACTTACTAAGGCAGGGCGTACAAAGATGGCTTGATTTTGCTTTTTGTTCATTAGGGGTTTTTTGTTGTTAGGGTTTTTTTTCCTGTTGTTTTTGGGAATTTTTGTAGTTTATTTTGCAAGAGAGGCTACACAAAGAGCTCTTGAGTGGATTGTATGGAAAATACTGCCATTTGCAGATAACTTTTTCCCCAATTCTTCAAATTATCAATTCTGAGGTTACAAAACACCACAACTGTTTTTTATCTGCCTTTTGTCTTAGGGAAGTCCTACTTGAGCATTCTTGGTAATGACTTCTCATACTTATCTTTTGAATTCCCACTAACCTGCAGGGCTCATGTAGCAGAAATGATGCATATGAAGTGACAGTGTCAGAAGCAATTACTTACTGATGCATGCTGTGCAGTAATTACTCTCTCAATTTCTTGACAACCATTTCAGATTTGTGGTTTGTACTCAAGTTTGCAGAGAGCTGGAATGTTATCCATGTGAGGCTTAAAACATTATTGCACAGAGAAATTACTGAGCATTCCAGCACAAACTGTATACTACTTGTATGATGTAGAATTTACTTGGAGTGCTTCTGCTCAAGGCATGTTTCTTAGTCTTTCCAGGAAAATGCTGCTCTGCTTATGGTTTGATGAGCAAGAGGCCATTGGTTTCAAACTTTCCTGTAGAAGTGTAGAATATTGACTTTTTTATTTAGGTTTTTTGGGGATTTTTTATGGTTGTATGATCATCCACAGTCAGGTACAATGTGTACATCTGTATTGAGTCATTTACATATGGATACTGAAGCATTTTGAGAAAGAAACTTTATCTCATTTCATGGGTAAGCGATCTGGAAACAGATAACATGGCAGGCAAAAGCAACCTTTTCAGAGAAAGCGGCATTTCAGTATCTGAGTGAGGAAAAAAGGTTGGTTTTACAGAAACAGATACTCTTTCACACGGCTTCAGATGAGTTTGGAAGGTTTTTTTTCTCAGTACAAGCATCAACTTTTAGGAGCTTTTCTACCATTTGCATATATTACTTGTTATTCCTCCTTAACTTGCTACTTTCAGCAAGCTCCCTTGCCAACTGTTGTTTCCTAATTTTGGCCCTCAAGCCCAGCAATGTCCCACTGAGCTGCCATCAGAGTTGCATTGGGGAAGAGTAAGTCCCATAAGTCAACAAGGTTGGTGCCAGCATAAGGCTGTCGTGTCCCTTTCTGTCTCTTTTTATGTGTGAGTTCTGGGAAATGTCAAGTAAACTGCTTTTAAAATTGAAATGTGAAGTGACTCCTTCAGAAGTTTTGCTGAAGACTGGTAAAATTTCTGTTTATCAGTATCTTGGTCGTTTCTCAGAATTCATCTGGCAGAGATTTTATGGCAGTGCAGAGCAATCTAAGTGTAAGTTGTTTCTCTTTCCTGTCCTTACTGAGGTCTTTATTTATGACCGTGATCACAGTGGTGATACACGGTTATCTTGGGCCTGAGACTTTGTGTTTTCAGGATTGGATAAAAGTACTGAACTTTGACTCTTCCTGTTCTAATTGGATTTTCATGTTGAAAACATGAGGGTTTTTTTTGACCAAATATGAATCTTGCCTTGGGGAGAAGAAAGGTGAGCTTGATAGCTTGATAGGCTTACATGTAAAAGGAAGAGAGCTTATGAGGCATGGGTGGTGAGATAAGGAAGGATATAGCCAGAGCAGAGATAAACTTTGGAGTTTGTCTTATCTGTTGACCAAACTGTCAGCACATCTGATTAATTTTCTGTGATTAGAAATCACTCCTATCAAGCAACTTGACTTTCTTACAGGACATTTTTTGTTTTATTTGGAAAGGGAGCAGTACTTATTAAGGCAGGTTACTGCAAAACACTATTTTCAAAGGTTAGGTAGTAAAGTGAAGCATACTGGCCAGGACTGGTATACTGAAATGACAATATAGCTGATCTTTCTGTATTTTTGTGACCTCTGTATGTTACTGAAACCTGCTGAAAGACTTCACGTGTTCTTTAAAATACGTTTTTCCTTTTTAATGGAAAACTTCAGTGGTGTCCTAAAAGAATGGAAATACTTGGTTGAAGGACTGGACAAGTGTTTCAGAAAGATTTGATCCTTGTGCTTTTACGCAGATGTGTTTTCATCAGCCCTCAGAGCAGAAGCCTGTGGGAGCACAAAAAGTAGGGATGTTTAACTGGGTGGGATGTGTCACTGAAAAGAGACCATGGTTGTTGGGAAGAGTTGTTTGGAATGGTCCGTGCTCAGGCCTTCCTGATGCAGTCCCACTGGATCTGCCAGTCTTAGGGGGGCAAGAGGAGAACAGCTGGTTTCTATATTAAATATGCTTAAAATATGCTTGTTTCCACTTCTCTTGTATATTTCTAGTACATGTAGAAGAACTGTGTTCTATTCTGAAGGTAAGCCACCCCTTTCCTTTCTTAGTGTCTTCTGTTTGCACATATTCCACATCTATTGTGTAATGGAAACAGCGTGTCCCCCCTGACCCCCATGGCTGAGAGCACGCCTGTCATTGAAATTCTGAGGCCTGCTTCTGTTGTTTAGTTGGAAACAGACCTAAATATCTTTCTCTAAGTCTTTTTGCTTGGGCTAGAGCAGAAAAGTGGTTGAGTAAAACAATTCTGGTTTAAGATCATTTCACTGAAAATTTCTGCCAGACAGTCTTGATTAAAATACGTTGTATTTTATATTGTCCATCTGCCTTCCTGTATTGCATACAAAGGAGTACAAAAAGAAAAACTGCAGGAAAGAAAAATGTTTAGGATGCTTTTAAAGATGCAAGATGAGGACTTTTTCTTGTTTATTTTTCTTAAAGCTGCTTTAAATTCTTGTTGGTTTCTTCTTCCACTACCCTGTCCTGCCAGTTCCTTGTCCCACCTCTTCCCGCCTTCCTTGAAACAGTACCAGAACAATAAAAACAAAAGCTTTTGGTTTCCTGACCTTACAATCACAGAATGCAGATGGCCTCAGCTGTTTTTCTGTGGTGCTTTAAATTCGTTGTTGCAGCATTTGAAACAATTCCAGAGTGTGTGTGTGGCAATATGTTTTGTTATCAACTGGATGAATGCTGAAACTTAAATGATGAATGGGTATCTATTAACTCCTAGATTTTCCTTTGCCATAAAGGGCTTGGAAGAATTTACCTATCAAAGGAATGAACGATCAAGAGATTACTTGTATCAAGCGGAGTTTACACTGAATATCCAGTTAGCAAAATGACCTCTTGTTTTTTATTTAATTTCACAGTGAGTTTCTTTGTGTTACGATTTTTGAAACATTACTATTCTTGAATTTTGGAAATCAGAAGAAAATGGGGGAACAACAGGACCTTTAACAGTCAACAGGTTAGGGTTAACTCTCTTTTTTGTCTTTCTCACTTTTTAAAAGTCTGCAGTAGGAGGAATTGTATTGTCAGTTGAATGTTCAAAGGAGTATGTTCTCCTTGGATTGGGATGAGGGATTGTTACAAGCAAGTATGGCTTCTCTAGATGACAAACAGGAAAAAAAAATCAGAGCCTTTTATGACTGTTTATTTTCTTTGTCTTTTCTCTACTTCCTCTAAAGCAAGTCCTTCAGCTTTCCCAGAGGAAGGATGGCACTCCATCCACACGCATTTCACTTGCCCTTGGGATCCATACCTGTGTGTTTGTATCTCATATTTGCACCTTTGTTTTAGAAAGGTGGACAGTGAACTTGCTTTGCCTTCAAGGTTTTCTGGCACGGAAAGTGGAACAGTAACTTTTATAATGAAGGTTTCAGAGGAAGTCCCAGCTGTGAGAATCGTAGGTGGTAGATCTGTTACAAATCCAGTGGGATGATGGCTGCTACAGACAGTGGTTGAAACACCTGATTCCAGGGCTGCAGTCGAGTGAAAGTGACCCTGAAGATTTTTCTCATGTGGATAATTTAACCTGCTTTAAAAAGTGTTCAAGTCCCAGTTCCAGTACCAAATTAAGTGGTCTAAGCACCACTTCAGCTTTTGCTTTGCCAGGTGGTCTTGCCAATGGGGGAAGGGGGATAGGGAGTGTGGGACAGAGGGTTTATGTGTTTCAGGATAAAAGGGAAGAATTCATCTTTGTGTATATCTGAGCAAGAGGTTTGCTGGAGAAGGGAGTACTCTCTAATGAGAGCTACGTGCAGGTCTGTTTAAGGAGGAGGAACTGGAAGGAAGGAAGCAAGTCATAATCTGAAAGCATTTGTCTATTGATGAAGTGGCTCTTTGCTTACAGATTTGGCAGCTGCAGCTTTTCTTGAATCATGGTTTTTATTCCAAGAATTCTTGTATAATGAATTTCTTACCTTAGTCTGCCAAACTTTGGATGTTTATTTCCGGCATTGTAGGGAGGTGTTTTTTTTTTCTCCAGTTATATATGGTTTAATATTTGTTAAAGAAGGAATCAGAGAGTTTTTCTGCTTTGTTTTAAAAGTAAACCTTGTCTAATTCGTACTGTATTAATAGCTCTCTGTGTATGTATTGAAAGGATTTTTCTTTAATATTAGAATAGGGGGTTCTGAAAAATCAGAGTGGTGTTTGTTGCTCTCCAGAAGGCTTGGTCTAGGGTTTTTGCCTTTTTTTTTTTCTTCTATGTTTTTTAAAGGCTAGATTGAGTCAACAGATTGCCATCTCATTTCACATCTACTATGGTCCAGACCATATAATTTAATTACTTGTTTGATTATCCCATTTTTCTCTTAGGCTTGAAAATAGAGTATTTTACCATTTCTGTTGGCAAGTTAAAATAGGGCAAGTCTTATTTTTAACCAAACTCTTTTGCCTTTAATTTTAAGATACTGATTCTTGGCTTGACTGTCTTTCAGTCCCTCCATGCATCTTAAGCACCTGTGTTTGCTTTCACAATGTAACCAGGCCAGCTGCTGGTCATCTGTCAGTTTGACATATCAAGAAGTCCTCAAATCTCTAAGTGCACATACTATCTCTTTCCTCCAGTGCCCCCTCCTCCCCAAATTGCTTTTATTTACTCTGTACTTTCATCTTTTCTAGAGTGTGGATTCCAGAAGTGTGTGCACACACTATCTGTTTTGCCAGTCAACTATTTTTATTTAGACTTGGACCATGAATTTTGGAGCTGAAGTAATTTTATATTTGATAAACATAATTATTTACTGTAATATCTGTAGCCTTATTTCGTGTACTGGGGATGTTTGCTGGCTGAACTGGGAATGCTGTTGCTGTTTATGACATTAGCTGCTGGTTTTGGATTAACGTCAGTCTAAGTGTTACTTGTATCTTTTGGACTAAGATACAATTTATCTTTGGAAACTTTTTTCCTTTGTGTTAGGTCCTTTGACAGGCATGGTTTTGCGCTTAAAAAGTTTTCACCCAAAACCCAAGAATGAGAAAGGACATTTTGAAAATAATCTATGATGACCTTTTTCTCTGAAAGGTGGCTTTGTGCTATATAGCATTTTTTAATTTGAAGCAGGGTAGAATTAGGCTATTTTCTGAATGGTGTTTGTTGTTCAGGTGCTGTTCAAATCCCCTCGTTTGACTTTTGACTTGCAGCCCTCAGTTGTGAAAACCTCTGCTCTTTGTCTGTCATGGTCGGCTCAGTCTCCAGTCCCCCACCCGGCACAAGTTTGGAGGCTTCCCACCATTATCGGATTCTTTGAACTGTGGTGCAGAAAGTGCAGAGGTAGAGGGTATGGTTGTAGGGTTCTGTAGGATCTTCTCAATCCTAAATCCAGTTTCTCTGGATTCTCTGTGCTGAGCAGTACAGGAAAGCTGCCCTAAGTATATGGCTCACAGTTTCTGTTGCCGGTACAAGTTCTCATTGTTCTTATTCATTTGTTAATTACAGCAATATGACTGTTTCATGTTGAAGCTGTTTTATATTTAGTTCAAGACATTCATTTTAGTGACAGCAGAAATTGATACAAAGCTCTGTATGCTGAAAGATTCCAGTAAGTGTCTCTATGTGGAAAATAAAAAGTTAATGTTTTAATTGCATGCTATCTAGGAATTTTTTATTTGAAGATGTCATGTATACAATAAATGTACACCAAGACAGAATGAATTGAATTAATAACAGGCTGTATCACAGGAATTTAAAGAAAGAAGCTGCCTGGCAGGGTGGAAGCAGCTTTCTGGATCTTTGTTCTGTAATTATTTTGAGCAGATGAGTGGACTCGATGAACAAACGAAGGTGTCAATATTAATGATGCTTTAAAATCAGTCTTGCAGCACCATTTAGTTTGTTTATGGGGCACTTTTTCTGATAACCAGGGTAGCCTCTTCTGACTTGCTTTCTATTGCCATAGAGGGAAAATAGAGCTGGTCTACATTTGAAATAGCTGCTCAAAGACTTCTTTTTTAGCTGGTATGCAGGGAGAATACATTCTTGTACAGTTCTTAGTCTTGCATAATTTTTAGAGTTGCAGCACTGCAGTCATTTGCTAAATATTAAAGCTGAATAGTAAATTGACAGCATGTACAAAAGGCCATGATTCAGTTTAAAAAAGGTTTTGTTTGCCAAGTATCCTTGACTTTGTATTAATCAAGCTTGCCCTTTCTCATTAAAGACAACTTAAGCCACTGTTCTAGTATGTAAATGGAAACTCTTCATGGCAGTGTGGGATTTACAGAGAAGAATGACTGAGATATTGAAGGCAAAAATCCAGAATAAAAAGCATTCTTACAAAGAAGCAAACTAGTCAGCAGGGAAATTTGAATTGTTAGAATCATGTGAAAGTGTTCTTGGGAATGTGCATTAGAAACTTGCAAGCCATGCATGTGGATACATGTTGCATCTGTGCAAGGTCATAAGTAGGTGAATCTGCAAGTTGTATAACCTAACAATTTTTCTTATTACTGTGTTGGGAAGACCCTTTTTTCCTGTTTCTTTTCCTGAAGAGGAATGCATAAGGCAGTGAATCATATTTTTCTCTGGGTAAATCAGGAAGGAGCTAAAATTAGACCTTCAGAGTTCATTCTTTTTATTCCCGCGCAAAGCTGGGGAAAGCTTGGTAGATGGCATTTGCAGGTTTTGAATTGAATGTTTTAATTTTAGTTTCTGGAACTTTTTTTCCTCATAATAATCTTATAAAAAAGTCGTATCCATTGATATGGATAGCTTCATGCAGAGACTTCCAAAGCAATGCTGTCCTGCATAGGTTGGAAACTCATCAAACCGAGAGACAGACACCGCTGTCCTCTGCTCATAGGTGGAACAGCAAGAGAAGTAACACAGGTAAGAAGAGGGAGCAGCATAAAAATGAGAGCCAGGGAGGTTTCCAGCATCCACTACAAATCTATGGTGATATGGCTTATGTTCAGTGTTAGGTGACTCAGGAAGGTGCTGATAAAATTAGGTGTACTTGTTAGTTCAGCGTAGGATACTTGCACTGCATGCATTAGCTGTTCTAATGTGCTGGTAATTACGAAGTCCAAATTACAGATATGTAGGCCAGCATAATTTAAGGTGGTGTAAATGAAGTTGGAACTGAAAGCCCATCATGGCTCCATACACTGCAAATAGTATTAGGTGGCTGTTAGATCAGCAATGTGGGCTCCCACACAGCTATGAAAAGGGGCTGGTTTTAACTAGATCTTCCAACTAAATGTAACATGTTTCAACTCTTTGGTCATCTTGAGCAGGTTTGTAGTTTGCCTTATGCGCACAGTTCAGTCCGTCAGGTTCATTTTACTGAGAAGATGTGAGAGGGAGGCGTTGGAGAATTACCTGCTCTCAGCTGAGCTCTGCCTGTCCAGGAAGAGCCAGGCCAAGTCTGCAGTCATCCTTCAGCCAGGGAGACTTCCTCAGAGGTTGTGTCTAGCTGGTGACTTCCCTTTTGATCAGCAAGCTGACTTTAATAACTTAAGTCTTTTATGCATGTCTTCTTAAATTACACGGTGGTGTGGTTTAACTCAGCCCCACACAGCCTCTCACTCCCCTCCTGTGGGATGGGCGAGAGAATCAGAAGTGTAAAAGTGGGAAAACCCTCAGGTTGGGATAAAAAGAGCTTAGTAGGTAAAGCAAAGCAAAAAAGGAATTCATTGACCACTGGCCATGGGCAGGTAGGTGCTCAGCCATCTCCAGGACAGCAGGGAACTATCATGTTTAATGGGGAGGGTTGATAAAGTATGAAAAACAGGAGATTACCAGAGCCAGGTGGTGGTTGCTGGTGTTGAAAAATCTATTACCTGGCATGGCAGGAGCCAGCAGGTAGGGAGCTGGGCCTCAGGAGGAGGGGTGGCTTCAGAAGTTAGCAGGTACTAAAACTCTAATCCATGTTTTCTTCAGCTCACCTGTTTCAGAACCTCTGTGCCTGCGGTTTACTCTTTGCTTCCCTCCTGTTTTGGGGGATCACCATGAGCTAATTAAGATGTTTGTGTGGCTGAACTGGATTAGTGAAATGTTAATCTTTGTTAACCCCTTCTTTATTCTATATTTGTTTATTTTTAATCCAAATTGTTTCACTGATCCTATTTTGAGTGGAATGCCACAGGGGGTGGTTTTTTTCCAATGACAAAGAAATTTTGAGATGCTCTGTTTCACTGTCATTCACTGCTGGGTGCAGTGCCAGGGCTGCACTAAACTGGTGCTTGTGGATTTGTATTGTGCCTGGTGAAATTATATTTCTCTGTGTTTTCATTATATTATTTACATTGCAAAATGCAATGGGATTCTTACTGTTTTGAAGGTTTGATGTTGAGAAGCATGTTGGCCTGAAACTTCCTGAAGTATTGCTGAGTATTTATGGATTTCATATGTCATTTGACATTTCCTGACAAGTAGTCTTGTAGTTGTAGCTGTTTGATCATTGATTCCGATTTCAATCTGAGGTAGTTGCAACTTTGCAGTCTGTGGGACAGTTTGCATCTTGATTTTTGTAGAGCTTTTCCTATGATATAAGAAACACCTGCGTGGTAAATGTGTGAGGAACATCAGTGGTGTTTGAAAGACCTCTTTAGTCTTCAGCAGGCAATACTGTGTTCCATTAAAAACCCCCGAAGTTTCCCTTTTACATGGAATTTGTATAAAAGAAAGAAATTATTTACAGATAAATAATTTTTAAAGACCTCTCTACTGTAACTTGGATAAGGAAAGTATTTTCTAGCCATTACTTCTGCTAAAGGAGAGAAACCATGTGAAAAGCATGATCTGATGATAGCAGTCCTTTGATAGCTGTTAAGTGTGGGGACTTGCTGTCTATATAAACTTACGGGATACATCATATTTTTATAAGTTCATTTCCTCTTATGCCTTCATCTTCTCAGTTGCAGAATACTGCATTTCTGCTGGTGGGTTGGTCTCTTGCATTTGCTAAAATTGCTCTTCACTGTTTTTATCAAAACAGATTCAATTAGTACTGAATTAATCAGCTAACTGAAGGAAACCAAGATTAGCTCAGTTGGTTAGAGCATGGTGCTAATAACATGAAGGATGTGGCTTAATCCCTGTATGGCCCTTTACTTAAGAGTTGGACTCATTGATCCTTGTGGGTCCTTTCCAACTCAGAATATCCTTTTAATTCTGTGACTCTGTAATTCACACGGAGACAGATCTCAAAACCTTGGGTTATTTTTGCCTGCTGGAGATGTCCTGCAGTTGATGTTTTGTTGGAGCAGGGTGTCTGTGTTTGAGGCTGATAGTAAATTTAGAAATTTAGGGTTAATTGCTTTTTGCCTCTTGATATAAGCAAATAGTGTTTGTGGATTTTCCCCCTCCCCACTGCTGATGGCTGTCTAGTGACAATCACTAGAGAGGAGAGAAGGGGGAGCCCAGGCAATGGAAGTACTGGTGCTTAGGTTCCCATTACTTGTAATGGCAAGAAAACAGGGTGTCCAGTGTCCTGGAGTTGCACAGATCACCTGGGCTGAACTTTTCCAGTGTTGGTGAGCTGTCCCTTGACATTCCCTGCCTTGTTGGAATCAGTATCTTTGGAAGCCAGCATGGCCCAGTCTGAAGGTCCAGTCAGTAGTGTGCGGTATTCCAAGCGTGAAGGCTCTCCCAAAAGAGGTAGCTGGAGATGGGAGACTGTGCTGCTATGGAAGGGAAAAGGAGCATCCTGCTGAACTGGCAGCCAGCATTCCAGCAGGGAAGTGTGGAGACAAGAGAAGGGCACTACTGAGGCACTCTGGCAAGAGCAGCGTCTGTGCAACAGCTGAGTGCCTTGATGGATGGCAGCAAGGCCTGTGAGGGTTGCCTTACATTTGTCTGGATCAGGACTCGGTGGTTTCCAGAAATCAATTTTAGTCCTTTCATTAAATTACAGACAGACTCCAGCTCTAACAAGTTTTAAGAGTGTGTTGGCAAGAATGTCTCTTGGGAGATGGTGCAAGGCTTCTTTAAATAGGTAAACATCCATTCAGTGTTTGTTAGGGTTTGGGGTTTTTAATTGTAAGGGAAGAGAGCATCATGTATTTTGCAGTGTTAATAATCTCAGTGGAAAGGTCTTCAAGTCAGATTTTTCTTTTTATTTTCAAAATACATACAGCCTTGCACATAGGTGAACCCAGTGATTGTGCTGTGTGGTTTCCAAGTTCAGGAGAAAATTTGGCCTTCATATATTTTCTCTCTTCTATGTATGTGGAAGATAAAAAAAAACCAGCCAAGGAACAAAACAGCTTAGTACATGTCTGAGGTTTTTCCTCAATTATCTAAAAGTTGACATTACATCATCTGCACAGATGTAAATATAGAAAATAGTAGGTGTGTTAAATCTCCTGACATATTTTTAAAAGCTTTTTACAGAGGACTGACTTCACTTGAATGTATGTTTGTGTCAGTAGAGATATGGCATTATATCCATTTTTCTTTCTGGGAGATTGAAAGTTTCTTTAAATGCTTATTTTCATCTTTTATGGTTGTTTTAGCTGCGGAAATGCTGTTATCTTTTCTGTCTTTGGCTCTACTCTTTCACAAGATGGTTATATTTCAGTGAAGTCATTTCCTGGTTTTTCCCAACTATTCGTCTCTATATGTTTCAGATTTCCCCAAATACACATTTTTTTTTTCTTTCTGAATGATGGCATTATTGATTTGTATCATTGAACAGATTGATAAATAAGGTATTGTGTGGTTTTGTATGAAAATCAGCTGAGCTGTTGCTTTTTCAGACAAATAATAAAAACAATACCTTCTTCAATTTGAGTGCTAAAATGCAGAGAATTAGCAAAATAGGTGTGAATATTTTGGGTATTGCAAGACCTGTCCTAGGTCCTGATTCAGGGTAAGTTCCCTGTCTGAGATAATATTTAAGACTTAGTTTAAAGAAAATCCAGAGTTACCAGGCTTCTCAGCTGTCAAAAGACTTGTTAAGCATTCAATGGAAACACTGTTTGGTTTTTGGTGTAATGTGTTAGGTTCTGTATTGTGGACAGGCAGTGCTGTAACCATCTCTGTCTATGGCTACTGAGTGGAAGTAAGTGTTGTGCCAAATAAAGATTCTAACTTGGCTTTGAAATTGAACTTCAAATATTACTCTAAAAGTACAAAACAAACCCAACCAATTCCAAAATCAATCTCTATTGCCATGTAATTGCTGCATGTAAGAAAACAAGAGAGGAGTTGGAGTGTGTTTTCTCTTTTGCAGGTGTTGCTGAAATAGTTCTGTTTATTTAAAGCATATGATTTCATGCAATTGTGCCTGATTGTTAGTGCAGCTGTCAACAGCTGCATGCTCGTGTAGCTAATTGCATTCTAGTAATATAGCTAAGCTTATTTTAAGATACGCAGTTGTACATTTTTGTTTTTTTAAAGCAACTGCTCACACTTAGAATATTTATTGCAAAAAGTTCTCTGCTATCACAATGAGCCGTCGTTGCTCCAAGAGGAAATTTAAGAGCTTCTACACAAGACTTTCTGCCAGTCTAGTGTATGGATCGCACCTGTGGAAAGTTGGACCATGCCACTTAAATTCATACAATTCTAAAGGCCTTGAAATGGTCTTGTCCCTGGGATCAGTTTCATCATCTGCCCTTTGGGAATGTTTTGTAGTTAACATGTAAAACTTTAATTTCACAGTCATCTAGTTCCTACTGCTGCGTCAGTACTCTGGTTGTGTGTACAGGAACAATGAGCTTCTCTTACATACGGATTGTCTCCTTCTAGAAATATGTACATAAAATGAGAAATTTGTATAAGTTGTGTATATATATATATATATATATATATATAAAGCATATTAGGAGAGTAGGCTGTCTACTGATGCATGCTGATTCTGGGTATTTGTATTGTTTTCCTGGTATGTGTTAGTGACATGATCGCAGTCAACGGTATGAAATGTATAATGCAGTGTTGTTTTTATTTGTTATATAGCTTTATGCCAGTATATACAGGCCTCTAAAACCCGAGATGGTGGCAGCCGTTTCATTTCAAGTGCAACAGAAGGTAAAGGAAAAAGTGTGGGGAAAAAAAACCCTCTTTGTTCATCTGATACTCTTTCTTCATGGACATTTATGTGGTTCTTGATCTTCTAACCTTCTAGACTCTTCCTTCACAGCTAACCTCTTGCAATAGATGGTGGTTATCTTTTTTCCTGAGCCTTTATGACGAAATTAAGAGATCTCATGATGTCACTCCTGTGTCTACCTAAAAGTTGCATCATCTCTGCATTTTGTCTATTTGTGCTTTTCTTCAGTAACGACATTGCGCTGAAACTGAAGCTTTAGCTATGTTTCGACGAGAATCAGAAATATCTGAAGAGTGACTTAGAGAATTGCTGTCGTGACCACAATCTCAAGCTTGTCACACTTAAGGAAAAGCACAGATACTTAATGACACAGAAATGTTACAATGCTAATCCTTGCTAATATCTGCAGTCTGACCATACGCTAACGAACTGTCTTGCTTTTTCTGTTTCTCTTAAAAGGAGTGTGTCCTTAATTCACTTATCCTCGCATCTACCTGCTGATGTCCTGCTTTTTGGCCTTGTTTGTGCTCAAAAAGGGAATGAAATATTTACCTCTGTATTCTTCTTTCATCTGCAGGGGAAAACTTTGAACAGACTCCGTTAAGACGCACATTTAAATCCAAAGTTCTTGCTCGCTATCCTGAGAATGTTGAATGGAACCCTTTTGACCAGGATGCAGTGGGAATGGTCGGTATCACTTAATGGCTTTTGGGGTTTTTTTGGTTACATTCTAGAGAATTATTAGAGAAATAAATCAGTCTGCAATTAATGAATCTTTTTTTGTGCAAGATTTTTCCATTTAACCAAATGTGGTGTATCTTAATTTAGATAAAATATAGTACTTTTCTCTGTCAGGTCTGGTCTGGGTGACCAAAATACTTTCCTTTATTTGGGTTTGAATTTTGTTATTTTATTCCTGTCGAGGCTGGTAACAAAATGGTTATGAGTTTCAGTAGAAATTGCATGCAGCCTTTTTGATACATTTCTTTTGTTTTTCTGATTTAGAACCATATCACTGCGTTGTGCAGAAATGTAACACTTAATAGAATTTAAAGTGAAATGCGATGGCAGTCTGTGGATTCTAAATCCCATTTTCACCAATGCTGCTGGAGGCAGGGGGAGAGAAAAGTGTGTTTTAATGGATATTATCTCGCCTTCCCCTTTTTTGTAGCTGTGTATGCCTAAAGGGCTTGCTTTCAAGACACAAGCAGATTCCAGAGAACCTCAATTCCACTCTTTTATTATTACTCGTGAAGATGGCTCACGGACATTTGGATTTTCTCTCACGTTTTTTGAGGAAGTCACTAGCAAACAGATCTGCAGTGCAATGCAGACGTTGTATCATATGCACAATGCTGAATATGACATTCTTCATACTCCACCCACCAACGACAAGGAGAGCTGCAGCAGTACTGGAGACTGCAGTGGCACCTCTGTCTCAAAGCTACAGCGATTTAACTCCTATGACATCAGCAGAGACACACTCTATGTCTCAAAGTGCATTTGTCTGATTACTCCAATGTCTTTCATGAAAGCTTGTAAGAAAGTTCTAGAACAACTTCACCAAGCAGTGACTTCACCTCAGCCGCCACCACTACCTTTAGAAAGCTACATCTACAATATTCTCTATGAGGTTCCTCTTCCTCCAGCAGGAAGGTCATTAAAATTTTCAGGTGTTTATGGACCAATTATCTGCCAGAGGCCAAGCACCAGTGAGCTACCATTGTTTGATTTTCCGGTTAAAGAAGTTTTTGAATTGCTTGGAGTAGAAAATGTGATTCAACTCTTTACCTGTGCCCTTTTGGAGTTTCAGATACTGCTTTATTCACAGCGTGAGTACTTGGGTTTTGTTTTCTTATCTTGTAGTTGTACTGGCACAAGGTCTTATTGTGTCTTGAATTCTAAAAACCATACAAACAACAAAATAACTGCATTAAAGTGGTATGAGTATGCTAATGCAGTCTGGCTGATCTGTGTGCAGGTCTTAATGTAAAGAAAAGCACTGGAGTTGTAAGGAGAGCTGCATTGGCTGCTGTTAGACACCTAAACTTAAAACTGGGTTTTCACGTAATCTCCTCTATTCATGGATTGGCTGACCCCTTTAGTGTTGGCTCTGGAACTGTGCTAGTGGATAGAGCAGTTTGCCTTCTTCCATGTTCCTGTCTAACTGCTTAGCTGAATTCCCTGCTATCTCTGCAGGACCAGCCATGCATTTTGAGAAGATACACAGTTAATTATACATCTGGTTCTGAAGAAGAGTTAATCATGCAGATAGAATTTTCTCTTTGAGTACCCAAAGTCACATTTCAGTTGTTACTTTGAAAGATAAGTACCTGAAAAAAGTTTTGACTGAATTCAAATCCCAAATCTCTGTTCAGGCTTTGAAACAGTTATAGCTGAAGCCACGTAGCCAAAGCTTGCTTTGAAGAGCATAGGCAGCAGCTGAGCTGAAATAGTTTGTTCATCAATTAGTGAGTAGTGTGGGAGTAGTATCTATTTTCTGTGTTGAAATTTGTGGATACTGGCCTTCTTACTCTGCATCCTGTTGCTCTAACACAGAGTGTGTGGGATTATGCCAGAATATAATTTCTCTACTTTTTTTTTTTTTTGTCCCAAGATGACTAGGATTAGTCCAGACTCACCCATTCTGAATGGTGTGGTTTAAACAGACAGCCTGCATTTTGAACACTGCTTTATAGTAATGGTTAGGAAGTCTAAAAGACCCCAACACAAAACCAGGGCTAATCCATGGTGTTATTGAAATTTGTTTTTGGTGTTTTCTTCCCTTGAGCTGTCGCTGAAATATGTAGAACACAAATGGTAACTGTTTACAAAAGATAACCTGCAGTTACCAGCAACTTTCTCCAAGCATGAAATACAGATTTTGTGTTGTGTTAAGATCTGTGCATACACTAAAGCCAAGGATGGATTTGTGTGTACAGTCAGGGTGATTAAAAGTGTGTAATGGCAGCAGGGTGTTACATCACAGTTGTTTCATTGTATAGACACTGTGAACTGCAAGAGAAAAACTGTGCAGTAATTCAGATGCAGTCAAAAAAACTCACTGAACTCTGTAGTGGTTACTCTCTTGGATTTAAAAACCAAATTGCTCTACTTATTGTTCATAGCAAATCTAGAAATACTTGCCTAGCAGACAAGCTTTTGTGGTTTCCCCAGAAACAGATAAGATGTTCATATATTTGAGATTGAGGGAGAGTTTGTTTATATGGATACCTGTGTCCCACCAGTGGAGGATCAAACATCAGCTCTTTCATCTGAAGAAGAGTGTGGTTGTGTTGTCCTGTAGCAGTGCCTGTGGAATCATGGTGGGTTGGAAGCTCTGCAGAAAAGCCATGTGTGCATCGCCATGTGGGAACAGTGCTCCTGGTTCTCTTTCCAGGCTATTGCCTTAGGAGCGCTCTTTTGTCCCAGGCTGGAGCTCAGCTCACTTCTGAGCTCGTCTACTGTATTCTGGCTTCTCTTTCCAAGTCCTTTTAGTAGGTTCAGCTTTCTGTCTTGGGCCCTTTCCAGGTGTCTGATAAGTGGCAAATTAAAGAATCTTAAAATAGCCCTGGAACAATTGAGTTTCTTGTTTGCAGGCACAGACGTTTGGAGTTCAGAGGGATGAGGGATCAGTTAGGACAGTTTCTGTCTGCTGTTTCCCTGCCTCACCCCGAGCTCTGGCTGAGTTGGGCTGTGTTGTACCTTATGGAGGTGTCTTGTCTCTGTCAAGATCTCACCTTGGTTTTTGGCTGAAAAATCTTTCTTCACTAGAAAAAGAATTTTAGTTATTTGTTTGCTGACTTTTGACCCTCAGGTTGAGTGAACTGCCTGCAGCAGTGCCTTCTCAGTAATAGCAGCCAATTTTTTTTGAAATGTAGCTTCTCTTAAAGACTTTCTGAGGGATTTCATCCCTGTGCTGTTTTGTTTTGTTTTTGTTTGTTTGCTTTTGTAGTTGTTCTTTTCAACTGGAATATGCTCCTAATATATTCTGCTGTTTCTTCCGTATGGTTGAGTAACATCTGGTTTTTGCTGTTTGTGAAACAGGAAATGTCGAATGGAGATACAGGTGATGATGCACTCAGTTCTAAGGGGAATCAGAAATTGCTTTACTTTTGTAAAGGCTTTTTCATGTTCTTGCATGCGCACCAGTGTGAGGTCTAGGTTGTCCTTCAGAATATAAATACGAAGTTTTCTAATGTCCTTTGAGTTTGCTAAATCTCCTAGTGCTCAAACCCATGACAGCTCAGGTGATTGAGATAACTTCTTGTTCTCCTAGGTCAGATGAGATTATGATACTCATTGGGTGGATTTAGATTTAGAACAGTATGTGTCAGGATCAGCAGATTTGTAAGATTTACTTGAAAAAACACCCCAACAACAAACACACAAAATAAAGAAACACCACCAAAATAAAAATCAAACCCCAAACCTCTTGGAGGTCTGGTGGAACCAGATGATCTTGAGGTCCCTTCCAACCCAAACCTTTTCATAATTATATGTTGATGATTCTCCATGAATTTGTTGCCGAGTGCAATCCATTTTGAAACAAATTTTTTTAGTGTTTTAAGTTTCAGTCAATCCTTGGAGTAGGAGTAACTTCACTTGGCAGTGAAAGTGTTTTGGTTTAAGATTCCTTTGACATGTTTCTGACTTGATGCTTCTGGAAATTCTTCTTTTGTCCCACGATGTTGGCACAGCCTTTTGTATTTTGTATTGCTGTAAGTCAAGTGTAGGGAATGAATGCCTCAATTTGATTGTCCTGTTGAGAGACCTGTCTACCATTTGGAAAACTGTTAAAGGCATGAAGTGCCTGTAAGAGAGGGAAGAATCTGAGGCTGCTGCACGTGCTGAGCCAGTGCTGAGGAACTCTGGAAAGAGTCAGTGGTGTTGGAGGCCTGTGGGAAGTGCCCTTGCCAGATATTCTGTGGGAGCTGGTTTGCATTCTTGCAATTTATGTTACTCTTGTAACTGAGAAATAGACTTATTCCTTATCTCAGAGAGCACCTAGAGCTCTTCTGAAAAGTGTGTACTGAGTTAAGACAGCTGTGAAATCTGCTTGGAGGTGATTTTTCTAAACAGCTCAAAACAAAAAAAAGGAGAAATGTAATGCACTGCTGCCACAGACCATGATCTTAGACAGTTTTATTTTCTGGGTGGCAGCTGTCTGCTGCCATTTTACAGTACAAATATGGGGTTTTTTTTCTGCTTTGTCTTTGAATCTCTCCTGCCCGTCTTTGTTTCAGTTGTTTAAAATTATAAATTTATAAAGTATATAAAGTATTAGTTTCATTTCTTTGTAGTATTATTCCTGTGCTGCCTAACTCTGATCTCTTACATAGGACACTTTCTTGTTATGCCTCCACTGATTTAGGAACCTTGCTGCTTGAATCCCCTTGTCAGACACAGGATAGGAGATGCTTCACCCCACTGTTTCTACTAACCACAGTTGGTTCTTACTGCAGTTACAGGTTTTTTGAAGTTGCTTGTGTGTTACTTGACAAATGCAAAAGTATTTCACTGTGATCCATGAAGCAGGAAGATTAAAAGGAAAAATGTTCCAAAATGTGATCATGTAATTGTTTTACATTTGGCTGAGTCAGAGGATTTCTGTAGGCACTTGACAGACTTCTCTCTGGTAGAATGTGAAAATGCAGAGGTGGAATTATGGTTCTTAGAGCTGCCACCTTCTTCCCATCCTGTTCCTCTTTTTCCAGGCATAGAACATCTCAATTTCTTTTTTTTTAAAAATCTTTTACAGATAAATACTACTGTGTAATTTCTCATACACACTTTTAGAGATAATGTATTTTATCTATAGCAATTGGTTAGAATAACAGATCATGCTTCTTCTGTGTTCTTAAGTAGCCTTATTAAAAAAATAGTGGATTTTCTTTTCCTTGCACAGTAATCAGTCAAGCACTTTCCCATCTAACAGTGCCCTAGTCATATGTCATTATTTCCCTACCAGTGCTTGTGTACAATACAAGGCTAGGAGATCGTATTGTTGACACCAGAAAAAGCACATTGGTTTCAAGGACAAGAGCAACATCACTGCTGAAACACTTCTTCGCTCTTTTAATCTTTTTGTTGTTGTTATTTTTAAATCTTCTGTAGTTCTTTGGTACGAGAGCTGTGCTGCTTGCCTCTTTAAACCCAAAAACCCCTCTGTACCCTCTCAGGATAGGTATAACTTAAGAAAACATAGGAGTTATTTGGGTTTATATTTGCAGGCTTCTTGCCTTTTGCCAACAGCAGAATGCAGTCACTGTTACCTGCAGGCTGCAACTGGGCAGGCCAAATAGTTGGGAATAGCTTAAGCCATGTGAATATCCGGCATCAGAGAGCTGCATTTGCAGATAGCTCCGTGGCAGGATGGCTGCCCAGTGGATAGAAATTCTGAACTATTGATGTTACTTTGTAATTAATTTGAAAGGCTAATACTGAAGTTAGCTTAATGACAGCGGGGGAAGTCGTATTTAAATCATCCAGCAGGATTAGACAGGGGGTTTTGTGTAGTAGGAAAACACTGTTTCTATTCTAAGGCTTGTTCTTGGAGATAAACAAGCTGAATGCAAACCAGCTGGAATGTTTGTGTATCTATGGCTACATTTAAAGTTCCTTTTAAAACTGAAGAAGATAGGATATGGAATAAAATCTTCTTCTTCCCAAAGCTTATCATTAATTCATCACTTCTTTGCAGTCAGGCTGTGATTAAAGCTGCAAACCCATATGTAGATCTGTAGGCAGAAGCTGGTGTCCAGGCAGAATAGGAGAGTGTTGCTGGTGATGTTCATTGGTGTTTCAGTCCAAATAAACTTTTGGCAAAAACTGTGACCTGTGTAAGCTGTTCTCATCTGTTTTGGTTTAAGGCTCCTCCTTTGTAGGTCTGCTGTGAGGCAGTGACAGGTAGGTCCATGCAATAACCTTTTCCAGCAGCTCAGCTTGATATGAAAATTAAAAATCAAAAGCCTAAGTTGCAGAATTGCAAGTGATGTTAGCAAAACCTGTGCTGAGTTCCTGTTGGGTTGTGGGGCTCTTTGCAGACCCCAAACTCTGCAACTTGGTCCCCAACCAAAGTTAATCACAAATGTCAGGAATTGAATTTCTTGGCCCTTTTTCTTCTGCTGTTTGAAGTCTGAGTGGAGGCTGGCTAAAGGATAGAATCAAAGCCATAGCCTTGGGAAGTGCACAGTTAAGCTTAACTCTAGAGTGTTTAGAATAAATGTTATTCTTGTGGTTTTCATCTGCCCTCTGTGACATCGTATACAGCTTCAGAAACCTCAGCACCTGAGCCTGTCCATTCAAGTGTCTTTTCCAGTTCCACAGTGTCTATAGTTTTATGAACATGAAAGGAGAAGGCATACATACCCCACACCCTAATGAAGGTTACTTACTGACTTTTTGCCTTCCTCCTATTCCCTCCCCTTTCCTGGCTGGAATTGGATATTGTTGCAGTATCATGAAAAGGCATCTTATGTCTCCAGCTTGTGCTATATTTATAGCCCGACTGAAGGTAGGAATTGCCCTGGTTGTGTGTGTGTTTTATACCCTTTCCAGCCTGGCAGCTGGAAAGCAGTCAGGGTGTTTCAGCAGCTGTATTGGAACACACATCTGGTGTTGCCTTCCCTTTTATAGGATTTCAAAAACCCTTGGAGATGACTCTGTAGTTACAGATGAGGAGGGTGAGATGCTGGCCCAGCAGTGTGAACTGCTCTA
Source organism: Corvus moneduloides (assembly GCF_009650955.1). NCBI lineage: Eukaryota > Metazoa > Chordata > Aves > Passeriformes > Corvidae > Corvus > Corvus moneduloides. The sequence goes on along the minus strand of NC_045481.1, from coordinate 52,356,195 downwards.
GCCACAAGTGCTAAATAAAAAGATCTCTTAGTGTGTTGCACAGGACATTTAACACTGCTCCTGAGCTCTAGGAGGACATGAGTTGTTTTTACATTGAACTGAGGCTTTGGTCATACACTGCAAAGGCTAAAGGAAGCCGATCCTTTTCATTTTCTGCATAGTTATTTCAGTCACACTGTTGGGTTGGCTGCTATACAGCATGCTTTATAGACATTTAAACACTCCTTTAAAAAATGTTTATCTGAGAGATACCAGATGCCTTGGGTTTCATCCAAGGCTTCCATAGAAAGCCCTGAGCACAGAGAAAAGAAATTATTTCTGACGTGTTTCTTAGCTGATTACAGTACTGCTTCTGTATTCAAACTGGTGTTCCTGGTGACCCTGGTATAGGTAGCAGAAAGTGACTTAGCATGCATTAAGGCTCAATTTGCTCATTTCCATATGACTTGTCGAATGACCTACTTTGGGTTGAGCTCTCTTTGTTGTTTCAGCAAAATGTGCTGGGTGTGCAGGTCTGGGTTTTCATTATGATGCCACTCAGCTAGTACTGGGTTTTGTGGTTTCTGTTCTCAAGCAAGTTTTCATTTCTTTAATTTAAATTCATTTACTTAAAAGTATTTGTGAAAAAAATTTTAATTTTCTTGTTCTTTTTCAGATTATCAGAGGCTGATGACAGTGGCAGAGACCATCACAGCACTAATGTTTCCATTTCAGTGGCAGCATGTGTATGTTCCTATCCTTCCAGCATCCCTCCTTCATTTTCTAGATGCTCCTGTCCCTTACCTCATGGGCTTGCACTCTAATGGACTGGATGATAGGTCTAAGCTGGAACTTCCTCAAGAGGTGAGAGGAGCTTGTCTTGATTGATTAAATGTTGTCCGTGACTGTGAGGGAAGTAAGAAATGAGCCAAAACACAAGTACAAATTTTAACAGCCATTGTCAAGTTCTTGCTGGCTCTGGTTTGGGATAGGTCTTTATTTCTTGGAGATGCTGACAAAAATCCGGTGAAATAGATAGAGCCCTGCTCTTGAAATTGTATGCTCTGATAGAATTCAACTGTAATTTTACAGGAATTGATGCACTGGAGTTACAGAAGGAACATTTTTGTGCTGCAAAAATTAGCCTCGTAATGCTAGGAAGTGCAAGGAAGTGCAGTGTGAATTCCCCAGCTGTGGCCAAAAGGTTGTGGTGGTGAGTGAGCAGAACTCGACTGACGTCAGCACTCTTCTGGTTCCTGGCTCTGTGGGATTAGGCTGGGTTTCCCTGCACTGGATTTCTCCCTTGAGGTTGGCTTGCATGGACCCAGCCTGCCACAGGTGTCTGCACAAAACCATTTGAGATTTTCTCCTAGCACGCCTGCTTCAGTCTGCAGCAAAACGTCAGCGTGTTCTTGAGTAAACTTCTCCTTGCTGGGGTAGTGCTGAGGAGCCCTGGGAGTAGCAGCCCCTGTGTAAAGGAGAAGGAAATGGTCTGTAAAGGTTCTGCAACTCATACATGGGGCTGGGACTATGTCTAGACTGCTTAGAGGTTGTTTTTATTTATTTTGTCCCCCTGTTCACTTCACAAACACCCCTTGTAGGGATGCGCCAAGAGAGTTTAAGAGCTGGTTGTGAGGATCAGGGGACCAAAGGTGCCTAAGGTGAGCACTGCCCAAGGCAGCAGAGGAAATGTCTGGCCCCTGCTTACTTGTAGGTGTAACTTTGCAGGGGAGGAACTGTGTAAATCATGGGAAACACCCTACTTACTGGCCCTGGTAGAATTCTCTAACCTCTGCCTTTTTCTCTGACTGTGGGTTTTCTTCTATTACCATTTGCATTTCTGGGAAAGCAGAAGCGTGGCAGGCACAGGGTTTTGTGGTGGTGGTTTTTGTTTTCATTATCAGGCAGTGCTGCAGCATAGCTTGACACAAAAAACCCTTCCTTTTTAAAAAAGCTGCATGAAATTAAAGACAAGATATTTTTGTGAACCTCCAGTCTGGTCTCCATGCCAACATTGCTCTTTTTCTCAAATCCATATGCTGGTAGTTTTCATTTGTTTTTCCTGGCAAGTTCAAAGTAAAACTTTTTTTTTTTCAAACTGTGTTATTTTTTTCTATGAAAACTAAACTGTTTAATATCTTGATTTCTTTATTGTCTCCCTCTTTTTTTTTTTCCCCCTACTGGCATAATTAATAACAGAGTATTGTATGTTCTTGCCATGAAAACAACAGTCTATTGCTTTGGTTTACTATTTTTTCAGAATTTTGGCTGTACTGACAGGCCTAATTAATATGGTTAGTACACTTTTTAGAGAGAATAGCTGATGAAATAAAATGCATATGTGGATATGCATGTTAATATGCACCATGGATGTTTTCACTGTTACCACAAGCTTCTTCCTTTTGTAAAGAACTTCCTCATTTTAAAATTGCTGTAATACGTCCAAATAAATGAACCTATTTTAATTTCAAATAGATTCTTAAATTATTTAAAAGGTAAATAGTTTTTGAAGAGATTTATCAGCTTATTTTGGAGATTTAAAGTAAGGCAGTTGATCTATTTTTAGATGTTTGAAATGAAATCCAAGTACTATTAAAAAGTAATCTGACACCTCAATTTGCATTTTGTTTTACAGGTAGCCTTTTATGAGGGTGGAGGAGTAGATTTTTGATAGTATCTTACAGAGATGAGAATTGTCTGGGAGGGGAGGACAGACAGGACAGAAAGCAGCAGCAATGTGCCCATGTGGTGGAATTTGCTGCAAGACTTCCTTGTCCTGAAGCTTCAGCTTTTCTCTTACTTATTTGAAGAGTGATCTTTTAAAACTTTGTACAGGTTGAGTTTGACTTAGTCTGAGAAATCCCCTTGGTTCTGGGTAAGGTTTCTGGTGAGCTGTTGAAGTCCTTTGCATTGCAGGCTGGAGATGTAGCTATGGCACAGAAACAGACTGGAGTCAACAGTCTCTTAGTGAATAACTATAAAGTTATCCTATACCAATAGATTTGTTTATTCAAGAGGTTAAGTAGACTGGGAAGAACAGGAGCTCACTATTGAGGTTTTCATGGTAGGGAGTTTGCTTAAAAAAACCCAGCTAACCAAAAAAGAAACCCAAGCAAACCCCCATAGAAGAACAAACAAAAACTGCCAAGGAATGTGAATAATGTGCTATTGTAGAACAGTAGAAGAGGGCGTATAGATTCCATTATTTGTACTTCAATAAGGACAAATTTATCATCAGTATCAGAGGGGATATTAACACTGCTTATCTCTAAAGTTTGGAATGTATATCAACCTTTATGAACTCATCAGGGTTATATGAGGAACTCCTGTAGGCTCCTGATATCAGAATTTTCCTCACTTATCACAAAGGGTGTACAAAGAGCTGATCTGTGTTGTAATTTATTCTGAGTTCTGCCAAAAAATTTTTTTCTTTGTCTTGAAACTGCCTAAGCTGCATTTCTGTTCCTAATCTATTTACATGGATGTGTGGGACAGCTGCTGTTAAAGAAAGCGATATCTGATTTAGGCAGGGGCCAAAGAGGTGAGCTTTGAGAGAAAATCTAGTTAGTGCTTCTCAGTTGAAGGGCATTGTGGAAGAAAAGAATACTGCTGTCTAGCACAGCATGGATACCTCAGTATAGACTTCTTCATTGTGGTTTTATAATGAAGTTTGAAAAAGACTAATTTGTCTTGCTCAAAGTGTTTTAGGCTAATACTATTAGGCTAATAATGTGAAAATACAGTCTGTCCCAACTCAGTTAGGTTTGGTTTGGTGTAAGTCTTGCACACATAAGGCTTGTTTTGGTGGCAGCCTCCCATATTTGGGTCACATCTGGTGCTTCCAGGGAATGCTTTACCATATGAGCATGGAAACCCAGCTGTAGCCTAGAAGTTCATGCTTGTGGCAGATGATTATTAAAATCTTCAACAAAAAAGTTGTGTTAGTACAAAATTCAATTTTAGGTTATCCCTTGGGAACATCAGAAAACAGTTCCTGATGGAGAATTCATTGAAGACCACAAATGCCCTGAAGACTTGACTCTCTGTAGCCCAGTAAAAGTAGGAAATGCTGAGGTTTGGTGTGGAGTTGAGCTTCTTGTGCATGTCAGCAGTAGAGTGCTTGTTCTCATAGGTGTTGCTGCTTTGCTGAGGGCTCTGTGTGTGCATGAGCATCCTTGTGGTTTCCCTGGCAGCTGCATCAGAGGCTTGTGAGGAACCCAGAAAAGAAGGGGAGGGCATTGGAGAAGCCGTGCTAGGATAAGGTGCTACAGGTGTCAGAGGGGAAGAGAAGGACATGTAGCTGTTCCAGGTGTTGCTGGCAAAAGTGTGGTTTGTTTATCAGTGAAACTGATCAGTAGAAGTGGTTTTAGCAGCTTATTCGCAGATCACAAACCTAGCAAGTACTAAAGTAAGATTGGTTTTTTTGATGTGTCTTCGCATTTCCTTCTAAACGAACTTCTGCAGTGCTATAGAAATACAGTTTAAATGAGCAAGTTAATCCAGACCATTTCATGCTGCAGGATTTGCTTGTGTCTTGCCACTCTAATTTAGGAGAATGGTAGAAATTGAAATTATTTTCAGTGGAAATAAGCAATGCTGAGTTTCCAGCACTGGTGAAATCAAACAAAGTAGTATCTCGTTAAAAAGCCTGTTTTTAATGAAGTGATCCCAAGGGTCTTGGGCAATAGCTTTTCCTTTTAGAAGAGTTTAAAGACTTTAAAACCTAAAATGCATTTTCTCTGCAGATTATATATATTCTCAGTGTTTTTATTTCAACTGTTAAAAAGGATATGATTCAATGTTAAACCTGAACAAATTCTGTGGGTTTTTATTTTTGTATCTTGTTTCAGAAGATAAGAAAGGTCTCCTGAGAAGCTTTTTTTCATCCTGATGCTAACACGTTAGACCAAGATAATTATTTAAAGATAATCACTGCTTTGTATGCATTCTCAGGCTACCTGCTGGTAGTTTGATCTTTGATAGTACTGCAAATTTATTGACAGACCTCAGTTTTATATTTTCTTGTACTCCAGCGTGAACAGCTACCTGGGGAGCTCCTGAAAGCTGCAATGGCTTTGAGCTGTAAGCTGTTCTCAGTCACAAATTCTGGGTTGGCATGAAGCACAGCAGTGCTGAGAATAAGTGCCAAAGGTCACCATTTGCTTGCAGGAGTGGCACAAGAGCATCCTTCAGAATTCAGGACCACTGTAGACACACTTCCCACAAGTCAGCCATGTGTGTCTAAAGCTGTGCATCCGTGTTCTCTGTGTGTTGTGTGAAGTGGGTGGTCATTTGCAAGGTTGGGCCAAATGCACAAAGACTGTACAGGTTGTAGATGAATAGGGTTTAGTCTTTCAGTGCCATATTCAAGCAGAACCTAAATCATTGCCTTCTGTGCTTTTGAACAGAGCTGAAAGGAAGGATATGGGCTTGATGCAGGCCCTGCTAGATCTGTGTGGGGTTTGGCCCTTATTGTCCTTGAGGTCAAACTGAACAATTGCAATTGTCCTTCAGCTTTGGAATGGGTGGGTGTAGTCCAGACCCCACTAACCCCATGGAAAGTGGTGCTGTTGGCTTCAAGGAACCAGGCACTGGCAGCAGATAGATGCACACTTATTTGCTTAGATCCATATTTCTGAGGTTTGTAAGACTTTCACCTGGACACCCTGTTACTTGGGATGATAAAAGTTTATGGGAAGGACAGGTTTTAAAATTAGGATGTGACATCCTTGTTCCATAGTGTAGTGTCTCAGGAGAACATTTTATTGTAGATGATGTAATGTGTCCTCTCTTGTGACAATCTGCTATTGAAGTGAAGTGGTGTGTAATTGTTTTGGGGTTTTCTTTTGATCAGAAGACTGATATCTGAGCAACAAATAAAAGAATATTTGACTGTTCTAGAGACCTAAAGTACCAAGCAACTAACTTAAGGATGCTCTTTCAGTTATATCCCTTACACATGTTGCCAAGTATCTTGTCTTTATGTCATTTTAGTGTTGTGTTTGTAAAATAATACTCTGTGTATCCACATACACAGCTGTTCACAGCCCACTCAACTGTGCTGCCTCCAGAGACAAAATAACTAAACCCTTGTGGCCAAAGAACTCCTTTATTTTTCTGCTTTATTCTCCTCTATTTTACTTGCCCAGTTCCTAGCATGCAAAATGCTTTGGATGACCATGATTTCATAAATAATAAGTGCATTGTAATTTTTCTTAGTTTTTAAGGAGGGGACCCCTCTATCCTTGCTGGTATTCCATTCTGTTGGATCTATAGTGTAGCAACATAGTGATATTTACTGTTCTGATGTCTGCTCCTGGTGGTCTATTTATTTCAGATTTCATTTTTGCAGAAAAATGTTGTTTTGGTACCTCCGGAAGGACTTGTGCAGTGAGATGTTTTTGCCATTGCCAGGGAAACAGGTTCCCATGTTTCCCTGATGAACATGGCCTTTTCAGAAGTGTGTATGCAGTTCTTGAGGATGACCTCAGCTTCCCTGAGTTAAGAGAGGCTAAAGTTGTGTATGGAAGCTTTGCTTATGCTGCTCTGGGTAGTCCTCTTATTTTATGTGTTGTTAACCAGGCACTAGATAACTACAAAGTGTCCCTGAAAATATTCTTTACACTCTATTTAGAGTATTGCTGCACACTGACTTTAATGTTTCCATACAGGCCAGTTTCTGGGAGATGTAATAACAAGTTGCACGATTAGTAGCTCAGAGTGTTTAAATTGTGTGTATTGCTCTTAGAGAGGAACCCTGCAGAAGGGAAATTCACCTGTTGGAAGAATTAACCAGGTGTTTGCCCAGATATTTATACGCAATTTTAGCAAGCATTAAATTTGGCTTTTTCTTCCATTGGCAAGAAGTTTCATTTCAGTGGGAAGATGAGAATTTCTGCATTGGTGAGGTTAATGTTTGATTCCTTTTTGGCCAAGTGCTTTGTGGGTACAACCAAGCTTATTAACCAAGCGTGATGTTTTTTGCAGAATCTGATCCAAAAAGGAAGGAAAGTTGAATGGCATCAATTAAAGAAAGTTGTAAAAGGAAGTAATACAATTAAACTGTTTGAAGAGTTTCTTATTGAGTCTGTCTTGCCATTTTGCAGACTGCTTGAGGCAAATTCAATGCTTTTTGTTTCTCTCTCAGCACTGATTGGTAGGCATTGTGCTTGATTTCAAAGCTTTATTTCTCTCCTGTCTTGAAGTGCTTACAGTGTTTCTGACAAATACCAGCTGACTTGACTTCTGATTGTCACAGAGCCATGGGTATAGTGGGAGTCCTGAAGCTCCTGAATTCAGGTGCTTGCTTGAAGCACGAGAATTGTTGTGCGCACGATGCCCCTTTGAGTGCTTGTCTGAATGGGAACCAGGAGCACACAGAGTGCATTCCCAGCCCAGCCATGGTTGCCTTGCTTGGTGGGCGCACACACCATCTGCTGCCTTGGAGCAGTGCTGATATTAGGGAAATTTCAGCAATCACACCTGCCCTGCATAAAAAGAAAAACTTTTTCTAAGGTGCACTAGAAACTGTTTGAGAATCAATGTGTTAATTCTCCTCATTGACCTTGGATTCTTTTGCAACACCTAGTTCAATTTGTGATTTAATTTCCAGTAACGAACCTATACAAGACATATTAAACTGTTTTATATGCATTCCTTTGAGTGTAAGAAATCAATCCCCACATTAAAATGTTATAACATTAGGAAATAGAGAACTGGAGTGAAGCTTGCCTTTGTAACTATGGGTAATGTAGCAGAGCATGAATTGGACTAGTACTATGCAAGCTAGTGCAGTATGTCCAGTAGAGTTCTGCTTTAAGAATTCTTTTTTCAATTTAAATGTTGAAGCTCAATAAGATATTTGTGTTTTAAGGACAATTGACACCCTAACTCTGTTTTGTAGAAAACTCTCACAAGTACTAAATGTATGTTTTCACAACAGTTTACTTTAATGGGACAGGTCTTGACAGGCAGAGCTTTTTCTAGTCTACCTGTAGTCAGTCCCCCAGCAAATTCCTACCAGAACTCCTTTATCCTTACTGTTTGTGGCTCTGATTTCTGGGATCATTCACCATTCATTCTGTGTGAGGTTGAACTCTTCTAATTCTTTCTTCCCAATTAGATTGTGGTGGTACTTCCATCCTTCTGCACTTACTGAATCATAGTAAATATACTGGAAATAACTGGAGATCTGTTAGTTCTCATAGACCTGATAAATATTTTTGCTGCAAAGCTGTAGTGTGACCTGAGTTCAGGTGTGGCTCCTAGAATAATGCAATGCATTTATGTTGAAAGTACCCCATAATCTGAGTGAATTTTGTATAGAGAAAGTTAAACAGAATAGTGACAGTCCATGTTAATTCTGCAGTGAGGAAAAACTGAAATGCTTCTAGAGAAGAGCAAAGTTACTTCTCTGTTCTTAACTTGCCAGGCGGATTTCACACATGATTTGGGTTCTTGCTGTGATGTGTGTAGTTATGTAATGTCTTGAAACCATTAGATACAGATTTTGTAATGCAGAAGCCAAAAGAGGAACCTTCCCCCTTGCCAAATGAAGAGTGAAGTAAACCTTGAAAGATGCAGAGCTTCTTTTGATCTTGCTGTGGAAGCCACATAGGTGGTTTTTCTTCTCTTTTTCTTTGCCCCAGCTTGGTCCTTTTTGGTTGTAAAGCAGTTGGAGGTTGGAACAGAGAAACAGAATGGAAACTAGTTAGTTTCATTTTTCCCCTTGGAAACGAACTTGTTCACTCAAAGAATTGCCTTAGTTGTCAGGTTGCTTACAAAAAAAGAGAAAACTTCGTTGCACTTTTGCAGTATCAGCGCACCTTTTAGATTGGAATTTGCTAAATCTTTTAGAGAAGTGGACTGATAATCTTAGCAACAGGCAGTCACCTGCTTACATAAAAACATGTCAAAAATAGAATTGCAGATATCCTGTAGTTAAAATTTAGCTGTACGTGTATGACTAAAGTCACACATATGTACCTAATTTATGTTATAATCTATTTCGTACATAGCAAATATCTTTAAAATGAGTCTTCTTTCTCAGCTACCTCCTTAAAAGATCTGGAATTACAAGTCTTGTGTTGTATTCTTCAAAGCCAACCAACCAGTTCAGTTATATTTGGGGCAAGTCTGTCTTACAAAATAAGCAAACATATGCAAATGTATTTGAATCTTTAAATAAGCACAAATCCCAAAGATTAATAATGTGCTTAGTGATGTTGTAATGGTGTCCTGTTCTAAATTAAATCCCAGGCTAACCTGTGCTTTGTGGATGTAGACAACCATTTCATCGAGCTGCCAGAAGACCTACCCCAGTTTCCAAATAAACTTGAGTTCATTCAGGAAATTTCAGAGATATTGATGGCTTTTGGAATTCCACCTGAGGGAAACCTGCACTGCAGTGAAAGTGCCTCCAAGATGAAGAGCCTCAGAGCATGTGACCTGGTTTCTGATAAAAGAAATGGGAACATAGCAGGATCACCTCTGAATTCCTATGAGCTGCTAAAGGAAAATGAAACTATTGCAAGACTCCAAGCACTTGTTAAAAGAACAGGTGTGAGTCTAGAAAAGGTAAGATATGAAATGATCTGCACTCTCTCTGGTCCTGCAGTGGCAGATGGTCTCAAGTCGTGGTCCAAAGATGCTGTTTGTCTGTCTTCACTAGGAAGAACTTTTTGTCAGCCTGTTCACAAAGCTTGTGAACACCTGTAGAGACAAGGACAAGCTTAGGGAAGAGAGGGAATGGGATTTAACCCTGCAGCATCTAGGAAAACCTTTGCTATTTTCCAAGTGTTTCTTTGCCAAGATAACGTATTTAAAAATAGCACTTTGCCTTGTTAATTTTTGGTTTTAAGATCTACTCTAAATTGGCACCACTTTTTAATGACTTATGCGGCTAAAATTGACATCTAGATAGTCCTGAAGTTTGCATCCAGTCTTGGGTTCTATAGATATCTTTTTCATTCTATGTAGAATTTATATATAATTTTGCTCCTATGTAATATATTTGCCATAGGGATACTGTGATGCTTTTTTCTGGTTAGCGCTGTACAGTGCACGAGTGTCTGATTCCCAGCAAGTGGACATGCACAGCTCATGGTGACCCTGATTTGGTTTTTTGAGTGATAAGAATTGTGAAACAAAAACTAAATTGTGGCCCTTTGTGCATAAAATATACTACCTGAAAGACCCCTGTGGGTTTTTTGAGCCTTTGTGGAATGAAGGCTGTCAATGTTGGTGATTTTTTTTTTTCTCCCCCCTATGAATTGAATATCTCAATCTTACTGCTTTTTTCATAAAATTTAGCCTACATCTTAACTGAAAATGCGTTTTCTTTTCTTAAAGATTGCTCTGACGTGTGTAGTGGTGAATTGTGAGTTACACTGCTAAGGGCTTAGGCTACAGGGAATTGACTACTAGACATGCACAGCTTCTTGTTACTGTGCATTTCTGTCTTCATTTGAAAGCTGCTCTGTATTTAACAGTACTAAACCTGGACTTGTTTGACACCAGGTATGGATTTGCCTAATATGCAAGTTTTTAGGGGTAGTAAGATCCTCTAAAAAGCCTATGCAGGTGATTGAAGGGTAAAAGAAAGTAAATTAAGTCTGTGACATGCATGGGCATATGTATGGTTGTTATTTACCCTTTTAAAATTTAAAACATCTCCAGTGCAAACAGCACTGAAGTAAGTTTTGGTTTATTATGAAAACTAAAATTCTCTAGGCAAAGGTTTCTGTCTAGATTTTTTTTGATTTTGCTGTTTTATTGCATTGGTTGAAACAGGAAATATTTTTTCCCTATTGAAATGTTGACTTGAAGAGTAGCAGCTGAATGGCAGATTAAAATCTTGTATGCCTGGAATACCTGACAAAGCATCAATACAAATTATTTGTGTTTTCCCTTCCTTTTTCAGCTGGAGGTGCGAGAGGAGACCAGTAGCAAAAAAGATCTTAAAATTCAGTGTGATGAAGAAGAATTCAAGATTTACCAGCTGAACATTCAGATTCGGGAAGTTTTTGCCAACCGCTTCACACAAATGTTTGCAGATTATGAAGTGTTTGTCATTCAGCCCAGTCAGGACAAGGAATCCTGGTTTACAAACAGAGAGCAGATGCAAAACTTTGATAAAGTAAGTTGTAATAAGATAGGTCAACATAAGAGGTGAAACAGTGTTCAAACATGAGGCTTTGTGAAACAGTGCTGTCAAAATGGTAATTTCTTCCTTAAATTTCAGTGTTCCCAAAAAAAGTCATGTCTTAGATATTATGTAGAAAAATATATACAAATACAAACTTGGAGAGATAAAGATACTCTTTTAAGGATACTGTAGAAAAATACAGCTTGCTCTAGAAAAATAGCTTAGAAAGCCTTACTTCAGGGCTAACCTCTACAGAAAGGTTAAATATTACTGGTGGAAACTGCCTTTTAACCAGAGGAATTGCCAAAAATGTTAATGAATGAAGTCGTGACCCCAAATAATGCTTATGTACATGTGTACCAAATGTATTCCTAGCTCTTTTGTAGAGGAACATAGTTTTTGCACTGTTTTCTTTGCTGGAGATGAGGTATTTGTCTGTGGGAGAGTTCACATGGGTGAGGATGATGTTGCAGCACTGTCTGATAAAACACTCATCTGATTCCCACCAAACTGTATGAAAAGATTCCCAACAACTTCACAAGCTGTGAGCCCAGCCAGAAGTACCAAATGTGCACACCTGCAGTACTGTTGGTGTGGTTTGCTGGGATTCTCTCGAAATTTGTAGCAGATGAAAGAAATGCCAAAATCACAGTGTACTAATTATTGTGCTATATACTAAGTGATTGTCCCGATGCTGAAAATTTCATATAGACTGCCTGTTTTGGGGATGGAATTGATGTGCATATTAAAACCAGGATTTAAGTGGCACCAAAGCACTCTCATATGTCCTTGATCAGAAAAATTGGTGCTTCTGGTGGATGTGTCTCTCTCTCTCTTTGCAGACCCCCAAAGACTTTTATCTCTTCTTGTGTCTTAGGCTTCTTTCTTGTCCGATCAGCCTGAACCTTACTTGCCTTTCCTCTCGAGATTCCTGGAGACCCAAATGTTTGCATCCTTTATTGACAACAAGATTATGTGCCATGATGATGATGACAAAGACCCTGTTTTGAGAGTTTTTGATTCTAGGGTGGATAAAATTAGGCTGCTGAATGTCAGGACTCCGACTCTGCGCACATCTATGTATCAAAAGTGCACAACCATTGATGAGGCTGGTAAGAGCCACGAGGCACTTGCTTGACAATTAGTGCAACTGGTCAGTGCTGTTTGCTGTAAACATTACATTAAGTAATGATTCATGCATTGAAACCTCAAAAAAAAAAAAAGATCAAAATAGCAGAGCTGTAGAGCTTAAGTTGGGGACTAAATGTTTGCTATGAAGTTGAGATGTGAAATGAAATTAATGTAAAGTAGAACTCAGCGTGTTCCTGCACTCTCTGTGTGTGAAAGATGTTTGAGCTTAGGAAGATAAACATTTTTCTCCTTTTGGTGGCATTCTTTGATCAGTAAGAACCTTCCACCTCTTCCTTTAATTTGACATCTACTTTTAGTTGAAGATACGTGATTATAGGTATGTCTGATTAAAACACCTTTAAAAATATTAACTTACTATTTCAGAGAAATCTATTGAATTAAGGCTGGCAAAAATAGATCACACTGCAGTTCACCCACACTTGCTGGACATGAAAATTGGACAAGGGAAATATGAGCTTGGATTTTTTCCTAAGCTTCAGTCTGACGTTTTATCCACTGGCCCAGCAAGCAACAAGTGAGTAAGCTAAGACAACAGGTGCTGAATCTTGGCAAGATCTACAGAATGGCACTAAGGCAGAGATATTAGAAAACAAAGTCAGTTTTGGGTTTGTTTTTTTCAAGTGGGAGCAGATCAGATGATGTGGGTGAGATGTGTGGGGTGGGGTTGTTGCTATGTCTGGGGTTTTTTTTCAAGTCTGGGCTTCTTGAAGCAAGTTTACTTAAGAAAGCCATCTTCTGTTTGAGATGATAGTTGATGTGTTTTGAGTTACTTATAATTATTGTCAATATAAAAGCAGATCCCCTTATTTGATCTCATGTAGGAGCTAGCAAATATTTTAGGGTATTTTCTTATAAAAACTTTGAAGGAGGAGAGGCAAGGCTTAAATTGTCCCTGGAATTGTAAAAAAAAAAAAAAGGAAAAATAAAAACCAAGTGTATGTGATCTAATACTCTAAAATATTTTGGTTGCCCGATACTGGATTCTTCTCCAGAGATTCTTTGTGTGTATTTGCAGCTGCAGTTTGGCTGATGTAATTGATGTCGACATGTTCAGTATAGACTAAACTGGAAACCTCTTACTGCCTCTGACCTTCACCTGACTCTTGACATTTGGTTAATGATATTCCCCCATGTGTAGGTGGACAAAGAGGAATGCTCCTGCTCAGTGGAGGCGGAAGGACAGGCAGAAGCAGCACACAGAGCACCTGCGTCTGGACAATGACCAGAGAGAGGTGAAAATTGCTCAGCTCTAGAGATCTGATTCTTTTTCTTTCCTAATGGCCTGAAAAACACTCTGCAACCTTTATGAAATATCTAGACAGTTACTTGCAGTTCATGTCTGCTCTCCCTTAAGTGTGTTTAATACAAATGAGGTAGCAGACCAAAAATACTTAGTTTTCTTATTATAAAAGTTATGTCATTTTTTTGCCCTCTCTCAGGACAA